>NC_136879.1:8713498-9455998 GCF_949152265.1 Phoxinus phoxinus
AAACCGTCGTTTTGTTATTGTTTGAAAAAATGGCGGAGCGAATTGAGAGAGGTTTTACAACCTTTACAACGGAGGGATTTCTATGAATTAAAGTCAGAATGAGTGCTATGAATGTTCTCTGAAGGGAACTGACTGCCTTGAGAAAAGTTTAGATGGCATTTTCTCTTCATCTTCCCTCCGTGTAACGTGTGGTGTTTACAAGCGCAGCGCTGCTGTGTTTACAGAGGTTACCGGGGAAACCGCTTTACATTTACATTTATTCATTTAGCAGACGCTTTTATCCAAAGCTTTTATCCTTTTTGTTCCATAAGCGCCACCTACTGACAGAAAGTTGACTTACATTTTCATTCAGTCTGTCTGTGGTTTTTGTTTGTGAAACTCACTTTTGTATGTGCTGTTGTACATTTTACCCAGTTAATGGAAAATAAGCTAATGAGCATTCAAAAAACTTAAACGATTCAGATAAAAAGCTGTCTAGATTTATTCATTGAGCTGATAAAATAATAATTTTGACTCATTCAGTTTCTTAAGTAAGCAATAAGGTACTCGAGGCTGTGCTGTGTCGTAAATAAGTCTCGGCTGAAGGGCGTTGTTAGGCACGACGCGAGGCGGAGTAACTCCTTCAGCCGAGACTTATTCACCATACAGCACAGCCTCGAGTACCTTATTGCTTTTATAAAACGGTTACCACACAATACAACTATTAAAGCCGAAAAATATATATAAAAATGCAGATATATCTGTAAATGCAGACTCACTCGATCTCTCACAATACTCTACTATAGCTTTAATGAGCAATATCGATGAGATCAAATTTGTTTACGTTGTTAAGAGCGGTTGCTAGGGGTGTTGTGTAGTGATACATAGAGCCGTTGGGTGACGCGGTCATAGCCGTGTTTCATCGTGATTAAAACACAGCTATTTGACCAATCAGAATCAAGGATGGGAACTAACCGTTTTATAAACATGTTTGAAAGGCTGGAATATTAGGTTTATAATTTTATAAATCATTTTGGTTTATACTTTATTTAAACTAGTACATGTTAGTAGATAACATAAATTTGTCGTTGTTAAGCTAGTTAAGGATTTTGAATGTTAAAATAGTGTCCTCCTGGGAGACGGCTTGGGAAGCACTGCCGTAGCAGATCTAGGCCGGTGGAGCTGGGGAGGTGGAGGGGTTCAGAGGAATCAGACTGTTGAGCAAGTGATCTGATTGGCTGCAGGATCAGCAGAGGCCAATCAGCTTGAGTCGTGCGCATCACAGATTGTTGTGATTGTATGCTTTTAGAGATTCATGACTGAACGAGATATGTATTAAATGTTCATAGAAATGTAACACCAGTGATCATGTTTTTTTCTTTTCTTTAATGTCTCTTAAATATAAAAAGTAATTAAATTATTTCCTTACACCTTGAATAAATGTGAGTGCACACATCATAGTTCACACACAAAAGTCCAAACATTTTCACCGTAGAAAATATTAACAAAAACTTACTTTACATCTATTAAGCTGCAAGTTGAGGTTATCAATTAGACGCACTCGATGTTAAAATGCCACATCACATTGTTAGAGTGCGAGTAACCGGGGGAGTGTTTCCTCACTGGGTGTGTGGCGGTCGCGTGAGACTGATGCTTCGCTGTTTGTGTTTCTCAGGAAAGAGCTATGATGAGAAGGTGGACATCTTCTCCTTCGGCATCATGCTGTGCGAGGTGAGTGTTGCAGGACTGATCTGAGGGAATAATCACAGGCTGTTCCAGCTCAAAATAACGGCTTCCTCCACATGAACTTCCAGGGATTTCTCTTTTAATGGGACCCGTCATTAGTGGAGGACAGCCAGAGGAAGCAGTGGTGGGGTGTGTGGTGCGGGTTTAGGGAAACCTGACCTCACTTCCTCTGTCTTACATCAAACTCTCTGCTGTGCCTCAGATTATAGGGCGAGTCAACGCCGATCCCGACTACCTGCCCCGGGCCATGGATTTCGGGCTGAACGTGAAAGGCTTTTTGGACGATTACTGCCCGGCGGACTGTCCGGCCTCTTTCTTCCCCGTGGCGGTGCTCTGCTGCGACCTGGACGCAGAGAAACGGTTAGGAAACACACGGGGCATGCTTATCATGCGCCTCACGTTTGCACGGATCCATGATAGCATCATTCTATGACATACTATTTTATTTATTTATTTTATTTATTTATTTATTCGGGACAGTGCACATTAATGAACAATCTAACATTTCTGTACAGACTGTAAATGAGCAACACAAAAGAATATGACAATATACAATATCAAGCACGAAACACATTAGCACACATTCAGGCAGATTACATTATATCAATACAATTATTCAAAATGAGGACACAACTGAGAACTTTTAAGACACTGTTTAAAGGTGCTTTTTAAATGTGCAGTAAGTGGGACATTCTCTAATGTTTGTTGGGATGCTGTTCCCAAAATGACCTCCTCTGATAGACTGAACAGTTTGAATGAAAGCTAAGGGGAACAATATTACCAGGGTTTGAAATGAACACCCGCCAAATGTGGGTATAAATCGAGCCAGTGTGGCGTGTTACTAATGTTTACTCACTTTGCTGGGGAAGTTCATGTAAACCAAATCTGCCCGGATTTAGCAAATACTCATGAGTCATCATGATATAATAAATAGTGTATTGCACAGAATCGGCTCGTTGAACACACTCGTCACTACACCACAGAGAGCGGTGCGCTTGTTCATTTGCAGAGAAGCAATAGCGGAGATTAAGGATCATTTGGTTAACAGAAAAACTGTTATTTTCCAACGTCCTATTTGCTTTTCTATTAATCTGTCCACCTAAAGCACACTTCTGGTGGAGAGGAAGAGGAGATGCTGGATGACAGGATTTAGTTTGAATAAGAATTGAATTATGTGACCCTGGACCATAAAACCAGTCAAATGGAGCAATTTTATGAAATTGAGTAAATAAGCTGAATAAATAAGCTTTCAATTGATGTATGGTTTGTTAGGATACAACTATTGTAAATCTGGAATCTGAGGGAGCAAAAAAATCTAAACATTGACAAAATCTCCTTTAAAGGGATAGTTCACTTTAAAATTAAAATTCTGTCATCATTTACTCACCCTCAAGTTGTTTCAAACCTGTATTAATTTATTTCTTCTGCTGAACACAAAGAAAGATATTTTGAAGAATGTCAGTAACCAAAAAGTAGTCTGTACCCATTGACTTCCATAGTATTTTTTTTTCCTACTATGGAAGTCAATGGGTACAGACTACTGTTTGGTTACTGACATTCTTCAAAATATCTTTCTTTGTGTTCAGCAGAAGAAATAAATTAATACAGGTTTGAAACAACTTGAGGGTGAGTAAATGATGACAGAATTTTAATTTTAAAGTGAACTATCCCTTTAAAGTTGTGCCTTTATGTTCACGATTGTGCTGCATTCACTCACAAAAATACATGTTTTATATATTTACGGTAGGACATTTACTAAATATCTTCATGGAACATGATCTTAATATCCTCATGATTTTTGGCATAAAAGAAAAATAGATAATTTTGACCCACACAATGTATAGTTGGCTATTGCCACAGATATACCCGTGCGGCTCGTGACTGGGTTTGTGGTCCAGGGTCACACAAGCTGTGGCGCAGTTAATCTGGTTCATTTCTTTGTTCTTATTTTTGGCTAGTAGAAGTTCTGAATGGCCAGTAACTTAAAAATGTTGTAGCCAAATTGAATATTCCTGTAATGAGACCCAGTTTGTCCATCACGAGCAGCACTGCATGTGGGCCTATAGTAACGGCTGTGCTTGTCCCGCAGGCCTGCGTTTGTGAAGCTGGAGTCGTGGCTGGAGAACCTGAAGATGCATCTGGAGATGGGCCTGCATCTGGTGTCCGAGCTCGAGCTCCTCCATCAGGACTTCCGGCAGAAACACTCGAGCGGGAAGAACGGGCTGCACACACACCCGGAGCAGCCCGAGTGACCCGGTCCTCCTCTACTGGAGCACGCTCCCCCACTGGACGTCTGCGCTCTGGAGATCAGATGACCCAACACCACGTCCCGCCACCGACTGAAAGCGCCACTCACCAGCTCCGCTTCGTCAGTCGTGATGCATGTGTGCTGTGGCTTATTGTGATGTCCTCACACGTTCTGGTCCAGACGATGGTAATGAGACCTGAACGGACCCGCACATCTTCCTCGTCCTCGTCTTCAAGCTCCACTAATGTTCCCGCACTGTAAATACAGTCACAGTACATATTGTAAATGTTGGACATTATTTTATATTCTTATTCCGCATTGGCGTACTTTTCACCTGAGCACCAGGAAAACAATCACCGTCCTGTCCGCGTCACACACACGCAAACACATGATGCGTTCTGTGTCCCAGTTCAGCCCTATGGGTCAGACCAACTCATGTACTGTCCTCTGAAGAAGTTACTGTTTAACTCTTTCCCTGCCAGCGCTTTTCAAAGTCTCCAGCCAGCGTTTCTGATCATTTCCACAACATGTTCATGGCCCCCAGAATCATTTGTTGTATGAATATCTGAACATGCAATATATCAAAAGAAAGACTTTGTCTGGATCAGATCCGGTACGATGATGAAAACCCAGATGGAGTCCGTCAACACCCCAGAGCTTCAGTCCTAGAGCTCGTCCTGGTCCACATTTCATTCAGTAACATTCGGCAGTTTTGATTCATATGCTGCTCAGTGTTGATGATCGTGTTATTATACATATGTGTCTGCTTGCATATGCGATCGCTTGTGTCCGCCTCTTCTTCTCCTGTGTTTTGATCCGATGCGTCATAGCGCCCCCTACCGTATAACGGTGAAACATGGAAAGCCAGAAAGTTACGTCAATGGCGGGGAAAGAGTTAACTTGTCAAGTAAATGAACATCATGTTAGTACGTGATGAAATGAATGTAATTTATGTGTATTTAAATGTAAAATCTTCACAGGGATCTTTTGCTGAATGGATTTCCTCCTCTCTCTCTTCTGGTTTTGGGGCGAGAGACCGATTCCCTGTCGCCACTATTAGTCATGATCTGGGTTGAGTTTATATTCCCAGCGCCTGGTGTCCGGCCCACACGCGGGACGGTGGGTTTCGGGGTCCTGTGTGTGTGTGTGTGTGTGTGTGTGTGTGTTTACAGTCCAGCTATTCTCATCACGCTCAGCAAATGCTATTATCAAAACACAACGGAGGATCGCCAGGAACGCACGTGTACAGACTGAAAAAAAGAAAAACACAGCCTCTTCTTCTCTCTTTTTGAACTGAACCACTATTTTCTCTTTTATAAAATGTTTTAATGATTTGATTTGCACTATGGGAGACCGCGTCTGCCGCTCGAGCCTTTGGGTTGTTTGGTTGGGGATTGTATGAATGCACGTCACTGATGGAGCCTTTCGTGTCGTTCGGCCCCTGAGCAGCACATTTGTAAGCCACTCAGAGAACATGTGACCTGTGACCCCTGTGCAGGTCATCCATCATCATCCAGTTTAAACACTCCTGATCCAGCTAATCGTGGTCTCCAGGACCCCAGTCACTGTTCCCCGCACTACTCTGCTGATATAGAGGGATTCAGACGCTGTGTGTAGTTTGTGCTGTTTAATAACCGTTTGAACCTGTGCAAACTAGCAGCTCCAGCAGTGAAGGAAAGATTGATCTCGAACTCGATAACGTCCACTACAAATGTCTGTTCCCTCAGATAGTGTTAGGGTATAGGAGGCGATTTCAGACACAGCCGTGGCCTTGTTATTGGCTGTACAAGAGAAAGCGTAACACCGTGTCCGAACTACACGCGACGCGATAAAATTCCAGCGACAGCAAGTGTGTCTGTCCACACTAGACGCGACGCGACTGAGACGCCACACGTCAATCAAAAATCACAGCCATTCAGAACAGCGTGTGGGCGGAGTCTCTCTGTGAAAGCGCTCTGCTGGCCCGCACTCGCATTGGAAATGGGTAAGGACATAATCAAATCAAGAAATAACATTATTAAAAATCAAAACATTAACAAAATATACTCATTGACTAATTTTGTTATGAAGTACAGCTGTATGTTTGCATAGAATTCAGTTTGAACGCTATATTATATGCTTTCAAAATCTGAGGTAAATTATCCATTATTGCTTGTGGCACAGTGACCTATTTTTAACTAAAAATAAATAATGTGTACTCATAACCAGTGTAATTTCTTCATATGACAATCAGTTTATGCGATCAATGAGATCTCTGTGTGGGCGGATCTGTCAGCCGCGACGGCGCAGAAATAGGAACCGTTTCTAAATTAGAAACTTCGCGTGTCGCCGTCGCGTCTGGTTAGGACAAAAACTCTGATTGACATGGAAAAGATACCTTTTATCGCGTCGCGGCGTCGCGTGTAGTTAGGACACGGTGTAACGGCCAACTTGGATCATGTGTTCCTTGATAACCAATCACATTACGGCTTGACATCGGTGAGACAGTGGCCGTGTTTCCTTTACAGATTTGCGCAAAACTTTTGCGATGTTTTCTAAATTTCGATTAAAAACTAGTGTGTAATAATGACGCCGTTTGCGAGCGTAAAAACATTTTTGCGATATATGGTAATTTTTGTGAGATTGATGTCTCCATTGGGCGTACAGTATTTTCAATTCGCAATTTCAATTTGAGCAATTTGAAGGGTAATGGAAACCCGGCTAGTTTCTTTGAAATGTCGTGCATGAGACTGTTGGTTTATAAGGATAGTAAATGGGTCAATGTTGATTTCATGTTGACTTTAAGCCCTGATGATCTGATATCAACACTCTCAGTATGGCCACTAATAAGAAGCCGTATTGCTGTGAGCCATTATGCAGAACTGGTTTTGATCGTTTGATCAGGTGGTTTGCGAGGTGCTGCTCAGGCGTCCGACTGCAGTCCACGTCTTCAAGACCGAACGAGCACTTAAATCATGTAGTCCAGCTGGTAATGCTCCTGGAAGTCCAGCTCAGGTCACGTCCAGCATGTGTGTGTGTGTGTGTCTTCAGTGCACTTCAGACGTGAGCCGATGCTGCGGAGACCATGCTTTACCTCTCCACATCGCTGTGCCTTTGTTTTACGCTAGCCTTGCCAACCTCCTGTGTTGTGTTTTCAGCCGGACGAGTTTGTCATCGCTCGTCTGTTTCAATGAGGTCTCCTTTTGTTTTCCAGATATATTTATATTTTCCATGTTTTCTCTGTCCAGATTATGGTTTCTTGTATTGTAATGTTTTTACTGAAGCTGTGAAAATGACTCTGCACTTTAAACGCACTGGCCGTGAAGGTTGAAGGAGACAGAATAAACTGACGCTCCTGACGTTACGTCTCTCGACTCGTCATTGCTGCTGTGTTCAGGTGTGTCTCGCTCCATTCCTGACATGCCCGCTGTAACCGCTTTCACACATGCTTTTGTGTTCACAATTAGGTATTCAGTGTGTGACTTTGTGAACTTAATGACTCACATTTCAACATGTCATGCAGTCGTGTGCAGGGCCTGACAGACAACAAGTTATTTACAGCCCATGTTTACACCTGGTATTAAGATGTGGTTTTGTCAATCTGACAAACAAATCCAGTTTTTAATGTTGTTCATATGTCTAATCTGCTTTAAGACAAACCATGTGTAAATTCATAAGTGGACAGCAATGCTGAGTATTTTCTGTTTAAAACTGCAGTGAACCAAAATAGTCTCAAAATCGCTGGTGTTTCTGACGTCACAAACTACCTTGTAACCAATCAGATCAATGAGTGAGTGAGTGAGTGAGCGAGCGAGCGACCGACCAGATAGCAGGCAGACGTCGATTCAACAACGTTCACTATTTGGTCGGTATATCAGAACGTTAGTACGTCGAAAATAAAACGTTGATTCAACGTTAATTCGATGAGCAAAACAATGTTGTTTCGATGTCACGTCAACGTCGTTTCCACGTTGATTCAATGTCAGTTTGCTATCTGGGTGGAGGCGGGGCTCATTTGCATATTCATAGAACCGCTTATACTAAATGAGGCAAGGGTGTCGAGTTACATTCCAGTTAGTTTAAGGCATGAAGAATGTTGTTTTCAAGGGAAAAAAAACATTTAATAACGTCATTTTGGTGATTAAAGGGATAGTTCACTTTGAAATAAAATTTTGGTATGTTTTAGCTTACCTGAAGTAGTTTCAATTTTGATATTTTTAGGTCAAACCGTTCTTGTCTGTCAGTCATATAATGCAGGTATATAGGTACTGTCTCCAAAAGCATGCAGAGAAAAGTCCAAATTTAAAAATTCCCCATCGTAAGTGCACATTGATGGCCTAAGACACGAAACAAGCGGTCTGTGTGATAAAACGAACAGTATTTATATCGTTTTTATCTCTTTTACACAACCACGTCCATCTGATCTGTTTACTTAGTCTGCAAGCGCCGTCGAGCGCCGGAAGTGGTCTCTCTCGCGTGTGTACGTCACTCATTGTTTACACCAGAACCTGTGCACAGAACAGAGATTGTAGGTAGGACGGCTAATAGAAATGGTACTAGTTTGCGCTTATGTTTAAACCGATGTAAAAAAAATACATTTACGTAAGCTCGCGCGAACTCATCCGGGAGACCACTTGACTTCCGGCGCTTTACGTCGCTTACGCAGACTAAGCAAACAGATCAGATGGACGTGGTTTTGTGTAAAAGAGATAAAAACGATATAAATACTGTTCGTTTTATCACACAAACCGCTTGTTTCGTGTCTTAGGCCATCAATGTGCACTTACGATGGGGAATTTCTCTTCATGCTTTTGGAGACAGTGACCATAGACCTGCATTATAAATATGACTGACAGACAAGAACGGTTTGACCTAAAAATATCAAAATTTAAACTACTCTGCGGAGACAAAGACACCTACATCTTGGATGCACTTCAGGTAAGATAAAACATACCAAAATTTTATTTCAAAGTGACTTGTCCTTTAAAGAGGAGTTTTAATGGATACAATTAATACAGGGGGACACCATGCAGGTCTTACATTTGCAAAGACAGCCTGCTTAGGAAAATGGCCATGAAAGGCTATAAATTATAGCTAGTTGTTTTATTCCATTATATTTGTCACAGACTTAAACAACACCTGGTATCACCGGAGGAAGATGATCTGAGAGCTGGCCGTGTTCGGCTCGCCCATGTGCGATTGTTTTGATGGTGCGCGTGACGTCAGCGGGGCAGGCGGAGCGTGACGTCACGGCGCGAGGATCCGCATTTAAAGCGCTCAGGGACGCGCTGATGATGCAGTGAGTCGCTCGCGGTGCACTAACGCTCGCGCTGTTGAGGCGCTGGATTCCTCATAATAACACTCAGGAGTATCTATAGGAGGACGAACGGGACTTTCGCGGATTCAGAACGATGGAGAACTCGACTGTCAGCAGCCGGTTCAGGACTGTGCTCTTCGGCCACGGTGAGTGACGCTCTGCGCTGCGACGTGCGCGACAAAACGCCCTTCTGTCTTAATATTAAACTCGTTATAGTGTATCGCATTCCTGTGTGTCTCTTCTGACTATCAAACACTGCGCATGTGTATAGAAACATGCAGACTGCGCCGAGGCTGTGTCCGTCCTCCTCGCGCTCCGCATTAACAGATGCTCTAATGCAGAGACTCTTAAAAGCGCTTTAGCTTCACATTTAAAGCTCACCTATTAACCTAATTACGCAGGACTGTTCCCGAGAGAAGTTGAACAAACCGAAACTCAAGAACTAGTCTGATGCATAAGCGCACCTCATGCATTATACAAGAAGCAAGTGTTTGCATTGGGTCAGTCTGCACTGTATTAACTAAAAAAAAAAGTATAGTAATTCCAACTTAAATTACAATAAACTGACTTCAAAAAATGTATTAAATCTTGTATAACTTATATTAAAAAAGGTTGCAATTGCTTATCTTAGTTTGAGTTAAAGCAATATAAAAAAATGTCTTGTCATAACTCATATAATTTTATTACATTGCGGTTTGCTTTCTTACTGCTATGATCTGTCAGTGTTATAACCAGCTCTGTTGAGTGCTTAATAATTCATTGCTAGTCTGTGGTCAAACACCTACAGCTGTCAAGTGTCAAATGACGAGAGACTAATAACACAGTTACACACAGCAGTCACAATACAGCAGGGCCTCAAGCGCACGTTTCCCTGACAGTGATGTTGTATTTAAATGTGAACAGGCAGATAACTTTTTTTGGGGGACACAATTTCTCCTCAAAGAGCGGTTGTCAACACTGTCTCAGTGCAATACACTAGCAACCATCCTACTGTACCACCTAGCAACCAGTCAAAACAATGTCAATGCTGCTTAGCAACACCCTAACAACCAGTCAGTGCAACACCTTCAATGTTCCAGGCAAGACAAACTTTCATATTTGAGTTATTTTGATTTCAACAATTACCGAAAGGGCACAAATTCTCAATAAAACATGATTTTATTCAGCAGTCTCGTGCAGTGACATCCTTGCGGAAATGACCAGTCTGCATCCAGGACTGGAACCACTACAGCAGCGCGGGGATTATTATTATTACGTCATGATCCTGTGGAGAGACGAGTGGAAAGAGGAAGCCCACTATCTGTTGACCATCTGCACTCATGCTGCTATAAGCTGCTCACTTCAGCGGGATCTGATAACACGTCCCTCTGCTACTGTACAGTCCATCACATCTGAGTGACCAGATCACTGCCACACTGCCTGTGCCATTAATGCATTCATGTACAGTGCACTCTGTGTTTAATGATAAAATGACTAACCTCAGTATCCCACAATGCAATGCATTTATCTTGGCATACTGCTGTGTGAACGTCTTCATGATTAAATAATGATGTGTAAACGCTAGTTTGACAGCATTGGGAGTGTATTGCAGAGGATGCCGTTTCATCATCCAGAACACACTAATGCAGGTCAAGTGCTGCTTATAGAGTCAAACTCAACTTGCAATCTTGTGAAACTGAGGCCATGGGCCTTATTTTAAGGATTTAAGCGCATGGCACAAGTGCACTTAGGTTGTGTGTGTCCGAATCCACTTGCTAGTTTAACGACGGGAAAAAGGGTTGATGCGCCCAGCGCTGGTCTAAAAGGGTCGTCTCTATTCTCTTAATGAGTAATGAGTGTGTTTTGGGCGTAACGTGCAATAAACCAATCAGTCTCATCTCCCATTCCCTTTAAAAGCCAGTTGTGCTCGCGCCATGGAGGATTTACTATTTACATGGCGGAATTTGCAAGCAGAAAAACTGAACGCGTCTCCAGAGGGGAAACGGATCTGCTCGTGCGCGAGGTTAAAGGCGCACATTACTAACGCGCTCTTTAACCAAAAAAATGTTGCGCCATTTAATTTAGACAAGTTGATTTACTTCTAACTTTAGAAGTGTATAGGGCCTAGCCTGGTTCTACCAGACTCTCGTACATTTAATTTGTACAGAGAGTCTGGCCTCTCTCCATTGACAAGCGTTAACTTGAAGGCGGGAACTCTGTTGAAGTTTAAAACTATTGGATCTGCCCAGAGTCACTCTGGATCTGCCATAACCAATCGCTAACGCTTGGTCGTGACGTATGACGACTCAAACTAGCGCACAACCTCAACGTCATCGTTCTCAGACACTCCCTCTGCTCGCTGATTGGACCGGTGAAAAATTTACTGGAGAAAACCCAAGAATACACCACAATCCCAGACGTAGTACTGAAGGAAAATGAAAATTGAACGGAAGTACATAGGAGTGCGGAGCTAGGCTAGTTGGTCAATGGCTCAGTCTACAGTTTTTCAGCTCCTCAAAATAGCACAACTCGTCCTCAGACCAGCAGCCCATGGCGCACAAATGGGCGCAAATGCATTTGATATTTGAATAAGGTGGCGCAGGACGTGAAAATGAAAACTGCGTCGGGCTGAAACTAGCAAAATACACTTGTGTCACGCCTGGCGCTGCATGTATGTGATTGGGCCCCATGTCTAACAACTAGTCAAAACACTCAACCTGACCAGCAGTTTACCAATACACTTGTGATGCCACTATTCCTCCTTCAGGGACGAGCAGGAAAACAAGTTGCAGTGCGGTTCCTCTCTGAAGAGCAGCTGAAACAACAGTCTGCGGTCAGAGGATCTGGCGGTGAGCATTCCTCGGCGAGTGTTTGGCGGACAGCGCTTGGAAAACACATCTCTGCTTAGATTTGAGTCAGTGAGCTGCAGAATTACAGAAACGCATGAAACGGTTGAGCGAGAGACGGATATAAGCACTCTGGTTGGATTTGGCAAGAGCGGGTGACACTGGAATGCCATTAGTGAACTGCAGAACTGACGTAGAGGAATAATAAGCACCACCGCGTCTGAAATACTCATCATCTGACTCTGGATTCATAACACTATATAGATCTACACATACAGCACTCTGCCTACAAATACTGTGTGAGAAACATATTTAAACCATCACACACTCCACCAGAATTATGTTTACAGTGATGGAAAAGTGTACTGGTTTTAAATGCAAAGCTTTTAAAGGGGCCTTATTGTGCTTTTCCCCCATGTTCATCTTTCTTTAGTGTGTGTAATGTTGCTATTTGAGCATGAAAAAAAGTTCTGCAAAGCACAAAGTCCCTCCAGCGGGAGTTCTTCTCTACATCAGTGTCAGTGTTTCTGAACTCCTGAGACGCCTCCAGTGTAGTCTTGAGTTTTCTTCCGGGAGCGAACACCTCACAATGTTCCTCACTTAAATAATTAATACGCAGAATAAAGGGGCGGGGCCTGGTTGAGTTATTTGCTGGTGTGTTGTCGCCATACTCAAGAGACGCTGTTTTTCCACCCCGAAATCGAAACCCTCTTATTCGGGCTTCTTAAGGCATACAACTAAGAAAACAGCGGTTCAAATGTATTCTTAACACTTTTTTTTGTGTTTTCACCATTTTTCTAATGACTGCTTTCTGAAATATGCAGTTCGATGCAGGTCGGATGTTGTAAATGACACAGTTAAGTAGTGCTTGTGTGGGTTATCCGGGTCGATCAGCTTGTTCTTCTTGGCTGTCATTGTCAGACTCAGATACGGCTAAACTGACCCCATGTTTAAAGCGCCCCATACTCGCCAGTTATGCTAAGAGCCGTTACATTTCACACACGCTCTTAAGCGCTAAACCAGCAGACTGGGGCCAGCCGACCAATCACAGCAGACTGGGGCCAGCCGACCAATCACAGCAGACTGGGGCCAGCCAGCCGACCAATCATAGCAGACTGGGGCCAGCCGACCAATCATAGCAGACTGGGGTCAGCCGACCAATCATAGCACTTTGAGAAACCGAAAACAGAGCGTTCAGACAGAGGGAGAAAATAGGTGCTGCAACAATGTAAATGTAAATTATAAGAAGTATGAGGTTTTTTTACCTTAAATGATGTAAACGTATTCTAGTAGCCCCTATAAACAAAATGATGAACTTGTACATAAACATAATAGGACCCCTTGAAACTTTGGTTAGGCTTTATTTCATTGTACTTGCATTGTGTACTTATGGCGAATTTGGGCAAAAAAAGTAATCTAAAGTAATTTACCATGGGTTGAGGTTAGATTCAGGGTTAGTTCCTAGTTATTGCACAGTTATTGTACTTGCCTTATGTTCATGTAGAACAGGACTGTGGAGCCAACTTTCTGTTCAAAGGTGTATTCTGAGCTGTACAGTGCCTGCAAACGCTTTTCTCTTTGACTTGCCAGTGTTGTTTGATTAAAAGTCCCAAATCTGCCAAAAGTCTCTTGTAAATAAGAGTCCATGTGCTCCTGTAAAGGACTGTCTACACCATCCAGAAGAGCATGTGTTGTCCATACATCAAGGTTTAACAAATAAAAGTCCGCTTGCTTTAGGTGCTTCATGGCATGGCCTGGTCATCTGAGTCTTTGAATATGTAGAAACTCACAATCTGCTGTTTCCATCACTGGTGCAGTTTTCCCTCGGTTGTGTCTAATATCACACCACAACTAACAAAGAGCCTTTCATTTGCTTCGTTGTGCAGTTCAGTATGATTTTGGCTATTATTTTGTCTAATTTTGCCATCAAATTTGCACTGTGTGTGTAATGTGTGTACAGGTTTATGCAGGAGGTGTCTTGTTGAAATATAAGTGTGTTAATCTATGTGTTCTGCTTTCTTTCTCTCTGGGTTTGTTGTGCTGTTGAATCCGCCGTCCCGGGTGAATCCTTCTCTTCAGTGGATGATGAGGTAAGCCAGCGTTCACATGATGAGAGTTTAATCTAACACGTCTCGGTTTCGTGAGAAGAGTGGCACACTACACTGCTCAGACCGTACTGTTTACTGCACATTAGTGTGTGTTTTTTAAAGATGGCATAGATGTACAGTAACTAAATTGGGAGCCTAAAATTCAAATGAATCTTTCTCTGAAACACCCACACTACACTTCCTCTATTCATACAGCGATATCAGTTAATAGAGGTTGAGTGCATTATGGGATTCATTGTGTAGGTCATCCACTCTGTATAAATAGTATGAGCAGTATGATAGTGTGCCATTCTCTCATGCTGTGAATCATGGGATGGTCATTCGTATGAGAGATGAGTTCTCATGTTGTCAATAAACAGCAGCAAAAGCAGTTTCTCATTCCTGCTGTTGCTCAAGAAAGGGTTTGGTCACTGGTTTCACCAAGCCCAGTTTTTCTTGTTCAGAAGGATTCCTCTGGAATGCTGAACCGCTGGATGAGAGAGAGGCCAGGTCACTGTTTGCTCTGACATCTAACACGAGCATTCAATCCCTGGTCGTGTAGAGAAGATACTGAATGGGTTATCAGGTCTTCTGTCTGGTTCCCCAGCATGCTCTTCGTGAGCGCTGCAGCTGTGTTTGAATGTGTTGAGCTGTTGTCAAACAGAGCAGCAAACAGTGTGTTGTTGTCAAGAGCATCTTGTTTATTTTGCGTGCATTCAATGCCAGCGTGTTATAATGTGTCCTGCTGCAGATGAGCTTTGAGAAGATGTTTCTCCTAAAACTCCAGACACAAACTCCATTATCGCACCAGCACTAAACTGTAAAATGGATCAATTGTGAATAGCATCTCGGATCCTGTGTGCCTGGAAGAGTTTAATGCTTGAGTTCATACTGAGATCCCCCTATTTGACTTTTGATGGACGTTTGACATTGGCAAATTATTGAGATGTCTTCAGAGGAGACACATGTGAGATTCTTGATGGATTTTTCTCAGCAGGCTTCTCAAATATCAGCTTTCTCTCCATTTCATCTCATTGATGTCTAGGAGAAATAATAAAGCTATTAAACAGTTTTGTGATTTTTCTGTTATTCTGTGTTCTTTATCTCAGTTTCATTTGTATTTTCTGTTCCTCTATAAAAGCAAAGATGTAAACACATTCCGACTCTGAAAATGACATTTGTCACACAAAAGTTTACCGTAGTTGCATTTCCATGCATGCCGTGTAATAGTTAATCCTTAAACAGAAATGTTATCATTTGCTCACCCTCATATAATGTCGAACTGCATACAAATGTCATAAAAAGTGTCCATACAACTCATGCACTACATTCCAAATCTTCTAAAGTCTAAAACGCCCAATCCGCCCAGTCTGTTCTCATTCATTTGGATTGTGTGGATGTGACGTGTACCACAGAAGAAAGATTGAACGACATGAAGATGAATAAATCATGACAGAGATTTCATTTCTGTCTGAGTTCTCTCTTTTAGAAACGATGAAGCTCATATTCCTTCACTGTATTTTCAGCAGTGCTTCAGTTGTACAGATGACCCACAGATTATGACAATTGGATGTTATGAATTCTGTCTGTTTTGTAGGTGTCTAAAAGACTGACGTGGCTCACTGTCAGTTCTCCCTGTGTTTGCATGCTCCGTTTTCCCCCACAATCCAAAAACATGCCGTTTAGGTGAATAGGACACGCTGAATTGTCCATATGTGTAAATGCGTGTGTGTGTGGGGTGTGGGATGGGGGAAGAACTCAGAAAAATCTTGCGTATGGTAAGAGATGGCCCATAGAATCATCAAGAGTCGGATTCAGACATGCTTTGAGCAGTAGACCAATCACCACAGACTGGGGCCATCTGACCAATCAGAGCAGACTTCGCTTTTTGAAATGGTTAATGAATGAATGAAAAGACTGACAGCAGTTTTTGTTTTGTTTTAGATATACTGGCTAGAATCACAACCCACCATAAAGCACTGGCACCCACTGATGACAAACCACTGTACAATAACATCCTCAGTTTAGCTCGAGTGCTTCTTTCCCCGCGCTGGATGTTTGAGAAGTCTTCGCTCGTGTCTTTTGGGTGTGGTGGAGATCTCTGCTGCTTTTGCTGCAATAAACACAGAAAAAAAGGCCCAAATGCCACGACTACGCCAAAGCCAACTCTGTGGTTGTGATGTCATTTCATCCAGTTTTAGATCTGCAGACAGCTTTAGCCACAGATATCTGTGTGTATGTGACGCCGGCAGGGTGAACCGTCAGCTTCCTGGCTTTATTTGGACTTTATTAGGCCTTTAGCTGGGCTGTTTGCTTGCATACACGTCTAGTTGTACGTTTATGTCTTTCTCTGTCCTGAAGCGTCCTCAGTTCAGTGTTCCAGCGGGTGTGTTGAAAACACCCATCGGTCCCTCCCAGAACCTCTCCAACCTGTAACACTACAGCTTTAAATATCACTGCAACAAAAGCAGCTTTAGTGCAGGCTTTCTCAACAATGAGTGACGTCTCGTCTGATTGCATCTCTCCCGCCTCCTGAAGACTTTACCTGGACTCATCTCAGCATTGCTTTCACTTCACTAGACAAGACAAACTATCATCGTCCTTTCCTGCAAATGCAGTGTCTGATTTAAACGCGGTTTCATAACCAATTAAATGGACTCTGTGTATAGTATATTATATAATAATATAACAATATATTTTGACCGCATTATAACAGCCAGCAGTTACTGGAGTAGACCATCTATAGGCCTGGAAGTGTGTTTGTGTCAGACAGTAATTTACATAAACTCTCTCTTGCTCACTCACTTTCGTAGACTTCTTGTAAGGTACAACACAGGGTCACTTATTTATTTAATTTCTAATAATAATAATAATAATGCCATGTTTATAAGGCCACCAGTAGTCTGATATTTGTACTCCTTTTTTTTTTCTTTTCTTTTTTGCGCATTTAAATCATCAATCATAATTTCAGCATGGAAAAGTTTTAAAGGCAGAGGTGGCCAATCAAGTTAGTGACTCTGTAACATGCTGGCTTAACTTGATATTACACAAAGGATGCTTTACACAGAACAATGAAATGTTTAATAACCACTAGGAGCAATACACTTAAACGCCGGCATGAAACCTTAACACAAGACACAGAACAGAAGATAACTGATGGTATAAATACACAGGATTGTAAGGAACAGGTGAGACAACTATGGCAACCAAGAAAACAGGAACTAAACAGACCGGATCTGAACACAGGCAATACGAGACAGAAGAATATCAAAGTAAAAGTTCATGAACAAAGACACAGGGGAATTGTGACAGTTACCATGGTAACTTACTCTGTGAACCTAACCTGGGGGCGTATTACAGAAACTGTCTTAAGTCTTAAGTTAATTTAGGATTTTTCACAAATTCATATTACAGAAGCAAATCTTAAGTGTATTTAGGATTCTTATCCTAGCCTACCTTATCAAATCTCATCTTATCTTATCAGTAGTTTGAAAATCTTAAACCCCTTCGTCGAGTTTGGTAATCAACTCTCAGGTATGTTACCAAGCAACCAGCGTCACGCAAACAGCTGCTGTGAAGTAAAAACGGAAAAACTGGATAATGGAGAAACAAAATAAGTGGTGCTTGTCATTAGGTGAAGTTTTGATAAACTTGGTAGAAAAGGCAAACCCTAATTCTTTTATTTCATAGGAGTCTGTAATTATTTGTCAGAGTTTTGTCATCAAAGTGCAGCACATCATTTGGGTGTTCACAAAGTCTTTCCACCATCAAACATCGCTGTTCTTGATCTTGTATCATTAAAAAATGTGAAAAGATAAGATAGGAAATGTAAAGTTAGGATCTTTCTTTAATGCGTCCCCTGGTCAGTAAACCCAGAGTTTATTTCAGTCTCCTCACCCTTTTTAAAGGATAAATGATGTTTAAATGCTTCATTCATTCATGCTGCAAAAATGCTTTTCTTATTGAGTATTTTTGTCTTTTTTTGTCTTCCAAGTACAAATATCTAAAAATTCTTAAGTCAAGAGGCATTTTCTATATAGGCTTCTATATATCTATGTAAGATATCTAGTCTTGTTTCTTTGACTCAGACTAGACTTGACTTGACTTGACTTGACTCAGACTTGACTTGACTTTACTTGTCTCAGACTTGACTCAGACTTGACTTGACTCAGACTTGACTTGACTCAGACTTGACTTGACTTGACTCAGACTTGACTTGACTTGACTTGACTCAGACTTGACTTGACTTGACTTGACTCAGACTTGACTTGACTCAGACTTGACTTGACTTGACTTGACTCAGACTTGACTTGACTTGACTTGACTCAGACTTGACTTGACTCAGACTTGACTTGACTTGACTTGACTCAGACTTGACTTGACTTGACTTGACTCAGACTTGACTTGACTCAGACTTGACTTGACTCAGACTTGACTTGACTTGACTTGACTTGACTTGACTTGACTTGACTCAGACTTGACTTGACTTGACTTGACTTGACTTGACTTGACTCAGACTTGACTTGACTTGACTTGACTCAGACTTGACTTGACTCAGACTTGACTCAGACTTGACTTGACTCAGACTTGACTCAGACTTGACTCAGACTTGACTCAGACTTGACTTGACTCAGACTTGACTTGACTTGACTCAGACTTGACTTGACTCAGACTTGACTTGACTTGACTCAGACTTGACTTGACTTGACTCAGACTTGACTTGACTCAGACTTGACTCAGACTTGACTTGACTCAGACTTGACTTGACTTGACTTGACTTGACTCAGACTTGACTTGACTCAGACTTGACTTGACTTGACTTGACTTGACTCAGACTTGACTTGACTTGACTCAGACTTGACTTGACTTGACTCAGACTTGACTTGACTCAGACTTGACTCAGACTTGACTTGACTCAGACTTGACTTGACTCAGACTTGACTCAGACTTGACTTGACTTGACTCAGACTTGACTCAGACTTGACTTGACTTGACTTGACTTGACTTGACTCAGACTTGACTTGACTTGACTTGACTTGACTTGACTTGACTTGACTTGACTCAGACTTGACTTGACTTGACTTGACTCGAACTTCAGATGAAGGACTTGTCAACAGAGTGGCTTCCAGTAAAGTATTGCATTGAATTCAAAATTCTGCTTCTCAAATTCAAGGCACTTCATAATCCCTTCTGAAGACCTATCTTTTTACCCAGGTATTTTATGACCTGCTTTTATTGGCCTGTGCTGTATTCTACTGTATCTATGATGCATGTGTGCTGTTATGTTGTTGAATTTTGCTAGAGGTGTTTTTTTATTTTTTATTATTAATTCTTTTTACTGTTTTGTTTGGTCTTACGGTGACCTTTGGTGTTATGAAAGGCGCCGTTAAATAAAATGTATTATTATTATTAACATTTCTGGACACAGGTTATTTGAAGAAAGACACAGGTGTAGACAGTGTGTAGGTGCAGACTGTGACTGTATTATAATGATATTAAGCAGTGGATCTTCATTTCTCCAATAGGATGCTCCACACTTGTTTAGTTGTTGTAATCTGCTAAACAACAGTACTGATGATGGCGAGCACCACAGGCTCTGTTAGAGAGCCACTACCACAAGCCCAAAACAAGAGTGCAGTGCCAGTTACTGTATTGAATGAGATTTTATTTTGCAGTTCAATCACTTTTTGTACAGTTCTGTCTTCGTTTCTTCACTGTCATGCTGCATAACTCCACAATAAACCCCAAGATGTTATTTTGGAAGCTTTTATGTAGTTGACAACAACAGTTTTTCTCCTTGCTTCCACCGTCCTCCTCCATCTCCACTGGCTCGGCCTCGTGGTCTGCAGTGACTCTGGAATGCCTGTGAACACCCAAAGACGCTTGCGTTACTGAGGCCTTTTCTATAAATATAACCCAGCCTGGTTCTCATGGCTCTGAGTGACCCGAGCGTTACATCAGAGGACGGTCCAGCCTCGGCAGTAGGTTTGGCCTGCCGTTAGAGAGTGTTGGCCGTGTGGTTTAAAAGCAGCCAATCAGCTAAAATGCAGTTTCAAATGTCTCATTTCAGCAATGTGTGTGTGAAACCGAGTCGTGGCTAGTTCGCTGAATCATGTCCCGCTGTGATCGAGAGTTTAATGCTGTGCTACTGTTTCTACAGATTCCAGTGTGCAGATTATCTGTATTTTCCATGGACACTTTTTCCTCTTTTAATTAGTTTGTTAATTGTAATGCCTTACACCAAACCCATAGAGCTTGACTTCACTCGCCTGTCACACAGGAACACCTACTACTGTGTTTGATACTTCATCTTTCCATGCAATGCACTGAATTAGCTCTTCGATTTCCAGTGTGCCGAATTAATCGTATATCAACTCTGATTATGAACATTTCTTTCCTTACATTTGTTGTTTGAGATGATAACTGGTCTATTTATTGGATAGTACAGTATAGATTTTGACAGGGAAAATCTTGGCTGGGAATTGACTTTGGATTAACCACAGGGCCATCGGCACTGACAACTGGTCTTCAGTTGTTATCATGATGTTATCATGACACAATATCATGTTGACACAATGTGTTCAAGTGTAAAAATCCTTTTTTTTCTTTTTCTAGCTGTGTAACTTTAGATTATTTCTCTGCTCTTTCAATGAATAACTTCTAATGGGAATAAAACATGATCTTCTTTTGACATTGGTCACCTGGGCTCAGATTGGATGTGTGGTGCATTGGGTGGAGGTGACAGACAGACGGCAGACGTGCCACAGACAGTAAACACTGGACGCCGCTGCAGGACAGGAGACACACCTGAAGCCCTGGAAGACACAGCAAAGCAGTGTGTACACCATAATACATTACAGTCATTTACCACAGCTCATGTGTTCAGCATTAACCCAGTTACATGTGGTCAAATCACTGTAACGCAGATCCTCAACAGCAGTCGGATGTAAGATCATTTTATTAACAATACAATTCAGGAGTAGATTTTCTGAAGAACCGTGTAAATTCAGAGTCAAGTCACCTTTATTTCTATAGCGCTTTTACAATTCAGAATATTTCAAAGCAGCTTTACAGTGATAAGAGGAAAATACAACAACATTTGTTACTTCTGTACAGCAGATCTAGAAGAAAATAGTCATAGTCCAGCTTAAGTAAATTCAGTGATGGTTGATTTTTGTTGTAAAAAGTTATTAATTTACGGTACGGTTCATTTATGTATGGTCCTGATCCAGCTCAGTTCTCATATAATGGTGTCAATGCAGACAGATCAATAATATTGTTAAATATTAAATGTCCCCAACTAATTAAGCCAAAAGCTAAATGAATAAAAAGCCAAGGGATGCTTTCAGCACTGCAGGCCATTGAGATGTCGACTGTTGGTGTTTAAATCATGTGACCGAGAGCCTCGGATTGACCTGTGTGTGGAATGTGGAGCCACAGCGAGACGACACAAGCCTCTTGATGAACTTAATGAAGACACTTTAGTGTGTTTCCTCTGGCTGGGTCACGTTACCTGTGTGTGTGTGCGTGCGTGCGTGCGTGCGTGTGTGTGTGTGTGTGTGCGTGCGTGCGTGTGCGCGCACGTGTGTGTGTGTGTGTGTGTGTGTGCGTGCGTGTGTGTGTGTGTGTGTGTGTGTGTGTGTGTGTGTGCGCGTGTGTGTGTGTGCGTGCGTGTGTGTGAATGCATGCTGTGACCCGAGACACTTCTCTGATGTGTCTGCAGGTTCTGTCAGACTGACAGCATGTGATTTATGTTGTTTTTGCCCTTTGGCAGTTTGTTCACAGTTACAGAAGACCTCAAAACACACACATCACAAGCTGCCAGCAATCACACACTAAAATACCTGTGCAGATGCTGATATACTTCTATCTGACAGCCACAATGTATTTCTCCTCCGCATTTGTGTTTTGTGTGTTCATGATACTCTTTTACATACACTTCAGCGACCAGTAGCAGTCAGGATTCAGAACACAAGAAACATCATCAAATGACTAACACGTTGTATTTCAAGTTCGCTGAATTCATACAGCTTGTATTAATATTTCCTGTAAATCTCCCTCAAAACATCTCATTCACGCTTGCACACTTTACAGAAATGCACAGGAGTCCCTCTTACAGAGTTCCTCTCACAGTGCTATCATATTCAGGAATGGCTTGGGAAATGTGTGTTGAGTTTTGTCAGTTTGATCACACACTGCAGGAGAACTGAACCTACAGTAAACAGCATTATCTCACGGCAGAATGTGTTGCATGTTCCAACATTTTACTTGATTAAGACTTTTAAACTCTAGTTTATACTGTATTATCAACTGCTATTGCATTAAATGACTACACAATCTAAGATAAATGTTTGCTTTTATGAATGAAGTAAAGATGTGACACGAGTGTGTGAGAAGCCCAACATGTGTTATCCATTCAATGATCCAAAGCGCTCGTGTCTGCCTTCCGTGCGTTTCCTTTACGTCACGTCACGTCACGCACACACACACACACACACACACACACGCACACACGCACTCTCTCTCACTCTCTCTCTCTCACACACACACACTCTCGCACGCACACACACACACACACACACACTCTCTCTCACTCTCTCTCACTCTTTCTCTCTCTCACACACACACTCTCGCACGCACGCACATACACACACACACACACACACACACACACACTCTCTCTCACTCTCTCTCTCTCTCACACACACACACTCTCACACACACACACACACACACACACACACACACACACACACACACACACACACACACACGTTGGGTTTTCATGTTTGTTTCACTATATTAGTGAGGTCATTGCATAAACTTCCAATGATTCTATATCAGATAATGTTATTTTCTATGGCCTAACCCTAAACCTATCATCACAGAAACATGTGCAAAACACTAGATTTAAATACAAACATGTTTATACGCCTTTTTAACGAGTGAGGACCATTAAAATGTCCGGTAACACCTTATTTTAAGGTGACATTTGATCTGTATTACATGTACTTACTGTAGTAATAACAGTAAATTATGCATAATTACTAACTAACCTGAAACCAACGCTTAACCCTAACTGTAACTCTAATAATACTCAGTACTTATTTCAGTAAGTACAAGTACATCACCCTAAAATAAAGTGTAACCAAATGTCCTCACTAGTCCGTTGTCATAATATTTCACTAAATGAGGATTTCCCCTTTACACGTATAGCTGAACACTCACAAACTTGTTTTTATATCTTTACATAGACTTTCAGACTTTTCATAAACATAATGGGTTTTATACTGTGCAAACTGTATATCCTCTCCCCTTACACTAACCCTATCCCTAACATTTTTATTTTCAAAAAACATCACTTGATATTACCCCACAATGAAATGCCCCACAATGTCAAAATGTTCACATTTTTCTATCTTTATGGGGACATTTGGTCCTCACAATGTAGGTTAAACAGGAACACACACACACACACGCACGCACACACACACACACACACACACACACACTTGTCTGCTGAAACCCCACCTCTATGTCAACCAACAAGTTTACGATTCCTCCCTGCAGTTCTTCTGCTTTGAGTCACTGGAAAGCAAATCTTCACCCAAACACAGATCGCTGCTGAACTGAGGCAAGTTCCTCATAGGTTCGCCTGGACTCTGCCATCTCGAAGCATGATGCTGCCTCCACTGTATTTGACAATAGAGATGCTTTTATGTTGTTGTGTTGAATGCGGTTTGCGTCAAACAGAAGGCTTTGCTTGTAAGCTACACGACTTTATCAGACTTGTTTCAGGGCTTCCAGCAGCTTAGCTGCGAATACTTTACTTCAACATTTGACTCTCCCCATTAAGTCCCATACAAAGCTTGCTGGAAACTACAGTAATGTGAACAGTACAGAGAACTTGATTAGTTCACATTCACTAATTTAATCTAGTAGAGTGCACAAATTAAAAGAGTTACTTTAACTCAATATAAAGTTAATAAAGGCCTCACTGGAAGAACCAGACCATAAAGATCCTAGTGAACTTCCTGTCAGGATATGAGGCTCCCAACCTTCCGGTTCCTCCATTTCTTTATATGCTATATGAGCCAACGGTGTGTGTGTGATGCGGACAGTAGTTCAACCCCTCAGCAGACCAGACAACACTGACTTTACATGAGTCCATGACACCCGCAGACTGAAGACCACAGATGCTCTTGACTCTGTCTGACCTGCTAATCCATTTGTTTTGACATTCTTATCCCGGTAACCCGAAGCAAGAATTCCTGTTTATAATTGCCTCAGATATTCCCCTTTAAGTACTCTTCAGAGATAAGATCGCATGCAACATAAACGGGTTTCTCCAATAATGTAATCAAGAAAGGTTGTTTTGGCTGAAGAAATGAGCGCTGTAATTCCTAAACCTGAGACATAGACATGTGGACCATTTGGGATCCAAGCTCTCTAATATTTAAGGTACACTACAGGATTCTGAGGTTACAACTTGCAACTGCTAGTTACTTTCAGAGTAACCTTTGTTTTTCATCTGCGTTGATGTGTCTGATGAGTCTGATGGTTTGAGGTGAACTCATAGTTTCCTTTAATAATCGCTGTAAGCAGGGCCAGAGTTGAGGAGTCTCTGATAGGAAGAAGTCCTACAAGGCTTATAACCAACAAATATTTTATCTAGTAACACTAGGTGTCTCGCTTCATTATTAGTCAATGGTCTGGTTCCACAGACAGGGTTTAGATTAAGCCTGGATTAGGCCTTAGTTTAATTAGGACATTTGATAAGCTTTCAAACATGCCTTAGAAAAAAAATACTGTGTGCATCTTGAGACAAAACAATGGCTCTGACATATTTTAAGAGACTGCAAGTTGCTTTCAGTTAAAACAGCTCAAACATGCATTTTAGTCTGGGACTAGCTTAAAGGGATAGTTCACCCAAATATGAATATTAGCCCATGATTTACTAGGTGTGTATGACTTTCTTCTTTCAGACAAAGTCAATCAGATTTATATAAAAAAGTATCCTGGCTCTTCCAAGCTTGATAATGAGAGTGAATGGCTGTTTGACTTTGGAAGTACATCTATTCATGATTAAAGTGCTCGACACGGATCTGCGGGGGTTAATAAAGGCCTTCTGAAGTGAAGAGATGCGTTCGTGTAAGAAAAATATCCATATTTAAAACTTTATTGACTAAAATAACTAGCTTCCGGCAGACGGCCGTACACATCGATTTACACCAAAAAGAGTAACCCTTGAATTTGATGCATAACGTAATGACGAACGTGATTGCCCAGCGCTGTATGTTTGAACCGCGAAGGGCGTCAATTGACTCTTCGCAGAGAGCTTGATTGACAGGTGATCTGACCAATCATACTTCGCCATCCGCCATTTTGTCCGACAAAGCAGTCAGGCGAGTTAGTAGATTAGAAGAGATGATCGGTTCACGAGCAGCTTTAACTGATGCTCTACAGCGATCTGTCACACACATTAAAGAGCCACAAAACGGTATTTATTGTTTAAACTTCTTTAAAAAATGACCAAATTTCAAAAGTTAGGGTTTGTTTAATACGTTTAATATCAAAAGTAACCGAAGAGTAAGCTGATCTGTCCTGTCTGTCAGTGTGTTGTCAGTCTCCTCTCTGCTCCGCGATGTGTTTTTCACTGCGTGAGAACATGGTGTTGCGTGAGAGCGGTGTAGCTTGTCGGACATAACGACAGTAACTAAGGGGGGCGGGTCTTTGCGAACGGTCAATTGCCGCCATTACTTTGTGTTATGTTCAAGGTTCAAGGGTTACTGTTTTGTTCAAGGGTTACTCTTTTGTAACTTGTAACTTGTCGTAAATGTATGTGTGCGGCCATCTGCCGGAAACTTTTTGCATGTTTTTAGTATTACAGCTCTCAAGATTACCTAATAATGACAAGTGTTGTTTAAAGTATTGTATTTATATCTATAGCATTATATTTAGATCGTAGCATGAAAGGTTGCAGCAATGAGCATGTAGTCGATCACAGACATGTTGAGCTCGTGAATGCAGTGATCTCCTCATTACAACTTGATTTCTGCACACTAACGAATGCTTTCATCATAACTAACAGTGCAAACACAATGTAAATAAGAGATTCGTGGATTATAACGGGAGTTTTGGCGAGAGTGCAGATAAACTCACGCTGTTTGATTGACAGCGCCAGCGATTGTAAAGGGAACGTTCTTTGATCGATTTCAATAACAGATTATTTTCATTCTACTAAGAGAAAAAATGTGAAGTTGATCATTTAGGTTTGATTTACTGACACATAGACAAAGAACATATGACTGGGCCAGGGCCAGTCCAGTGTCACTTCAGGAGCATCATCAGGCCTCGTCAGGGCCAATAGCCAGGGGTTTTTGGCCTGACGAATACCTTGGTCCACAGTGGGCCCACTGGTGCTTGAGGAGTGGTTATGAACATAGGCAGAGTTTTCCTGAGTCTGGAGACGGTCAACACCGCTGCTCATTTCCCATGTTTTCATATCAGGCTAACAGCTAATGTCAACATATAAGACATTTTAAACAATTGTCCGCTCTAAACTCGCTTTCGGACACCAGCGAGTGTTTTAAAATAACTTATTTGCGATGGGGATTCTGATCACCGTATGAGGCAGAAATATATTTATATGTGATGCTAAAGGCTACTTATGCTAACAATTGGGATAATAAATACACATATGATTATGAAAAAATACCAGACTGCTTTTAAGAAATTAGACAAATCATACTGAGCACCTTTCAATGGCCTAGAAGCAGCTCAGAACCCCCTAGCGGCCACTCAGAACATACACGTAGTAGCACAGAATTGTGCTTAACACTTAACAAGAACATTATAGTGCCCTGTTAACAATGGATAACCAAACAAAAGCTCATTTTCTGCTGAAAAAGGAAAAGATCCAGTGTATTGTTGGGTATGTGCCCATGTTATCAAGCATGATTATGTAATCATTTGGCTGGTTTCCAGTTGGGTAATGTTCAGCTATAATGCCTGAACCTGAGGGTGGCACTGCATGCTAGCGGGCTACTAGGGGGAAAAACAAAAATCAGCTCCTATCGCTTAGCTGGAGTACAGCGAGTAGTAATCAACAAGAAAGCCCTGAAATCCGCTGTGGTTAGCAAAGCCTCTGCAAATCTGAGCCGGCGACGTGTAAACTAATTGAAGGGGATTGTGCGAGGAGTCATTCAGCTCTGCAGCAGGGCATCGGGACGGAGCCGATGATGCTGGATCCTTCAGGCGAGCCGCTGGATCCTCCCTCATCTGCTGAAGTAAGGCTGATGCTGGATTCATGTAGCATTCATTCCCTCTGGCTCTCTGTGTTTGATCATCTCTAGCTGATTATCAGATACTCGTAGACAAAACCTTTTTGATTGATTATTTTTGACTTCATCTTGGTGGTATTTTTCTGTTCTCTTCAGTTGGTGAAGTGTTTAGTTGTAATAAACGTGTTGTATAAATGTGTAGAGGGTTTTTATTAATTTTTTAGATGTAGCTAACAGTGCAGCATCTTCTAAAGTAAGTTTCTCATATAGAGGATCTTCATTTTGAGGTTCAGATAAACGGATTGACTTCGGCCTGATTTGGTGTGTCAAACCACAGAAGATACTAACTCGGTAAAAGTTGTAGTTAGTGACGTTATCAGGCTAATGTGTCGTATGGAGTTCCCCCCATTATTTCCCACAAAAACTGTGGAATAACATGAGCCCACGTTTGCACCCATCAAAACAACACAGAATGTGTTCATACTTTTTTTCAGTGATTTTGTGTGTGTGTGTGTGTGTGTGTGTGTGTGTGTGTGTGTGTGTGTGTGTGTGTGTGTG
The DNA here is from genome assembly GCF_949152265.1 of Phoxinus phoxinus. Lineage (NCBI taxonomy): Eukaryota > Metazoa > Chordata > Actinopteri > Cypriniformes > Leuciscidae > Phoxinus > Phoxinus phoxinus. Next base: position 8,741,521 of record NC_136879.1, read on the forward strand.
TGTGTGTGTGTGTGTGTGTGTGTGTGTGTGTGTGTGTGTGTGTGTGTGTGTGTATTGTGGATTGATAGCATGTGTCATTCTGGGTGAAATGATGTGTGTGCTCAAGTGAAGCTCCGATGCACACTACAGTTCTGCAGGTAGGTCGAAACTGCACGTTTAGACGGATGAGTGTTTTTCATTGGTTTGTTTTTAAAATATCATTTATGTTTTTCTGTCATTTATGACACAACACTTCTCCGCCATTGAGAAGTTTTTTTTTTTTTTTTTCGGCAATAGACCATTTTCACATTTCCGTGTTTCTCAGAAGCGGATGTCGTCATATTTGGGTAAACTTTTACAGCGGTGAATGAGTGACTACATTGAATATATATTTTTGTGTTCCCATTTGCTCAAATAGCAAGAGAAAAACTCCAAGTGTTTTCATATCTTTCAAAAAGAGGGAAAACGATAGAGAGATTGATAACGGCAGTCCGAAGAGAGAAAGACGTCACTCCCACAGCCGCTGTATTAGAGACAGGGTGTTTCTCACAGCAGTGTTAACTAGTCTTGTAATTTGATGCAAAGGTAATATAATACAAAGTATTGTGTTATAAATGTGCATAAAAACAAAACAAAAATATATATTTATATAAACCTTTGCAGGATTTACGATGCCGATGACTGTTAAAACGCATCACCACAGTCCGTGAAAGGGTCCATTCATGTTTTCAGTGTTATATACGTTAGGGGGCGCTGTGTTACACATCTCCGGATCCAAGTTACGCGCCGGATCTTACGCACAAGTAAGCAAACGTGATAATTTTTGATATATTGACCACCACAGCCTTTCTAAAACATTACCAATAGTTAGCACAGTCATTTCATGCAGCTGGCTAATGTAATAAAGGTTATGGCAATAATAACCACCATTGCTCCATGTGGAGATGCTCATGAGGAGGAACTGGATATTTAGTCTCGATGTAACTGCTCAAAAGGCCTCTTTAAATGAGTGTTTGTGAGTAGGCTAAATCTACTTTAATCCACTGCAAACTGACTTTTGGTTCTCTTGTGGAAAAGCCACTTTATACCATCTAATTAATTCCCCTGGATGAAATCAAGCCCTACATTTATGTTCTCATATTCCATTGTTCACTCAGAAAGTCACGTTACAGAAGTGAGACGGGTTGAGAGTGAATGCTGTTTGATGTTGGCTTTGGATTGCTGCTCATGCACCGCAGTGGGGCATCAATTAAAACAAATGGCAGGGAAAATGTGAAGAGTTATAATTAATTTCCATATTTATTTGAAGTTCTCCTCAGGGAGAAGTGCTTCATGTGTCACTGGATCAACTGGATGTGTTTGGAAGAAATCAAGTGCTTGTAACAGGAAAACATTTCAGTCGGATGTGAATGATCATATGCAGCACATGCTGTACAGACTGCATTTATGATTTACACCCATCCACCTTCCGATTGTCTGGAACGCAAGTCAGTTTAAGGCTACTTGCAGAAGTGTTGGGACAGACTGAGAGGAAGCAGTATTTTTTTTTTTTTAACTAGGCTGGTCAGAGCGAGGCAGTGCATCTTGGGAGATTTCTGGGTTATTTTTAGAGTTAGCCTGAGAATTCAGGCGGAGGTCACCTCGAAAAATTCAGCTCTTGCAAGTGGCCATGAAATACACTCTCCTGTGATGTGGTGAATACCAAATGTTTTATTGTCTGCTACTGATACATTTATCTGGGTGCTGTTAAAAACCACCTCTCGTGGGGCCGCTGGCTGTGCTGTTGGTGTAACCGCTCCACGCAATCCCCCATTAGCTTCCATGGAGTGGTTGTGAATCTTCCCGGGATCCACAAAACAATACAAGGACAAAAAGCAATACAAATTAAAAAAATACTCAGATCAAATCAAACCAAGTACACCAAACTCTACTTCTTCCACATTATAGTCTTTTGGTGTTTCCGTTAATCTTAAAGGTGAGGTGACATATTATGCCCCTTTTCACAAGATGTAATATAAATCTTTGGTATCCCCAGAATGTGAAATTTCACCTCATAATATCCCACAGATAATTGGTTATAAATTGTCAAATTTGCCCGTTTTTGGATATGAGGAAAAACTCGCCATTTTTGTGTGTGTCCCTTTAAATGCAAATGAGCTTCTGCGGCTCCGCCCCCGTTCAGAAGACCCGATCCTTTACACAAGCTTCGGATACTCGGCAATAACAAAACACGCGAATAATGTCAGTCATCCAAAATCTCAGGAATAAATAACCAGTAGCGAGTGCATCCTTATGGAGAGACTCAAGAAGAGGTGCAACTTTTAGACGCACCTGGACGTTTCTGAACGGATAGTGGATACATTTATGTAGTTTTGGAGTTACATTGTTTAATCTCGTCGACTTACATGTACCATCATGTTTAACTTTTATACAAGTTGACACAGTTCCCTGAGGTCTTTATAAGGGCCCCATCAACACTAATGTGTTTTCGTTTAGAAACGGAGACCTTTTGCTACGTTTGCACCTCCCGTCCAGATTACAACGGCAAAAACGAAGACCTAAAACGGAGAAGTTTAGAAACGCTGCCGACCCCGTTTTGCGTTTTGAATCTCCGGAGGGCGTTTTAGTGAAGACGGTCAAAACGGAGGACATTAGAAACGATGACGCAGAGGCTCACGCTCGGCTCTATGATTGGGTGTCATCAGTCATGGCGTATCCTTCCCTGATTCGTCAGACACCCATCACATGACCCGTCCCCGGGAATAAAACATACAAAAACAGCCTGGACTACGTAACGTTAGTGACTGCAACATGGATAACGAATTACAAGCGTTACTGACGTTGATGTCTTTGCTAGCAGCTGTTGTGCAAGTCAATTCTGCATTTTGCAATGCTATCGCTGCCTACATGCGCCTGTTTACACCGGCACACACATGCCCAGTGTTGGAGAATGATCACGTGATCCGCGTTTTCAGTTGTTTTAATGTGGACGGAGATCAATTCTAATACGCAGCTAAAACGCTGGTGTGGACGGAGATCGTATTCGTTTTAATTCTCCGTTTCTAAACTAAAACACAGTAGTGTGGATGAGGCCTTAGACAGCTGTGACATTTTTTGGTAAAATAGTGTTCAGTGCTCGTCTATGCAGCAACGACAGAACAGTTTGTGAACTTTCTCCATTGTCTCAAAATTCTTGGTCTCACAGTATTTGCAGCTGGGCAGGAGCTGAGTTTTTGAAGATGCTGTGTAACAAAGTGTCTTTTGTGAATTATGAATATATATATATATATATATATATATATATATATATATATATATATATATATATATATATATTTTGCACTTCATTTTACAGTACTTGCACTTACGTGTACTTACAGTGTACTTACTCCAAAAAGTACTGGTAATATAAGGGAACTACATGGGTTAAGGTTTGGTTTAGGGCTAGGTTCAGGGTTAGTACCTAGTTATTACCCAGTTATTGTAATTACTATAATAAGTACTTAGTATGTACTTGGGGAACAGGACTGTAAAATAAAGTGCGACCGATTGTTTCAAACAAACAGATAGTCGCGAACCAAACCCATGCCACTGCTTGAGTCAGAAACGGACAATGTCGTACTTCTCAAACATAGTCAAGTCAACATGTGGACAGTTGATCAAAAAAGTGAATCAAAGAACGGTTATTGTTCAAAATTCATGTATGATGTCAATTCAACTCAACTTTGATTAAAGGTTTTGATCCACTTCAAATGTTGACTAATATATTTGCAGTTTTGAAACTTGCATGGAATGAATATATTTATATTAATATTTAATATATTATAGGGGTAGAATTTGCATACACTGAAAAACATTTGGTACAGAAACTATTTTCACTCAAAAATAGCAAATAATTTCACAATTAAAGTAAGTAGCAGTCGAAAAAGTAAGTAGTCTTGAAGTAGCAATGTAGCTCATTGAATTAAATGTGACCTTTTAAGATTTGCCAAATGAGCATTGAGTATTAAAGGGGTCATGACATGAGAAACCAAATTTGCCTTGATCTTTTGGTATATAAGAGGTCTTTGTACCATTAAAACGTCCTGCAAGTTTCATAGCTTAAGACGTCCTCCCCATTATAAACGAATCATTTATTTAATCAAGCTCTAAATACAGCTCGTTCTGGATCCATGGTAAGAAGTGACGTCACGGTACGAAGTGACGTACCAGCGTTTGCATAATGACCGCCTCCAGCAGAAGACAGTTACGCTTTAAGCGCAAGGCAACTACGCTAATTTCGTATCGTTGTCGCGCCCGCGCGCCGCGCGCCTCACAAGTGTTCAGTCGACGGACAGCGAGTGGGTCTGTGTACAGGGAAATTACGATGCCGCAGATGTGCTGTTCCTGGCTGTGGACAAACAACATCTTTGAATACGCTGCGAAAGATCCAGTCGTCAGGGAAAAATGGATGCACTTTATTTTTTGCGGACGTCTCAGTCACGGCAGTGTTAGTTTAAGCGTTTGTTCTGTACATTTGAAGGATGACTGTTTTGAGCTTTGCCAGAAAACTGTTGCTCAAAGATAAGTCCGTGCCGACTATTCTGGGCTCAACATCGACGACGCAAACTGTAAGTAATGTATTTAAAACTTTAAACTACTTTTTAAATACGCTGAAGGATCCAGTCGTCAGGGAAAGATGGATGCACTTTATTTTTTGCGGACGTCTCAGTCACGGCAGTGTTAGTTTAAGTGTTTGTTCTATACATTTAATGATGACTGTTTTGAGGAAAAAATCCCAATATGATGCTTGGCTTTGCCAGAAAACTGTTGCTCAAAGATAAGTCCGTGCCGACTAACGTTATGGGCTCAACAACGACGACGCAAACTTACTTTTTACCATGGCTAATATAAACAGATTTGTATAAGAGAATCTTGAAAATATGTCGCCTTTCTAGTAGGCCTACATGTGATTAGTTAAATAATGTTAAACTGTTAGCAAATTAAGCTATAGGATAATTATGCAACAATAATCCGTTTTCAAGTGTCTCGGGTTAATTTTTTTTTATTAATTCAAAATAGTTTCACTTTCCATGTGGACACGAGCTGATCCAGTCTTCGTTGTTGTGGTGATGGTTCATTTTCCTCTGATTCCGGCTCAAACATAATAAGGTTTTATCATTGCAAGAGCCATCGCTTCGCATGCATCACCTGCTAATAAACAGTTGCGCCGAATCCGCAAATGTTCTGGCTGGGGGCGTTAATAATTGATGCATAGGCACTGACGTTAGCCAATCATATCAGTGGGCGTTAACACTGAACTCTTAAAGGGGAAACACCCCCAAACAGACTGTTTGAATCAGAGGATGAGAAACAGGGTGGGAAAGGGTCATAAATCACTACATTTTAAAAGTTTTTTGTAAAAAAAAACTATAGTAATACTATAATTGCACCTAAGGGAACATAATAATAAAATAAAAAAAAACATGTCATGACCCCTTTAAATGATTGTACAAAACGAATTAAAAGGGCATTACAATGCAAGTTGTAAAATGGACGGATTGGTCATGGATGTGCTGCTTTGAGGAAGACATGAACCAAGACACTCTCTTCTCAACACCGTCACTGTAAACTGTGTTTTCACTCAGATGAAGATGTGTGCAAGCTTGCTGGTCTGCTGTGTTATGGTGCAGTCCTACATCCTCATGTAGGTGTCCGGTATTGTGATCTGTTTACTTCCTCCCACAGCTCTCATGAGTGAACACTTCCCACATCACACATGTGTCCGATTTCTGTTTTTATCTTGTGCACTCTCACTTCCACTCATCATCTCATCATTCATTCCCACTTCTCCATGTTCAGAAGAAACCTTCCTCCACTATCCCTGATGCGTCACACAACATCAGCTCTTCACGCTCTACAGCTCTTGGGAAGTTTATTTGATTATAGTGAATTGCCTACAAAAAAATCTATTTTCAGCATTTTAGTAGTAGTAGTAGTAGTAGTAGTAGTAAAATACGTTTAATGCTATTACCCCAGGTGAGATCCTCATTGTTTTGTGACAAATAAATTGGCCCCCTTGAAATAGCTTCTTCTATCTGGGAAGTGTCGTGGCCAGCGATGGGGATGTGGTCTCTCGAATCGGAAAGGGTTTCGCAGTTTATCAGCAGCTCTGCCCCGTCTGGCGCACCAATACCATCAGCCTAAAGATTAAGCTTTGCATCTACGACGCCATCATCATCCCGACTGCGACATAAGCATCCAAGACTTGGAAAATGACAGCAAGAAGTAAACGTCGACTCAATGTTTTTCACCAACGCTGTCTTCGCCGCATCCTACGAATATCATACTACGATCACATAACGAATGAAGAAGTTTACTGCAGAGCATTGCCACGGCCCCTCGCAGACATAGTCACAGAACCCCCGTTTCAGTTTGCGGGCCATATCCTACAATGGTCGAAAATGATGGCGACAGCCATGACGTGGAGGCCCAGGCAAGGAAAGCAGAAGCGAGGCCGCCCAAAGATCACCTGGTGCAGCACATTCATTCAAGATCTGCAAGCTGTCGGTCTCTCATGGGACGAGGCTGGAACCACCGCAATGGATCGAGCACATTGGAGAGCGCTAGTCGCCCAATGCACCATACGCCACTGGAGGAACTAAGTCTAAGTAAGTAAGAATAGGCCTTAGTCTTGATGTGAAATGTAGCCAACTACTAAAAAGAGCAGCTCTTGTTTGTTATTCAAGCAGCTCATGATTATAATTCAGCTGTCTATTCCCGTTCCACCATCATCATATTAATTATTAACTCAGTATCAGTCATTCACTCTCATGTAACCTTACACAACTCTTCTCCCAAACATTACCCCTGTCTCCAATGCAGCACAATCCCATCTCAATTAAATATATGTTTATGAGTACTTCAAAACCTTCCAAAGTGTACAGACAGGTAGACCTCGGGAATGAGTGGTTAAACACAGAAGGCAACTAAGGCAAGCATAACTCTTTGCTCTTTTATGCTCGTTCTCATTATTATGGACGTTTCAAATACCCAAACCCCAAGTATAGATCACGCTTGTCTCTGACCCAAGTCATCTAGAGTCTCTAGAGCATTACCGACTGTGAGCTCTGAGCTTTTGACTTGAGGCAGTGAGAACCAACATGGAAACCACCAAAAGACCCCTGCAACCTCATACTACCAACAACTCACAAAACTCTAGCATTATCACACAGAGTTTAGACACAAATCCCTCTCATTTTCTTCAAAACACCTATAGATCAAATTTCTAAATGCTTGTTTGTAATGGTGACATAGATGTTTTCTATATGCTAATGAACATGGATCAAGCCTCTTAACCTGTAATTATCCAGCAGTGTGATGCCGCTGCCTGTGAAATGTCACTCGGCAGTTGGCCCTACAGAAGGTTAATGCTCTGTTGGTTGCTCAAATGTCCTTTTAAATGCTCTTTCCATATCCCGACTGTGATCTCTGGCTGGCGTCATATTAATTGCGTTTGGCAACGGTGAACCGCATTTAATCAAGGCTGTTCTCAAGAAAAGAGCTTCCAGTAGTTGCTGAAATATGGAAATGTGTACTTGAGTTACATGAGTTCAGTAAACAGCCTGAGTGTTGTTTTTGAAAAAGATTATTAAAGATCACATGAAATGGGGGATAAGAGGTTAGTCCATATCTGTCGTTTTATGTCAAATAAACTTTTAGCAGATATATGGATTTAAATGCACAGTGTTCTTCAGGAATGTGGACAAAATATCGATGGCATCATGTCCTGCTCATGCTGTAGAGTTCACACATTTTTGTCCAATCAAATGCTCAGCTATACTAAGAGTGTTTCTCCCGCCTCCGATTACCAAAAGCAAACAGAAAATGTTGTGCTGGGCCTACGCATAAGCTATTATAAAAGACAAGTCCTTCAATATGTCCTGCCCAAACTTCCTTTTTGAATAGAAAATGCTTCAACATAATAAAGACACCTGGGCTCGTAAAACACTCCATGGGTTTGTGAGACTTTCATGAGTCTGTGGCCGTCCCTTTCTTGTTTCTGCAAGAAATGTTTTGGATCATCTTTGCCGACTGCAGGGGAACAGGGGAACAGTCCTGCTCCTGGAGGGCCACTGTCCTGCAGAGTTCAGCTCCAGCCCCAGTTAACACACCTGGACACCTAAACATGGTCTTACTAGGCATACTAGAAGCTTCCAGGCAGGTGTGTTGAGGCAAGTTGTAGCTGCACTTTACAGTGACCCTCCAGGAGCAGGATTGGAAACACCTGTGATTGCTTCAGACTCACATTAGAAGTCTTGTTGTATCAGAGGCAGATGCTATCTGGATGTGTCCACCATCGGCTCTCTAGAGCACCAGTGATGAAGTTAAATAGTTAAACGGGTACAGCCCATCTTCCAGACAATCAAAGGTATCAACAGTATCGAATGTAAAACATGAAAATATTTTCAAAGCACTTTCATTACAGCACATTAACTTTGCTAGACATTTGCCTGCATGTCAACACATGCTAACATAAATTATTCCTTTCTGACGTGCAAGTGTTTCCTGCAGTATTTCACGACTGACGATTGTTTCGTTCCTTACTACTGGAAGTTCAGATAAAATCTTACTGGACTGAGAAAGAGCTGTCCAGTTTTCTGGACATTAGTGTGTGTAATTTAGAAGAAAAAAACTGCAGCATTTTCACTTCTTTTATACATTTATATTTATTGTGAAGTAATTGGTTGACATGGCTCTCAGTAGATATCAAGATTTTTTTCTCACTATCTTCATTTCACAGAAATATATTCTATCTGTGAATTAAAATGGGTTTTGAGATGTTCTGCTGGGTTTTCCTCACAGAAGGTCTTGATTTCTTTCCCTGTGGAGACGCCTCCCTCCGCTCCGTCCGCTGCGTTCATATCCTCCGTTTATCTGCGTCTCCTGCTGGTATTTCCTGAACTCCATTGTGCCGGCACATTCGGTCTCTCTGGCCTTCATGTGCTCACGCTCGTTCTCCTCTGCAGCTGCTGCATATGTGTGTGTGTGTGTGTGTGTGTGTGAGGATTCATTCATCTTGTGCCGAGGTGGTTTTGCTGATCAGCATTCTGCGGGATGGTAAGTGGATCTGTGCATCTGTCAGCTGCTGCAGGCAACACACACACGTCTGTCTCGCCGTCTGTCTGTGTGTGTGTGTGAGATCTGTCTGAGGGTTATATTGGAGTGTATGCAATATTAATGCATCAATCCAGGCGCTGTGATGGTGGTCTGGTGGTTTTGCATGCAGGAATGCTTGTTTTGAGAGAGTTACACAGCGGCGGGACGTCGCAGGTGGCATAATGCCAGGATGATGTAGGCAGCAGTCGTTCAGCTGGAGATGTTTGGAATAGGGAATACGTCCGACTAACAGGCATCAGGTTTGTGTGTGTTTAAACATGTCATCAACAGACCCAGAGGGGAAATGCCAAGTCTTTTAATATGTTCTGCACTGCTTTTGGGGAAATCTGCAGAATCAAATGTGGTAAAATGTGTTTGAGCATAACACTCTTTGTTAATATGACATTTCCGAAATGAATGAAGTTGCTCAACATGGCCTCTGGCCAGGACTTGATTGTATTGATTAAATAGTGAAAAGTGTCTGCATGTGTCAGCTGGTTTCAGAGGCTGTGCAACTACATCATGCGTTGAATAGCATGCGCATTAAGTCCAAATTTAACTCTTTCCTCACCCGCGTCTTCTAAAAAAGTTGCCAGCCAATGCCAGCATTTTTGATAATATTCACAAAACTTTCATGGCCACCAGAAAATTTTGTTGCATGATTCTGCATCATTCTTTTTTTATCAACTCTTGAATGTGGGTAAGTTTCATAAAAAAAATAAAAAAAATGTTAATGGGTCATGGACTGCATTGTTTTATTATTTTATAATGTTTCCTGGTGTGCACTTATAATGTTAGTAAGATTTGTTTCATCATAATTTAGAAATAAAAGGTATTTTAAAAGGTATAGCCTCTGATTTGAACGCTCTGTTTGAAGGGGCGTGTCTGTGTCAGACTTCAGTGTAAATACCCACTGCTGTGATTGGCTGCTGTGGGTCTTCAGTGTAAACGCCCACTGCTGTGATTGGCTGCTGTGGGTCTTCAGTGTAAACGCCCACTGCTGTGATTGGCTGACATCTTTGCATATGGAACTCTCTCGAAAACTTTTAGCACGTTTTTACTATTACAGCACTCAAGGTTAACTAATCGTGTAAAGTGTTGATTATAGCATTATATTTAGATTGTGGCATGAAATGTTGCAGCGATGAGCATGTAGCCAATCACAGACATGTTGAGCTCGTGAATGCAGTGATCTCCTCATTACAACTTGATTTCTGCACACTAACGAATGCTTTCATCATAACTAACAGTGCAAACACAATGTAAATAAGAGATTTGTGGATTATAACGGGAGTTTTGGCAAGAGTCCAGAACTCAGTCACTGATAAACTCACCCTGTTTGATTGACAGCGCCAGCGATTGTAAAGGGAGCGTTCTTTGATCGATTTCGGCAGTAAATATTATTTAATCACAGTTTAAATAACAGATTATTTTCATTCTACTAATAGAAAAAATGTGAAGTTGATCGGACTGATTACATAACAGAAATCTCTGGTCACAGATCAGGCATTAGAATTAACACAGTTACATGTTGTGGCATTACTTCATAAATCCATATCGTAAAAGTCTGTTTGCAAAGCCTGATCTGAAATTGCGACTGATTTACGAAATAATCCACAGTGAAATGTACCACATGTTGTTTTTACAATATCATATTGATTATTGTGTTGCATAAACATACCGGCATTCATATTTTTGGAAAGGGGTATCTCGCAAGGGGATCATAGTTTTTGGTGGCACTTGGCATTCAAAAATGTGAAAACTCCTGGTTTTGACGACGACCTACTTGACTTCCATTGGGAATTAATTGTGTTCTGTTCACAACTGGTTTATGAGTCTTATTGATGGTCCGTGGCAGTCAGCAGCATGCCATAGATATGGTATATAGTGGCTGATCCAGAAATAATTCAGTGTATTCCTGTAAGATCAGCCATCTCGTTCAGGACACTGCGACGTCTTTGAACTGCAGACTCATAGTTTAATGGCTTCAGCTTTGCACGTTCAGAAGTTGAACGAACTTGAGGGATTTATGTAAATTGATCGGTTGACTGTGATTGGTTTAGACCACAGAGCGAGAGTAGTCAGAGTTAATTAAAGAGACGCTTGAGACTCCAGACTGCTGTAATGCTGAATGTCGTCTATATTCTCTAATGTTGGAGTGTAAACTCTGTGAAAGGACTTGAGAAAGCGATGCATGTCTGCTAGCAGAGATCAGCGGGTCGTCAAGGGACTGTGTGGCCTAAAACACTGCGGTAAGAGATGAGGATTGACAGCTGGTGAATTAAAGATGAATATACATGGTCCCTTATGTTGATGGCCTGATCAGTGAGACAAAACCACCTTTAAAGGGGAAGTATGTAGTTTCTGTGACACTAGTGGCACCAAGCGGAATTAATCAAAAATCTGCATATTTTCCGAACGGCCCTTTAATGAACTGAATTAAGAGAATGTAATTCAACATAAAACATCAAACATAATCTACCTTTAAAGCCGTACATGAGCTGAAGCCACGGGCTGTCTGTGTCCAGGGCTCACGTCATATAATATGATGCTGAGCTACAGAATAAGCACACAGTGTTTGGATTTGATCTCGGCATGTCATAATAGAGATTGTACATGGCACATTGCCCAGAATTACATTTTTATGGACGTTATGTTTACAGTAAAGCAAAGTCAGTCCAAAACCTACATACTTTTTTTGTCTGTTTAGAAGAAAGTTGTGTGCTTATACAGTGGGTGGTTGAACATTTAAACATGAACAATGACTAATAATAAAACATGAAAACCACATCCCTTTTCACATAATTGTGTATTTTTCACATTTTTATAGTCTAATTTTCTATTTTACAAATATGTTTTGAACTTTCAAGTGAACATACATTTGCTATTTCCAGACTAATGCAATTCATTAGTATTTTGGAATCAATCTTTTTCATGTTTGATAACGATACAGAACTCACCAGCATCATAATTTCAATTCATATAAATTAATCCGACTGATGCTGACATCATTTCTTACTGTCTTTTTTCTTCTGTTAAGTATGAACAACTGACAGTACAAATAAATTATTTGTTGCTGGATTTTTTTCTTTTTCTGGTCAGGACATTGTGTTGCATGAGCTAATAACCCTTTCTGTCAGGATTCAGACAGGGAGACCCAGACGCAGAATGAGCAGGGGAGTGACACAGTGATTCAAGTATTTCAACACTTAAGTCACACTTAAAAATTTTATAAGTTGTAGTATAACAAAATATCAAAGCAAGTGTCACTGTTTTAAAGAGAGATCTTACAAACATACTTTTTAAGCAAACCGTTACCAGTTAACAACAACCATTAACTGTTTTTGAGAGACGAACTATTTCCCCAAAATAGCTACTTTATTTTTAATTGTTTGAGCAAATTTGTTTCAAATTCCTAATTTAAGTTGAAACTGGTGTGAAACTGGTCTCAGTGTGTGGTCACGTGATTTACAATCAGATCCCTCCAGAGAAACAGATCTCAACATGTGCTATCAGTCTGATCTGATGCTGTGACCATATATCTTCCCTCATGTTGAGCTGCTTTTATTTATTTTATTTACAAGGCGTTTACACACACCATTTATATTATGTGATCACATGTTTTGTTGTTAAAGGGACAGTTAACAAAAAAAAACAATTCTGACATCATTTAATCATCTTGATGTTGTATCAGTCCTGTTGCACACAAAAGGAAATGTTAAGCAAATGTTCTTGCTGCACTTTTCCATGCAATGGAAATTCAAAAAGTACCTTAAAAACATAAAAATGATGTATATGACTTGTGTGATGAATACCAAGGGCCCTATCTTGCAGCGGAATTGACTTTGAACACCGACGCATGTATCATTCATTCTTATTCTGCACCCGCGCACAGCGGACTTTTCCCTCCACAGAAGCACGTCGGTAAATTAGGGAATGAACTTGCGCTCGCGGGGGCGGTTCAGTGAAAAGAGGAGGCGTGTTCCGGCGCAAAACTACCCTGGTACTATTTTCCAGTTTTAGAAAGCAATTGCGCCACTGACCAGGAAAAAACCAGTCTAAAGACAGCGGCGCGTTGCGCGTTAGTGATGTGGTATTTTAAGGGCGCGTGCTTGGCCATAATGTAGCGTGTTAACGCGCATCCACTTTGATTCTCTAATATAAACAGATGCAGCAGTTTTCATTTTTGCAAATCATACATTATTACAAGGAAAAATATTAACACACGAGGGAAATCATTGTTGTGTCCGTGAAGATGTGAAAAAGATCTATCTAGATAAAAAAAAAAAAAACTAGATTAGGCTTACACATTTACCCAAATTATACGCCTGTTTAACCGCAGCTAATTTGTGTGGTTTCTCCCATCATCCCCAATATTACTTCTCTGTGTTTTACGGTCCTGACGAGAACGTCGGCCTCCTCGGCTGTGAACCGCTTCTGGCGTGCGCTGGCAAATCCGCCGTTATAATAGCGATCCGCCGTGGAACAAGCGCGCCGGCTCTTAAAGGGAATGTGAGATGACGCTCTGATTGGTTTATTTCACGTTACGCCCAAACCACACCTATGAATAATGAAGCTACTTCAGACCAACCCCTTTTAGATTTGCGCCAGGTGCAAGAGTCGTTTATCCCGCCGGGAAAATAGCAACAGCGCCGGGATCCGCCCACAAAGTTACTTGCGCTTTGCGCTTTGACACTTGCGTTTCAGATCGTTAAAATAGGGCCCCAAGTCTTCAACGCCATATGGCAGCTTTGTGTGTGTGGGGGAACAGATGCAAGTCAATCTTCCCTTCTGGCTGCAGCCCTTCAAATCTCTTTTTCATTTCTGCATTTTCTAACTTAATGTAATGTTGCGTTTGGCATTTCATGTCGTTGTTGTAAAACCTGATGCAACCAGCCACACCAAGCTATGCTCATGTGCAGATGAGTTTGGAGAGCTACAAGTGAAGGGGACACTTTTTTTGTTTGTGAAAAACTTAAATTTCAGGTCTGTACAATTTGTACAATTATCTCTTTCTGTCCTTTTGACAGCCATTGCAACTTCAACTTTAAAACATATCCTTTTGTCTCCAATGAAACAAGGAACATTTGATGACATGAGGGTATATACATTTTTCTTTCTTATGTAAACTATTCTTGTAAGGCCGACGGCTTCTGTGATTGGACAGCAGAAGAGGACAGGCGGTTGTCCTGGTCTCTGCTTGTTAAATCACATCCTCAGGGATAGTCTAATGCTCTTATTAAAGCAGCCCATGACTTCCTGCAACAGGAAATGACCCTCATATCTTCTCTTGTTGGGGTGTGGCCATGATGCTCATGTATATTTGCGAATGTTTGTATACATGTATGAGTGTGTGTGTGTGTGAGTGAGTGAGTATTTTTAGAGAAACACGCATGTATCTGATTCCGTTGTAATACCGCTGTTTCCCCTTCTGTTGTCCCAGTAGTCCTGTCCTGGTTTTAAAGTAAAGATTGGAAAAAAGACAGAGATTGTTGGCATACTTTCACAGGCACGTGCAGCACAACCTTCAGTGGAGAAGAGATGAGTCTTTGAATCTTACGTAACTGTTGTGTCTGGAGTTCACAGTCATCTACAGCCACATCATTCACACACAGACAGACACACACCATCCGGTGAACAGGATTTCACCAAGTACAAAATGTTTGTCGATCCTGGAACAATATTCCAATCAACCAATCAGAGTTGAGAAACAAGTGTACAGTTTATGTCAAGTTTAGGCTTACAATTAGGTCTAGGTGCTTCTACATCCGTGCTATTCGCCTATAATTTCCCTCTGATTTAAGGGATAAGTTATTATGGATAGGGTTAGGTTTGGGACTACATTTTCAGACTAGAATGTTGTTCCAGGATCAACAAAATATGTTGAACCAGGAACATGTCTTACTTGGCAAAATCACAGCGACCGGCGCCATCCCACTGAAAACCTGGGGTCTCCCTCAATGGCCATATTGACTTATATCTCACCACTGACTTGAACAAAACCCATCCAGTTATCAGTGCTGAGCTTACACGTGATTTGTGCCATTTTTTCCAACTTTTTCCATTGGTATGACATCCTGAACATGCGATTCAAAACCGAGCGTGTGACGTGTCAACTGACTCGACCGCTGGTGTGAGTTTGGGCTGGACTGGCTGTTGTTGAGGTAGGGATGTTTGGGGAAACCTGTTTGGCAGTTATTCATTTTAGTCCATTTGGCTCCACTATTGGTGCAGAGATGGCACACATCTGGCACTAACACACTGACACAATATTGTTATATAATTACTGTAATAGTATAAGTAATTTTTGAACAATATACTCTCAAATGTCTGCTTTCTAAAGATACTTGTGTAAAGTCTCTTGAGCAGCAACCTTTTAATCTTAGGCCAATCCTGATTCATCAAACCTGTCAAGTTTTGATTGATCCTGAAGACGTTGATTACCTGGTGTGTTTCATTGGGCTGAAGCTAAACACTGCTGGAAGGTGTTGGACTGGACACTACTGATTTTACACATGTCCTTTATGCTCCTGCTTGAGAAGAGCATAAACCCTGGCCTTTCTAGAGACGCTGGTCTTTCACACATCAAGATTGTTTGTAGGGAATATGTGGCTTGCAAACCCAGTGACCTGCTGGCTGATGTACAGTTTGTGTTGCCCAGTCTGCATGTCATTTGGCAGAGGGGTGCCGGCAGTCAGTGCGCTCTAATGGCATAATGGGATAATCGTTCAGAGGATACACTGCAGGGAGGGGTGTTGCAATAGAGGACACAATGTCAACTACTGAAGAAAAAAAACCCACACAAAAGTCCCAGACTTCCTCTGGACATTCCAGAGTGCAACATACTTTTTTCCAAGATAATTTACCTGCTGAAGGGAAATGCACATTTCAAGTGTTTTCTTAAGACATTTTTGTTAGGAAAGTCTGTGTGATATGAGATCCAGGCAGTGAGCATGGCTATCTCAAGCCCTGTTTACACTTTCTCATCAGTGTGATTGGACCACAAGCGGTCAGCTGAGAAAGACTGGCATGTCTGCTACATGAGCCAAGTC
The DNA here is from genome assembly GCF_949152265.1 of Phoxinus phoxinus. NCBI lineage: Eukaryota > Metazoa > Chordata > Actinopteri > Cypriniformes > Leuciscidae > Phoxinus > Phoxinus phoxinus. Next base: position 8,757,690 of record NC_136879.1, read on the forward strand.
CAATGGGACCCCAGAAAAGTTTCAGGTGTGTTTGAGTGCAAGTCTTCTGGCAGCTCATGTCATGCTAGGTGATCCTTCACATGTCAGAGATGCATCAGGGTTTACACTACAAATAACTGTATCACAACTTCAATCTCTCAAACCACTAGGAAGGTCTTTCTCAGCATAGACTTTATTACCAAAGGAGGTAATAAACAAGACCGGCACCAGATTTACATTATTTTGAGTCATCACACACTTTTTGCTGTTCGGTCCGGCCCTTCTGTTGCTAATAAACCTCATGCACTGGAAATAGGCCACCATGATTGCGACCAAAGCTCTCTCACAATGCAGCAAGCCAATCCAAGACCGGGGCATGACCTTCCACATTCCTCTGGTGTTATGTCTACGTCTATTGTTTGCACCTCAGGTGAAGTCGCTCTCCACCCCTCGCCGTTTTGGCACAGAGAGCTTAGATAAGAACCATGACTCTTTATTCTTTATGGGAGAAGTAATTGTACCATTCACCATTTCTTTCACTCGAGGTCCAATGAAAAGCAATAGACAGTGTAATCCTGCTTTCCCCCTGGACAGTCACGGCTGTTGACAGTGAGAATGCTGTATTCACTGTGTTTCAGATATGGCTCATTAACATGTGCACAAATGCTTGATCGCTCACCGTACGAAGGGTGCAGTGTGTCTGAAGGGTGCGCTGCTGGTTTGAAGTGCTGGACCAGCTGACTGGTCTTTTGCCAATGGCTTGGTGTTTCACACTTTTTTATGGCAGCAAATTTTTTTGTTAACTGGCTGGTTTCATTTATATGAGGCCATTTGATAGCTTTAGCATTTATAGTTGTAGAGTTACCTGAAGCATAGCGTGTTTGTTAATAATAATAAAAAAGGAAATTAAACAAAGCGGCAGAAGTCAAAAGTCTTTCTCAAGCATAAATCAGCTCTCAAGCGTGTGCTATCACCTATAATGTGCACTTATTTTAGCCACTAGCAGAGAACCAGCCTGCACATGAATGGGAATGGTGGGGTCGAAGCTGCAGGTGCGAGAGACTCTGTGAGCGCGGCCCGTGATAACAGCATCTCTCCACACGTCTAATGGCCCCCGGCCCTCGGCTGGCCCTTCTCCTGCTGTGGGAAGTGCTTCATCAGCAGAACAGCACTGCTCCACAACTCTGGCCGAAGGGAGGGATATCGCCCGATCCGCATCGAGTTTGAACAGGAACTCAGAAGACTTGCAGATAAAGACTAATTGAATGCGACAGGAAGTCTGGGAAAGGTACTTTGCCAGCGCCAGTCAGTCCTTGAGAGGCCGTAGTCTACAGTAGAGAAACTAGGTATGTGGGAAACTGCAAGACAATGTTTTTCAGACCTAGAGCCCATAACATCTACTCTCTGTGGGAACTATTGAACACACAGTTGCTTTGCAAGAAACTGCTTATTCAGCTCATGTAGTCGGTCTTGAAGAGATTCTACCGTATAAGGCATTTGCGAAGTCAAGCATCACTATTACTCACATAGGGTTTGTTCACTTTGGTGTGTAACTCATCCTTCACCTTTTAAATTTCCTGATTCATTGAGGAGAGGTGAGGTCTTACTTTACTAAGTGATCAGGATTATGATTTTCACTAAATGGACATAATATGGTAAAATACCACAGAGAGGGGGTGAGACCTAAGTCCTGTCTAGAGACCGGCTCTTAGGCTACGGTCACACAATTCGGATATTTGTGTATCCGATTTGAATATGATCTAAATTATTGACTGTCTACACTGTGTATCACAACTGTTCAGATCTGATTTGTATGACAACAGTTTAGTGCGTGTTGCGTGTTAGTCATATGGTATTTTAAGTGCGCATGCTTGGCCATTATGTAGCGTGTGAACAACGCACGTAAACTTTGATTCTCTAATATAAACGGACGCAGCAGTTTTCATTTTTGCAAATCAGACATTATTACAAGGAAAAATATTAACACACGAGGGAAATCATTTTTGTGTCCATGAAGATGTGAAAAAATAAATCTAGCTTACAAATTTACCCAAATTATTATACGCCTGTTTAACCGAAGCTTATTTGTGTGGTTTCTCCCATCATCCCCAATGTCACTTCTCTGTGTTTTACAGCCCTGACGAGAACGTCGGTTTCCTCGGCTGTGAATCGCTCCTGGCGTGCGCTGGCAAATCCGCCGTTATAATAGCGATCCGCCGTGGAACAAGCGCGCCGGCTCTTAAAGGGAATGTGAGAGGACGCTCTGATTGGTTTATTTCACGTTACGCCCAAACCACACCTATGAATAATGAAGCGACTTCAGACCAACACATTTTAGATTTGCGTCAGGCGCAAGAGTCGTTTATCCCGTCGCTATGATTAAAATAGGGCCCTCTGTGTCTAAAGTCATAATTTTTTCTGCTTTTTTCAAATAGTTATATTTTAAATAACTTTAATAATTTGTTACTCGTTGTCATGGATCACAAGATATTGCAGGCCATAACAATATCATATTTTCTGTAAAATGTGTATTATATAGCTCAAAATCACGATTTCTTGTTTTCCGAATTAATCAGTGTATTTTTTTCCATCATGTATCATTACATAATCAAAATATTGTATGTTTATTTTAATTCCTAATATTCCTAATTCTACAACATTAAATTGCTTTTAAAAATAACTTTTATCTTATAAAAATGTGTGCCCATAAATCTTGAGCCAATTAGGTTAACTACCTCACTTTGTCTTTAAATTGGTGGAATTATCTCCCATAACCAAGTAAGAGACAGCAAATTATGTAACTTTCCCTCACTGATCGGATCTGAAGCACTGAGAGGTAAAAACTAATCATGAAAAAACACTGAAAGGTGTGTGCTCTCTCTGAGGAAATATGTTAATCTATAAAGTTCTTGCAACAGGAGTTATTTTGTACAATGTCGGTCGGAATTGTTACCACAATATCAAAAGAAAAACAGAATTTATCAGGATCACACAATGGGTGGATTAAAAATCTTTTAATCATGATTTCATTAATCATCATTATTATTATTAAATTTTATTAGTCTTTTTAAAGAGTTTCTGGCTAAAAAAAGTATAATGCAAAATTCTGTTACCGTCAAACTCTGTTACCAGAAGTAGAGTAACAATGTTGCCTAATTTGCCTAAAAATTTTTTTTTTAAAGTAAAAAAGGAAGTAACTTGTGTTTGGCCAGCACTGAATTATTAATAATGACTATGTTTTCAATAAGATACTGGAAAGAATTTCTGTTAGTGAATAGTTTTTTTTTTTCCTTTAACTTTTTGAAATGCTAAATCTCCATTCATAGAATCACCCATATATATATATATATATATATATATATATATGATATGTCCTTATGTGGATGTGTGTTTGGAGATGTAATCTGTCAGCAGAGGGCGCTGCTCCGTCGTCATCAGCTCTGCAGTGACGTCATCAGCCAGAGCCCAAGCCATCCAGTGCAGTGTTGACAACTTAGCAATTGTGTTGCTAGATTTATTAGCTTACCCTAGCAACTTTTTTTTTTTCAAAATCACCTAGCAGCAAATTTTGCTATTTTTAACATTTATTTGGCACCTTTTAGCAACTTCAATAAAAAGGCACATTCATCTAAACGACACAAAAGAGGAAACCACTGGACAGCGTCAGCCTGAAGACTGCATACGTCAGTTATGTCAATAGTTGCAATTATTCAATAATAGCCTAATTGTTCTTTTATGATACAACATGTTATTAGCTTGTTCCAATAATTGTTGTTCAGTTGTTCAGTAATTCTCGGCCAGGACATTATCCGTTAAGTTGTAACCCTATAAACCCTAAAACACACAATTTAAAATACAGGTAAAACCCCTGTGGGAATCAACACGGATAATGCCTTCATAATAACACAGTACTGTGCCCTATTACAGACTACCAACACACTGCCTAAATACTAGCTAATAAGAAAATACATCAAATGTTCTTTATGTGATCATAAAGAAATCATGATTTATTTTACTTTTACAAATAAAATATTTATATTATTACGAAATAATTTAACATTTCAAATCATATTTTTCACCACGTCACAATGTCATTCAGCAACTTTTAGCAACAAATCGACCTGCCATTCCCCTGAAAATTAGTTGGCAACCACCAGCGAGTAAAGACACTCGTGTGAACAGGGCAAAACCTGACATCAGGCGAATGTAGAGTCTGACACAGTTTTAGATAGCCGCTGTCTAGACAGTGTGTGTGTGTGTGTGTGTGTGTGTGTGTGTGTGTGCGCGGGTGTGTGTGTGCGCGGGTGTGTGTGTGTGTGTGTGTGTGTGTGTGTGTGTGCGCGCGGGTGTGTGTGTGTGCGCGGGTGTGTGTGTGTGCGCAGGTGTGTGTGTGTGTGTGTTATCTGAGATGGCTCTGAGAACTGCTGATGTCTCACTTCACAATATAAACACTGATGAGAGCAGCATTTATTGATGTTTGGGGATATGATGAGAAGCTTTCCTTCAGAATATTCAAGTAATAGTTGAATAGTTCAATATTTATTTATTTTCCCCCAAAATAATTACTGTGGTCGTAGTATTAGATGGTAATATCATTATACTTTGATACTTGACATGGTACCAGGGTTTTTCACACTGTGCTTAACCCCAGGCTATCTTAGTTCGAAACCCCGCTTTTAACCCTGGGTAAAGAAATGTTATCACTATGTTTTACCCGGGGTTATGAAGCCCTGCCCCAGAGCTGGATTACAGATGTTTTTGCACCGTGAACCCTGCATTGCTTAGCAACCGACACCCAATCACGTGCCTCACATTCACAACACACTACAAACATGCAAATGAGGAAGTTATGTGTGAAACGTGAAGAAAGATAAGCCAGGGTTCTGTTAACCAAGAAAATCAAAAGCCATAAATCTAAACATGTTGTGTTCAAAAGGTGTGTTTGAGGTTGATATCTCAAAAAATGAGCTTTCAGTAATTTCAGTAAGACTTTGTTTGGCTGCAGTACCAAAAGTTTTCCCTAGACAAAACGTTCGAATCATGCATGACTTGTTTGTGTGTTCACATAGAAAGTGCCAAAACCTTTACCAAGTTTCCCACCATTCCAATGAAGTAAAAGATTTTTAAAAAAAACTAATCGTACATTTTTTTGGTCAAAGATAACCGAAGAGCACATGAGGTGCAACTTTTTTTAAACTATACCGTTATCTTCTGTGTGTAAACAACAAAAACGTGAATTTGTAACAACAGGGTCTTGGGACATTTGTAAATGGGGATCGTTTTGACAATGGTGTCGTCTGTCCCTGAAAAACACAAAGGAAAACCTTTTCCCTTTTTAATACGCTGTTGTCGTGAAAACGTACTCTTCGAATGACTGGATTAGTTCCAGTAGAGCAGGGATGGGCAACTCCGGTCCTGAGGGCCGCTGTCCTGCAGAGTTTCGCTGCAACCCTGATCACACACACCTGGACCAGCCAACCAGTGCTTCAGGATCACTGGACAGATGCAGGCAGGTGTGTGTGATCAGGGCTGAAGCTAAACTCTGCAGGACAGCGGCCCTCAGTGTCCCTGCAGTAATAACCCTAATAACTCATCCCACAGCGGTACATATATTTACAACACATTATTATTATTATTATGTAAAATAAAGACCCTGTCCTCTCTCTGTACCTCACTGACACACTTAAGACATCGAGGATAACACTGCATCTGCTCCTGTAATGACAACAGAACAGTAATCCTCCGGGATCATCATGTCCAGATTATGGTTTGATATAGGCTTTGCTGTGTCTGGTCCTGTAATCGGCATTAATAGAGTGTTTGAGTGGTTGTCGCGAGTGTGTGTGTGTGCGTGTGTGTGTGTGTGTGCGTGTGTGTGTGTGTGTGTTTGGGCTCTTTGTGCTGCGAGCGCTCAGATGTGTCAGTCTGACGTGTTCAGTGGCGGCACCAGGCTTCACTCGGCACCAAGCTCAGAGCAGGAAAACACTCGTGTGTGTGTCACAAACACACCGGCGCCTCCATATCATCATCATCTTTCACACAAGATTCACTTTAAAAGAGCAGCGTTCAGTAATGTGTGTCGTGCGGCACATTCCTCCCACAAATACATAGAAGAATCTATATTTATAAGAGTGTGTGTGCGTGTGTGTGTGTGTGTGTGTCCAGGCTTTGCAGATTGGGGACACGTGGCTGTTTAAAGGCACTGGACAGATGTTGTTTAAAGCCTCTAGCAAGACCGCGGCACTCTTGAAGAAAGACAAGAACGAGACATACTGTACAATAGAGAAATACAAGCCTCTAATTCTCCTCCGCATTTCTCCTCTTCTCGAGCTTGCTAACCTAGTTAACTAATAAACGTGTGTGTGTGTGTTAATATGTTTGGCTCTTTGCTTTTGCTCCTCTTTTGTCACTTTGGATAAAAGCATCTGCTAAATACATACATGTAAATGTAATAAATGATTGGGGGAAAAAAAAAAGTTCTAGTTGCTAATTTGATCAGATATTCTGTGATGTCCTGGATGACTCTATGATGGTATTCATATAAATATATATATGACTGACAGCTGAGGGTGTGGCTATGCAAATGAGAAGCACTTGTGGAAGAAGATATGCATGTGCTGGAGGTGTGGCTATGCAAATGAGCTTTCACAGTGGCATGAGATGCATGTGCTGGGGGTGTGGCTATGCAAATGAGCTTTCACAGTGGCATGAGATGCATGTGCTGGAGGTGTGGCTATGCAAATGAGCTTTCACAGTGGCATGAGATGCATGTGCTGGGGGTGTGGCTATGCAAATGAGCTTTCACAGTGGCATGAGATGCATGTGCTGGAGGTGTGGCTATGCAAATGAGCTTTCACAGTGGCATGAGATGCATGTGCTGGAGGTGTGGCTATGCAAATGAGCTACATGGAGATGCAGACAGACAGTCAGTAGGTCATGTGCCTTGTTGTGTGTGTCTCTCTCTCTCTCTCTCTCTCTCTCTCTCTCTCTCTCTCTCTAAACACTGGCCGTTTGCTCTCCATCAGTAATAATGGCAGCAAACTCTGAAGTCAACAGCGATTCTGAGGTATGTCTGCAGTCTGCACACTTTTGTGGATGTTGACTTTGCATTTGCTCAGTGCATTTACAGTGACGGAGGATCTTAGGAACGAGTGTGTAATGCTGATTGACTACCGCTACGCACGCCGCCAGATGTTTCAGTGTGAGGACGTGTTCGTTTGATTTCATTACTGGATTCTAGTCTGGCTACTGATCAGCTTTTCTGTGAACTGCTGTTTTGGAAAATGCATGATTATCTGTATGGTTTTATTAATGGGTTTTTTGACTGATGCTAAATTTTGGCCAATATGAACTGAGGCTTGACGACCAATATAATCATGATGTTTCAATTTAAATGACAAATATTGGTTCAAATGTACAAACAAATATATTTTACAAGCTGATAATATGTCTTCAAACATCAATGTGCATTCATTTAGTCATTTTGATACTTTTGCTCAAGTTTATGTTGTGCATCATTTTGATATTGTGCACCTGTTTGAGACTTTCACTGGAGTCTGACACACACACACACACACACACACACACACACACACACACACACACACACACACACACACACACACACACACACACACACACACACACACACACACACACACACACACAAAGAGCTCCGCTGTGCTGATTCACACAACAGCTCCATTGACACACACTCAGCTGCTGTCACACACACTCACACCTACAGCGCACTGCAGATACACACACTCCGGCTGAAGCACAGGTTATGTGAAGCGCGAGGCTAATGTAGAGGCTCTTCAGGAGCTTCTCTTCTCCAGCCGACTCTGACCTCCACTGTTCATCAGGAACCAGGAGGATCTCTCCGGCTGGACATGTGGGAACAGTCACAGCGGTTCATTCTTCAGGAGCTTCATTAAACTCATTTTAATTTGGTATTAAAAGTGTAGAATCAGCCGCTTGGACACGGTGTGTGAGTGCGAGCTTGGTTGTTTGTGATGTGAGAACAGGACTGTGTAACAATCACATCAAACTGTGTGAACTTTCAGCGTAGTGTTGCTGCGCTGCTCTTTTCGTTTATCATTTATTCAAAAGTATAGCAGTTACCCTAACAATTTCAGCCTTTAACCTCTGCAGTTGCCGTTTCCCTTTGGGCTGCTTCAGTAGTGTGTGTGTGTGTGTGTGTGTGTGTGTGTGTGTGTGTGTGTGTGTGTGTGTGTGTGTGTGTGTGTGTGTGTGTGTGTGTGTGTGTGTGTGTGTGTGTGTGTGTGTGTGTGTGTGTGTGTGTGTGTGTGTGCTGAGATGTTCATGCGTGGCTGAGCGCATCTGACCACAGTGACCTGACAGACAAGCGCTGAATGACCCGTTTTCTTCTTCACCGACTGAAAGGTGGATGTTTCTCCTCTAATATTATACTTTAGATTATGGTCCAATTCTCTCTATTAACTAACTATTAACTATGACGTTTGCCTCAGTAAACTCATAATTACTACATATTAATAGTTAGTAATGTAGTTGTTAAGTTTAAGTTTTGGGAGATTAAGGGATGTAGAATATGGTCATGCACAATAAGGCATTAATATGTGCTTTATTAATATGTGCTTTATAAGTACTAATAAACAGCCAATATCCTGGTAATATGCATGATAATAAGTGAGAACTGGACCCTAAACTAAAGTGTTTCCTATAGTACTATAGTCTTTGTCAGATGACACTTCAGTTTATTTGGCTTTGAAACAGAAGGAAAAGAAAGCTTTCGAATCCCTGCTTGCCTGCATGTCTGCGTGACATTAGATCTGAGATCTCTTTAAACTTTAATGAGAGCAAGACTGAAGTTATTGGTTTTGGGTTTCTAATCTTAACCTTGCTAATTTGGTGTACTATATTAAAGCGTCTGTGGACAAACATGGGTGTATGTTAGATTCCTCCCTTAAAGGGATAGTTCACCCAAAAAACATTTTGTCATCATTTATTTAACCTTAAGTTGTTCCAAAACCTGCACGACTTTCCTTCTTATGTTTAACACTTAAGAAGATATTTAAAAAAACTAAATTGGTAAAGGTTGATGTTGATTTTTTTTCATACTATGAAAGTCAATGGCAACTGTCTGGTTTCTAAGTTTAAAGGAGTTCATTCAATATATGCCAATGAGATAATTTGAGAATCTTCTTGGACTATTTATGTAATTTTGCAAGTTTTTAAACCAATAAGTACAGATACTTTTGTTGTCAAGTTTATAAGTTGTCAACTTAAAAAAAAATACTTGGAAACTAAACTGCAAAATCAGATTTTGACACAAAATACTTGAAGCATTAATATTGCCTTGTTATGGCAAACTATGGATTTGTGGGCTTCTACAATCTCATATCTGAATCTATTGTTTCTTAGGCCTAGAAATCAAGTTCTGCAGAGATCTGGGACATGCTCTGAAATTCCTTAATCTTGCTCTTTAAATCTTTCTCTGAGATCTGTTAAGACTTTAATACCGATTATAATCACACACTTGACTTTACCTCATGCCAGCGGCTGCCCTCTTTCCACCATGAACTGAGTAGTAATCAAAGAAACACTTCACAATCCTTCTAGAAACGAATTTATACATTCACAGTTCTAGACTTGGTGTGTCAGGTTCGATGTAAATGAAACCAAAGGCCATCACTTCTCACTTGTCTCATAACTGAATGTGAATGACATTTGAAAAAAAACTGTTCCTTTAAAAGACACATGGGGCCAGATTTACTAAGAGCTCACGCCAGCACAAACCCTCTTTCGGTTTTAAAAATCTACTGTCAGGATTTATTAAAGACACTCAGAGAAAAATGAGCGCTGAAAAGACATGGACATTGTTGCGGCTGAACTTATTGCATTTGTAGGATTTTCCCTTTCAGACGCAATGGGAGGAGAGTATTGAAATGACTCACGCGAGGTGCTTTTCTGAGGTTTTGCTAGTCAATGCACTGGTATTTGTGGCATTATTTACCTCCCAAAAACAACATGTCTTAAACCAGACGCTAATTTGCTCTGCTCTTGATAGATCGTGTTGGTCATTATGGAAATGATCCGGCTGTGTCTGTGTTTGATGTGTGTGTCGTCACGCGCTGAACTTTCCTCTCCCATCAGCACTTGTTTATTCTAAAATTCGCTCTCACGCTAATCTGCCCTGTTTAGTAAATCTGGCCCATGGTGGCAAACAATTACCCTTGCACTTTGAGAGTGTGTGTCTTTGTACCTGGCTTGAAACTCATTCTTGACGTTCTAAAAAATGAGCGGCATGTGAGCGGCACACACAAATCCCATCATGCACCGTGAGGCTGAAAGCAGGGCATTGATCTGTGGAGCCCCACTGACACCAGAACATCATTCCTCCATTCCCCATAAAGCACATGAAGCTCGTGGAGATGATGATGCTGTGGCAGCTGTGGATCTGCTGAATGTGAGTGTGTGCTGGGTCAGGTTTGGTGTAGTGTGTGTCGATAGCGCTGCGGTGGAGGCGGCTGCTGATTGGTGCCCTGGGGCAGCGGGGCAGCTCGATGCAGTGAAGGGCACTGTGTCCCTGCCTGGCCGGGTATAAAAGCCTGAGACGATGAGCTGGCCAGCGGGTCTCCAGTGGGAAAGGGAATGAGGAGCTGGCTCCGACAAGGCAAGAAGTTTAGATTGCTTCATCCTCCCAGCGAAGTTTCAGGTGAGATTCTGTGTGTGTGTTGGGATGAATGTGGGCATCGGACTGATCTTGTGGGCTCACTGTCCTTCATTTGATTTATTTATGATATCTTATTCTGCTTAGTTTTGTTTTCCACAAGGCCAAACTGAGAACAGATTTAATGCATAAGAGGATGTTGCTGATGCATAATATAACTCATGTTATGAGCTGGTCAATTCCCTCCCCGGGTTACATCCGTAACGTGAACTGTATGACACTGAATGTCTGAGTAGGCTGAGCTGAAATCTTGACGTCAGACTTGAGGAATAATGCTTTACCATGAAGACATTTCAACATGTTCATCACATCACAGGAAGCCAGCTGTTTGTCTGTATAGTGACCAGTCTGTTTCTGCAGGCCGTGTTTGAGTATTGAGCAGTGATTGTAAATAGGCCAGTGATGGAGAACATCGATCTCTGCAGCTCGCGTGTGGTGTAAAGCAGGTCACGTCACCTCATCTGTGAAGCTCTTCATTAGGGCTATTGGTCAAGTCAAGCGTCACTGTTTTAGCACTATAGTATAATTATGAATCACTATATTTATGTATGGTTAGACATTAGGTTTATAATCTCTTTTATTAGAAGATTAAAGCCCTGATGATCAGCATAATAACATTTTACCAATACTCATTTTCATCACTAAAATTCACAGGGCCTGCGACAACCTTTATATGTTTAGGCCCTTTTTATTTTTCTGTGTCAAAATGCAAAAATCTAGTTTATTTTTCCTGTCAAGGTGACTGATTTATGCTAGCATGTAGCGTGAGGTTAGTGGGTTTCCTCAGAATTGAGTGTTAGCATTAGACATTTGACAGACATTACATTTGGTTAGATGTGTGTTGGCAAATTCGGTTCAAAGACCGATTGAATGTGATAACGTTCTGGTATCAAGTGGTGGTTTTTGACTTGTTTATTTGTTTTCGCATATATGGTAGCATGTGTAGTCGTTACGACACACTGAAATCGTCCTACATCTGAACCTGATGATCCTGAGAGTAGCTCCAGTGGTGTTGTGCACCGGCATCCATCGGCTGCATCAAGACCTGTTGCACTAATGTAATCATTTCATATTTTTCTTTTTCTCTCATCCCCTTGCCATCCTTTCCTCCAAACATTACTCCCATGTAACATCCCTCCACCTCACATTGCTCTCGGTCTGCGCCTCCTCTCCTCCCCTGTCTCTTGTGGTTGGAGATGGCAGAGTGCACAGTAGCCCCAGTAGCGATGGAGGACAGTGACCGTGAGACCGACTCGGCATCAGATGAGCAAGACTCTATGCCAGCGTCACCTGAGCCCAGGATGCATGAAGTGGAAAAGGTACTGGTGATCCTCCCTCCCTCCCACTTCGTTGAGTCCGTCTGACCTCTGACCTCTTAGGAGACTGCCCTTAGATGTGGACCATTCTTCTGCAAGCCAGCATATACACTTGAATTATTTGTTCAAGTCAGCTTGAAATTGACCTTACTTTACTAGTTTCTTACTTGATTTTATCAATGTATCTTAATCATAATTTTTCATCAAAATGTAATATCTAAAAATTACTTTTCCTTTTGAGTAATATCATCTACGATGGAAATTGTTAAACGATCAGTCAAATAGCTTAGGCCAATCGCAGACGCAGTTTTGTAGTGCTTGTTAAAGTTTGTGTAACAAAGGTTACACTGTTATAGCAAATAGATATTTATTTATACCAAGGTAACCAGTGGGATACATGGAGATGCTCTGAATATGCCGGTCAAAATGTCTTGTTGCAACCATTTCATTACAGAAGTCGAATGGGTTGCAAAAGCCATGTCATGTAATAATGTGGCCTTGATCTGTTCAATGGCAAAAATCCGTCCGACAGAACAGAAAAGATGGAGATGTATTCAGTGGGAAGCTTGCGATGGCCTGACGGCTCGAGACACTGGGAGTCCAGCATCCCTCCGACCCAGACCCTGCGTAGGTCAAGCGGATTGGAGAACGGATGGAAATTCAGTGATAAATGCTAGAGACGAACAGCAGGCAGGACTCATATAGGACATCTGTTCAGTTCAGGGCTTGTGTCTTCCAGGTTGTGGCAACAGATTGACCATATGACCATCGTTATAAAATCACGTTTCCAGTGTGCGAGATCATGCCCGCACCTCAAACACGGATTCACTGCACCACGATGCATTATTTATCTGGACAGGTTTCAGAGCAGTGGAAACCTGAGAGGGTCACATCGCCCACCGATCACATGCAGCCTTTGGCCTTCTCTGAACAGGTTTCCCAAGACAAATAGGCCATTGTTAGAGTTTAATGACACCAATATGGTTGTCAGCCATGTTTAAGTTCGCTAGTCAGAGGCTCATTAAAGAGCATGAATGAAGCATGGCCCTTTGCAGTGTGTACATGGCTGATGTGTTGAACAGAACTTCTTTAAAGCGGTGGTTGAGTATGATTTCACTTTTCTAACTTTAGTTAGTGTGTAATGTTGCTGTTTGAGAATAAACAACATCTGCAAAGTTACAACACTCAAAGTTCAAAGCAAAGGGAGATATTTTATTTTAAAGAAATCACTTTTTAAGGACTACAACACACGTCTGGTAGGGGACTACAATGAGCTTCTTCACGGGTTAGTGACATCCCTTACCCTAAAATTTACATAAACCCCGCCCCCGGGAATGTATTTATAGATTATCATGACAGAATATGCAAATCAATGACGAGAAGATAGTTAACTCCACATCAGCAACATACATTCATCAACTAAACATTCAGAAATGTTGTCACTTTTTACACGGTTTGAACATAAAAGGCTAAAATATTTAGCAATTTTCAGTGTGTGTGTGTGTGTGTGATCTAATCACACATGAGCTCTTGAAGCTCCGCCCTCTGTGCTCCGAGAGCAGCAGCTCATTTGCATTTAAAGGGACATGTGTTTCTGGTTTCCTTAAAAAGGGACACTTTTAACATGCTATAAAAAATATCTGTGGGGTATTTTGAGCTAAAACTTCACACACACACTCTGGGGACATCAGAGACTTATTTTACATCTTGTGAAAAGGGCATTATAGGACCCCTTTAACATCCGTATGTCTGCTCGCATGTCTCTCCAGTCTGCTGTGGAAGGACTCTGGTCTGGAGTGAGTCTGTGGTCCTCAAGGGGTGTGTGGACTGGAGCAGGAATCTTTACTCTTTACTTTCACAACAGCATTGATTCTGTCATTGTTATCAGCTCTTGTGCAGGGAGTATCAATGTCATCTGTGTTGTGTCTTATGTCTTGTGTGAACACTAACAACAGTGTAGACGTGTGCGCTCCAGTTTCATCTTCCTCAAGAACACTCCTTATACCACTAATGTGCTTCTCTTGTATTCATAATACCTCGTAAAACTCTTACCATGGTAACATTCATTTCTGTCAAAATGTTTCACTGAAAGAGATTTTATTTACTGGGTTACTTCTCCAGTAAATGGGTATTACCATGGTAATGTTTTGTAAGGGTATGCACAGTGTTTTGTATCTAACCACTAAATGGTCTATTCTCTTTTTGCTTCTCTTCTCCATGACCTTAACTTTCCCTATTAAACCGCTTCTGTACCTGCCCATATGTTCTGGCCCGACCCCTAACTTGCCCGATCCCCTCCTGACCTCAGCACTTCCCTAAGGAAGACTCGGTGGACTCGGAGCTGGAGCACATCATGGGACATCACCCGCCCAGAGAGGGTCACCCGTTCGCCCACCCCGGGCCCCATAAGGCCGATAGTGAGGGTGAGGCTCACAGCAAGCCTCACACCCCGGGGACACCCTCCTTCCTGAGGCCCGCGGCGGCACCCAGGGGCCTTGGAGAGTTAGAGCACGAGTCCAGACACGGGGCTCAGCGGGGCCACGTGGACTTTAGCCTGCCGTCTCCCATCAGCCCATCCAGGCCTAAAAGCCCCTGGGGTCGCTATGACCCCTATGACGCTACTGAGGTAATGAACGCCGGGGTCTGATTTCCGTCATGAGCGTCCGTGCACAAACACCTTGAAATATCACTCTCAACAACCATAAGAACCACATGTTGGAATGTACCATGGTATTCTTTGAAGTTTCCTGGAGCACTATGAATGATAATCCTTCAGTACCATGGTACATATCAAAGTACTATGATATTACCACAGTGTTGTTTTATGAGTGATCTCAGTAGCCCGGTTACCTCTCATAGTTTTTGTTCTGAATTGGACACATATTTTCGTTCTTGAGATTGTGTTTCATCCTTGTGTTTTTCGGGAGGATGGATTTACACTTTAATGGCATGGTTTTAAGTGGATCCTGTTGGTGGTCTAGAGCATGTTCGTAAAAGATGATAATTAAAGGCGTAAAGCTCTTTTTGGGTTTATGACGCTCCACATCTTTCCTAATTCACTTCAAGCCAAAGCCTGGCACGTGTGGTTTGCCTCCCAGAGAGAGACTCTCACAATGTCTGTCATCTCCCGCTGGCTGTTAGGAGAATAAGAGATATCGCACACAAACTGAAGGCTGACGTTTCACTATGCTCAATACATATTGAGAAAATAAGTTTCGTTTTTGATTCTTGGGTTCTGTCTCCATCAACTTGAGTCTTTATGACTTTTGGATTTGTATTATTTAATATTTATTTTTCTAATATCCATTATGCATTTGCCCATTATTAGTATATATGTTGGTTATTTGAATGTTTATTTATTTTAATTATATTTATCATATCTATCTTTCATTGTTCTCTCTCTCTCTCTTTCTTTCTTTAGGACCAAGACAAGGAGTATGTGGGATTTGCTACTTTGCCAAATCAGGTTCACCGCAAATCTGTGAAGAAGGGCTTTGACTTCACTTTAATGGTGGCAGGTAATTTTTTAACATCATATCTGTGGAAATAAGCTTCAAAACTAACTTTGTGAAAAGTGTGTGTTCTCCTTTTTCTATATTTGAATGGTATAGTTCACCCAAAAATAATGTAGTGAACCATCTTTTTTTTTTTTTTTACTGTTCACATTGCTCTTTTTCAACTAATGGAATTGAATGAGAACTGAGGCTGTTGAGTGTCAAAATGGCAAAAAAAAAGCACCATAAATCATAATAGTAGTCCATATGACTCAAGCACTCTTATTATGGAGTCACATGATAGCTTTATGTGAAGAACAGACTGAAATGTAAGCTGTTATTCTCTGGAAATCTCCGTTCACATCCATTCAGACATATAGTGCCAGTTTGAAGGTCAGTGACTAGACTAATCTGTGTTACTGATGTCAAACGTGGTGATACGAGAAATGAAGACAAGAATTTCATTTTTGGGTGAACTGTTCCTTTAATATCAATGGTGTGATTGACGATGGAGTTTGTGTTCCTCACAGGAGAGTCGGGTTTAGGAAAGTCCACCCTGGTCAACAGTCTGTTCCTTACAGATCTCTACAAAGACCGAAAGCTGCTCAATGCTGAAGGTGAGTCCATCTCTCGCGGTTGTTTGCTGTGAGTGTGGCTGTATGTTCTGACCGCTGTGTTGTTGGTAGAGAGGATCACTCAGACGGTGGAGATCACCAAACACACAGTGGACATCGAGGAGAAGGGCGTCAAACTCAAGCTCACTATCGTGGACACACCAGGATTCGGGGATGCTGTCAATAACACTGAATGGTACATAAAGAGCTACAGTAACATCATGCACACTAATCTCACAAGAGTCACTATACTTTATAAGGCAGTACAACAAAAAGTATCTTGATGAATCAATACTTGATGCTGTAAAAGTCAATGTCTTTATGCAGAACATCATTTCTTGTATAATTCTTTTGATTTTGGGTTGAATATGACACAGGTTTGGTGATTCGGTGCCGTATCTGTGTGTTTTCAGCTGGAAGTCAGTGGCAGACTACATAGACCAACAGTTCGAGCAGTACTTCAGAGATGAGAGCGGACTGAACCGCAAGAACATTCAGGATAACCGAGTGCACTGCTGTCTCTACTTCATTTCACCCTTCGGCCACGGGTATGAGCGTCAGCAGCATTAGAAACGCAGATCTGATCAGACCTATTTGACTTCTTTATGGTGGTGTGGTGTAGTGGTTGAGGCTCACGGCTGGTATTCAAACTCCATAAGGGCAGCTAAAGCTCATCTTACTCAAGAGGGATCATCTCTATAGTATGATAGTATGTGTACTGTAAAGCACATGCTTTTATACAAGACATAATCCATCTAATAATGCATATTTCACTCACTTTAATGCGATGCCAGATGCCCTTTTTACATCACTTATTTTTTTCATCATAAGGCTTTTATAAGTCTTTTGTATTTGGAGAGCAATAAGATCAACTGTTTGATGTCTGTCTGAGATACTAGTTACAGATTCATGACTATTAGACTATTAGGGTTTTTTTTTTTTTTACTTGAGGAAGAAATAACAGTCTTACTTTAAGTAAGTGCTCCATTTCAGTGAGAGATATGCCAGTAAAAAACAATCCATCTGTGCCCTCTGCTGGTCATGTCTGATCTGTGTCGGTTATTTCTCCTGTTACCAACATAAAACACAGTTTCTCCAGCACCAGTGACAGAGAAATCAAGCACCCACTGTAATAATGAATTGCTGACAAACTTCTAGTGTGTGCTGTTGTGTGATCACCGTCACTGTGTGTTTGCATCAGTTTACGGCCTCTGGACGTGGAGTTTATGAAGGCTCTTCATGAGAAGGTCAACATCGTTCCTGTACTAGCTAAAGCTGACACACTCACACCAATGGAGGTCAAGAAAAAGAAAATCAAGGCAAGTGCCCAAGCTGTGGAAACCTGTCCCGTGTGTTGCTTGTGTATGTACCGTGGGCTTATTTCAGTTATTTGTGCTCCGGCAGATTCGCGAGGAGATCGAACAGTACGGAATAAAGATCTACCAGTTTCCAGACTGTGATTCAGATGAGGATGAGGACTTCAAACAGCAAGACCAAGAGCTCAAGGTTCAGGCGTGTTATTCACATGTTGTGTGCTGAGCCAGTGAGAGAGAGAGAGAGAGAGAGAGAGAGAGAGAGAGAGAGAGAGAGAGAGAGAGAGAGAATATGTGTGTGTTTTGCGACTTATTCAGTACTTCAGTCAGTCCATTCAATCAAAAAATAACTGAAAAAAATATGGACCCACTTTATATTAGGTGTTTTTAACTACCATGTACTTACATAAAAAAATAGTTAGGTACAATATATTTATTATGTTCATATTGTATTGCAAATCATCACTTAAGCTGATATTGAGGTGGGATACGGGTCATGTTAGGGTCAGGTGTGGTGGTATGAGTAGGTTTAAAGGAGAGTTAAGGGAAAACTCAACAGTGTAAGTATAGATGTAATTACAGAGATTAATTACAGCTTTATTTACATGCAGGTGCTTTAAAATAGAAGTACAATGTAAAAACTTGTATGTACACAATGAATGCATTTTATAAAATGATTCATTGAAATATCAGTACATAGAAGTTAAAGACACCTAATATAAATTGGTACCAAAAATGTACTTATTTTAATGACCAGAAATGTACTCCCCACATGAATAAGGTCCAGTAAACCGTGCAAAACCCTTCACAGGCAGTCACACTTGGAAACTCCAACACCAGTGCTCTGTCTATCCAAGCGTAGCTTTATTTGCTTCTGTTTAGTGGCCAGTGTCTTATATCTGCACTGGAACCCAGTTTGATGCAACAAGAAAAGAAATCACTAACCAGCCCCAAAAATATAAACCACCAGCACTTTACTTGAATGGCAGTTTTTTGTTATTCTTTTTTAAATATTTTTAAATATCGATAGTCCACTTTAGACACTCTACTAACTATACATGTATGTAACTTTTCAACTACATGTCAACTAACTCTCATTAGAGTATTAGTAGACTATCTGTAGACTGTTAGGTTAGGGTTAGGATTAGGGTTAGGAGAATAAGTTGACTTGTAGTTGCCAAGTTACTTATAGTCAGTATAATGTCTGTTGGGGGAACCAACGAAATAAAGTGTTAGCAGATATTAAGCAGACAGTCTAGTAATCCTCTAATGACAGTTAGTTGACATGTAGTTGAAAAGTTACTTATAATTAGTAGAATGTCTAAAGTGGACTATCGAAAGTGTGACCTATTTTTTTGTTACACCCCTAAAGCATGATTTCTGTTGAGATGATTAGTTTTCTTGTTCTCCTCCTGTAGGACAGCATTCCCTTCGCTGTGATCGGCAGTAACACAGTAGTGGAAGCCAAAGGCAAGAGGGTCCGAGGACGTCTGTACCCCTGGGGAATCGTAGAAGGTATGATCCTGATCCAAGAACAAACACGCCTCACAAGTGTTTCAACAATTACAATTACACAATTCTTTCATGATCATTTAGTAGACTGGATATGTACTGTGTGTTTGTGTGTGTTTGTTGGACAGTGGAGAACCCAGCACACTGTGACTTTGTGAAGTTGAGGAACATGTTGGTACGAACACACATGCAAGATCTGAAGGATGTGACCCGCGAAACCCACTATGAGAACTACAGGGCCCATTGCATCCAGAGTATGACCCGCATGGTGGTGAAAGAACGCAACCGCAAGTACGCAGCCACGATTCAGGCAGAAGAAGCTGTGTTTTCACTCTCTATCTGCTTTTGTTTTGAACAACAGTGGCCCCAAAAAGTATTTGGAAACTTAAGTCACATACTGTATGACATTTACATTCAGAAAAGAAGACATAGCGCCTTTACATAACTCAAGGTAGCCTTACAAAAAAGTACATTTCAAGGAAAACAAGGCACACCCAAGTACAAATGATTGAAAATACATTTAAAATAGTTATGTCTTTAACTGGTCTTGAAAGTAGACAAAAAAAACTTAAAAGCTTATAATGATTTCAGTCATTGCTACAGAGTTATCTTGCTTTTAACTTCTGAATACTGTTAAGTAATTCCTTCTGAAGGATGTATTAACACTTGAGTCATTACTAGTGGTACTTGCTTACTAGGTACTAGATTACTAGCGTTATCTCATTAATTAACTTATATTATATTATTGTAGTTCCTAGTAGTCCTCTGGGAGATAAATAAAAAAATAGCAGTTATTGATTAGCTAACAGTGAATTACCTCATTCAACTGAGTGTCATTACTTACTAATTAGTTAATCAGAGTTTCTTGTTAGTTAATAGAAGTAACTTGAGCGTTACTCATTTGTTTCTCTGTAGTTATTCATTAATGATGGAACAGTATTCTAAAGTTTTATCAAGAAGGGATGTTTGAAACACAAAATCTATAGTAGACAATCAAGAGGAATGGACAAAAGGAATGGACTTTAAATTATAACTTAATAAATAACTCGGATCTTAAAATAAAGGTGTGATGCAAAGGTAGCCAGTTAAGATCACAGATGGGAGTGATGTGAGCAAACGCTTGGTAGAGGTGATCACTCTTAATAAAAGGACAGCGGAGGAGGATTTGATATGAACCTTATCAATACCTTATCAATATCACAGCACAGGTCTATTCTTTTGATTGGTGTAGTAGAGCCAATCAACAATATTTCAGTTTTGTTATTATTCAGTTCAAGAAATTTCAGGGACATTCAGTGTTTGATATCCCCAATACATGCAGTAAAGAGATGGCATGTCAGAGCTGGTGGTAAATTTTGTCATCAGCATAACAGTGAAAATTAAGTCCAAACTTAAATGGATATGTATGATGTCACCAATAGTATGCATGTCGATGATAAAGAGAAATGGGCCAAAAACTGAACCCTGAGGAACACCATGTGTCAGACAGGAGCAGAGCCGGATTTGTACCCTTGCATAGTAATAACATACTTTCTGTTGTTGAGTTAAGAAGTGACCCAGGAAAGATCTGAACCAATGATTGCAATTTCAGAAGGCGAGGGATGAGAATATCATCACAGACAGTCAAACGCTGAGCTTAGGTCAAGGAGAATTAGGATGTTTCTAAACCTAGAATTAGGAGAATTAGGATGTTTCTAAACTCATATATGAATCGCAAAAAAAGTGTTTATGCTCACATGAGGTGTTTTTTCAGGCAATTCGAAAAAGGAATATTTCTCAAGACTGCAATGGAAACAGTTTTTCCGCATCTACAGGTCACCTGACGTCTTTATAGATGTTGCGGTGTTTGGACAGAAGACGAGACAGAGCTCGTCATTAAACTCATAAAAGACAAAAGTATTACAGGAATACTGGATTCTAGACCACAGAGAAATGCCACAACTGATCAAGAGCTTGAAGCAGAAGAGTGAGAAACACTCATATGTGCAGCTCTCAGTGTAACAGTCTTTCCTTGCCACTAATGCTGGACACCCGCCTGCGTCTCCTTCATTAAAAATAATGGCTAGTACGGTGGCTGCGATATTCATAAACCTTCCAACATCTGTTGGAATTACTGATCGCGAGAGGAAAAAATTATGTTTTAGTCACATAACATTGATTAATGGAAACGCTGTCTTTTCACAATATTTTTTTATCGACATTTAGAAACATTTTGTTCAAATCTGTAATGGAAACATGGCTAGTGCTTTCAATTAGAATTACACTTCAGTTTGTCCTATAAAGCAGCAGTGTTTGTGTTCACTCGAAGACGTCTGACCTTGACAGACTCAACAGAGGAAATGAAGAGGGAGGACAGAGCCTCAGCGCACACCTACCTATTACCCAGTCTCCATGGACCAATGGTAGTTCAAAGGTGTTTACCAGCCGGAGTGAACTTTCCTGGAAAGTGAACTTCATTTTGGCCTGATTTTGTTCAAAAAGACGCCTCACCAGTTCATTCCTCTATTTTGCTTGAAGTATATCGGGCCTTATGTAGCTCACTTCTCTCAGAGAAAACATCAGTATGGGATTTTGGAGGTCAATACAATAAGATCACTGTGATGTTTGACCAACCATTTTCAAAGGTATTCAATGGAAACATCATGTAACTCAGTCGCTGATATTTAAAATGCTCATGACAGACCACAGCCTTATTAAAAAACACGTATCCAGGGGTAATCAAGTTTAGTCAAGTCAAGTCATTCATTGGACACCTGTCAGGTCTGTCAAGAAATGCATGTCCAGGTTTGTGTCAGTTATTATGTCATTTAGCACTGATGCTTTACGAATGTTAAACGGAGCACACTGTAATTCTGAAGATGGGAGTCAAAAGTTGCCAAATTTGGGATCAGTGAATATTGACCTCAGATTTCCATAGCATGATTTTCCTGTCGAGATTTACGGGGAGCACGGGTGAAAAGCTCAAAGTGTCTTTCACGAAAGTAACGTGTAACGTGGACTATGTAAAATTACAAGCTGTTTACACCATTCTTAAATGTTTGGAGGCAAATGAAAAAGTCCTGAGCAGTTGAGAACTGAAGAGCCGTGCCAGAAGGAACCGCTTGATTGAAGTCAGACAAAAACTATGCAAAAAGACAAAGGAGCTTGAAAGCAGTTACACAGAGACATGGCCAATGATTGTTCAGGACCCAAACAAACAACTTATCAATATATCTGCATTAGCCAGACCCCATCTACAAGGCTACCCAACCGAGGAATAATGATGCCAGTACACATGATAAAGAGACTCAGTGTATCAGATGACGGAGCAGATCAGGGTGAGGGGATCACCAAAAACACAGGTCAGTTTTCAGGAGTTTTAAGAAGGAAACAAAGAAAAGAAAATAGTCCAGGTCTATCAACTCCCAGTAAAACAGTATCTAAAAACACAAGCAAGCAGGAGCAGCGTGAAGCGCCGGCACAAGCACACCGGAAGTCACACCGTTAGGTTTACACTACATCATGGGCCTACCTTTCCACCGTACAGGGTTACTCTGTAGGACACATCAGCTAAAGTCACACATTAAGAATTTAAGATATATTCTCACACGGTTAATTGGTAATAGTTGAACATGGGATGTTTGCTGTGCTGCACATAAAGCACTGATTTGTACCATGTTTTCACCGTGTGCAATGCTTTTTGGGGCTACAGTGAACGATGGCATGTCTTTTGCTGGTGAAACTGACCGTACGTTGCATGCATGTGCTGTTTTGCTCCGAGCAGCAAACTGACCAGGGAGAGCGGCACCGACTTCCCCATTCCCATGGTGCCCGGTGTCGCGGACGAGACGGAGAAGCTCATCCGGGAGAAAGACGAGGAGGTACGGCATTCTCCCTGCCAGGATGAGCATGAGCATGAGCAAACACCACACCACGAGCCGCGTCTGGAGCCGGAGCCGTGTGCGGACCCTCACTCAGAGCCCGAACCCAGCGCTGAGCCCACAGGCTCCTGATAGTCCGCCACACTATTGACCCCGCGACCCTCAGATCACCCCTGTAGAGCAGTGGTTACGGGCCACTGGCGCCCCCTGTAGAGCAGTGGTTACGGGCCACTGGCGCCCCCTGTAGAGCAGTGGTTACGGGCCACTGGCGCCCCCTGTAGAGCAGTGGTTACGGGCCACTGGCGCCCCCTGTAGAGCAGTGGTTACGGGCCACTGGCGCCCCCTGTAGAGCAGTGGTTACGGGCCACTGGCGCCCCCTGTAGAGCAGTGGTTACGGGCCACTGGCGCCCCCTGTAGGCTCAGTGATGCCTGCAGAAAAGCCTGCACATCTCTGGCGTGATGCACTTTAATCCTGCATCGCATAACGGCTGAGAAATGTCCAGCGTATGTCTATCCAACCCCAAAATGATGAAGATGATTATTATTTGCAAATTAGGCCTGTTGTTAGGACTTTTTTAAATGGCAAATAAGCACATTTCCCCTAGAAATTCACACTAACACAATGTGTTCTCATTACTGTAATATAGCACTAGATCATACTGTCCATTTAATGAAATACGTCAATTACATTTAATAAAACGCATACTACAATAACATAATGAACTATAATACTATGATATTATAACCCCCTTTGTATTAAGTGTTTAACTACTATTTGTTTCAATGCGCTTATTGTGTACATACATGATTTGACATTGTAATTATATTTAAAATACCTGCAGCTGTCATTCATTTCTGTAAGTACATCTATAACTGTTGACTCCCGTATCTAGAACCAAACCTGTCCTGAAGTTACCCGTATTACACCACAAAAGCAGCACTTTATTTCAGTGTCCCTGTCACACGCTGCATGTTCTCTCTGTAGTAATGACAGTCAAATGTGCATAATTACATTCAACTAACCCTAACCCTATTCATAACCCTAACCCTATTCATAACCCTAACCCTATTCATAACCCTAACCCTATTCATAACCCTAACCCTATTCATAACCCTAACCCTATTCATAACCCTAACCCTATTCATAACCCTAACCCTTTACAATGTGGACAATATACAACTGTTATATGTGATATAATATATTACAGTAATGAGAATTATATCCTGCAGTTTTCTAAACAGTGATATACGTAAAGCTTTTACAGTATTTTCCTGTAGCACTTGTTTTCTGAGTATCGGTACAGGCTAAAATATATTTTGTACTTATTTCAGAAATGGAGCATTTACTCAGTCATGGTATTTTTGTATATATTTTGGAAGATTGGTATATTAATGTTGTCTTTTTGAAGTCTTGTTTTCTTCAACTGAAGCAGTTCCTGCATTATAACAGTTGAGATAGATAGATTGATGAAAAGCTCTGCTTATAAGCCGTTTTCTGTTATGGATTTATTGCACTGGAATCAGTCTGTGATTAAAGTCTTGTAAACACTGGTGATATGATTTGGCATGGCACATCTGTATTCATACGCACTTTTCACAACCGCTGTTGACGTCTGAGTGATGTTCAAAGGTTTGTTCTGATAACTTACACCACAGCGTACTTCTTGATTCATGCGGTTTTCTTGAACTGCACAGCTTTGAACAGTCACTCTTTCTGAACACATAAAGTTTTTCCAAACAAAGCAAAGCATTATAGGCATAAATGTCTCGATATCTACACATATGAGACGGTAAGCATGGCATAGTTGACTCTGGACTATTGAATTGCTGACAGTACCTGGGAATTCAGACACAAATCACCACTTTGGGTGTGCAATACATCATTTTTCAATAATTATTGGCTGGAAATGGTGACTTTCATGTACAGTGTAACACAAAGGAAATGATTCAACATCTGATTTACATGAAGCCATGCACTGTCAGTATGGATTTTAGTATCGATCGGAAGTAGTATGGATTTTAGCTTGTATTACGTAACAGCTCCAACAATGCCAGCGTGTCGATACCCCCGAGGTCACGTACTGCAGGCATGCGCGTCACGATCATCCGCTCACGTGACGTTCCCCGGGCTGATGCGATTGGTTAGGTTGGTGATCAGCGTCACATGACTCGTCCAGCCTCAGACTCATTGATTGGTCAGGATTGATTGATCAGCTTTGGAGGTAGTGTGGTGATTGTGTGTTGTTTTCTTCTTCTGCAGTTGAGACGGATGCAGGAAATGCTGCAGAAGATCCAGGAGCAGATGCACACGCAGAAGGAGATGTATTAACAGGAGCTTTACCGCGGTATCACTGAACACACCAGACCCGGCGGAGTGTGCCGTCCGTGCCAGTCTTCACTTCCCACTAACACTCCCAAATAATAATAATAATAATAATAAATTCTTTGAGTCTGAGGTGAAATTTCACCCAGACATGTTGACTTGAATAAAGGTTCACTATTGGCATTGATGGTTCATGACGGCAAACCCCCTCTTGAAACCTTTATTCTAGACTAGGATAATGTTTCCATTCTGACTGACACTAAACTTGACTCGATGTAAGTATGTTCTTGTTTGAATATAAAGTCCAGGCACTCGTGTGAAGGCGTCTGGTTCAGGACAACAGCCCTTTATCCACTTTTGCTTGTTGTCCAATCTGTGTCTCTACCCCAAGATTGTTTTATAATTGCTTGATATCATAGGATAGACACGATGGAATTATTTAATTTCTTTTTTCTACAATGTGTAACTTTATTTTGTACAATGTTCATTTATTGCATCGGTTGTAATGTATGTCTTTTGGTTTTGTTTGTATTTCTATAAAAAAAAAACTGCAAAATGGCTTCTTTTAGAAAGTTTCTAAATGGGGAAAAAAAAAAGTTTTATTTTCTTATTGGAGAAATAACGTACTGTAGAGAGATATTTTTGTTAACACGGCTAACACATGTGTTGTTTCTCCTCTGGATAAGATGTTCCCGGCCTTGAGCTCATTCCACAAGTGCATGTTTAAAGAAGACCCGTCTGGTGCGTCCAGAACCACGCTTTAGTGATCTCTCCTACAGTAGCTGTGAGGAGAATGTGGAAGAGCTGCTGGTGGTCATGTGACCTCAAAACATGAGCACACCAATATACTTCTGCTGTTTCAGTCGTGGGACGGGTGCTCGTTGTGACCATATCTGTGTGACAGTCCATGGAAATAAATTATATTTCTCCTGCATCATATATTTTCTTGGGTAATGTTGGTGAAACAAAGAACACTTAGTAAAAAGTGTTGATAAAAAAAAAAAACACCTTCTGAGTTCTGAAAAAATGTTGGGTCAGATGTGAATGAATAAACCCATTTACTATGACTTTTCTTTCTGTCATTTTTCTGGCAAGACTATTATAGGCTCAAGTCATGAGGATAATATCATGTTCAGTTAATGGCCGTTTGAAACCGTACTATACTAGTTTTAAAAGTCCCTTTTCACAATGCTTTGCTTTGAATTGATGGCTTTCATGGCTTCACTAATACGTTACTTTTTCCAAGAATGGATGAAGATGAAATAACTAGAGATATTTCAATGAATAAATACTGGTTGTCCGCGTTATACTCTACAATCTGTCACTTTTTAATGTGTTGCTTTATACACATTGCCTTTTGTATCGTAAAACTACCTTAAGTTTTGGATCGGTAAGATTGTTAATGTTTTTAAAAGAAGTCTCTTCTGCTCACCAAGGCTGCATTTAATTGATTAAAAATTCAAACAAAACAACAACAACGCAATATTGTGAAATACTATGGCAATTTAAAATAACTGTTTTAAAATGTAATTTTTTATGTAATTCACATAGAAAACAGCAGCTTTAAATTGTAATAATATTGCACATTCTTACTGTTTTAATTTATTTTTTATAATTTATAAAAAAAAGAAAAAAAAGAATCAAATAAATGCTGCCTTGATGAGCAGAAGAGACTTATTTAAAAAACATGAACAATCGTAGCGATTCAAAACTGTGACTGGTGTACATATATGCAGCACACATTTGCACTTGTGTTTTAGTGTTGTCTAAATGCTTGTTGGCATCTCTGCTGTGACTCCGGCTCTGATCTGGTCTCTCTTGTTGACCAAAATAAATTCACTGAGTCACTTACAATTAGAATCAAGTAAACTAGTTTTGCTCTTTAAAAAAAAAGTATTGCAATAACTACAGCGTCACACAAATCTTTTATAAAACACACACAGAGACAAACGCATATAAAAGAGAGAAAAATCTAGCAATAAGGGAAGAATTTGATAGTATTTTATTGATATAAAACTCATGACGCAGAACTTTGAGATTTGCTGGACGTGACAAACAGCAAAGCTTTATCAGTGCATGTGGGTGTCTGTTTGTCAGAACAAATTCAACCCCATGATCCTTGAACACATGATCCAGCCAATCAATGCAGGAGAACAGTTCAAACCGTCTCTTCTGCTTATATCTCAATTATTTCAATTGTTCCAAACATTTGGATGCAAGCAGGCAGCAAAACGTGTTAATAACGTGTTGGATGCCGGCAACAAGTTAACCAAACGTTTAATGTTACGATGTAGCATCTTCACAGAGTACCTTAATGGAAAAGTTCTCTTCAAAATGGAAATTCTGTCATCATTTACTCACCCTCAAGTTGTTTCAAACCTGCACTGTAAAAAAATATTTTCATGATTTGTTATCACAACTTTTTATCTTTTGTCAAATCAACTTCGATAGCTAATGTGTGAAGATAACATTTGAGTGTCTGTTTATTAAACCATTCTTCTTCATTGTATTAACTCAAAATTTTTATTACAACAAACTCAAAATTTTAAGGCAACAAGGTAATTGTTAGAAAGAAGAAACAGAAGAAAGAAGGTCATGTAAACTCAGTAAATGATGACAGAATTTTCATTTTGAAGTGATCTTTTCCTTCATCACCTCATCACTGTAAAAAATTGCGCTGTAAAATAACGGTAATCTACTGGCAGCTGTGGTTACCAGCACTGTACTGTTAATTTACAGGCCTCTACCGCTAATATACAGCTCTCCTTTTTTACAGTGTGTTACCGTTAACATTACATGGTATTTAACTCATATCATCTGGGAAACCGATTGCTTCAAAAAGTTTGAGTTTAAAAACTAGTATTTATACTGATAGTACTGTGAACTTACTTCATTTGAGTCCACTGAAAACTTATATCTCTTAATATTAAACTGCAAACAATTAATGTGCAATAGTGAATTAATTAAAAACATTATGTATGTGCTAGTACTTAGCAAGGAGATTGTCACTGGATCAGCGATACACAGCCACTGCTGGTAAATAAAGCAACGGGCAGCATAACATCAGTGTTTCTCTGCTCATCTTTGACTGAAGCACAGGCTCTACTCTCCAGCACAATAGTCACCCACACAACTCATGAATTAAACTAACAGATCTCTCCTATATTATCTTGTATAAAACACTTCAGTTTAATATTTACTCTCCTTATCTGTTATTGACTTTATAAACGTTTACTAATATTTCAGTGAAATTTACTTCTTTTGTATAGTAAATCTGACTAATAAGTTTTACAGAATATTACTGTTGTTCCTCGATTTTACGGTAATCTACTGGCAGCTGTGGTTGCCAGTAAATTGCTGTTTTTCTACAGTTTTATGCCGTAAATTAATTTACAGTTAATTGCTGTTAAATTACACTTCATTCTGTTTTATTTTTATTTAAAAAAAATAACCCTTTAAACCCCACAGCAAAATCTTCAGTTTTAAATGAACACTTGTGTGTCCACTACAGGGTGTTGGAGTAACACTGAAGCAGTGTTGAAGTTAATGATATAATTCAGTGATTAATTAACTGATGATTGAGCATTAGTGATGAACACCTGATGTTAACAAGCAGAATCACTGAAGGACAGAGGAACAACAAGAAGATAAAAAAGCGAAACACAATAACTACAACTGATTTCAGCCACAGAAGACATTACATCTCTCAAGATCTCAGCAGAGGACGATTAAACAACTCTAAAAAAAATAACATTACCAGTTTCACTTATTACTAACCGGATTGACTTTATTTATTTTTTCATACGTCTACAGAAATGCCTATTGAGAATTAACAGAGGTTTAGATGTTTTGTTTCATTTGACATTACCATTATGGAGATCAGTGTTTGATTTAGTTGTGCTCTTGACCCTTGACTTAACATTAGTTTTTCTTTGTCTGCTGTAACTGTGTTATCAATACACACAATACACACAACAAAAATTAGATAAGGTGTTGGTAGTTATTTTTTTGAATATTATGTCATCACATAATGTTTATGTCACCAATCTCATCTAGAGTCTAATCACTTTTCAATTTTTTTTGCAGTGCTGCACAATCAGTCTGAAGGATTTTTAAACTCATCATTCACTACAAAATGTTTAACTACTGCTTCACAGTTAGACACACACAAACATCAAGAATCAGCCAATGAATCTCAACAATGGTGACAATCAACAAAAGATAACATCAAATCTGAACATCACAAAACACACTACTAAAAGTCAACACAAAACCAACAGCAAAAATAAAAGCAAAAAAGTAAATATTAAAGAAAATAACAAGACAATTCAGCTGCATAATTTATTCATACTGCAATGCATGCTGGGAGTCATGCACAATTTTTTTGTACTATGCTGGTACCCAGCATGCATTACAGCATTCAACTTTTTTGATTGTCACCATTGTTGAGATTCATACGCCGATTATTGATGTCTGTGTGTGTCTGTCTGAAAGCGAATGTTCTGCACATTATCTTTTTAAAATCCTTCATATTTTCTTGTCGTCAAAACGTTGATATACCTCAATATTTAAATCAGTGATGCCATAATCATAAATACAAAACATCATCCAAATAAATACATTTAACAATAAAAAAGATCAGTGCATCGGGCCACAACACTGTAAGTTGGTTTAACTTAAAAAAGCAAGTTGCCTTAAAATTTTGAGTTTGTTGTAATTAAAAATTTGAGTTAATACAATGAAGAAGAATGGTTTAATAAACAGACACTCAAAATTGTATGTTATCTTCACACATTAGCGAGTGAGCGCTGTGTTTGTATTTGAAGCTCCGTCGACTTGATTCATAAATCGTTGATTTTGTTCTTTACACTCATTTATAAACGAGCATTTTCTATTTTTCCAGCGTGTAAACATATCTCCGATACTACTCTCTATAAAAAACAATCGGATTGCTTTGATATCGCTAGTTATATCCAACTTTCCGAACTTCCGTTACTATCTCTAACGATAGCCCGCTAGCATTGCACGCGTGGCCTCGCCTATCGACCGTCTTATTTACACTCGAATCACTGAAATCGCTTGTTTGTGTTGGAGTTTGTGTTTGTGCTTCGAAATCGCTTGTTTGTGTTTGAAGTTTGTGTCTGTGGTCGAACCGCTTTGGTTGTGTTTGGAGTTTGTGTTTAAATCGCTTGTCTGTGTTTGAAGTTGTGTTTGTGCTTCGAATTCGCTTGTTTGTGTTTGAAGTTTGTGTCTGTGGTCGAACTGCTTTGGTTGTGTTTGGAGTTTGTGTTTAAATCGCTTGTCTGTGTTTGAAGTTGTGTTTGTGCTTCGAATTCGCTTGTTTGTGTTTGAAGTTTGTGTCTGTGGTCGAACTGCTTTGGTTGTGTTTGGAGTTTGTGTTTAAATCGCTTGTCTGTGTTTGAAGTTGTGTTTGTGCTTCGAATTCGCTTGTTTGTGTTTGAAGTTTGTGTCTGTGGTCGAACTGCTTTGGTTGTGTTTGGAGTTTGTGTTTAAATCGCTTGTCTGTGTTTGAAATTTGTGTTTGTGCTTCGAATTCGCTTGTTTGTGTTTGAAGTTTGGGTCTGTGGTCGAACCGCTTTGGTTGTGTTTGGAGTTTGTGTTTCAAATCGCTTGTCTGTGTTTGAAGTTTGTGTTTGTGCTTCGAATTCGCTTGTTTGTGTTTGAAGTTTGTGTCTGTGGTCGAACCGCTTTGGTTGTGTTTGGAGTTCGTGTTTCAAATCGCTTGTTTTTGTGTTTGTGTTTCGAATCGCTTAACTGTTAACGTTAGTTTGCGAGCGTGTGAACATATCTCCGATACTACTCTCTATAAAAAATAAATAAAAAATAAAAACAATCGGATTGCTTTGATATCGCTAGTTATATCCAACTTTCCGATCTTCCGTTACTATCTCTAACGTTAAGTTAGCCCGCTAGCATTTGCACGCGTGGTCTCTCCTATCGACCGTCTTATTTACACTCGAATCACTGGAAGGATACGGGTTCTATCCATGATTTCAGTCCTAAATTAGTAGTGATATTGGTAGCATCACTGCTAATTTATTGTTCATCTGTCATAATGGCGAATACATCGTATGTGTGTCTACCTCTGAGTGCAGGTGAGGACACGTTTGAGCTGCATTCGGTGCGGTTGGAGCTGGAGTCCGTGGAGAAGCAGATCCGTGATCTGCTGGGGAGGCAGGCCGAGCTGCGAGACCGACGATCAGCGCTTGAAGCATCACGCGCCGATGCTCACAAGTCAGTGGTTAGTAACTTTTCGACTCCGGTCTCCTCTACTCCGTGTATTTCTCTGCACAGGACCCGAGCACCCCTGGTTTCGTTTACCCCGACACCGACACAGCACCATGGACCCTGGGTGATGCCACAGCGGAAGACACGAGCCAGGACCAGAGCAAGGACCTCTCCGCCCCTCCCGGTCTTCGAGATCTCCACCCGGAACCGCTTCTCCCCTCTTCGCGAGACGGAACGCGACGACGCTGTGATCATCGGCAGTTCCATGGTCCGGCATGTCCGCACTACCTCAGGTAAAGGTATGGTGCGCACTCACTGCTTTCCTGGTGCTCGTGTTCTCGATGTCGCTGCGCAGGTCCCCGAGATCCTGAACGGTGACGAGCGCGTCGGAGCTGTCGTGCTGCACGTGGGGGTGAACGACATCAGGCTGCGGCAGACGGAGGTTCTGAAGAGGGACTACAGGAGCCTGATCGAGACGGTACGCAGAACATCGCCTGAAGCAAAGATCGTCGTGTCTGGACCGCTTCCCACGTACCGACAAGGACAAGAAAGGTTCAGTAGATTGTTTGCACTAAATGAATGGTTGATGTCATGGTGTAATGAACAGAGACTGCTCTTTGTAAATAATTGGAATCTGTTTTGGGAGCGACCTAGGCTCTACCGTGCTGATGGCCTGCACCCCAGCAGAATCGGAGCGGCTGTTCTGTCGGACAACATCTCCAAGACGTTACACACCATATGACTAGTAAGTCAAAGTCCAAATCACATTCTTTGCTGTCCCAAATTAATTGATATAAGTACCAGTGTAGAACACTATATAGAAACAGTGTCTATTCCTCGTTTAGTGAGGCCAAACAATAAATCTACTGTAGGATCTAAGAAAAATCTAATTGTGATTAAACCAGAAAATCTCAATATTAGTGAACAAAAACAATTTCTAAAGCTAGGTCTTCTAAACATTAGATCGCTTACACCTAAGGCGGTTATTGTAAATGAAATGGTCACTGATAATAGCTTCGATGTACTCTGCCTTACTGAAACCTGGCTTAAACCAAATGATTATTTCGGTCTTAATGAGTCCACTCCACCAGGATACGGTTATAAGCATGAGCCCCGTCTGATTGGTCGTGGCGGCGGTGTTGCAACAATCTATAGAGATATTCTTAATGTTACTCAGAAAACAGGTCACAGGTTTAATTCGTTTGAAGTACTTGTTCTAAATGTTACGCTCCTAGATGTAAGAAAGAAATCCCTATTATCTCTAGCCTTGGCTACCGTATATAGACCGCCAGGGCCTTACGCTGATTTCCTAAAAGAGTTTGCAGATTTTCTCTCAGATCTATTGGTCAATGTCGATAAGGCAATAATTGTTGGAGATTTCAACATACACGTTGATAACACAAATGATGCGTTAGGAGCTGCGTTTACAGATTTATTAAACTCCTTTGGGGTCAAGCAAAACGTTAGTGGTCCCACTCATCGTCTTAATCATACTCTAGATTTAATTATATCATATGGAACCGATCCAACCAATATAGATATTATACCGCAAAGTGATGATGTCACTGATCATTACATGGTAACTTGCATACTACCTACGGCTGAAATGTGTCATGTTGCGCCACGTTATCGACCAGGCAGAACAATCCTTCCAACCACTATAGATAGATTCTTGAATAGCTTACCTGATCTATCTCCGCTCCTCAGTGAACCCAAACAAACAGATGAGCTAGAGGAAATGACTAGCAGTATGAGCACCATTTTCTCTAGTACATTAGAAACTGTTGCACCAATTAGACTAAAAAAGGTTAGAGAGAAAACTAAAGCACCATGGTACAACAGTGCTACGCATGTTATCAAGAGAGAAACTCGTAACTTAGAGCGCAAATGGAAACAAACTAATTTAGAGGTCTTTAGAATCGCGTGGAAAGACAGTATGTCACGTTATAAAAAGGCTCTAAAAGCAGCCAGGGCTGAGCATCTCCGCAAACTAATAGAAAATAACCAAAACAATCCAAGGTTTTTATTTAACACTGTGGCTAGATTAACAAATAAACAGACATCACCTGAACAAAATATTCCGTTACATTTTAATAGTAATGATTTCATGAATTTCTTCACTGAGAAAATAGAAAGCATCAGAAACACAATTGTAAATGTACAATCTTTGACAGCGTCTTATGATTCAGCCTCAATTATCGCCCCTCAAGAACAACTACAGCGCTTTACAACTATAGGACAGGAAGAGCTAAATAAACTTATCACTGCATCTAAACCAACAACATGTTTATTAGATCCAATACCCACTAAACTACTGAAAGAAGTGTTACCTGTAGTGGAAGAGCCTCTTCTCAATATTATTAACTCGTCTTTATCTTTAGGACATGTTCCAAAAACATTCAAGCTAGCAGTTATAAAACCTCTTATTAAGAAACCACAATTAGATCCAAATAACCTAGCAAATTACAGACCCATTTCAAATCTTCCATTTATGTCTAAAATACTTGAAAAAGTTGTGTCCGCTCAATTGTGCTCTTTCTTGCAAGAAAACGATATCTATGAAAAGTTTCAGTCTGGATTCAGGCCACATCATAGCACAGAAACTGCGCTGGTTAAAATTACAAATGATTTACTTTTAGCTTCTGACCAAGGCTGTATCTCAATACTAGTTTTACTCGATCTTAGCGCTGCGTTTGACACTATAGATCATAAAATACTCTTAGATCGACTTCAAAATTACACTGGTGTTCAGGGACAGGCATTAAGCTGGTTTAGATCGTACCTATCAGACCGTTACCATTTTGTCCATTTAAATGGGGAAAAATCAAAGATAACGTCAGTAAATTATGGAGTGCCGCAAGGATCTGTATTAGGCCCCCTGCTATTCTCAATTTATATGCTGCCACTTGGTAATATTATAAGAAAACATGGAATAAGTTTCCACTGTTATGCTGATGACACTCAATTATATATTTCATCTAGACCAGATGATAACACTAAATTATCTAAAATGACAGAGTGTGTTAAAGATATAAAATATTGGATGACGTGTAATTTTCTTCTATTAAATTCAGATAAAACGGAGGTATTACTGATTGGTCCAAAAAACTGCCCACAAAACCTCTTACAATACAACCTTAATCTAGATGGACGTCCTGTTACTTTATCCTCTACAGTAAAAGACCTGGGTGTTATACTAGACCGCAACTTGTCTTTTGAAAATCATATTTCAAATGTCACAAGAACAGCCTTTTTCCACCTTAGAAACATTGCTAAGCTACATAATATGCTATCAGTTTCTGATGCAGAAATGTTAGTTCATGCATTCATGACCTCGAGACTAGATTACTGTAATGCTCTATTAGCTGGTTGTCCTGCATCCTCAATAAACAAGCTACAGTTAGTCCAAAATGCAGCCGCTAGAGTTCTTACTAGGTCAAGAAAATATGATCATATAACACCAATTTTATCATCTCTACACTGGTTACCTATTAAGTTCCGTATCAATTACAAAGTATTGTTACTGACCTATAAAGCCCTAAATGGTTTAGCTCCTGTGTATTTAAGAGATCTTCTATCGCCATATAATCCATCGCGCTCTTTAAGATCACTAAATTCGAGGCTTCTGGTCGTACCTAGGATATCTAAGTCCACTAAAGGAGGGAGGGCGTTTTCACATCTAGCTCCTAAACTCTGGAATAGCCTTCCTGATATTGTCCGAGGCTCAGACTCGCTCTCCCAGTTTAAAACTAGATTAAAGACGCATCTCTTTAGCCAAGCATTCACATGATGCATCTCATACCTTTTATACTACAGTTAAATCAGATCAAATGCATTCATATTATGAACAGCAGCTACGCTAATTATTTCCCATCTGCCTTTTTTGTTGTTATCTCGGGACGCCTGTCCCGAGATAACTCAAATAGAGTTCGTCAGCTCCAGTTATGTATCCAGCCTCTCATGGAGACTTCAGATGCCCCAACGCCTGTGATGAGACGACTCGACGCCTGTGAAGAGACGACCCAACGCCGGCGATATGTTATGCCCTAAATTTCATGATTAACTAACTGTATTTTTGTATGTATATTTTTGAAATGCATTTTCTGTAAAGCTGCTTTGAAACAATGTGTATTGTGAAAAGCGCTATACAAATAAACTTGAATTGAATTGAATTGAATTAGCTATCGAAGTTGATTTGACAAAAGTTGTGATAACAAATCATGTTTTTTTGAAATAGCTGAATTTCAAATTCCAGCCCCCCCAGTCCTTCAGTTTTCCATGAAGACAGGCCTGCAGTGTTTCTGTGGGTGGATGAGGTAAAAGATCACTGTTTTGTAATGATTGTAATTTGATCCTACATCAGCAAGAAAACGCCACTATTTCCCCCTATTTCTGCTGTGTTTAGTGACCATTTAGTGCAAAGGTCTGCACTCTAAAAAATGTGCAGATAAAAGCGAAAATGTGGAGAAAAAAATTATGCATTTGTGTGTGTGTGTGTGTGTGTGCGTGCGTGCGTGCGTGCGTGCGTGCGTGCGTGCTGGTGTGCGTGTAATGTTGTTGACATGATAACTTGTGGAAATGACTGATTTTAAGAAATAAAGAAGTTGCTGTGTTTACAATTTAACCCACGTTTTTGCTAAATTCCTAAAGTGATGTATAAATTGAATCCCCCAGTCACACATCATATCATGGCTGACTGTTTTGGATCAAATATAGCTTTGACATATTTTTAGTAATGTTACTTAAAGAAAATTACAACATCCCCCCAAAAGTGATGCCAGATGAACTTGAATCAAATTAAATATTTTTGTCCATTTATCAATCCATTTTCCAAATGCCGTCCCAGAGTCTCTGGCTGAAGGCAGGGAAACCCCCCGGACAGATGGACAGACTTTATAGAGGTCAGCGCTCTCAGTTTGAGGCTCTTTTCAGGTATATAGTGACAGGGCGCAGTGATGTAGTTATATTCCAAGAACAGGAAGCTTATGTATTTGAGATGAATATTATAATTAGCTTCCCGGGAAGGTTTTGTAGAAGTCAGAGCTCTCCCCACCTTCAGTTTTCTTCAACAGTAGACGGCACAGAATCTCACCACTTCTAATGAATGGCTATATGCAATCTTTCATTTTGTAATTTCATCTGAATATCAACATTTGTGAGATTTAGTCAGCCAAAACATCTTTGAAGTTATATCTCATTTGTTTTATGATCTACTGTGAATGACATTGCATTATGCTAAATATCGTATGTGTGACTTTTTGTTGATGAGGGATTCTTGGACACATTCATGTTGTCAGATTTGTTGAGTAAAAATGATAGTTTTTTATTTTGAATTAAAATAATAAAATTAGACCCGTGGTGTAAGATGGGCCACCTAGAATTGGCACAGATGGACCAGAGTGACATATTGTTACTGTTATTAATTTTAATTTTAATACTTATTAAAAGTAAGTTATTATTCAGCATTTTCATGAATTAAACATATAGGCCTAAATTCGAGGCATCTTTGCTATTCATTAAAACCTATAGGCTAATTGAGAGAAATCATTACATTTGAACTCATATTGTTATGACACCTTTTTAATTAAAATGGGCAGTTAAATGTGTAAATATTCATACGCCTGTGCATATAAGTCATGTAATAAATGTACCTTTCAGACTGGGATTTTACTTTAACTGTATATACAAATATAGTTTTTAAATATTCTACTTTAACTGTTGTGAGTTATTTGGGTGTTTTCTTTCCCCAGGTAGGTCCATCTTAGCCACTTTGAATAATTTAATATTTTGTGCTATGACTAGTAATTGTTTCTATTTATTTCCTATAATAACACATGGGCTGATGCATCATAATCCTGCACATGCTAAATAATTAAAGTGAAATAACTGCAATTTAAAAGTCAATATACATCCATCTGTAAAAACACCCCATCTAACCCTACTTTAATGTATACTCAATTACAACTGCCATGATAGTTTGTGCGATGAAGCAACAATTTCCAAAACATACTGCAAAACAAAAAGACATAATTTTAGCTGGAAATCTTCAGATCTGTGCACATGACCCAGTCCAGACGTCTCCGCTCACACCGGCACAGGGGTGATAACTAATGCAAGATGTGCACTAACAGACATGACGGACACAAGACAAGGAGTGTTAGAGGATGCTGGGGGAAATAAACATCACAGAAACACGTTTGCTTCTTCACTTACAACCCTGGAGCATTTAATGCCTTCTCTCTACAGACAGCAACCAAAGAATAAAGCATTTCAATGGATTCTGTTTATGTTTTATTTTCAGTGACAAAAATGGATGCACTTAGCATTTTCTTGAAAATTAAGTTAAAAAAAAGACTCAAATCAAAAATGGGTAACACTTTATATTAACTGCACGCATTATTATTATTAATCATTAGTTAAGCATTAGTAAACAGTTAATTCATCATTTATAAAGCATTAATAGACATTAATAAGCAGTTTATAAATGCAGCTATAAATGCTTTATTCTTGATTTAAAAGCATATGTATAATGTGTTTATTGTATATCTATATATTGTATTATATGTATATCTGAGATAAATCTCCTTTATGAATGCTTTATAAGGCATAACTAGTCCTCACTTTAGATGAGCTCACAACAATAGTTCATTGACCACTACTAAATGCTTTATAACTACCTGCATTTACTACATTTATATTTATATATTTATACTACACTGACAACTCTTAAATAACTGGTTTGTAAATAATAATATACTTCATTTGGAAATGATAAATTGATCATTAATAAAGTATGACAATACAATTATTAAACGCATTATAGATATGCTTTTAAATCAGCAAATTAAAGCAGAGATTCACTAGTTTGTGCCCTAAAAATAATGACAGTAGTCAATATGGCCAAAGCACACTTTAAATAAATACAAAGCTGTAAATGTGAATGGTTGTAAACGTACACTGTTGGATGTATTTCTGTGGTTTTCTTGTGAATAGTTGAACTGATTTGATCTGATTATGTATCTCTGAGTCTCTTGAAGCAACAGCAACAGACTCCACTGGACAGATGATTAACTCAGTATTCAGTCGACAACATACATGAACAGATAAAGAGAAAAGCATGACTAATGCCCTTTTAGACTCACAAACTCACAACACTGCTGGCTTAGGGGATTTCACAGCAGTAACTGTCACTGAATAAATGCGTCTGCTAAATGAATATGCATGAGTCTATCAATAGGATCAAACTGGCTCATTATTGGCCATTTTACAGCCGTTCTTTTGATGCAGCTGAATTTGATACCAAAGGCTTCGCAAACAAATCTATCAAAAAGAGTCCATTTAAAAGTGTTACCATCCGAATCACTCCATTTTACAAAGAGTGTGTAACGGTTTTTCGTAGACCCCCCCCCCCCCCCCACACACACACACACACACACACACCAGAGCCTCAAAGTCCACTTCAGCCAACAGCTGGAATGGCTCTTTGACCCGTTTGCTCTGAAACAGCGGCTGGCAGTGTTCGGCTGTGTGCTCATATAGACAGCGTGTACTAGGAACGGTTACGACATCCTCCTCACACACACACCGAATGCCCCTGCAGGCCTTATCACAGAGGACATTCACACAAGTCCTGGCCCTTACAGCGAAAACCACAGACACACATTAGGGACGAAACTCTGCTCACATTGATTTTCGACCGAACTCTGTGTTTGCCTGAGTAGTTTACTTAAACTCCTACTCAGATGAGCTGATATGCACAAATCATGAACCCTTTGGGATTTTTCCCCCCCTGATTTTACGTTGTATAGGGTTCACGTTTTTTCTGAAAACATGACAAAAGGCGAACAGATGGCATGTGATTGAAGAAACGCTTCTTTTGAAGCCCATGTTAAGTCTCACATGAGGTGTGATTGTTCAACGAGTCTCTCACGCGGACACAAATTAACGTTTCAAAAGATCATTTTACTTTCTGGATTACAAACAATTTTACAGCAGAGTGATTCTCAGGAAACAGTGTCATGTTTTATTTTTTTCTCACGGTGATACACTTTCAAGAAGTCATATTTTTCCACCTCAGACTAAATAACTACATGTGCATCCAACATTCAGATTCAGAGCAGTAACAAAAATCATGTTCATGAATTGATTAATTTTCCAAACCATTGATATAATTTGAAGAGAGATGGTTAAGAATAATAACTCACACATTATAAGTGGAAACATATAAACTAGACAATTCGTGTTACATTCAACATCTTCTGTGGTTGAATGTTATTGGGTGAAAAGTCAAGGGGAGAAAATGATATTTACGCTATGCTAAATATCATTATTTACATTCTTGTGCCCTGTTCCAAGAACAAAGTGATTAAATCATGCAACAAAGTTCAGTATCATGTTAATCACATCAGGCAGAACACACAGATACCACTGTTTCCAGAGGAAGTCCAAGCAACATTCGGAGAAAGAAAATGTTCAGAATCACTTAAAGTAATTTTGTAAAAGAGCTTAGATAAAGTGCTCAGAAAGTCTCAAAGTCAAAGCTTTATTTGTCAAATGTGCAATAACATAGCAAGCAGTGGAACGTGTTGATGGCGAAATGTGTTTTTGTGTCACTATTCAATCCGAACATTTTTGAGAAAAAAAAATAGTGAGATTAAGTAGTTCTATGTGTAAAGGAACAGATGTTCAGACCAAATGTGCCTCATGAAAAAAAGAAGATAATTTTATATAATTGAATTAACCAGTCTACATAATCAAAATCCTAATAAAGGGTCAGATCACAGGACATAACTCCATAATTTACCAACTGTACATTTCTCACTTGCTTCAGAAGTAATTGATAGGCATTCATGCACTAAATTTTGACGTGAATGACCAAAACTCAAAGAGCCTGAAGCAATCTGTCATGTATATGCATGCGTGTTTC
Organism: Phoxinus phoxinus; assembly: GCF_949152265.1. Lineage (NCBI taxonomy): Eukaryota > Metazoa > Chordata > Actinopteri > Cypriniformes > Leuciscidae > Phoxinus > Phoxinus phoxinus. Next base: position 8,797,990 of record NC_136879.1, read on the forward strand.
CCTCGTCCCATCAGAAGGTAACCTTCGAACCCTGTGGTGAGGGGGCGAGGGGTTGAGGTTCAGCTCCGGATACTCCCCCTCCCTCCTGCTGGGCCTTATAAAAGACATATCTCTGGCCTTCCTTCTTCAGTCTAGTCCCAGACCAGCTACATCAACAGGTAAGCAGCGCGACCTCGCACACCACACAGCAACTCGGGGAACAGCTGGACCGCATGGACTGTTAGCAAAACAACCAATTTGTGTTGAATTATACTTTTAAAATATAACTGTTGTTGAGAGAACATTGACAGAACATGTTTTGTACTTGATTTTTATTGTTAAAAGTATCTAAAGTAATTTTGGGTTTTGGAGACTAATGACTATTGATGAAATATGATAAATTACCGTAGACATGTAACCCCTCGAAGACTTCTGCCCACCTTTGTGAAAGTAACAATAGGTTTGACTGAAGTCTGCTAAGTTTTCCAGGTCCACCATCAATGTGTCCAAGTTAATCCAAGGATTTCAGATTATGTGGTGGTTGAGAGCTAATCTGGTTGTGAAGCCTTTGTAACTCTGTCTAATCTGGGATAAATTAGAGTCTAGTCTTATAGGCTGACATATGTTGTAGCCCAAGCGGCCTGAGTAGGTCCCAAGCTCTGCAATAGTTGTGGTATCAATCTAACAAACACAGTCCTATAAAAGGTTAAATAACATTATAATTAATTATGCAGAATCATGTCCACTCTCATTTGGTTAAAAATCTCAAACCTATCAATTCATTGTGCGCTCCTTCAACTGTATTAACAATATCTGATGTTTGTTTTTTTATTGTTTGTTTTTGACCCAGATCCATGATGAGGTTCATTGCCCTCGCTCTTACTGTTTTGCTGGCAGGTAAATAAACCCATTACTTCTCTCAAAAAATAATTTTCTTAATCAGCATTTTGGCTGTTTTTTCAGTTTAATATTTAAGCCAAGATTTTGTTAAGACATTTTTCATGAGATTCTAAGACTTGTTTTTATATATACCTTTAGTTTTTGTTCTAGCTTTAAGAGGTTTTTACTAGTTTACGCCATGGTGTAAGAAATTAACTTTCTTAAAATCTCACACAAATTTTGCTTTGCAGTTAAAATTATCATAAATTGCAAGCCCTTTTGTTCCAAACTCAAGCGTATGAACTGACATTTCCCTTGTCCAGGTTGCCAGGCCCGCTTCTTGGCGGACGAAGCACCATCACAGCTGGATCATATGAAGACTGGCCTCCAGGTTTATGCAGATCAGCTGAAGCAGTCCGCACACAAGGCCCTCGTTCACCTCGATGACACAGAGTTCAAAGACTACAAGTAAGAAAGCTAAATTTCCTCTAGAGCAACAGTGCATTCATTTGCAGAGTAGCATGGTATTGATATTAAAGTCAAACTAAAACAACCCATTTAACTTCTTTAAAGAGTATTCTCAAACTAGTTTCAAACAGTATAGTACATAGTCCTGTTGTAATCGATGCCATTGATTGTATCAATGCTGCAATGTCCAGCCGGGCTGGGGCCACATTTTCAGGAACGCCATATCAGTTTTACCAGTGGCAACCAACCTAAATCCTCTTTCTGTTTAGGGAATTCCTGGGCCAGTCCGTGGATAGGCTCCATGGCCACTTTGAAATGGCCGTTCAAGGCATCACCCCAGTTGGGTCCTCGGTGATGGAAGGCACTGCTGCCATGCGGGAGAAGTGGGCCAAGGACGTGGAGGACCTCCGCAAGCAGCTCGAGCCCAAGCGTGAGGAGCTCAGGCAGGTTCTGGAGAAGCACTTCGAGCAGTACAGAGACGTGGTGAAGCCTTTCCTCGACGAGTACTTGGTCAAGCAGCGCGAGCACATGGAGGATGTCAGAACCAAGCTGGAGCCAGTGATCAAGAGCTTGAAGGAGAAGATTCCTCCCAACTGGGAGGAGACCAAGACCAAGCTGATGCCCATCGTGGAGATTATGCGGGAAAAGCTGACGGAGCATCTGCAGTATCTGAAGACCCAGCTGGAGCCCTACATCCAGGAATATAAGGATCAGATGGAGACGGGAGCCATGCAGTTCCGCGAGAGCGTGCGATCTGGAGAACTGAGGAAAAAGATGACCGACTTGGGCGAGCAGGTGACGCCTCACTTCCAGGCTATTTTAGCAGCTCTCCAAAAGTCTTTTAGCAAGGAGTAAACCAACCGTTTTTACACCACCCACCCTCGCTTCTTCCTTGCCAAGTACCAACACCTCGACCCATGATCTGGAAGGCTTTTCTCACAGCATAACCAACCTTTACTCGAAGCACACAATACACGAATACACTCATATGCACTTTTGACACATTTCCCACAACTACATTCTCTCTAATGGGCAACCACAGATATGAATAAAAGAACACTGAAAACCTGTTCATTCAAAAATGCCTTGCAAAAATCCTTTGCTAAGCTGCTTTTTGTTAAAAACTGATTTTCAATGTTCAATGAAATAAAATTATAAAATAAAAAAAATGTCATACTATTTCTTCAATGTCTGAATGTGGTTTATTTGGATGTTTTGTTGAAATTGAAATTATATGGAAACAACAAAATTCATTAATGCCTTATAATATATTATTATACATAATGAAATAAAGAACAAAAAAAGATTAGCAATTACAATTTTGGTGTTGTTGGTATTTAAACATTGTTTATCTGTTTCATGTAAATACACAACAATGGCCTTTAAAATACACACTTTTCTACATGTTAGATCTGATTAATGAGTTGATTACAAAAATGTGTCACCGGTGATCAATATATCCTGGTTTAGTGATCTGTTACTTATTAGTGATAGGGCAAGATGGATGTGGTGGCTATATTAATGTCCTCAGGCAAGACTATGTCAACACCAAAAAACATTTAAAAAAAAACACACAAAAACACATAAAACAATCCTGTGCTATTTAGGCATATTGAGAAGTTAAACTGTGATAATCCAGTTTCAGAGGCATTCTCCTGTGTCTAGATTTGCACTAAAATCCAAGAATATGGTCCAAAATGTGATGGGATGCTTTTGGTAAAACTGGTCAAAGACAGTTATGTGAAAGTTGCAATGTCAAGTTGATCATGGAGAACAACTAAGATATTAAAGAAATCTCATTATCAGAATTTTCTTTCCTATATGTGGCAACACTATTACTTCATAAAAAAGAGCATATTGCAGAAATGCTCCATAAATGTGCATGGACGTTATTAACAGATCCGTCTTCACTGCTTGACAGGACTGTAACGCTCAGTTGAAGAGTGCACGTGGAGAGCTATTCAGTCCCCGAGTGAGTAATCCTAGATCAAAGGTCATCACTATGACCTTGCAGAAAAGCTTTGTCCATCAGAACAATGGTGGTAAAAGTCCAATTAGCTGTTTGTTGAGTGTTGGAGGTGTGACACCGAAGCATCGATCAGTTGCTGCCACGACCAGCAGATTCTTCTGTTCGCAGTCAATAATGTTGGGTGATGTATATGTAATTAACAAATACTTGAGTGTAATACCGAGTAAGTTTGTGGGCATCGTGGGTCATGGGTTGTGAGTGAGTGATATGGATGAGGTGCTGAAACACTGCATATTAGATCTCTCAGAATATATAAAGCCACGACTGCACCATCATGAGGCACAGATGCATGAGATCAGACACATTCAGACCGAGATTGTGTATGCAACTGGATGTTGGACCAGGTTTCAGACTACAGCACTAATGATGAATGGTAATATTCATATTTTACTTTATTTGTACTTTGTGAAATAAAAATAGCATTTTTCATCTTTGTTTTTAAAGTAAAATATCGTAGCATCCTTGAAACAGTGAGATATTGAAATTGAGAATTTAAAACGTTTCATTTGAAAATGTGTCTCATTATGGTTCACGGTTATGGTTTCATGTCTTTTATTTTGTAGTTTTCATAGTCATGGTTCCTTTTTGTCATGTGTCATTCCTAGTGCCTTGTCTTTGTCAAGTCAAGTCATCTTCATTTATATAGCGCTTTAGTAATGTAGATTGTTTCAGCTTTACAGAGATAAACGTATAATTTAAGGTAACAGATTGTTTTGGCTTTATAGCGGTTCTTGAATAGTTTTGATTAATTTACTTCCGTCGAAAGGATCATTTGTTATTAAATTAGGGGCCGCTAAGACGACACCGTTCTCTCTACACAGACTTTAAACGTGAACCTGTGAGAAACGCTGATGGCGCTCACGTGCGCATTAATAATTAATTCTATAGTTATGTGCGTTTGAATATATGTGCGCAGGTTTTTAATTCCCTACAAACCAAGCCTTAACAAAATACTTGTCTTGCCTATAAATTTTTATACAGAATTTTATTTTATTGTATCATTTCGGGGTTGGTACGCAAACCGAATTTTCCACAATGCTTTATCTTTAGAGTGGTAAAGGGATCCTCCATAGGGAGAGGCTAGTCGGCACTTCAGCACTGCGTTGTCATTGGGTCCAGGCGAAGGTCCTTCCTCAGATCTGGATCCGGCCTGGATCCGGCAGGCTGCGGGAAAACCTCGGGATAAACAAAGACACTAAAATTAGCGTAGATGCCATTCTTCTTATGATATAACGAGTACATCAGGATTTATGGGAAGTGTTCCCAGTTCTTTGTGTCATGTTCTCATTGGTTCATTGCTTTCAAGTGTGTCTTGTTAAGTTATTAGTCTTTGTTTATATATAGCCCTCATGTTACCATTGTCTCTTGTCTAGCTTTGTCTTCGTAACCTGCTGTTGATGAGTTTGTTCAGTCCATGGTTCAAGGTCTTTGCCTTTTTTGTATTTAGTTCATGTTTTATTTAAAATGAATTGCACATGGGTTCTCAACTTGGCTTCAGTGGACATTCGTTACACTCAGTCTTCAAGGTATTTGTTTGTCCCCTTCTCCTGTGCCAGTAGTCTCGGAGTTGTCGCAGGCTGGTGCTCTGGTCCTGCCGTGTTCTCCAGACGAAGGGCGGACGTGCAGCAAAGCGCCTGAAGTCGCCAGCGTCAGAGTTCAGCTGGAAATGCAGAGCCTGTGGCGGCAGTTTGACCAGCTGAGCACCGAAATGATCGTAACAAAAGCTGGAAGGTTTCATCAAATACTACACCTTTGCATCTGCTAATACGACCTGTTTGAAGCATTATGTCATGTGTAATTCCCTTTTTACATTGTCTGAAGAAAAGGTGGTGATTCTAGTGTACTGTTGGTGTTTTTTGAGGTTGCAAAGATGTTATGAGTGTTTGCTAGGCTATTCTAGGAATTTTCCAAAGAGTCCTTTAGGGCATCATAAACGGTACCAAACTTCAATAGTTATGGGGTTAGAAATTTGAGCAATGGTAACAGTGATGGTTGCCTCAGAAAATAACACTACTATACCGCTAACGTTATTAATATTTTTGAATCATATCATATCTGTACACTTATGTTGTTTGTGTTTATACAGAAGGATGTTTCCTACATTTCAAGTACACATTTCAGGCATGGACCCAGCAGCAGAATATGTTCTTCTAATGGACTTTATTCCTGTTGATGACAAACGATACAGGTACAGGTATCTCAAAAGAAAAGACTTCTGAACAATTTTGATGAATTTAGCATAATGTTCAGACAAGTTTGAAGAGACAAAATATATATATTATAGTTTTTGCTTTTTAGATACTCTAATAACAACCTAATTTAGTGTTGTTCCATGCCCAACAGTTTACTGTAACAGGAGGCTACTATTTAACTATTTAAACACAAATCTTACAGCGCAATCATGAAAATGTAGGGTGTTGTCGACCTCTTCCATTTCAGGGCCATCCTGACTGAGAGCTCAGGGACAATCGTCTGATGCCCTGAATTAATTATCTTGTATTTTCTCATGAATATGGGGATTTTACATGATGTTGTACACTCAACAAAATAAAAATTGTATTGTAGTTAAGAATTAAAAGTAACATATTTGAAATATTGGTGCACAGACCTCCTGCAGTACGCCAAACCCTGGTCTTCGGTATGTTGCTTCTGTTTGGATTTGAGAGCGGGCATTTTTTGGACGTTCTTGATGTTCCTGTGTGCAGGTATGCTTTCCACAGCTCCTCTTGGTTGGTAGCGGGACGTGGAGATATCGCTGCCCCGGGACGAGTGCACTTCCACCCAGACTCACCCGCACGGGGATCCCAGTGGATCAAACAGACGGTCTCATTCGACCGCCTCAAACTCACCAACAACCTGCTGGATGATAATGGCCACGTAAGACACGCACACACACACACACGTACATGACTGTCTGGATTCTGCAGAGGTTCAAACTCGTGTGCATGTGTCTTAGATGATCCTGAACTCCATGCACCGCTACCAGCCGCGACTGCACGTGGTTCTGGTGGACAGAAGCAGAAACAGTCAGCGCTTCGCTCACCGCAACTTCTGCACTTTCAGTTTCCCAGAAACTCGCTTCATCGCAGTCACCGCCTACCAGAACCATAGGGTACCCAACATCCATACACTCATTCCTCACACAGCCCATAAGCCTAGGACTAGCAAACAGGATTCAATAATTAACTAGCAAGTGTTAGTAAAGTAGTCTAGGCTAGCTAATTTTGGTAATATTTTGTTTCGATAGTCCACTTTAGATATTCTGTTGACTAGACGTAATCTTGAATCTACTTGTCAACTAACTCTCATTAGAGTATTGGTAGACTCTGCTTAATATCTGCTAACTCTTTATTGTGATACTCATCAACAGACATCCTACAGTACTGACTATAAGTGACCCTGCAAATACATGTCAACTTATTCTGCTCACCCAAACACTAAAACAAACCCTAACCTAACAGTCCACTACTCTAATGAGAGTTAGTTGACATGTAGTTGCAAAGCTCATATAGTTAGTAGAGGAGGGTCACCAATATAAAGTATAACCTAGTTTATAAACATTGCTTTCATGTCACTGCATAGGATGGTTCGCTTGCTGTGACTCTTTGGATTGACAGCAAATCAATTCACTGGTTTTTGCAATATTTGCAAAAAAAAAAAAAAACGAGTTTAATTCGATATACAATTTAATTTCATCTGTTTAACAATAGTTTGATTCAGAACTTTGTAAAATGCATGTACAGGACACTTTACATATGCTCACTTTACACCGTGTCCTAACTACACGCGCCGCGATGCCGCACCACGCAATAAAAGGTATATTTTCCATGTTAATCAGAGTTTTTGTCCTAACCAGCCGCGACAGCGACACGCGACGATTCTATTTTAGAAACTGTTTCTATTTTTCTGCGATGTCGCGCTGGAACAACAAACACAAAATGTGGCACTGATAATCTCAGGCACTGTTTATGTGCTTTATTGGTAACACTTTACAATAAGGTTCATTAGTTAACATTAGTTAACTACATTAGTTAACGATAACTAATAATGAACTGCACTTATACAGCATTTATTCATCTTTGTTAATGTTAATTTCGACATTTACTAATACTTTATTAAAATCTTGTTAACATGAGTTAATGCACTGTGAACTAACATGAACAAACAATGAACAGCTTTATTCATATTAACTAACATTAACAAAGATTCATAAATACTGTAACAAATGTATTGTTCATGTTAGTTAATACATTAAATAATGTTTAATAAATGAACCTTATTGTAAAGTGTTACCGCTTTATTTAATGTTAAAAGCGTGTAATGTGACTTTGAATATCATTTGTAGCTGTAAAAGCAACAATAATTCACCTCAGATCTTGAAATTAAACAAATGGAAACAAGAACATTCAAACTGTGAAGAAATAAGTGTCTATTATTTGACAAAGATTGTTTTAGTAACTCAGTAGCCTATGTATTTGAATAATGTTTAAATTGTGAAATATTTGTGAATTTGATTATGTAGCTACTTATCCATTTTCTTGCGAGATTACTCTCTGGTGCTGTGCACTTGCCACGAGAGCCCGCCCACACGCTATTCTGATTGGCTGTGGGTTTTGATTGATTTTAGGCATCTCGCAGTCGCGTCTAGTGAGGACAGACAAATTATTTGTTGCTGGAATTTATCGCATCGCGTCTGGTTAGGACACAGGCGTGAAAATGAAGAAAGAACAACTACTTGGGATTTAGTATGAATAATGCAGCTGTTTTATTAAGAGATAATTTTGTGACAAGTAGGACACATTTATTACACTACCCATTCACTTCAGTCGTGACTAAACAACATAACACTAATCAGGTTTCTGTGTTTTCAGTTGTCTTTGTTGATTCTCGTTTTCATTAAGTGTGGTTTGCATTTCTCCTGTGTTAACTTTGTAAAGAAAGACTATATATTTTGGAATACCCATTTCAGTCTGCATTTTCGTGCATGTTGGCTACACATGTAACAGTTAATGGTTTATAATTCGAAAACTGTTATTTTTTTCTATTTCTATTTTTGATGGGTAGACATTTTGAAAAATAATTAAACTGTTTATTTTTTATCAAGAACTGTATAATAAGTTCAGCATAAAGTATTTGCAGTGAGTCTGTCTTTCCTGTCACAGATTACCCAGCTGAAAATCGCTTGCAACCCTTTTGCGAAAGGCTTTCGAACAGCAGATTCTGAAAACAGGTAAATGTTAATGCTGTGTAACAGCAGACCAGAGATTTTTATGCTTCGTGTCACTTTCTGTAATTGTTATACTATCTCCAGCTGTTATCGAGTGGATACTATGAGCATAATTATGCTGTCTGACCTTAGACCTTCAGCTCAATGCCAAGCCGAATCTCCTCGACTGTCTTTGCCCTGGAACCTGTTTGAGGGAACATCTGTGCGTGAAGACCCGAGGCCACCACACCAACCACAGGCACCGCGTGAGTGCTCGTACTGCTTTTATTTAAAGGATTTATTTCAAACATTTTTTGGGAAAAAATGGATGACTCTTCTTGCTATTGCCAATGCTATTTCATAGCTTCTGTGGACAATAATATGCAACAAAGTTTTGCATATTTTAAAGTGCCTTTATTAAGCTATTTTAAAGTCTCCTAATGTTGTTTTGGAGTCTCCTACAACAGGTTTACATGAATAAAAAGTCTAAAAACAATTTCATTTTCTCATAACATACATCACCACATTTTTCAATGATTCTCAAACAACTCATTGGATAATTCAGTCTCTCTAAATCCCTCCTTTCCACGAGTGACTCTGCTCTGATTGGTCAGATGACCCAGTCTGTTGTGATTGGTCTGCTCTGCTCTGATTGGCCAGATGACCCAGTCTGTTGTGATTGGTCTGCTCTGCTATGATTGGCCAGATGACCCAGTCTGTTGTGATTGGCCAGATGACCCAGTCTGTTGTGATTGGTCTGCTCTGCTATGATTGGCCAGATGACCCAGTCTGTTGTGATTGGTCTACAGCTTACAGCACCTGTCGGAAACAAAACGCACATTACCATAACTGAACTTCAGCTCCGGAGGCTTCCTAAATAAGTGATTGTACACACTTTAAAGACGGTAACGACGGCGCCGATTTTACCATTTCAATCCGAGTGCGAGTCCGATGATGAAACACTGGAAGAACTAGTTAGAATAGAAGAATAGAATGAGGCATTTATATAGCGCTTTCATATGTACTACTGTACACCCAAAGCACTTTACAATCATATCAGGAGGTCTCTCCTCCTCAACCACCACCACTGGGATGATGCGACGGCAGCCACAGTACAACGGCGCCAGTGCTTCACACACACCAGCTACAGGTGAAGAGAGGAGAGAGAGTGATAGAGTCAGTGGATGGGGATTATTGGGAGGCCATGATTGGTAAGGGCCAATGGGTGGAATGTGTCCTGGACACCGGGGTTACACCCCTACTCTTTACCAGAAGTGCCATGGGATTTTTAATGACCACAGAGAGTCAAAACCTCGGTTTTACGTCCCATCGGAAGGACGGTTATCCAGCCCGAACCTCCATCGCAAGAACGACTTGAGCAGGACTTTTCTCAGTGATGCGCTACTCTGTTTGAGGAACATTTGTTAATGTTGATGGTGAGGAATTACAGTTGCAGCATCTCATAGAGAATGTCCATCAATAAACCCATGCGTTCTAATTTACTGCAGTGCACATGCAGGAAGCCGAGCATAACGTGAATCACTGATGTAACATTAAAGTTTGTAAAACAAATCTTGCTCCATCCTTTATCTTTCCTCAAATCAGTGAGAACGACAGACGCTGCACTAATAGACAGTTTTAGATAATAGTGACACACAGCTGATAAGCAGAAGTACTTCAATAAGACCGTAATAATGTGAGTTAGACGGAAACTTACACAATACAAAACACAAAACTACATATTTTGAACACCCGGTAGAAAATATATACATCATTAATAATTCTGACTTACAGGTTGTGATTCTGAGGAGCAGGTTGGTCCAAATAAACGGAGTACTGACCCATCTTTCCAGAGCAAGCGTTCTGTGAATCCCACGTTAAACACCGAGATTTGAGAAGCAAGCTCGTTTGAGGACAACAAATTATGCAAATGTGTTATCTAGTAACGCAGTGGGATTCGGATTAAAGGTGTCTCTTTTAGGCGGTTTAGAGTCCATTATTTATTTTGGGAGACCATAACTTTATTTATCATGCACTTTTGACTACAACTTTGCAGAACGTTTCATTCACAGACCGCTATATTACAGAGTGCATGAAAGGGAATATCAGAAAAACCATAATGGGGCACTTTAACAACATTCAAGTTTAATTGGGGAAAAAATCGTACAAGTGACCTTTATTGTAACCAGTCTCTATTTTGGTAAAATGTTTTATCTCGTTTGTAGTAAACCTCTGCTTCTCCCTTTACAGTTCGTTCAAATCCTCATGATCCAACCCTACAGACAGCGATGGATGAAGCGGCACTGTCGTATAGTGAGGGGATGGACTGCAGTACAGACCGGAGGGATGGAGGTTCACATGCTCATTTCTACAGCACTCCTGTGTTCTTCACATTACCCTGCCAATGGGACGGCCTGCCGGCCAGAGCAGACAGGGGTCTGATGGGCTAACAAGACCCTTGTGCAGATGAGCGTGATTCATTTCAACAGTCCTGTATTATAGCCTGTAGATAGCATGCTATTTCTATCTGAGGCAGTGTATAGAATTAACATGAAAACATAAAAACTAAATTTAAGATTTTCAAAATATGTTATACAGCACATGAGGATAATGTTCTGATGAATAAACTTCAAGCCCCATGATGCATCATTTCCAGCGCTTGACATTAGTGTGTGGAGTCTGTCAGTGCGCTAGTGTAAGGGATGTCTGATTCATTTGAATCGGTTCGTTCGGGCAGTTTGCACCAATGAACCGGTTCAATACAACGATTCACCGTATCAAACCTCAGGATATTTACTAGCTTGTTTTTCTTAAGAGAAATGTTGCGTGAAATGTGCGTTGTTTGTGGGCCCACCTAACATTTTTTATTTATTTAGCCTATTTTGTTTTACTTCAAACCGCTCTCAGTCGGACGCTTCGCGAATCTCCCTGACTAACTCATTCAAAAGAATTGATTCATGCTAATGATTAAGTCAGGATTCGGACATCGCTCCAGTGCGTGCGGATGCAGGGAAGATGGAGGAGGAGGCAGGAGCTGTTTGAGGACATATAGATGCGGATTATTGCGCCGTCAAATTATCAAAGGGCAAAAGACAGCTCTAAATGGACACGACGTCGAGCACATTTCAATGGCAGACATTCAACAACCGAACTAACGAGCGACGCCCACCTGCATTACTAATGCATTTATTTAAATAGAACGTCTCGTTTTAACAGTTCGTTTCTTAAAGAGCATGCGGGAAGGTTCGGCAATAGACATCAAGTTCGGAATCTCCATATAAAAAAATCTTATAAATAAGAAGATTGTGGATAACGGGAATGTTTGCCGTTGTTTGTAGATGCGGAGGATGGAGAAAACGAAGGATAATAAACATGAGCCCGAATGTCCTTTAGTGCTCGCTGGGATTTGGAATTTGCGCATTCTGCTGTCGGCATTCTGTGCATTATGACGCCATAATAGAACTTCGGGATCCGCCACTTGACGCGTTCTAAAGTAAACCGGGATTTTCATGCGTGTAAAGATGAGAGTGCCGCGTCTGCTTGTGTATTCATGGGCATTGATGGCCCTTCTGCCGGTCACCTCCGCCGCTGGCAGCTCGGGCTCAGTGTTGCTCCGTGTCCCCCTGCAGCAGGGGCCCCTCTCACAGCCCGCGGCCCCCCGGGGCCCCTCGAGAGCCGCCCGGACACGCAGAGGAGTCCGTAGGATGAATTTTGTAAACATGATTGACAACCTTCGTGGAAAGTCAGGACAAGGTTATTACATCGAAATGGCCGTGGGCACCGCACCTCAGAAGGTGAGACTGATCTCACCATATAACAAAACAGCATAGGCATACTTCCACACTTCCCACACTGTCTGTGATGTATTCACATCTGATATCTCCAGGAAAAACGGCCATTCACAATTAGTTGTATTTTCATAATTTTCTTGGACCGAAAATATTTTGTCCAAGACAACATAATCTATTCACATTGTGTTTTATTTTATTTATCAAGGCTAAAAATGGGCTAAAATGTGGAAGTTGTCTTTCAGCATGAATGTCAGTCACAATAATGTACAGTGAAATATAGAAATGTATCTGAATAAACCATAATATAATTAACATTTTTTGGCAGTAGCCTATCTAACTTGGAACCCGTTTTTGAAAATTATTACTTATATAGACTAATACTAGAAAAGATTTAAGCAATGAAATATTATTTACATTTTGATTACTGAACTGGTGAAATAAAAATGTGAATTAAAGGGGTATAGACTTTCTGTTATTCCAACTGTTAAATAGTAATACTGTGTTGAACTGGTATGCAGTCTATATAGTGTAATTGTCACCTTCTGGTTATTGGTGTTAATAGTAGTCCACATTACATCATGCTTGTGTAACAGACTTTGTTGGACTCTGTTATGATGCACTAATTCTTGATGTACTGGCGCTTGTTGTACAGTATATGTGTGTATGTATTTTTCCCCTCGGGGCTTGCCGTAGATTGGCATTGGTCATGCGCGCGCTTGTACTGGAGTGTCGCGGGTTTTCTTTTGGAGTTGGTGATCTGTGTTATAATAAAGTGGAGAAGAGTTCCAAACGGTTATCGTTTATTGTTTTCTTATTTCTGAAGTGTTAGGCGAACCCTGTCTAAACGCTCGGTCACATTGGTGGCAGCGGTGTTGTTTTGATTTATTTGCGTTTACGTGGTCCAGTGTTACGACGGGTGTTTAACTAGTTAGTTTACAGTGGAAAGTTATTAACTGAGTTTAGCACGCGCGGGTTCAACGTCGACGCGGCCATCATGTGGTGTAAAGGCGATGATGATTTATATTCGAGACGGGACCGCGACAAGATCAACAGGCACGTGAAAATCGAGCTACCGCCGCCGTTCTCTGGTGACGAGAAGCAGAGCTTTCTGTGCTGGGCACGGCAGTTCGAGGTCGCCGTCAGAGCGCTCACAGAGGGAGATGGTCCTGCGTCGGTTAATTATGAGCTAGTGAGGATTCTGCCGACACGTTTAAGCAACGCAGCATTTCTTCTGTGGGACAGCCTTCCTCAAACTGTTCAGGCTGACTATACAGCTGTAAAGGAAAGACTAAAGGAGGCTTTCGGCCAGAGGCAGTTTATGGATCGCTTCAGAGCCAGTTTATCAGCCCGCCCTCGTGCTCCGCGGGAGAGTTTGGAGGTGTATGCGGCTGAGATGAGCAGGTTAGTGGACGAGGCTTTCCCTGAATATGGCGACAAGGCCCAAAGAGAGGAAAAGTTTCGTCGTTTCTTGGCCGGTTTGGATCCTGTGCTCAGAGCTAAATGCCATGAACAGGGAGCAACAGATTTGGAGGAGGCCGTGATAATTGCAGGTCGGTGCGAAAATGCCAGAGACTCAATAAAGACTGATTACATGCCTGTTAATGGTGCATATGGTAATAATGATGGTGGTGCAGTGGCTGCTGTTCACTCTGTGACTGATAATGGAGGACTATACAGAGCAGTGGATAGATTGACAGAAGAAATGAGAGATATGAGAATGGAACTGAGGCGCTTGGGTGATGAAAACCAAAGACTGAAATCCAGGGTGAGTCCTAGAGCAATGGATGAGTGGAATGGAGGCCGCTCTCAGTCGAGTGGAATGTGCCAGTGTGTCTGCGGGGGCCGTGGATGCCAGTCACGTGTCTTTGACAGCGCGCGTAGGGGCCGTTCACCTGAGAGGAAATCGTTCCAACACTTCGATGAGCGTACATCAGGTATGGATGTTCGTGGTTATAAAGACTCATACTCTGCTCAGTCCCCTGCCAGACGCAGCCCTAGCCCCGGGCCTCGCAGATGGAACAGCTATGAGGATGACTCAAGAAAGCGGGGAGTACGTTTCATGTCTCCTGGCGGAGTGGAGCGCCGCAATGGGCCGGGAAACGGACTTTAGCTGATGTTGCGGCCCAAACACCAGCTATGCTGCCTGTGGGCCCTGTAATGGACAATGTTGATGATGGTGACTCAATTTCAAAAGACATCAATGTGATTGTGGATGCTAGCCAGGAGCTGGTGTCGTATGTGAGAGGAGTAATTGAAGGTGTGGAGGTTCAGATGTTAGTGGACTCTGGTTCCAGTGTTTCTCTCATGAGTGCCGATTTCCGTATGTCAATTCCAACACTTCGTAATCGGCCACTGAAAAAGGACTATGTGTCAGCCCGTGCTGTGAATGGACAAATGCTAGATACACTCGGCACCATCACAATAACATTTCAGCTGGGAACTGAGTCGTGGCAGCATGTATTTCATGTGCTAAGAGAAACCACACAGACTGTGTTGCTGGGCTGGGACTTTTTGTTGAGGAACCATGCTTTACTGGACCTAGGCCATGCTAAGCTACAACTGTGGGACATCTCAGTTCCTCTCCTTACCAGCAAAGATTTTGTTCCACTGTGCTGCAATGTGTCGCTGGCCACCGCTATGAACTTGCCACCCCTCAGTGAGTCAGTTGTGGCAGTTAAAGTGTGTACACCCAACGCAGCCCATTTGGCGAGTGACTTTGTTGGCTATCTGGAACCCAATGTGGCGGATTCTTCCGGTCTAGTGGTTGCTCACACAGTTGCCATGGTTCACAACGGACTGACAAAAGCTCGGGTTTTGAATCCTACTGGACAGGACATTTCATTGAAACAAGGTATGCACCTGGGTGAGTTTTACACAGTTGATGACTCAGATGTTCAGCTGTTTCATGCTCCTGTTAACGTAGCTGGAGCGACCTTTTCCAGGGTCGCGCCTCCTGTGTCATTGGATGAGTCACCTATTTCTGAATCTGAGAGAGCTGCGCTTTCAGCATTGCTGTTGGAATACAATGACATCTTCAGCTCCTCCAAACGGAATTCCAGTAGATGTACACTAGTAAAACATCACATCAGAACTGGTGAGCAGACTCCTATCAAACAGCGTGCATATCGTGCATCCCCTGAAAAACGTGCTGAGATAGAGAAACAAGTGGCTGGCCTGTTAGAAGATGGCGTCATTGAGGAGAGCTGTAGTCCCTGGGCGTCACCAGTTGTTTTGGTGAAAAAGAAGTGTGGAACATGGCGTTTTTGTGTAGACTACAGGCGATTAAACAGTGCAACTATTAAAGACTCTCATCCTCTACCCCGTGTGGATGACACACTGGATGCGTTATCGGGTGCAAAGTGGTTCAGCACGCTAGATTTCTCTAACGGTTACTGGCAGGTGGAAGTTGCTGAAGAGGACCGAGAAAAGACGGCCTTTACAACGGGACAGGGCCTCTATCAGTGGCGGTCCATGCCGATGGGCCTATCCAACGCCCCCGCCACATTTCAACGATTGATGGAGCTTGTCCTCAGAGGGCTCCCGTGGCACATCTGCATGGTATATCTCGATGACATTTTAATTTATAACAAAACTTTTGAAGAACACCTGGCTAGCCTGAAAGAGGTGTTCTCAAGAATACAATCTGCTGGCTTGAGACTAAATCCAGGCAAATGTCACCTTGCCAGAGATCACGTGGTCTTTCTTGGCCATGTCGTTTCTCGAGAAGGTCTTCATCCTGATCCAAAGAACACTGAGAAAGTCTTGAACTGGCCAATTCCCCATTCTCCTTCTGAGGTGAGAGCATTTGTGGGACTGTGTTCCTATTACAGACGATTCGTCAAGGATTTTTCTAAACTCGCTGCTCCACTAAACCATCTAGTCGGGAAAAATGTGCCCTTTGTGTGGAATGCTGAGTGCGACAAATCATTTAACCTTTTGAAAAGTGTGTTGTCATCTGATCCTGTAGTGGTAATGCCTGACTTCAGTGTGCCTTTTAAAATCTACACTGATGCATCCAACCTGGCCGTCGGTGCAGTTCTTGCCCAGGATAGAGATGGACTCGAACATGTAGTCGCATACGCCAGCCGGGCATTGAATTCCACACAGAGGCGTTGGTCCACATTTGATCGTGAGTTGTGGGCTATCGTGTGGGCAGTAAGGGAATTCAAGCATTACATTGGACTTGCCTCATTTACCATTATCACAGACCATCGACCACTCTTGGCACTTCGGCGTATGTCCATTGATGATGATCCAACAGGAAGAAGAGGGAGGTGGATTCTGGAGCTTGATCCATTGAATTGGGTCATTGTACACAAAGATGGAAAAAACCATAAGAATGCGGACGCGCTTTCTCGCCGCCCTGAGACACCTGGCCCTAACGAGGCAGAGGCCAGTATTAAAGAGGTACTGGAAGTGAATGTGGTGAGTTCTAGTCAAATGGATACCATTCCATGTTCCTCTGAAGTCACTGATTCGGCAGGAGATGCGACTGCTGTCAACTCGCATGACAATTCAGACAGCATGTCTTCCATGAATGTTTTGTCACACAGCTTATCAGACATTAGGGCAATGCAGCATGCTGACCCTGATATTAATACTGTGTTGAGCTGGGTGATGCAATCCCAAAGACCATCCAGGCGGAAACTACAAGAAGCTTCTCAGTGCTTACGGAAGCTTTGGACTGAATTCAACCGGCTTTCTATTATTGATGGACTGTTATGCCGCTCAGTTTTCTGTCCCCTCACAAGTGGCCCTGTTGTCCAAATGGTTGTACCCTCTATTCTAATATCGGACATTCTTTTGCAGCTGCATGGGGCCCCAGCTTCTGCCCATTTTTCTTCGGAGCGTGTATGGGAACGGGCGAGACAATTTTGTTACTGGCCTTCTATGTACAGGGACATCAAAGCATGGTGTGAGCAGTGCAAGGCATGTCAGACACGGCGCGGTCCAGTTCCAGCCCACTGTGCACCTATGGGTGGGTCCCATTCAGTACGGCCATTTGAAAGAGTGGCTATGGACATCTTGGAGCTGCCTGTGACTTCAAAAGGAAACCGGTATGTGTTGGTTGTCGAGGACTACTTCACCAAATTTGTCAACCTGTATGCTTTGCTTAATCAGTCAGCACAGACAGTAGCACGTTGTCTGTTTGAGGACTTTGTTCTGATTCATGGTGTTCCAGAGACTTTGCATTCGGACCAGGGTCGTCAGTTTGAGTCGGAGGTGGTTCAGAATCTCTGTCATCTGCTGGGCATTAAAAAGACACGCACCACTCCCTACCATCCGCAGTCGGACGGTATGGTTGAAAGATTTAATCGGACCCTGATTGATCAACTGGCTAAGACTCTTTTGACATATGGAGGGGAATGGGACGATTATGTGAAGCATGTGGCTTTTGCTTACAACACAACGACTCACTCCAGCACTCGTTTTACACCTTACTTCTTGACCCACGGTCGGGAAGCACGGGTCCCTGCTGATTTACTGTTACCCACCCGTGCTCTTGTCTCTCAGATGTCACCATCACATGCTGAGTTTGTTTCGAAATTGCTGACAAAACTGAACTCTGCCTTTAGCAGTGCACGGATGCACAGTGAGGCAGCTCACGACCGTCAAAAACTGTACCATGATGTTGGATTGCGTCACCAGCTCTATGATGTAGGTGCCATGGTGTGGCTCCACAACCCAGTAGAGAGCCGCATGAAACTGGCACCCCATTGGAAGGGACCGTATAAAATAGTTCAAGTCATGGATTCATGTGGGGAACAGGGACTGACTTACCGTATTGTAGACCCTTTTGACTCTGGTGAGAGGGCGCAGGTCGTACATTACAATAGGGTGCGGCCTTACACATTGCCTGTTTCTCTTGCGTCACAGAACCAGACATTGTCCAATGCTCCGGACTCACAACCTGAGTCTCTTTCCCTGGAGTCAGGAGATTCTGATGGAGAGGAATGTGTTTCTCCCCGGAAAGATATGATTGGTTCTTCTGATTCACCATATTCAGTTAAGGGGTCTGAGCGAAACATGAGCAGGACTGGGAGAGTTCATAGACCTCCGGGCCATTTGAAGGATTTTGTTTTATATTAAAGTGCCTGTATACCTATGGGTATGGAAGAGTGCAAGTTTGAATTTGTTCTATTGTAGAGCCTGTTATAACTGTCAAAAAAAAAAAAAAAAAAAAAAACCCTGTTCTATTAATAGGCTTGTTGCAGTAAAAATAATGTGCTATGTACTCTGTTTTGTGTTTCATTGTACACGGCTGTTTATTGTTTTTGACGGTTGATGTTGTTATTCTGAAACATAAACGGGGACGTTTATTTTGTGAGGGGGGGACGTATGTAACAGACTTTGTTGGACTCTGTTATGATGCACTAATTCTTGATGTACTGGCGCTTGTTGTACAGTATATGTGTGTATGTATTTTTCCCCTCGGGGCTTGCCGTAGATTGGCATGGGTCATGCGCGCGCTTGTACTGGAGTGTCGCGGGTTTTCTTTTGGAGTTGGTGATCTGTGTTATAATAAAGTGGAGAAGAGTTCCAAACGGTTATCGTTTATTGTTTTCTTATTTCTGAAGTGTTAGGCGAACCCTGTCTAAACGCTCGGTCACACTTGTATTCCGCCTGTTTCGTTCAGATCTTTGTGCTTTATGGAAATATTAGACCATTGATGAAATGACTAAAGGCTGACTGTGGGATTAAAAATGACCATCTGTTTAGTGGAGTGTATGGGTTGTGTCCACCTGTCACCTGTAGTGAAGAGCCCCGGCTGAGACCGGGATGACTGCTCAGTTTTCACAGCTCCAGCCACACGGATCTGAACGACTAAAAACCCTGTATTCTGCCGTCTGGCCAGTAGTGGGCAATGTCACTTTGCAAAGAAACCCTGCACACCTATAGACTGAGCACGTAACACACACCTGGGAATCGGGGGATGCATCCGATATCGCATACTCTCTTGAGTAGGTACTTATTTTGAATAAGTAATTACTTCACAGCCGCAAATAAAGTATGTTCTCTGTAGTATGTAATCTGGACGTACTCCCAAGGCCTCATGGGATAGTAAAATGTTCATTGTATGCACACTTCAGAAGTGAAGTAGCTCATCCGGTTTTTGCCTACTCTTTTATGAGTACTGTGAATTCTGACATACTAATTTAGTCACAAACTGTTTGTCACCAACTGTAGGGAAGTATGCGACTACAGATCCACGATTCTGGATATATTGAGAATCACGATTCTCCCACAAACTGATAACTAAACAGAATAACATCATTTACTAGCGGTTCTGACAAATGTTTATTGCTGCAGTCTATTTCAAATGTTCAATGAATCTGAATGAATTATTTTTAAAAATTGGTTTAAATAAATGGTTTACCGACTCGCTCATAAAGACTTCACTTGTTTCATTACTGGATGAATTAGCGTTTTTTGTTGTTGTTGAAAAAATCTCTTGATTGTTTCAATGACAAATACATTGTATTAACAGTCACTTGTGTAACAGCGTAAGCAATCGTTATTTGAAGCACCATGTTACTTTTAAAAGGTCATTTACTCGGTTTTGATCACTTCTGTAGACATCAGTGTTTATATCTGAATTTGAACTTTAATCTCAGTTCTTCTGTAATATGAATATTTGTAACACACAAATAATGAAAAGCCAGTTTGTGAAGCTGTTTTATAGCCTACATCCCAACGGTTCTTTCTGGAGCAGTGGCAGTGCAAACACAGATTTGAATGATCCGCTGTGATATTGTCAAAGGTTTAATAGACACCGAATAGTTGTAAGATTGCGTGGGTGTTTGGATCGAGATCGCGACCTTTTAACGATTAATCAAGCCGCTTAACGGTATCGTCTTTTAAAAACGTGCACTTTGATGGGCTGTTTACACGACTGTCAGGATTCCTCCTTCACATCACTCTCCATTACCTCCCAGATCATCACTGACTCCTCCCACTCCTTCAATCACCCGTTCACAGTCCCCTGATTACTGATTCCCATCACCTGTGACTCATCACCAGTTCCCTTTTTAACCCAGCATTCACCTCACCTCCGTTGTCTGATCTCGTCATTTCCTGACCACAGACCCACCGTGAACACTCTCCTATGCTAACCCGCTACTTACCCGAGCTTACCTGCATTCCTCCTCGGATCCCATCGTCTCGTCTCAGTCCAGTCCCCAAGGCTCCTTCTCTTCAACTCCCTCTCCTGGATCCGCACCTGAATACACATCACGGAATCAATCATTCAGCTAAGACTCTCCATATTTGCCATAGACTGTCTCACTTACCATTCCACTGTGTGTCCGCAACTGCATTGTTCAATAAAAGTGTGTTTACAACTTACGTCATCTCTCTCCGTGTTTCAAACCCTGACAGAAGATCAGACCAACAACATGCAATCGGATACACGAGACGCTGTTCCTCACCCAGTGCCCACCGCATCAGCGTCTGCTTCAACCAGTCCATCCCCGGATCCACTTCCGCATTCACCCGCTGCTTCGTTCACTGCCTCTTCCAGTCCCATGGCCAAACCAGCGCCTTACTCCGGCGAGGCGGAGGATTGCAGTGGGTTCCTCCTCCAGGTATCGTTATATTTCACTATGAATGAACAACAATTCCATAATGACGCCGCCCGCGTGGCTTTCATCATCTCATTACTCACCGGTTCCGCCCTCCAGTGGGCTCAATCTCTTTGGAATTCCAATTCTCCGACCATTCATGTTTGCAAGGATTTTATTCAACACTTTAGGGATGTGTTTGGACAGTCCGTGGCTTCCCTCTCTATCCACGATCAGCTGTTCCATCTAAAACAAGGCCGTTCTTCGGTGACTGAATATTCCCTTCGATTCAGAACCCTCGCTGCTGCTAGTGGGTGGAACGAACCCGCGTTAATTACTGCATATCGTCAAGGATTAACTCCGAAGATCCGTCAGCTGGTCGTGGTTTACGATGACGTCATGGGCATAGAAGCGCTCATTCAGAAAACTATCAGAGTCTCTCAACTACTAACTGCTTGTGACGTCAATATACCCACTGCACATCCTTCGCCCCCGGCGTCCCAACCTTCTCATCTTACTCCTCCAGCACCTATTCCTATGGAAATTGATTCTTCTCGACTAACCCGTTCTGAACGACAACGAAGAATACAAGCCCATCTCTGTCTATATTGTGCTTCTGACAAACATCTACTCAACAGCTGCCCCATTCGACCTCCGCGCCTTGCGGTAAGCTCAATCTACCATCCTCCTAGCGTTGAACATCTTATCAAAACTCAAGTCCATCTAATAACCCCTAAATTCTGTTTCCCAGTACAAGCCCTCATTGACTCCGGTTCCGCGGGAAACTTCATCTCCTCCCAATGTCTCCAGAAGATGAATCTGAAAAAGAAACGACTTGAGTACGATCTCGCTATTCATACCATCCAAGGTAAACCGCTAGGAAGGGGTCGAATCCGTTACAGTTCTCCCATGTTAACTCTGCAGATTGGATGCTTACACACTGAGGAGATCTCTTTTATGGTGCTGGAGGAGTCTACAGCCGAAATCATCCTGGGACGCCCGTGGTTAATACAACATCAACCCCATCTCCACTGGAAGACCGGTGAAATACTCCAATGGGGTTCGGACTGTCATTCTGCCTGTCTAGTCACTATCACCAAGATTACCCCTTCTCCGTCATCCGCTGAAATAGAGAGTCCTTCCTCAGAAGTTTCTTCGGATATTATCCCTCCATCCTCGTCTGATGTCTCCGAAGTGTCACTGCATTCCACTTCGGTGGAGAGCCCTGAGACTCAACGTCAGTATGAAATTCCAGTGGAGTACCGGGCGTTCCAGGACGTATTTAGTAAGGCGCTGGCCACCAAATTACCACCACATCGACCATGGGACTGCGCAATCGACTTGCTACCCGGTCCAACTCTACCTAAGGGCCGTATCTATGCTTTGTCCATCCCGGAACAGAAGGCCATGGAGGAGTACGTAGAAGAGGCATTACAGCAAGAGTTCATTCGACCATCCATCTCCCCTGCCGCTTCGAGCTTCTTCTTCGTGGCCAAGAAGGACGGAGGCTTGCGGCCGTGCATCGATTACCGTCAGCTTAACTCTCAGACAGTGAAGTTTCGGTATCCTCTTCCTCTGGTCCCGGCTGCTCTGGAACAGCTCCGAGGCGCCCAAATCTTTTCCAAGTTAGACCTTCGAAGCGCCTATAACCTCATCCGTATCCGCCACGGCGATGAATGGAAGACCGCCTTCGTGACTCCCTCCGGTCACTATGAATATCAGGTGATGCCCTTCGGACTGTAAAATGCTCCAGCAGTTTTCCAGGGGTATATGAATGAGATCCTTCGCCCCTTCCTCAATCGCTTCGTGATCGTCTACATCGACGATATACTTATATACTCATCTTCCCAGGCTGAACATCATCATCATGTCGTTCAAGTGCTCCAGAAACTACGCGAGCATCAGCTTTTCCTCAAACTGGAGAAGTGCGAGTTTAACATCACTACTGTTCAATTCCTCGGCTATATCATCAGCCAAGATGGAATCCAGATGGACCAGAGGAAGGTGGAGACCATTTTAAACTGGCCCTTACCATCTACTGTAAAGGAACTCCAGCGCTTCCTAGGATTCGCCAACTTCTATCGACGTTTCATTCAAGATTATAGTCAACTCAGCTCTCCACTTACCACTGCTCTGAAGGGTCGGCCCAAGTCTCTGTCCTTATCATCTGCGGCTCTACAGGCCTTTCAGTCGCTCAAGGAAGCCTTCTCTTCTGCTCCAATACTCACTCACCCTAATCCTGATCTGCCATTCATCGTGGAAGTCGATGCTTCATCCTCAGGAGTGGGGGCCGTTTTGTCTCAGCGGCAGGGGGATCTCTCCGTACTTCATCCATGTGCCTTCTTCTCCAAAAAGCTTGCCCCGGCGGAGTTAAACTACGATATCGGGAATCGTGAGCTACTGGCTATTAAGTTAGCCCTGGAGGAATGGAGACACTGGCTGGAGGGAGCTAACCATCCGTTTGAGGTCATCACGGATCATCGAAACCTGGAGTATCTACGAGAAGCTCGTAGACTAAATCCGAGACAAGCCCGTTGGGCCCTCTTCTTCACTCGATTCGACTTCAAGGTGTCATATCGTCCAGGCAGCAAGAATTGTAGAGCTGATGCTCTTTCCAGAATTCATCAAGTCCCTCACGAAGATAGTGAACCTGTGCCTATCCTCCCTCCAGCCTTATTTCTCAGTCCGATTGTGTGGGACATTGACAATCGGATCCACCAAGAAAACCGTCTCCATCCTGCTCCGCCGGGAGGTCCAGAAGGGAGTATCTTTGTACCGGAACATCTAAGAACTTCTCTTCTGGACTCAGCTCACTCCGTACCGGGCTCTGGACATCCGGGTAGCAAGCGTACCCTCTCGCTTCTCAGTCAACGGTACTGGTGGCCAACCATCTCCGAGGATGTAACAAGGTTCGTCAAGGGTTGTTCAGTCTGCGCCATTGTCAACACCCCGAGGAGACTGCCAGAGGGTAAATTGGTGCCCCTTCCGATTCCTCAGCGTCCTTGGTCCCATATCGGTATCGACTTCATGACCGACCTTCCTCCATCTGATGGTTTCACCACGGTACTTGTAGTCGTTGATCGTTTCTCTAAGGGCTGTAAATTAATCCCTCTACCAGGACTGCCGACTGCTCTGGAAACCGCCGAAGCCCTCTTCCAGGGAGTCTTTCGCAACTTCGGAATCCCGGAGGACATCGTCTCTGATAGAGGTCCCCAATTCATCTCCAGAGTTTGGCGTGCCTTCTTTCAGCTCCTCGGGGTCACTGTCAGTCTCTCTTCCGGATACCATCCTCAGACCAATGGCCAGACTGAGCGCAAGATCCAGGAAATCGGTCGCTTTCTAAGGACCTACTGCCACCAGTACCAGGACAGCTGGAACCGTTACCTTCCCTGGGCTGAGTATGCTCAAAACTCTCTCCGACAAAGCACCACTGGTCTTACTCCCTTCCAATGCATTCTCGGTTACCAACCTCCTCTGTTCCCCTGGTCTGGGGAGTTATCTGAGGTTCCAGCTGTCGACTTCTGGTTCCAGCAGAGCGAGGGGGTATGGGACTCAGCTCACGTTCATCTCCAACAGGCAATAAGGAGACACAAGACCCAGGCTGATCGTCGAAGACTACCAACTCCCTCTTATCAGCCTGGGCAGAAGGTGTGGTTGTCCACCAGGGACATTCGTCTCAAGTTGCCATGTCGTAAGCTGAGTCCTCGATTCATTGGACCTTTCCCCATTGAGAGGCAGTTGAACGAGGTCACCTACAGACTTACACTCCCAAGGCAGTATCGCATCTCTCCATCCTTCCATGTGTCATTGTTAAAACCTTACGTTGACCCTGTCCTTCCTCTTCCTTCAGATACACCTGCCATTGACGTACCTCCTCCTCCTCCGGTGCCTGTGGAGGATGAGCCCATCTATAGGATCCGTTCCATCTTGGACTCCAGGCGGCGAGGCCCCCGTCTCGAGTACCTCATTGACTGGGAGGATTACGGGCCGGAGGAACGTTCTTGGGTGCTGCGCGACGACGTAATGGATCCCACTCTCCTTTCCCAGTTTCACGAGGAACATCCCAATCGACCAGCACCCAGAGGTCGGGGTAGACCTCGCCGCCGACAGCATCCTTCACAGGCGTCAAGAGCCGCTTCGGGAGGGGGGGGTACTGTCAGGATTCCTCCTTCACATCACTCTCCATTACCTCCCAGATCATCACTGACTCCTCCCACTCCTTCAATCACCCGTTCACAGTCCCCTGATTACTGATTCCCATCACCTGTGACTCATCACCAGTTCCCTTTTTAACCCAGCATTCACCTCACCTCCGTTGTCTGATCTCGTCATTTCCTGACCACAGACCCACCGTGAACACTCTCCTATGCTAACCCGCTACTTACCCGAGCTTACCTGCATTCCTCCTCGGATCCCATCGTCTCGTCTCAGTCCAGTCCCCAAGGCTCCTTCTCTTCAACTCCCTCTCCTGGATCCGCACCTGAATACACATCACGGAATCAATCATTCAGCTAAGACTCTCCATATTTGCCATAGACTGTCTCACTTACCATTCCACTGTGTGTCCGCAACTGCATTGTTCAATAAAAGTGTGTTTACAACTTACGTCATCTCTCTCCGTGTTTCAAACCCTGACAACGACACTGTTTTCAACTGAAAGCGGAAAACGTTTTGTGTGTTGGCCGTTCGTTTACATAACAAATATGTTTTAAGGGTCTGAAAATGCAATCTTTTGATGCAAGTTTTTGAAAACGATATTGTTATCGCCTTGTTACCGATACCGTTATTTTGTAAACTGCAAAAATGTGAATTTGTAAAAACAGTGTCGTCATGCTCATGAGTATTAAGCTCCATGTTCAGTCTATAGGAGTGCAGTGTTTCTTTAAGTGATATCGCCATCTACTGGCCTGGCAGCAGAATACAGTGTTTTAGACGTTTTCTCAGATCCGTGTGAATGGGGATTGTTTTGACAAAGTTGTCATTTGTATGTGAAAAATGCATATGGAAAACCTTTTCTGTTTTTAGTACATTGTTCTCGTGTAAACGCTCCCTGATACACGTTTTAGTTCGCGTTTTCAGGCCGCCAAAACACTGTTGTCGTGTAAATGAATGGCAAAAAAATCTGTTTTTGTTAAAAGATTGTTGTGTAAACTTAGAATAATAGTGCACTATTGCCCAGAACATATACACTACTACAGATCTACATCCCATCTTTCTGTTATAAGAAACGTGTACCAGCAATAATTGTTCTATTAAAACGTTTGCATTAAGAAGAACATTTATGCATCTTTTAACCAAAGCGACCTTTTCATGCATTTCCTGCGAATCAACCTCGCGGCATTGCTAGTGTCATGCTCTACTGGTTAAGCTACAGGAAGACCGGGTCGAAGTTCTCACAGAGTGATAAAAGCCCATGTTCCTCTGACAGAGAGAGAACTATGCTGAGCTATATCATCACGATAGCGGTTTGTGTCCCCGTCTACCGGGGCATCCACAAGCTGAAAAATGACGTGGAAGGAAATGAATTAGTGTTTTTTCACACCAAACATCTTCAGCGGTCCATTGCCACAATATCATTACTGGTCAACAAGGTCACACAGTGTGTGAGGGAGAGGAAGCGCTGAGAGACGAGTGAAGGCAGGTCTTCTAGAGGAAGGATGCACACACGCCAGACTCAGTGCGCAGAATAACAGGAAGCCCACAGGACAGATCAATGACACGAGGAGTCAGCGCAACTCTTACTACACGAGAGAAGCGCTGAAGAGCTGCGGAGAGCAGTAGCAGACGTGGGAAGAAGGTCAAGTGCGCATCAACCAGCGTTGAGTTCAAAAACACTGATGAATCGAAAACAGTTTCCCAATAGAGATGGACAATTGTGTTTGGAACAATTCAGTAAAGTTTGGTCTAAATTTGTGCATGATATTTTTACAACTAAGCAGTATTATGTTTAGAAGTGGTCTGTCAATATGATTTATCAATATAACATGTCGTCAATAACCCTGCCCTCAGCATCAGCGGCTGAACTATCTGCTAAAACATGCTGGAGATCTGTGAAGTCCTGAAGACGTCTGGCAGCTCTTTCTGTCTCTCTCCGCCTCAGTGTGTATCACGTTTCGCTCAGTCAGTGAGTCTGACGCTGAGAGGCCGGCTGCCAGTCAGTCGCTGGTGAACGAGGCAGATCGATAATATCTCTCATTCTTAAATACCCCTTCACCAACACACCAACACACACAAGGGCAGACACATGTGACAACAGAGCAATAGTCACAGTCATAGGCCTGAGCCACATCTAGAGATTAGGGGCCTTGTGTATAAAACTCAGATTTGAACCGCATGTGTGTTTGACGTGGAAAAGTGCTTAGTGCCACTACCTTCCTTGCGATCCGATGGGGATTCTGACCTCCATATGAGGCAGAAATATATTTATATGCAATGCTAAATGCTACTTGCTAACCATTGCGATAATAAAAACATATATGTTTATGGAAAACACCAGAGAAGAACGTAGACAAGTCATGGTGTCATGTTTTATCTGTCCCTCCCTGTGCCTTTGTTGATACCGGACTAATGCGTCCGCATATGTGTCATATATGCCGGTTAACTTGTGTAGTTCATTACTCCTGTTTTCTGCTCGTGAGCTCCCTCTGTGGCTCTGGCTGAAAGGATAGTATAGTGAGACGGGAGAGATCGCTCACACTAAATCGCAATCATCACATCATTTCATTGAAAATGTATATAAATGCTCAGAAATGTGACATAAACATGTCATTTTATTAGACTTAAAAGCCTCAAGGGAGTTGTTTTGTTCATTCCTGTGATCGCTAATATGGAAGCAATCAAATATGTATTTGTTCTCTTTATATGTGAAATGGTAAATACCAGTTTGATTGGTATGTGATCTCCTGACACAAATTAATAAATTACGTTCACTGTAAAAATGTCTTTATTTTAAAACATCGGTCAAAAATCGAAGCTGGAATCTTAAGTCTTTAAGTGAAGGCCAAACGTTCACGTCTGTCATGCTCATATTGCGATCAAGCTAGTTTTCAATCGGTGGGTGACGTCGTGTTAAGGACGGGTTTACGGGCAGCTCTGCGTGGCTACTGGCCCGACACTGGGAACACAGCTTGATTTTGGGCTTGGTGCTTACGGCCAGAGGCTTTTGGACCCGGCGCCCAGCACATTGTTAGGCCTGGCCCGGCGGTGGCAAACGGCTATAAAGACTTGGGTGTGAGCTGATAAAACATGTACCCGCAGCTGGTCTAGAACACCATAGGTAATACCCAGAAAACCGTATCACCGCACAATATCCTAAAAGCGCTGCTTAGCAACACCTTGCCAACTGCTGGCGTCAGGGCAGGTTCGCACGGGTGAGGAGCAGTGCTACAAGTATTGTAAGTTACATAATCAGATTGCTTTTCCAAGTTAATAGTAAAGTAATGCATTATTTTTAAATTTACACCGTTTTTTCTTCTTCAAATAAGTAATGCAAGTTACTTTTTCCCCCCCATTAATTTACTGACGCCTCTTCTGTCCCCAAGTTGAGAGAAATGATGTGAGCAGCCATTTACTCTTCTCACTTACACTAGATTCTTATTTCTCGAAATTAACCGTCACATGCAAACTCAGAATATTACGCAAACATTTAATATGAAATGTGTTAACAAATATACGTTATGAATTTGTGAAAATGTTTTTTTCTGCTGACCTTTGATGATCCAATTCAACCATAGGAATAAGCAAAGATGACATTTGTGTCATAAGAGTGTTGAACTTTCGTGTGTCCTGTTCTTCTAACATCTAGGGGTGTTTCCTGAAGCCAACGATGGTCACATGTTCTGTCGTTCTGTCAGTAGTTGGCTGACGCTGCTTTTGGGAAACGGCTTTCCTGTAGCTCAAACAGTAGAGCATTGGCGCTCGCAACCCAATGTCCTGGGTTTGATCCCCAGGGAAAGCAAGAACTGAGAACAGATAATAATATAAAAGTGTGATGTTATGAGCTGCACCGTCTACTGTACAGGCATCCATTTCCATTCAGCTTTTAGTGTAAAACAGCCTTTACATGTTTTTGGTTACACTTTATTGTAAGGTGTCTTTGTTACACTGTCCATTTATACATTTTAGTTCTGAGTGTTAAGTAACTACATGTAATGACTACTGGGTTAGGATTTGGTTTGTGGTTAGTTGCATGTAATTATGCATAATTTATAGTTATAACTATAGTAACTGCATGTAACATATGCAACAATGACTCTAAAATAAACTGTTACCCTTTTTTTTTAATTAAAAATCAAGCAAGCTCAGCTCAGGTGAGAAAAAGTAATGCAAAAGTATGAAAAAGTTCCATAAAAAGTTATTAAGTAATGAAATGTGTTACTTGTTTATGGAGTAATGCAATATTGTAATGCATTATTTTAAAAAGTAACTCTCCCAACACTGATGAGCACCACTTACCCTTTTCTTCAGTTATGAACTTTAATTTAAACCCCTCTGTGTTTCAGTTGAACATCTTGGTTGATACGGGCAGCAGTAATTTTGCAGTCGGCGCCGCCGCTCACCCGTTCCTCCACAGATATTACCATCGCTCTCTGTGAGTATAGTAATCACTAATCAAGTGTATCATGACATGTTATGAAGGCTAATAAACTTTGCTGCATCTTCCTGCTTGTGTTGACAGTTCTTCATCGTACAGAGACCTGGGCCGCGGCGTCTATGTGCCGTACACACAGGGCCGGTGGGAGGGCGAGCTGGGCACTGATCTGGTGTCGATTCCTCACGGCCCGAATGTGTCTCTGAGGGCCAACATCGCTGCAATCACCCAGTCGGATCGCTTCTTCATCAACGGATCCAACTGGGAGGGCATACTGGGGCTGGCCTACGCTGAGATCGCACGGGTCGGTTCCTGCAGGGTTTCTGTAACATGAGTGCTTGTGTTGTCGTGACAATGCTCAATGAAGAGTCTCTTCTAATCAGGTTTTCCGTCTTTCAGCCGGATGAGACTCTAGAGCCGTTCTTCGACTCTCTGTTGAGACAGACCAGCGTCCCAGACGTGTTTTCTCTGCAGCTCTGTGGAGCAGGATTCAGCCAGAACTACAGCGCCGGCAGCTCCACTGTAGGGGGCAGTATGGTGAGAGCCGCTGGAAGACAGCAGGGAAACATGACACGAAGAAGACCTTTCAATGCAAGAAATGGTTAATTGACACCAAGTTGAAATTAAGTCTTTCTTCCATGGAAAACCAAATGAGATTGAGACTGCCAAGCTCCGATAAAAGGACAAGAATAGGCAACGCTATCTCACGACCAATTCGTACGAATTTGTACGAGTGATTAAAAGGTGGCTAATTCGTACAAATTTGTACGATTTGTCTAAACCCACGTGATGGGTAGGTTTAGGGGCGGGGTCAGGGGTAGGTCATTCGTATGAATTCATACGATTTTGGCAAATCGTAAAATATGTACGATTTAGCAAAAAACTTCGAGTGAGGTCGTATGAATTGGTACGAATTAGCCAGCTCGTAAAATTCGTACGAATTGCCGTGAGATCGGGTTGGAATAGGTCATATATGATTTGTGTTTTGAGGTGCAGTCATATGAAATTAGTAAAATCTTTGAATCACACACTTGCCATGTTGTTAAAAGTTTATATGTAATGTGCAACAAAACAAATACTAAAATTACACTAAAATACTATAAAAAGGATTTGTTCATTCACAGATTGTCTTTATTCTTTCCAGATCATTGGGGGAGTAGATCCGTCCTTGTATGTTGGGGAGCTGTGGTACACACCAATCAGACGAGAGTGGTATTATGAGGTCATCATCGTGCGCATTGAGGTTAACGGACAGGATCTCAATATGGACTGCAAAGAAGTGAGAACAAGTTTTGCATTTATTTCTACTGAGAAAAATAAGCACACACACAAATACATTTCAAGTTTCTTCAGGCATGTGTGCTTTTATGTCCCTGTGGTTGTTTCTGAAAACAAAACGAAAAACTATTTTTTATTCTTATATGAATGTCACATTTAAACATTTTTTATATATTTTTCACATTCCATTAATAGAGGCATATGAATATTTACATATCTAATTGCCCATATCCTAAGATATGAAGATATGTCATATCAACACTAAGAATTAAAATTAAATGATTTCACTCAGTTAGCCTATAGGTTTTATTATATAGCGAAAATACCTGAAATGTGTCTAATTCATGGATATATTGAATAATAACCCAATAGATTACAATAATAATTCAATGTAAAAAATAATAAGTTATTTTGAGTTCATAATAAGAGTTACAACACGTCACTGTGGTCCTAGTTTGCCAATTCTGGTGGCCCATTTTCATTTATAAGTAAAAATATAATTTATTCTCCACAAAAAAAAAAAAATGTATCCGCGAATCCCTTGTTAAAAATTGTAAAATGTCATAGATCACTGTTTTCCAGAGACACACATCTACTGTAGATCAATTAACCTTAAAACTGTTTCGACTGAATAAATCTCACAAATGTGGATATTCAGATGAAATGACACAATTAAAATAGTGTAGCCATTTGTCAAATGTGTTGAAATGAGATTGTGTGCTGTCTATGCACAAAAGAAAAATTTGTAATACAAATATTATTTTATTTTATTGTATATTATGCATCCAAATAATAACCTATGAAAGGAGCATTAGCAAGACAAATGAGTGCCTACTGTTGGACAATGTTAGAAGTGCATTTTAAGGGATATTTTTCCCAATTGTATGGGTCAAAATGATAGATTTTTTTGCCAAAAATCATTAGGCTAAGTAAAGATTATGTTCCATGAAGGTTTTTTGTAAATTTCCTACCATAAATATATAAAACATGTATTTTCGTGAGTGAATGCAGCACAATCGTGAACATTTAATGCACAACTTTAAAGACAATTTTCTCAATGTTTCGATTTTTTTGCACCCTCAGATTCCAGATTTTCAAATAGTTGTATCTCGG
The DNA here is from genome assembly GCF_949152265.1 of Phoxinus phoxinus. Classification (NCBI taxonomy): domain Eukaryota; kingdom Metazoa; phylum Chordata; class Actinopteri; order Cypriniformes; family Leuciscidae; genus Phoxinus; species Phoxinus phoxinus. The sequence continues at coordinate 8,829,884 of NC_136879.1, forward strand.
CCAAATATTGTCCTATCCTAACAACAACAAACCATATATCAATGGAAAGCTTATTTATTCAGATTTCAGACAATGTATAATCTCAATTTCCAAAAATTGACCCATGTGGCTGGTTTTGTGGTCCAAGGTCACAAATGCCAAAACTATATTTGAAGAAACATCTCCCAGTTGGTCATGGTTAAAGAATGCAATTGAACAGACTGCTGCTTTTTTATTAATTAAACAAAGACAAACTAGGGTAACACTTTATTTTACAGTGTCATTGTTACATATGTTACATGTACTTACCATAGTAATAACAGTAAATTATGCATAATTACATCCAACTAACCCTCAACCAAATCCTAATCCTACCATAACCCTATAGTAAGTACATGTTATTAATTAATATTACTCAGTACTTAAATGTAACAATGACACCTTAAAATAAAGTGTAACCCAAACTAGCCATTGCTAAAAGCAGACATTCTTATTCTCTCTCTCTCTCTCTCTCTCTCTCTCTCTCTCTCTCTCTCTCTCTCTCTCTCTCTTTCTCTCTCTCTCTCAGTATAACTATGATAAGAGTATCGTGGACAGCGGCACTACAAACCTGCGTCTCCCTCGTAAAGTGTTCCAGGCTGCTGTGAAGGCCATTGAAGCGGCTTCATCGGTCAGTTTATATCACACTCTGTCTCAGCTGGACTCATTCTTGAACATGCTAAATGTTTTCAGATTTCTCCCACAGTTGGATCTTTGTCTCCACAGACTGAACAGTTTCCTTCAGGTTTTTGGCTGGGGGAGCAGCTGGTATGTTGGCAGGCGGGCACCACACCCTGGCATATCTTCCCTGTCATTTCTCTCTACCTAATGAGTGAAAATAGAAACCAGTCCTTCCGAATCTCCATCCTGCCACAGGTACCATCATTCTGCTTTCTTGACAACTTTCAGGATGGCATACTGATATATAAGAGGCTGCTGGGAGATAACTGGCCACATAACCCATATATAAAGATAACGGATAAAGCCGAAATATGGGTCAGAATGATCAAATTGATTATCGGTCAATCCAAATTCTGTATTCATGCGGCAACAGTTGAAGGGATAGTTCACCCAAAAATGATTATTCTCTTATTATTCACTGGTTTTTAACTCTGTATGACTGCTTCTCCTAGAATGAGTCCTAATTTTTCATTTTTGGGCAAACCAAATTGTCCCAGTAGCTACTCTTGGAGGGCCACTGTCCTGCAGAGTTCAGCTCTAACCCTATTTAACACACCTGCACCTGCTAACCAAGGGCTGTGTCCCAAATCATATATACCCTTAAATAGCGCACTTTAGTTTAGGTACTTCTCATTCATGTCTATGGTATCCACAAAGAGTGACTGACTGTTGCACGACTGAAAGAAATTCAATATCATCAAGACTGTAATTTGATTGGTTGTCAAGGCACACGTGATCTAAAGCCGGGTACACTGTGCAATTTATAATAGTCCTTTACGATTGTCGCTTGTCAGACTGTACGAACATGATGATCGCTATAAGCCATGTCACACTGTAAGATCTCAGTTGTCATTGATGTCAGACTGTATGGCAGTCAAGAAGCGTTAAAACGGACTTGCGTAAGAAAACTCGTCTGGAGTTTTACATCATCAATCAATGACACGTTCGGTGATGTGAGCTCCGTTACACGCGGGATTGAAATGGTGCTTACAAAAAAATCTCTAACGTTCATTTTGGTCATGGCTTGTCTTGAAAAACGAAGACAATTTGACGGTCGTCGTAGGAGAAGTCACTGCAGGACTGTGAGGCAAATCCTTAGTTTAAAATTTAGTCGGATGTAAAATTTGATCGCAACGGTCATTAATCGACTGACGGTGAACATGTCAAACTAACGATAAAAGATTTCAGATTTTAGCCTTAGATCAGAGGAATCTTTTAGGTTTTGCTAAATCTGTCTCAGACGGCCAAATCGTGGCCAAAATCGCAGTGTGCACCCGGCTTAAGTTGGCCTTTCTCCTGGTAAAGCCACGGACCATCGCATCTCCCAATCATAAGACCATCTCTGCTAGAATCGTCCAGGCTGGTGTTTTGGAGCTGGTTAAAGCTACACACTGCAGAACAGTTGCCCTTCAAGACTGAAGTTTGACACTTGTGCTCAAATGTGCAAAGCGCAATCCATGGGATACTATATCTCAAATTTCCACGCAATTCACTCACTGTACCAGCTACAACCACTCAACCTGGTGGAGTAGCCTGATCTTTTTCTCTCTATGGACATGTCAATAGACACATGTGGTGAATTAATGACCTTGAGACATTCCTAGTTTGTGAAGACAAATTTCCCTTGAAACCGCACAATCATATGATTACACCAACTCTGGCTCTTTAGGTCCAGTTTCTTGAAGAATTTAGCTTCAACCCTAATCATATACACCTGAACAAAGTCAAAGGTCTTCCGGATCACTAGAAAGGTACAGTCAGGTGAATTTAAGGTTGAAAGTTGGAGCTAAACTGTGCAGGAAAGTGGATCTTGAGAGCCAGAGTTGTAAACCCTTGAATTAATCCAACAAGAGCAAGAAGTAAATGATTAAATGTTAAATGAATAACAAAAAAACATCAGGATAATAGAACACAGGTGTACAGTTGTACTCTTGAAGCTAGACTCATACAACGGCTGGTCCAAAAGTACCAGCCAGTAGTGATATACTGACCATGCTGAGATTATCGGCATCTTCAGATAATCTTCTTGTTCTCTTGTTGTCTGCGCAATCATTTATCTGTTTTGTCATCTTTATTGGTTTGGGGACGCATGGATGTGTAGCTGATGTGTGTCTGCCTCTCTCGGGTCTCTGCAGCAGTACCTGAGGCCGGTGGAGGACGTGGCGTCGGCACAGGAGGACTGTTATAAATTCGCTGTGTCTCAGTCGAGCACTGGTACAGTAATGGGGGCCGTCATCATGGAGGGCTTCTATGTGGTGTTTGACCGAGAACACAAACGCATCGGCTTTGCTGTCAGCACATGTCACGGTGAGAGAGCATTTTCTCCACTTACAGTGGCCTCAGAAAGTATTAGGACACTTGTGCCATACACAAATAAAATAGTGCGTCTGTACTTTTTTTAAGTGAAAAATTGCTCACAAAAATGTAATTAGTTTTAAGAAAAGCTCCAGCAGCATCTGTTTTCAGATGAGATTTGTGACATATAATGTATAATGAAGTGGGAACCAACATTGATTCTTTATTGCGTAGTCTTTTCTTCCCTCGAGAAAAAGTCAACAACATCACTAAAACTCCTGATAGTGCATTCCTGTTCACGTTGAGACATTTATGAAAATGAGAGAGAGAGAGAGAGAGAGAGAGAGAGAGAGCGAGAGCTGACCGTGCATGCTCCTCATATGCAGGAGATGAGCGTGGCAATTGCCCCGCATCGATGCTCAGCACCTCTACCTCCTCAGAGCTAGACTGCTGAAGCCGCGCCGAGGGCTTCCAATCCCAGAAAGAGAGAGCGCTGGATCCACGGTTGAAGGCAGATAAAAGGCGGCGCCCGTCTCTAACCCCTCTGTGAGGTCCATTTGCGAACCCCACAATACCAGCTTCCGTTCTGCCTCGGCAGGGGCCGGTACCGCGAGTCATCAATGAGTGATCGGCGGGAGCGGAGCGATAGTATCTCACAATGAGTCAGCGCCCTCGAGCGTGGACAGAGCATGCTCCGTTCCCACACAAACAACACTTGAATCGTGTGTATACCCACCCATTATGAAATGAGGGTAGGGAGGAGCACACGATCTAAATGTTTGCTTGCTCACCATAATATCTCATGCTGGTGACTGATATAGTAACAGGCAACTATAAATAAGACAAACTGTTGCACACAGAGGGCTTGCGGAGGCACAGAATTGAAATGCTGGTCATTCTGGATGTGCTTTTATGCTTTGCTGGTCGTGACATCACCCGCTCGTGATGTTCTGTCTCGCCATTGGATTAGTTGACAAGTGCTTCAGACGCAGGGGCGTTCCCAAAGCATCATTGACGCAGCGTCTCGTTCCTTAGGCCCCATCCACACTACTGCGTTTTCGTCTAGAAACGGAGACCTTTTGCTACGTTTGCACCTCCCGTCCAGACCTAAAACGAAGAAGTTTAGAAACGCAGCCGACCCCGTTTTGCGTTTTGAATCTCCAGAGGGCGTTTTAGTGAAGACGGTAAAAACGGAGGACTTTAGAAACGATGACGCAGAGGCTCACGCTCGGCTCTATGATTGGGTGTCATCAGTCATGGCGTATCCTTCCCTGATTCGACAGACACCCATCACATGACCCGTCCCCGGGAAGAAAACATACAAAAACAGCCTGGACTACGTAACGTTCGTGACTGCAACATGGATAACGAATTACAAGCGTTACTGACGTTGATGTCTTTGCTAGCAGCTGTTGTGCAAGTAAATTCTGCATTTTACAGTGCTATCGCTGCCTACATGCGCCTGTTTACACCGGCACACACATGCCCAGTGTTGGTGAATGATCACGTGATCCGCGTTTTCAGTCGTTTTAATGTGGACGGAGATCAATTCTAATACGCAGCTAAAACGCTGGTGTGGACGGAGATCGTATTCGTTTTAATTCTCAGTTTCTAAACAAAAACGCAGTAGTGTGGATGAGGCCTTAGAAAGGGAACAATAACAAAATGAAAAATCGAATGCAATGCAAAGTAAATATCGGAGGGAGAAAAAACGTACAAACAAACAAAAAACATATTGCATATTATATTATAAACACAATATTACAGTAATGAGGATTTTATGAGATCATCATTGAGATGATTGAGAGTTACTAACATAAGAATAAATGACCTGGGCTCATTACTGCAATGAGATGTCACCTACCAACCCGACTACTTTTCCTTATTCTGTGTCTGTTCATGTTCTTGTCTGTCATTTTCCTTCTCTCCTTCTCTCCAGTCCACGATGAGTTCCGTACGGCCTCAGTGGAGGGACCGTTCCATGGTGTGGACCTTGAGGACTGTGGCTACAATGTCCCTCAGACCGACGAGTCCACATTAATGACCATCGCCTACATTATGGCGGGCATCTGTGCCCTATTTATGCTGCCTCTGTGCCTCATGGTCTGTCAGTGGCGTTTTACGCGCTGCCTTCATCCTCTGGGCGTTGGAGATTTCTCTGATGACATATCTCTTCTAAAGTGAGCCATATCAAATGTACAGCATTTCAACTGTTTGTAGAGGTGGCTGTCCTTGAGGTTCTCAAAGAAGGGAAAATATTAATGAAGCTACAATACAATACAAACAAATTATAACAGCATATGTTATAATTGTGAATACACACACACACACACAAGCTGTCCCACCTTGGAGGGATTTCGTAACCTCTAAACCTTTTTGAAATCACGTGATATGTGAATGATCCCTTAATCTTACAGACTTTTAAGTGTGGATAGCTGTCCTGGGACTGTTCAAGTAAAGTAATGTAAACTATATGAGTGGGTGTGTCTGTGTTTGAAAGTGAGAGAGAGTTTGTGTGCTATATTAAGATGTCATATCCTATAATACCAATATTGTTTGATCTTCAAAATGAACATAGAGTAACAGAGTACTGTTTGAGTCACTGTTGATGATCCCAACAATACCATAAGGAACTATTACTTACTAAGACAATATGATCTTCTGACTATATTAATTGAAAGCTTACAGTAAATAGACTTGTATGATATGTAATAATGAATGTCACTGGGAGAGAACATGTCCAGTCATATTTTACCCCAAAATCAAAAGAAAACAATAAGAAGTTATATTTAAAAATAAAGCCTATTTTTTGGGACTAAGAGTTGCATTGTGACTATTTGTATATCATGACCATTTCAATAACATTTTCTCCCAAATTTTCACTACCTCAATGCAAATAAATATATAAATACAAGTAAGTAAATACATAAATAATATATTATCATTTTTTTATTTTTTATTTAAGCAATTGACTAAAATAGGATCTTAACATTCTTATTTCTTTTGATTTTGTAGTTATATCTTATCTGGACATGTTTTCTAAAGATTTACTCAAACATATCTAAATGATGTAACACATATTCATCAGCTTTTGTAACATTACTCTGGACACGTATGGAGCTGAAATGCTGACTTCACATGGCAAATATTATTGCACACACACTCACATGCAACCGAACAATAAATGCACCTAAAACAAATGCTGCTTATTATTATGCATATAATAAATCAAATATATTAGGAAAAGCACACACACTCTTACCTAATTTTAACCTTCAACCTTCAATTTCCAAACCTTCAGATTAAGCCAGAACTAAACATGTCTAAACCGAAAAATCGTAACATGTATTAAAGAAAATCCAGATTGGCAGCTCTTACATCCATTAAAGTGCATAATACAGCAGTGTGTGGCCTCATTTCTTGGCAATTGTGTGAAATCTGCTTTTTGCTTCTTTTGCCAGTGAACAGAGGTGTTCATTCAATCCTCTGCCAAGTTCTCAACAAAGGAATTCTGGGAATAAAGATGATGTTTCTATTCAAAATTGTAGCATCACTGGATTTGATGGAAGATAACATTGAGACAACATTACATGGAATATAACATTTAACAATTGTTTTTCTAACATTCTAATTAGTTTTCTTATTTACTCCTAACACTTGCATAATCATACATTTTCATACTGCTAGATTTATCTGCATCTTTTGACACAATTAACCATCAGATTATTTTGTCCACACTTTCTTTACTGCACATCCCAGAAACTCCACTTTGCTGGAGTGCATCTTACCTCAGATTGGGTCTTTCAAGGTTAGCTGGAGAAGAGAGGTGTCCGGGGTACCTCAAGGGTCAGTACTTGGACCCCTCCTCTTCTCCGTGTACTCTACATCCCTGGGACCTATTTAACAGACACATGGCTTCTCCTACCATTGATATGCTTTGCTCTACCATTGTATCCAGGCCAGATAGTAAACTTGAGCAACACTGACCTGAATGACCAGATAAGCCCTCAGTGCAAAACACTATGGTCAGCTAAGCCCACAACAGACTTGCTGGTCATTTTGGTCAATGTTTTCAACCTGCCCATCAGACTACATCAATGATCTCACCAAATTCTGTCATTGTCCATGCCTGTCTCCAAGCAGAAGGAATTGTTTCTAATATTTTAAATAACATCAGTCAACAAAAACACTGACTTGTGCTATAATCTGGAGTCATCTATCAAATTGTTTCAAACTGTTATGCCTGCGGAGAGCTGACCTCCTAACTGAGCCTGGTTCCTGGTCACCTAATGTAGTTTGGGTTACTTGACACATTGACTTGGTCAGTTGGGCACAATTGACCTATCGGTAAGCCCCACCCTCCTTAGTTACTGTTGCGTCCTCGGACAAACAAACGAGTTGCTAACTGTCTTACAATGACAGCTGTCAGTGTGAAAACCTTGCTTCAAGATGTTTTTGATACATTTTAACACAAAAGGACCACCTCTCATCGAGGAGCATTAGCATTCAAGTGGGACTTAAATATGGATCCATGGAGGGATATATAAAAGATTTACAAATAAATATGATAGGTAACAAGATTAATTTGGAAGTGAGGGTTTACAGATCACAATGCAAGCGGGGCCTTATTTGTGTTTTTGACCTACACTGTAGGCTACATGACGTGAGAACAGTATGCTATTTAGGTTTGTACGTTAGCATTTGTTTCTGTCGGCTACATGAACATATCAATGTTGAGAAAGCAATCTCAAATCGTGTTTCAAATCAGTGCTTCTCCCGGGAGACTAGCGCTAAATGAATCCCCTATGTTAGCGCCATCTGCTGTTTTAGAAGAGGAAGTTGTTCAACTGCATTTGTGAGAAAATCTGCCTGGACACATTTGTGAGAAAATCGAGCCGAGAGATCTCATAAAAAAGTGTCTCACAATCGTAACAGACAGATATACATTTGTATGCAGTAGATTAGGTATTTGTTCAAAGGTTACATGCAATTTGTAGGATGGTTTGTATTTATTTGTGAAATATTATCTAAGATCATTTATTTATATTTGTAAAACATACCATTGGTTACTCCACTGCATTTTCACTCAAATTGACCTTTGTATTTGCGCATTGCTTTCTGCTTGTTTGCGAGTCGAGTTTTCCTTTGCAAAGCAGATCGAGTTTGTTTGCAAAATGCTGGGTTTGTTTGTTTAATTATGGCACATAATTGGCTTGATTTTATTCCTCTCAGACGTGACGACAAACACACCTCTGTTCTTTCTCTGCTAATGCAGCATCTAGTCAACAAATGAATTGCTTACTTACTTGCTTAGTGTCCTATTCACCCTAGCCGAGTATGGACGATTTCCTCTGTGATGCATTTCCATTGTAGCCTACTCATCCATTGCCAAGGTTTGAATATGTTCTTGCCAAATGTTCACCTCAAAATCAAATGAATTACTTTATAATGATATGGAAATATGTACTTAAGTGTTCTGTATTCATACCATTTTGCTTTCGGTGTTTTAAATGTGCATCTGAAGTGTCAGCGCTCTACGTACAATGTGTGATCTCCATGTTAACGTAAACAACTCAGCCAGTGATAGTTTGTTATTTGTCCTCTGTCCTCTCGTACTGTGTAATGCCAGCAGTCTCTTCTCTGCGCTCTCGTACTGTGTAATGCCAGCAGTCTCTTCTCTGCGCTCTCGTACTGTGTAATGCCAGCAGTCTCTTCTCTGCGCTCTCGTACTGTGTAATGACAGCGCACTCTTCTCAGCCGCTCCAGCAATGGACGCAACCCGGAAAAACTATCGGTGTGTATCGGTGTTTGCAGATAACGATAGTTCCACCAATAAACTATCGGTACCAATATATCGGCAAAACCGACAAATCGGTCGACCTCTAATTATCAGATCACCACAATCCATCCACTCGATCCCAATCACCCGAATACTGATTCACTGGACCTGCACTCCCTCATCAGCACACCCTGCATCACCTTCACCTCATTGTCTGGTCTCGTCATCTACCCTACGACACACAGACTGTCTACCTGCAACACTTACCTGCTAGACTCACCAGAGATCACCTTTCCTGTCTCCTGTCTTCCGTCATCCTACGTCCAGATCCAGTTCGTCTACCGTCACCTCTCTTCCACCACCTGTCAAGAACCAAACATCCATTAAACATCCAGCTAAATCACCATTGGCTGGTTCGCGCTACCGTTCCACCCTCTGTTATAATAAACATCCTTTTATCCACTTACCTGTCTGTTCCCTTCTGTTGTGTGACACTACAGGTTGCTGTTTGCTGTCATGCTATCATTACTTAAGTATACTTAATTAAATTAACTTGAAGTATACTTATTATTGTAAGGGTAGGTCCATATTTGGCACATGTATTATTGCCTTTCATTCTTTAGTGCATTGTTTTTGTTTGTAAGTGTTTAATACTATTAACCAGCCCATAATCACATTATTTTTAATGTTCCGGTAAACTGTGTCCTTATTATTCTTGGCCACTAGGGGGCGGGCAGGGAATATGTATTGGGTCTGAGATTTCTTTATGCCAGAGAGAGACTGAGAAAGTGACATCTCTATATAATGTCATGCCTCTAATAAAGTTTGGGAAAAGGGGATTCTTCCAACAGGTTGTAAACTTGTCCCAGTGGCGAAACCAGGAAAGGAATATTCCGTAGCTATATATATGCCAATTGCCTTAGTGTCTAATCTGTGCAAGATTATGGAGAGAATGGTTTTATTATGTAAAGTCATGTGCTATGGATTCGGTACTATGTCTGGAGTCTGATATTAAGAAGACTCAAGTCAACAAGGAAGTAGTAGGAGTGTTTTTGAAAGCTTATGATATGTTGAGGAAAGAAGGCTTTTAGTTAAATTGGATAGGTATGGGTATTGCAGGGAAAATGTTTAACTGGATTCATAATATTTGTTTGACAGATCTGTTCAGGTTAGGGTGAGATCATCATATTCCAAAATATATTACATAGAAAACGGTACTCCTCAATGTAGTGTGTGTAGTCCTGTATACTGTATGTAATGATTCATTACTTTTTCCCCAGGCTGATGCAGGAGTTTTAAGGGTGATGAGGTGAGGAAAATGGGCTGATAAGTGGATATTGCTTATCAGTATCTATTTGTTTCTCACAAATGAGAGTTAGTTCTAGTGTAAGATTAAAGCTTAAAGTTTACTACTGTTACAGAATGTACTGCAAGATTAGGACAATTAGTTCTCCCATCCCATTCCTGCTCTTCAATGTGTAAACCACCGGTATTATTGTTGGCATACTGGATGGCAGTAAAGGGACATCATGAACCTTGTATAATAAAATAAAAAAGTATTGGTAAACTGCTGGGAATTGAGTCAGCAAATGTAAAAACGTTTGGATGGATTGCAGAAAAAGAAAGCACATTCTTCAAGATATGAGCACTTGTCATATTCTCTGTTTGTCCGTGGACTTTTAGTTCCTGTTTTCTGTCCCATGTGACATTTTGTAGTCAGTTTGTAGTTTTTTCCCCTTGTCCTCACCAGGTGTGTCTCGTTAACTCGTTGTTTTGTTAAGATTGTTTTGTTTGCTTTGTCAGTCGTTGTTTATGCCGATACATGGGGGCTATACCATGAAGCTGTTTAGGTGACTAGCCAGGTGTGTTACATAAGCCAACTCTTGGGTTTAGCCATGAAACTGGTTTGGCTTTTAGCGGCGTTCATCGCCATAGTAACGTACACTCCACGCCTAACCCGCTCCGGGGCAGGTTATGTTCCAGGTAAGAGATCCCAAGCCCATAATTTGGACCAATCAGATGTTAGCAAAGTGTCACATGTTTAATACAATAAAGTCACTCCCATTGCTTCAACTCCAAATAAAATTTCACTTCGTAGCAAATGATTTTTAAAGAAAAAAATGTCTGTCTTTTAGCAATGCTTATTTATAATGATAAGATTTAGATATTATTTTTGTAATTATTATACCCGTAATCCATTATATTACATGTACAATTTAAGTTGATCAATTATTATTAATCACACAGTTTAAATGACTATAAATATATCCTAAATGTAATAAGCTTTAGAATCAATAGATAAAAATGACTATATGTGAGCTTAAATGTTCAGTACTCTCCATACCTATCAACTGTATAAACTAACTGCACAAATTTTACTTGCACTGATATAGCAACATTTTTATTTTATTGTAGTTGTCCTCTTTCATAGACATCTCTTTTCTTCTTGCTGTGTAAATTTAATATGTTTCACTCTGGTAATGTTCTGCAGAAGAGAGAAATCTCAGTTTCACTGTTTCTCAGCATGTGATTGCATGACAATATACCATGTTATATATATATATATATATATATATATATATATATATATATATATATTTAGGTCAATTCAAGTCACCTTTATTTATATAGTGCTTTTTGCAATACAGATTGTATCTAAGCAGCTTCATAGTGATAACATGAAAATAATACAACAAAGTTTGTTTCTAGAAGAAAATTGCATCATCGTCCACCTTAAGTAAGGCAGATCAATAATATTGTTGAATAATAAATGTCCCCAACTAAGCAAGCCAAAATCCAAGACAAAACAGTGGCAAGGAACCCAACTCCATCAGTGACGCTCATCTCGACAACAGGTCATCCTCAGGATTTTCATTGGGTTTTTTATTGCCATAGCAAATGCCCTACAGACACAGTTACAACAGCCAGAACCAAGCTAACATTAAAAAAAACCCTTTAATGTTCACTCCAAGAAAAAAATTATGTAAAAATTACTTGTTTGCATTTTTTAGGTTATTGGGGCACTAATAACACAATTAATAAAAATAAATAATTATATACCACCCAGCTTTTTAAATATAGGCCTCTACCAAATGGTTGAGATGCTGCTTGATGGTAAAAGTACCTATTACATAATTATAAGTGTATAATTGTCACGGATCAGAAGGAGAGAACCCAAAGGCAAATAATGTCACTTTAATAAGGTAATCCACAAGGCAAAAGGGAACACAGGCAGACAACAAGGCGATCTCACAAACAGAAAAAGTCTCTTCAATATAAGTAACAGAGGAGGGCTGGCACACTGCCAGTAGCGGGGAATCCCGGAGAGCAGAGAGCGGGTCCAGGCGAGCGGTGAGCGCAACAGGCTACAGCAGACTCACGTCAGCAGGAGGCTGTGTAGAGAAGGTTAGCGAAGACTTTCACCAGCAAACAACACGCTCCAGACGGGACAGAGGTAAGAGAACCAGGAACGCATGAGACATGATATAATAATCTGGCGGAGAATAAAGGGAAGAGGGAGACTAGAAATAGAGCGTCTCATCAGGGAAAAGGGCGTACAGGTGAAGAGAGAAGAGAGTGATGAGCAGAGGAGATAGGGAGCAGCTGGGAGTGATAACGAGAGGGTAATGAGTAGATGAGTGTGAGTCTAGAAGAAACTAACCAAGAGAGGGAGCTAGAGAGACAGAGAAGGATACCCGGTTCATGACAATAATAGCATTTAAATGATCATTTAATACCTACAAAGACAAAAACAAAGTTGAAAATGTAAAAATACCATGAAACAATTCATGTCAAGTACATTTTATTTCAACAAAAGAACTTCGCTCCCATTTTCTGCATAAAATTCCAACAATTTTAACGACAATTGTATTGTCAAAAACATATGGGGCCCTCTCCAACTTCTCAGCTCTGCTGTGTATAATCTCCAAAAAACTTTTGTTCTTGCATTGAATGAACTCAAAAACTAAACATCTTTCAAAAAAAATGCGCAAACAAAATAGGACCTATGGGAACCTTGGCCACGTTATTTTCGATGGTATGCTGCGAAGCATTCCCTCTCTCCGATCAAGCACAGGAAAACATTGCACTTCCCACATTTCCATCTTGACAAATGTCCATAGTTGTCGTAGTGTACATCTGGTTGTGGTTTGGGGGGTCTTGGGGGGAGGCACTTCTTCTCACAGGACATTTGTGGTGCAGAGGCAGATGATGGTCTGCCAACTCTGGGTGCTGCCTTGTTGACTTGTTTCAAACTGTGAGCCATAGCCAGGCGAAATCTTTTGAGAGGCATTGGTTTTTCCTTCAGTAGGCCACAGTCTCTCTTGTAGACCAGCCAGGCATTGGAGATGGACAGGTCAAGGACGTATCCAAACAGGGGTAAGTACCAGCGTCATGACTTGGCAGGGGTCTTGTGCAGGTGAACCAGCATGTCAGAAAGATCAATGCCACCCATATGCTGATTGTAGGCAGCAATGCGTGAAGGGCATGGGACAGCAATCTTCGCTTTCTCATCTTTGCTCCACCGTTGGACACTTGTAAGGGGCATGATCCCACAGGCATTGCTCAGGAGGGTAACACATTTATTGTCATACCATTTGACTGCGAGTAATCCTTCAGCAGACTAGTCAAGAGCTTCACGTCCGCTCTCCATCAGCTCTTTGCTGTGCCGATGCACTTGATGTTTGGGCAGATAATCAGGATCCCCTATGTCATCATCATTATCACTCAGATCAGCCTCAGAGTCTTGAGCATCTTCTGGTACAAGGGCCAGAAAATTTCGTGGCCTTGAACCATAAAGTGATTTAGTATCCATCTTTTGCTTCTAAAACAGAAATACAAGGCAGGAATAAGGAAATGATGCACCATTATAAATGCCAGCATGTTACAAAAATCATACATATTAAACCATTTAAGTATAATAACACTATAACTGTAGCATATTGATAACAATGCATGAACAGCAGTGTTTTTATTCCATGGAAAATAGTGCATTTTAATTAAATTAGCATAACTTCACCAAACTGTTACCATGCGGTTGAGCTGTCATTCCATGCCAAGGTTTACCATGGAGTCCCAACTCAACCGTATGGTCAAGCATGTTTTAAAACAATTATTTGACCATTATAAGAGGTTTCTGTTTTGCATCAATTTACATAATTCTGTTAAGTAACGTGTTAGATGATATAAAATGTTGAAAAAACGAACTCACCTTTGAAAGTACAGCCAAAAATAGTCCAAATGTCAGAGGTGATTTTTCCATTTTAATCTTGCTAGCAGCATGATGAGTGAAAAGTTCTACTGTCAAAAAATAGAGTGACCTCTAGTGGATGTTTGGAGCATAGCATACCTCAACCAAGTTGTAGAGATGACCCAATCAGCTTGAGTTCAGTTCCACACATTTTTCAATAAGATATAGGGACTCAAAATGTATCTACCAAATGGTTGAGCAGAACATTAAAGGGTTAAAAGGCAAGGGTCAACTAAAGCAAACACTGATCACTATAACGGTCACTGTATTTCAAACCAAACGGTCTACCATTGTCCCAACACTGTTTTGTATGCCTTTGAATTTACAACTTGCAATTGTGTGTAAAACATTTCTGACATATTTAAGACAGTCAGTTTCCACACACTGTGAAAATATTGCCTCGGTTTAACTAAAAAATATTTTAAGGCATTTTGAACTCAAATAATTTGTGTTTGACCAATTAGACTTTACATGTTTTCCACATGCACCCTTTAGTAATACCAACACAACCAAATACTTTGTGTAGCAGAAACACAACTCAACTGAGTAAAAATAACTCTTGTGAAAACACATTAGTGCAACATAGTAAAAACAATGTATATTGTCACATATTTTTCAATATATGAAAAGCAGTATTTCCTTATGTATTATTCAATACATGGTAATATACTGTATAAGACAATATATTACTCCATATATTTTTACCGTTTAATATATTGATGGAAATATGGATGTGGAAATACATTTTCTTTCCGTAAGGGGATCTCCCTATCTCCTCTTGTCTGATTGTGTGTGTGTGTGTGTGTGTGTGCGTGTGCATGTATCATCTCCTGCCTGCAAAGATAAGAAACCCGTTATCATTCAGCCTTTCAATCCTCTATTCTACTATCAGTCACTCCTGCATTGCCTTAATCCCGCGGCCTTCATAAATAAACGTACCATTGTGTTCTCCAGTTCTGCATCAGCATATTCATTTGTATATTATACAAATATTCATATTTCCAAAAATTAATGTTGTGATCAATGTCAGTGAGTTGTTTCACTCAATAAGTCTCTTTTTACTATAACTGTGCAATCATTATAACAACACACACGCGCACACACACACACACACACAGAGTTGTGCAGGTAGTATTTCTTTTAATACAAAGCGTATCAAAATCACAATAATGACATTGATGTTATCTAGACAACATTAGACATATACTGTAAACCTAAACGTTTGTGCACCGTAAGAGACATTTTAAGGCAAAATACTGGCTTTCAAATGCACTTTGAAGTGCGTGCTTTTGTCTATGAATTCATATTTTGATAAAATAATGTAATGTACACTGCATTTTTCGGTACATACAAATTGGCCAGTTATAATTGTTTCCCCACCATTTGATCCTCATTGGCTGATTTACTGACAATCACCAGAATATTAAATGTAATATTAAATAAAATTCTGTTTTTGTGGACGGTAATAGTGCAATGTAAACTGCACCGGGCGGACAGAGCATCTATGATGTGCCTGATTTACCCAGGGGAAAAGATGTCTGTGTGAACAACAAATGACCATGAATGTAAAGTGAAGTACTCGTAGCACAGCACTGTTCCAGAGCTGATCGGCTTGTTGCTAGATTGCCCATAGTTAGCGCATACAATGCAGGTCTTTGCATTGAAATACCACATGCAAAAGGGGTTTCAATGTGTCCTCTTCAGCTGAGGTCAGATGAGACACTTCAAATCCATATATTTAAACTGTGTTCCACATCATCAAAAAAAAATGTGCTGAAAATGTGAGCATGCAAATATACACAGAAGGTGACTGACAACATTTTGCAGGGGGTTTTGTGCTGTCAGATTAATGTTGGACCAATATTTCATATGCTAAAAGGTGTGTAGATAGCAAAAATGTTATATAGATGATTCCAACTGTGCACTGGCATACATGAACATCATTTAGATAGTATATCATTTGTCATCAAATGCTGTATGTATCTAAAGCATTGTGTCTTAAAGTACCTCAGTCAATCTCACTAGTACCACATACATCCATAAACAAAGACCATTCATCTTCTTTACAAACATTGGTTCTATGATGAAAAATTATTTCCTTTCAGAACGTTTAATTCACTTATTTAAATTTCAGATTAGATTAAAGGCTGAGTGGAAGAAATTACTTTAACCATTAAAAGACCATTTTTAGCAAATAAAATGGCAAAATAATCAGCTAAATGTCATCTGCATTTGACCTTATTTGGATAGTAACTCTATTTAAAATATTTTTTTATCATAATATGATAATATTATGGTAATATTTTTCTATCATACAATGTCTAAATGTCCATATCAGATTTTAAAAAATGCATAAACAAAAGATAAACAAACAATACACTGACAAAAAATTGATTAGTGCAAAATATCAAGAATTTACAAAAAAACATTAGGAAACAGAAAGAAATACTGTGCTTGAGTCTGGGGCAGGGTCTCTGAGAAGCAAAGACCGGAGTCTAGTCTCCTCTAAACCTGCGAATCTTGACAGAAACCACAAAATTGGTCTCAAATCAATGTATAAAAAACAACCAGGTTGACTCAGAAAACCTTTGAAAAAGAGTTATCAAAATGTACGCTAACGCGTAGGTTAGCGCGAGTGTGTCTCCAGGTCACGCACATACAGGATTTGGTTTGACATGTTAGACCAAACATGGAATGTAATCGTCATCCTCCATGTGTTTCTTTGGAAAAAGATGCTGGTCAGGAGACTTGAGAGAGTTTATGTCGAAGACACAGATTCAGTCCTTGACCAGTTCCATCCCATTCTACAGAGTGGCAGTGTCAAGCTAGTTTGTGTCATTGGTCATTGTGAATCCAATCACCTCCTGAGTTGGTGTGATCAATATCAGTATAGCATGAGCTTAGACCTTACAGACAAGGGCTTTAACTGGTCAGATGGACTGATATCAGTCTCACAAGGCTGCAGTGGGGCTGCTGAATATCTGAGCGGTTTGGAGTCCTACACCATGTCCTAACCAGGTGTGATGTGATAAAAGCACGAAACATGATTTGCTGCTGAAGTTTTGTTTCTGCTGTTTTGCCGTAGCCCTACCACTTTCCATGTGTTTACTAGGGTGTTACATGGTTATCAAGCCTCAATCGCTGGATATGGCTCAGGCCTCCCCTTCAATGCAAGTCTAAGTAACTCTTCAAAGTTGTGTCTCTTTGAAAAGTAACAGCAACAAGCCTTACAACCGAAGTTTAATACACAGGGCTAGGGGGGAGTTCAAATTCCCAACCCTAAGTATGAGAAACTAGCAAACACTGCTAAATATGCGCACAGACAAATTACTTTGTCACTGGAAACTTATCACATCCTTTCTGGTTACGACACAGTGCAAGACAGAAAGTTGATTATGACTTCTTATAACCTATAACCTGAACAGAAAGGACAATTTGGAATGCAAAGAAAAACATATTTGCATATTTAAACGCTGAATGAGGAGTGTGTGGAGTGCAAAGTGAAGGGGTAGGAGCAATAGCTCAGCAGTCTGGGCAGCATCATCCCTGCCAGGGCACGCACTTCTTCTCGTCTCTTTCCTCTGAGGACTGACTCTCCGAGGGCGGCACGGGAGTGGAGCAGGACGAGGGCTGCAGCAGCGGGACGGGTGCGGAGCCCGGGAGGTTCAGGCTCTCCAGGGAGTCGGTGTTGAGCAGGCGCTGGTTCTCATGTTGGGGGCAGATCACGTACCGGCTGGGGTGGTGGACTTCGACAGTGGCCACAGAGCCCGAACCCTTCAGGGCCCCGAGAACACAGGCGACACCCCCCGTGATGGGGTCACGGCCCCCCACGGCCCCCAGCTCTCCGGACGTCTCCTCCATATTGACATAGAGTATCTCATCCGGGTCTTGGCTCGGAAGATCTTCCAGGACCTTTTCCAGCTCACCGCACAAGATCTCGAAGCTCGGCCTGTCCTTCGGGCTCAACAGCCAGCAGGAAAACATCAGGGAATAGCTGTGGGGAAAACAAAGACACACAGATGTCAAGGACATCACTTGTCTTGTGATTGGACGCGGTATATTGTAGAACATGAAAAATGTTTGAGAGCAATGGTAGAGGGTATGGTTTTTATTAAAAAAAACAACTTGAATGTTGGTCTTTTCCTCACACAACGCTCTGGTTGGACTTTATAAGACTTGTACTGTCGCACATGAGCAGGGCTGAGAATCAAGAGCCAGTTCTTAATCAGTATTGGTCCCAGTGTTTGTTTTTTTAAACTGCATATTGGGCAGAACACTATAATAAAATAGTGATAAACCCTATTCGGACGGGATTAGTTTTACAACGTTAGAGGAGTCATGTAATTTTACCACGGGACGTCTGTAATAATAATGGCCCATTCCCACGGGATAAGACATCTCAGTAAAACTAGCAGAGGTGTGAGAGGTAACTCGATTTATGCAGCACCGCCACTTTCCTGTCGTCATGTGTGTATTGCGTTGCTTTCTGATATCACATGTGCAAACACATTTACCCTATATTTATATAAAACAGTAAGGTCCAGTCGCATGATGTATTAATTCAATTCAGATTGGATTATATTGGTAATAGGCACTTGCCTAACACAAAGTGCTTTCGACCTTATTTTTGTTGAATGGTATGTGGAAAACACTTGAGTCTTTCCACAGACTTGTCCCATCGTCTAGAACGCAACTGAACGCTTTATCAAGCGCCTCCAGACTTGAAAAGCCGCGGAAAACTACTTTTAAACAGGAAAGGATGGAATATTTAGGTACATATTTACAGCGGGTCTATTCGCGCGGGATTAGTATTACCTGAGGACATTTTTCTGGACCTTTTTACTGAAGGTAAACGTTGCCGTAATCTTTATTGCTATTGTCTATAATGATCACTGGGCAATAATTACTTTACTCCACCTCTCCTTGTTAAACTAGTCCCGGCCGAATAGGGCTATAGTGCTACTGCTGTGCCACAACCAAATCCACAGACTGAATTGTTTCCCAGTTTGGAAACTATCATTATATTTTGAATTCCCTTTGGTGTCACTAGAGGCTTTAAAAACCTGTTAGGCTGCAACCCCACTTTTGAAAAATCCCCAGAAATGGCATACCCAAACTGAAAGGGTTCATGAACCCTTTGCACTAAAAGCTCAAGTATGATCTCATTTGAAAGCTGACATCTGGCAGTTTCTTGTAAATGTAGAATTAGTTATTGTCATAATGAAAAAAAAGAGTTATAAATAGCTCCAAAGTTTTGTAAAGTTATTAGAAATGTATTTTTATGAAACATCTTCATGAAAATAAACTGCAGCTAAAGCCACATGTCTGACCATGTTATATTTAAAATCTGAAGGTGATAAGTCTAAAACTCTGTATATAGTTAAATGTTTTTCAAGATCATGTCATATGACTTTATTTTGATTAGACTCTAAAATGCAAACTGATGTTTATTGTCCTCTATTAGCATCTATTCAGTCTATTGTCTCTGTTGTTTTGTGGTGCAAACGAGCCCCATTCAGTGTCAGTCTCTCCTGCACACATTCACACATCTCCAGCCTGCTTATGGCCCTAAATATGCTTTTCTTTTGTCTGCATTATAATTACTAACGACTGGAATTTTTTAATTATTTTATCAAAGTTCTCACTTCACATTTGAAACTGTATCAAATACACTTCTTGAAAAAAAGCATTCCTATTTAGAAAAATTCATAAAAATAACAGCTAGGTGGCAGGTGCACCTAGAGCTAGCTAGCATGTTAGCTTAGCACACCATCAATGCACAACAATTTATGAGATTAAAACCATGTTTGTGCTCCAAACTTACTTTATAGCACAAGTCGAGTGTTTTACATAACCGGTAATACTTTATAATAACTGCACGCTATTAATCATTAATTAAGCATTAGTAAACAGTTAATTCATCATTTATAAAGCATTAATAGACATCAATTAGCAGTTTATAAATGCTTTATTCTTGATTTATAAGCATATCTATAATTGGTTTAATAATTGTATTTTCATACTTTATTAATGATCAACTCATCATTTCTAAATGAAGTATAGCATTATTTACAACCAGTTATTTAGGAGTTGTCAGTGGTTCATAAGATTACTTAGAAAATGTGAGTAAATTATAAATAAACTCTTTCAATGTACATTCATAAATCTTATTACATAGTTACTTAGTGTGTTAATAAATGCTTTATTAACACGTATTTCTACTGTAATTCAGGGTTAGTTCAGGTAGTTATAAAGCATTTAGTAGTTGTCAGTAAACTATTTTTGTGAGCTCATCTAAAGTGAGGACTATTTGTGCATTGTAAAGTATTTACAAAGTATTTACAAAGTATTCATGACGACAGCACAGGAGGTTTTTTTCCTGAATGAGAGCGGCTGATGCTCATAATTCATATTAAAGGTATCGACTCATTTTTTCATTACATAACTCCTGACACAAATTAAGACATAACTGTCACTATAAGTTTCTCAGAATACAACAGTGGTCAAATACTGAAACGTTTTAATGGTGTATAGTTTGTCAAGGTAATAACATTAAATCTGGCAACTTTGAACTATTAAAACAGCGCCGGCGCACTGGCAACGGTTAACAGGTTAGAGCTAAGCGTGTACACAATCAGGTGTCTTTTTTGCATTAGGCATTATAGCCCTGGTTTATTTTATTATTCTCATTACCCAGCGGTGCTACCTCCTTTCAAAATGACAAGTGTGAAGAAATGCTTAAGCTGAGGTTGGGTTAAGCCAGGTCTAAGCATAGTGTGAAAATGAGGTTTTCCACAGGCATACTCACATGCTGTCCAGGCAGTCCGGGGGTTGTTTCAGACGGTTGCCCTGCCGCAGATAATCATAGATCTCACTGTTTTCCACTCCAGGGTACGGCGTCTGACCCCGAGTCGCAATCTCCCACATTGTCACTCCAAATGACCACTGCGGGACAGACAAATGCACCTTTATAAACCATATGAACTCTGAGAAAGAGAACAGCAAATGAACATGCTCTGATGAATCATTAAGACCAGGCAGACATATTAGCTCAGTTTTGAATCTCTCTGTACTTTGTAATTGTTTGTATTGCTCTTGTCTAGTGTGAACTAGCGCTGCAAGCAACCACTGTCTGCTGTTCTTCTGAAAAACTGCCCACATAACTGCTGTTCTAGGATCTGGTTGCTCCGTAATAATAGCAAGTTGGCAAAACAGATTTGTCACATGATCCAATGTGTTTCTGTTTATTTTATGTTACTAATTTCTATTTATGGAATAGCTATGATCCATTTCACAAGTTTGTTTGCCCATATAGCCTTTAAGCTAATAAGGTCAAGCGTATTTGGCTTGCTGTCCACAGTGGAGGGCCTTGAGGAAGCAAGATGAAAATGAAATTTTCCAACTCTTGTAAATATTGAATGCTTTAGAGCACAGAGTTAAGTTAAAGCTAAAAAAAGTTATAGAAGTGGAGGTTTATTATTATGAAAAATACATAAAAAAATAAAAATTTTATCTGAAATATATCCAGAAGTAGAAGATAAATGTGATAAATGCCATGGCTCCCCTTGTCATCTTAGCCACATGTTTTTGTTGTTGTCCTGATCTGAAAGATTTCTGGGTGGGTTATTTTAATATTATGTCCTCTGTTCTTCTCCAACCTTGCCCTCTGATTGCTGATTCCTGACCCCTCACTTGCACTTACACAAAAGGACATCATAGCTTTCACATCCTTGCTAGCAAGACGCTCCTTATTGTTACATTGGAAGTCTGCTAAATATCCTTCTATCTCCCGATGGCTCAGAGACATCATGTATTTTTTAAAACTTGAGAAAATTAAATACACGTGGAGAGGATGTACAGTCAAATTTTTCCATAAATGGCAACCATTTATTTCCTATTTCACTAATTTAGTGGTACTACCCAATTGAATGTGTGCCTGTTATTGTTTATTGCATAAATAACCAGTAATATGTGTGTTGGTCGTGGTGAGCTGAGTGGGGGAGTGGGTGGGGGATGTTCATTGTTTATTACACGGTACTCTGTGATCTAATTTAATTATGTTCTCTTACATTCTTATCAGTGTTTTTTTTTTTTTTTTTTTTTTTTATGTGTGTATATGTGTCCGTGTACATCTGCATATGTTTAAAAAAAAAGAAAGGAGGGGGGGGGGAAAAGGATAAATTGTTACTGTGAATTGAAATATAGTATTTTCTTTCTTCTCTCAATAATTTTTTTTTTTATAAATACTATTTTTAAATTTTGTATGAAATATATTTTCCAAAATATGTTTTACTCTAAAACTTTGAGAGAGAAAAATCAAAGCCATAAACCTAAACTAGTTGTGTTCCAAATTTAATTCCAAATTGTATTCACATAGCAAGTGCCAAAACCTCCGTTGAAGTAAAAAATGAGTACAAAAAAAGTCAAATTTTTCGGTCAAAAATGACTGGACAAAAACTCTGGCTTGGGATGTGGATGTTGTGCGGTGAGGCGTAAAGCTATTAAAATGTGTTTTTAAATGTGAAGCACATCTTCATAGCCGTATCCTGGAGTTGGTTCACCTTCCGCCTATGGCTGCAAACCTGACATTATCTCTCCAATAGGGATCAAAATCATGTCCACTACTAATGATATGAATCAGTTCTTTCTCAGTCTTTATCTATTCATCAAATGGACGATGTCTTACCACATCACTCTTGGTGGTGTAGACCCTGTCTGCCAGACTCTCGATGGCGATCCACTTGACAGGCATCTTAGAGATGCGCCCTTGTCTGTAGTAGTCCCCATTGTAGATCTTCTTAGACAAGCCAAAGTCAGCCACACACACGTTCATGTTCTCATTTAACCTGGTTAGCAGAGAGGGGAAGAAAACAACTCAATATTGCATGTCCATATCTGTAAGTAGCAAATGTGTGTGTGTGTGTGTGTCTATTTCACCCACATGCAGTTTCGAGCTGCTAGGTCTCTATGAATGAAATGTTTGGCACTCAGGTACTCCATTCCTCTGGCGATATCGGCCATGAACTTCACCAGCATCTGAGAGGGCAGATACTACACACAGGACACAAAGATAGTTTAGATATTTAAAACAGAAATGATTTTGGTCTTCAAACTGCTGTAGAAAGCTAATGCATCCTCCAATGTAATGTAACATTCGTCATTAGATGTTTTTGTGTGTTCTTCGTGTGACAGGCAGGTGGTGCCAGAGTCTTTCCCAGAAACTGCTCTGACCACAGACACATTGACAATAACAACAGTTATAGACCAGTGGGCGTTAAAAAACACTTTGCGGTACAACATGTTCCCGAGACAATGTATTGTGAGCGTGTGCCTGACGTCTGTCCTTTAGAGGAACTTAATTTATGATAGCAAAGGAGTTTCCCGACTCGGACCATGAGAATGTGCCTCAAAACAAACATTAGTTCGATCTCAACAGAATCATTGACTGTGAACACAGTGTTTGCATTCATAAGCGATGGTGTAACCATTGTGAGAAGAAGACTTGTTTTAGTAGTGTTGGTGCTAGATAGGATAGGCTGCATCCCAGATGTGTCTGTATGAGCCAATGTTTCAAATCTCAGCATACAATCCAAAATACTTCAATGTTTTTTTCCAAGTCCTCATTTACTCACAAAAAAGGGTTTGGAACCACATGAATGTATGAATATTTTTATATTGCTTTTATGAAAAAGAGCAGAATGAACAAAAAAAGTCATACCGGTTACGGCGACATGAGGGCAAATAAATAATGACAGAGCTATATTTAATTTACAGGGAACTTCCAGATCTCTCCTCTCCCAGTGTTTGCGTGCGCTCACCACAGGAGCGTCTCCCAGTCTGGAGTAGAGCAGGTAGCTGTGCAGGTCTCCATGCTTCATGTAGGGAAGGATGACCACAGGAGACGGATAGCCTTCACTCTCCACTGTCTGCAGACACACACCTACCACACAAACACAACCATATCACATCTCACATTTTCTGAATACAGTGTCAGTCTAACGGCTCAGTAAAGTGACAGCACACGTCTCCTCATCAAACTGCCCGATCATTCATGTCTGCAGGACAAGCTGCACATCAACGTTTAATTCTCAACGCATGTGACTTACCCTGCATATGAGCAGTAATAACTGTACAGCTAATAAGAACATAGCCTAACATGACATGGATTTTCATGATCTAATCAAATCCTAATGCAAAAAAAATCAAGTCTTGTCCTGCATTATTTCACACTGAATATTCTGTTCTACCAAACGCACGGGTTAGAGCGGCATGGATGATCCATGCGACCGTAATCCCGGAGAAGATGGCGGAAGCGCGAGTACGGTGGTACAGACACGACTTATGGAGCGACTCGGACTGCGGATAAATCCCTGAAGACGGGGACGACCGATAGCAGCTCGACTCGAGCGACTGAAGGAAGACATGGAGATCGACCCCGCCAATGGAGAAAGCTTGCTAAAAAAGAGGACCTGCAGGGGCACATTTGTTTTCTGTTTAAAAATAAAAAGATTCATAAGCAGAGGCACAGATCAAAATGTTGACTCGATGTCAGTTTATATTTTGAGCTAATTCAAGCCTGTTTATGTGATGACCATTCTTAGCTACTGAAAATGACCAATTCTAATTCTAGTTTTTGGTAGCACTTTATCTTACGGTCCTGTTCCGCATGTACATACTTTGTACTTATTATAGCAATTACAATAACTGGGTTATAACCATAGACTATTAAAAAATATGGACGTAGTGTCCTTGACGTCACCAGTGGGTGAAGAGATTGTGGGCGGAGCCGGCCGTCGCCATCTTGGCAGCGTCACTCCCGGATAGACGAAAATGGGCAGAGGCGGATTAGCTGAGGGGACGTGATGTTAACAGACAGCAGACAAACGGCTAGTAGTGACATCAGCGGCAATCCACCTGTCACTCAACTGGCCACACCCTTAATTATGCAGAACTTTAAGACTTAATATAATTTAAACGGATGAATTATAAAAAAAAATCCCCCCCCTCACAGTTGTCATGAAGGGCAAAATTAGCTATGTAGACCAAAAGCACTTTTAGTACCAGGCTGTAAACATCTGCTGTACGGTTGGGCATATTAACCTGGGGGTCTATGGGATTGACTCTCTTTTGCAGGCTGTCTCTAGTGGCCAGTCGATGAACTGCAGTTTAAGTCACTTCCGTGTTGGATTCAAGAGAGAGAATAGATGGTGCCGCTTGATTTTAACTAGGTACTAACCCTGAACCTAGCCCTAAACATAACATTAACCCATGTAGTTCCCTTATATTACCAGTACTCTCTTGGGTAAGTGCACTGAAAGTACACGTACTGTAAAATAAAGTGTAACCGTTTTTACAATCTCTAAGACACATTTCTCAATACTTAGATCACTCAGTGATCACAACAGCAGTCTATGTGGGCTAAACTCTGGATCATTTATCATTGCTTTGGCACAAATGCATTCAATGACAACATCTTTCAAATGACATCACCTCTTTTCTCACGTAGACACAAACACCACCAAAACCCAATGAACCTACAGACACATTTGCACGTTTACATGCTCTTTTCAAAACTATTCAACTTATGTTCAAACCTAGCATAATACACAACTGAATAAGACAAATTCACTATATTTCTATCTAAAGACACAAGTCTAAAAAATTTAATACTATCAAAGCAATTAGATGTACACAATTTAATTTAATTTCAATTGAATTACCATCTATACAAAAGGGGAAAACTTAGGAATCATTTTGTACTGTAATGTAAACATGGACTATGTGACAAACTGCAGTCTATTATAAGCAGTAGAGAGTCATTCTTGTTTTGTAAAGAGATTTTACATAATAAAAAGTTTTGAGACATTTTTGAGAGTGTTTTGGTAGTTTTGGTGCATTTTGAATGTAAAATGAATATCTGTGGAAAGTTGGTTAGGAGAATTGTGTAAAAAGTGATGAAGTATTGAGAAATGTGTCTTAGCGATTATAAAAAAACTGTTGTTTCTACTAAAATATCAGTCCGTTAGACTAAGCTAATCTACAAACTACTGTAGATTAGTTGACTACCAATAGGAGTGGTGTCATGTGACCGTCTCCTGTTACTGTATCTGGCGACATGGAGGAGAAGTGAGCCAAACTTTCTTGTAGGTTCATGTCAGGAGACTTATGTTCAGCGTTTTACTGAAGCGTGACCCCACTCACCTAGAAGCCGCATGACATTCTGATGATCGAACTCCTTCATGCACGCCGCCTCTCTCAGGAAATCTTCCATTTCTGTGCGAGTGCAGATGGCGACTGACCAGAACACAGCAGGAGGAGGAAGTTAGTCGGATGGAAATATTGCACGTGTTTTCAGAGATGCTGCGGGCGGTACTCACTTTTCATGGTCTTCACTGCCACTTTGAGCACAGAGTCCTCCTGAGTGAGTAAACCCTCCATGACAGAGCCGAACTCACCTGCACACACACACACACACACACACACACAAGCCTTTATCTGATCTGATCGTGAGTCCAGACAATACAGGTCACAGATCCCTACAGCAGTCATGTGACGCTCACCTTCCCCGAGTGTTTTTCCCAGCGTCAGCTTATGTCTGTCCACCATCACGTCCTGTAACTTTTGTTTGAGCTCATCGCTGATCCCCAGAGAGTTTACTGAGAAAAGAACGAGCCACCTGAGAGATTAGCATCAGTTTTCAAAGCCTCATTGAGAGCGTTTTCAACATCATGTCAGACAAACAATATAGGCCTATTCTTTAGAGAGAATATTGTCTTTGACATTGACATTTTCTCTTTGTATTGTAATACAATCACACACTACCAACCAAAGTGAGTTAAAGGTGATATCTGGTGCCACTAAATGCATGATAATTGTTTACCTCAGACTTTATTTCAAGTGTCTGCAAGAAGTGGTTCGGAAGAACTTTCTCTTACATTATGTGTAAGGTTCGCTCATCGTGTTACATATGTGTGAATCAAAACAGTTTTAAAGAGACAAATAGACAACTGTCTGTGACTTAAATGTCTTGTACGAAAATGAAAAATGTCACTAACAGAGAATTCAAGATATTACAGAAAAACTGCTCTTACTTAATAATATTCTAATTATAATAATGAACAAAATAACAATATGGTACAATATTCTGGTGGTCCGAGATCCAAAAGTGGATTAAGACCTGATTAACAATACAATGAAATGTTACGGAGCCCCTAAAGGGACATGGAGAAGAAAAAAATATGAGATGGAGGAAAAAATATTTGTCAATGCTTGTGCGTTCTCTCGCAAATGTCTGGCAGTTTGTGAATCCCTAAAATGACTGAACAGTTCGGTTCTCTTATTTAGGATTTTATAAACTGTGGTTGTCGCTCTGTCAATATTTAGGGAGCATTTTTGCCTTTTCATATTATCTCAAGTGTGATTAAAGTAAACAGATTTGGCTTGTCGTTCAGCATAAAGGACTCGAGCACAGATGAACTATGAACTCTAGCTGAAGAATGCGATTTGAGACGGAGGGAGTGAAAACTGCATTTAGCAGCAGTGTATACGTGACCAAAGAGAAGTCTGAAAGAAGCCTATGATGTTGCAAGACTGTTTTGCTCTACAAATGAACCCCCGAATGGAAATCACGATAGAAAAAGAGTGAGAGCAAAAACAAAATGTTATGGAGCTTGTCCAGATGACATAAACCCCCGCCCTTTACTACTGCTCAAAACAAGCTCATGAACGCCACCATGACCGTCCTCTCACTATCTCACAACACATGACGTCAGGCTTCCCTGGAAATCTCTGGATCAGATACCAGGCCTTGAGATAATGCAGATGTTTCTACTCTAGCGCAACACTCAGCTTGTGTTTCAGTGATTGAGCTCATGACAGCTCTGAGATATGCATGAGTTATAGCTAATATTTGTGAATACTGGAGTTCAGCACAGAACACATCTTATTTACTTTCAACTCATTCTCAGGACACGAGTGAGGTGAAAAATATATTAAAGTTGTAGGAAATATTGACAAAAAAATCTCTCTCTCTCTCTGTGTGCGTCCTGCTTTTGCCAAATTAGACATGTTCATGGGTCAACATAGTTGGTTCATTCCTGTCATATTTTGTTCATTCCAAACATTCCTGTCTGAAAATGTAGTTTTAATCCCCCATCCCCTACCCCCTAAACCCAACACTACTCATAACTTATCCCTAAAGTCAGAGGGAAATGATGGTGAATAACAGTGATCTAGAAGCACCTAACCCTGCTGGTCAGCCTAAACTTGACATAAACTGTAAACTTTCGCCTCAAATCTGATTGATTGATTGATTGATTGATTGATTGAAATTTTGTTCCAGGATCAACAAAGACGTCGATCCAGGAATATGTTGGACTTGAAGAAATCAGGATCTTCATGGCTGCGCGTACATCTACTGTATCTTTGGGAGTTTTAGACCATGAAAGTGAGGACATTTTGTTCGGCCCTCTCTTTCTGAGACTCTTTTAAATGCCCGTTTGAGGGTCAAGACTTGGTTTTAGGGATAAGGTTATAATTAAGTTGTGAGGGGTAGGGTTAGGTAAGGAGAGATTGCAGAGATCGCATTGTGTCAATGAATGTCCTCATAAAGATAGATGTACAAGAATGTGTGTGTTGGGTTCTGTCAGGTTTTAAAGCCAACACCCATTGATCATGTTTCTATATTATTATAAAATGTTTTTTTCATCTGTTGGGCTCTAGGTTCACTTCTCCCTCTTTCTATCCAGTTGTGTTGCTCCTGCATGTTGAGGCACGTCAGTGTCAATCTGTCCCTGTCAGTAATAGATCCAGCAGTTTGAGGGGGAAATGTGATGCCAGGTTATGAGTGCATGCTTATTTCCCTCAAACCTCTGCCAAACAACAGTGAACACATCTCAAGAGTACTCAGAAGTGAGGTTGTCAGATCTTTTGAGACCATTAACTTGCATATATTTTTCACATCATCGTGAAATTGTGCATTTTATGAGAGTAAGTTTGCTGAGAGAAATAGCACTGCTTACAAGACAGCAATAGTGTTACAG
The DNA here is from genome assembly GCF_949152265.1 of Phoxinus phoxinus. NCBI lineage: Eukaryota > Metazoa > Chordata > Actinopteri > Cypriniformes > Leuciscidae > Phoxinus > Phoxinus phoxinus. Next base: position 8,858,946 of record NC_136879.1, read on the forward strand.
TTTAGGTTTTAGTCTTCAGTCTGTGCAAATGTCTTCTGTCAGGCGGGTGTGAGAGTCAATACAACACAACAGCGTCTTCTCTTTGTAAAGGCGACAATGGGAGGTTATAAGATACTAACTCAGTATGTTAACCTTACCATGCCATCATGTACAGTTTAAAAGTAAAAGGGAGATTTTCAAACCTACCAGCAGTATAAGTTTGGTAAAAACTAAACCTAGAAAGCCCATCTAAGACGTGGAGTTGAAGCCCATCTAAGACTTTCATTGATCCATTTTTGACCAGGTGTTACTGTTCTAGTTACAGCTTCACGTGCAAGTAAAGACTCAAAGAAAGAAAAATCAAACTCACGTGTGGCTTCTGTCGTGCGTCGGCTGTACGTGCGACGAGCTCGGTATCGAACCACAAGTTCACCGCTCTCCATCATGGGTTCAAATGCCTCACTGTACACACACAAATATACATATTTCACATGAGACAGAACTCCTTGGTATTTTTCATTCATTTATTCACTCAATGTGTTTTTTTTTTTTTTTTTGCGCTTATTTCCAGCATCTCAGGCCATTGGCAGAGAAACACTCTGGACAGATGACCAGTCCGTCATAGTGCTAATACACACAGACACACACTTACAGCCTCCGACAATTAATGTCTCCAATTCAGCTGTGCTGCATGTCTTTGAACTGTGGGAAACCCCTAACCTGCTCACGACACGCAAACTCCTCTTGCATGCTAATGTAATGAAAGTTGGGAAAGAACTCCTAAAAATATATGCACTTAAAATGCAGTGTTCCCTTTCCTGAAAAATAAACTAAAACATTGACGACATCCTATCCAGCTCGGTGCATATAGAGTTTTGTAGATTATATCTTAAGAGTGTCTTATCTTAAAGAGGACCTATGCCCGTTTACAAAGTCTTTTTTTCTTACAAAGTCTTTCGGACAGGTTTCATACTTAAACAAAACAAAAAAAGATTATTTCCTCCTTATTCTACATTGTTGCTCTTCTCTTCCCAGTCTGTCAGTAACGCTCTGGGGTGCGTTTCCCGTACAACTATATAGCTCACTGCTTAACTACCATAGTATGATGCATCGTTGGAGAAATCAACTAGCTCGTCACGACTGTTTCCCGAAACCGTATGTCGCAAAAGTATCGTTCAACCACATTGGTTTATGACGTCTCGCACGTGGTGGACTAATAAATTATTTTAATTAATCTGTTTGAGATCGAATTAACGCTAGATTTTGTCATATAAGTTACAGACATGGCATCTGAAGACCATTTCAAATTTTTCTCAGTTATTTTGCTTTATTACCAGACTCAATATTTGGCTCGTTCTTACATAGTAGAGCACGTTCGCACATGCACAGTCTTCAAAAACGGTGCTTTAAATCTCTTGACAAACTAAAAGACGTAAATTACATTTGTATGTATTCTAAATAAATAACACGGGTTGTACTGAATGTCAGCTTGCTTATTTTGCTAAAGATAAGGATTTATTCAGTCTACATCTCATGTAAACTAGAAACTATGCTTCTAACCACAGCTCCAGAGCGGTCGCTCCAACCACACAAGTTTGCGATGCTGTTTGCGAACGTTCGTTGGAACGATGGTTTCGGGAAACACCAAATCGTTGAACTATGCTGATAACGACGGAACTTGCGACCATAGTTGTCTAACGATGCTTTCGGGAAACGCACCCCAGTTTAGTATCTGTCTCTATGAAGCCCCTCCTTCTGAATTGCACAATGCGCTCTGATTGGTCGGCTGGAGCAGTGTGTTGTGATTGGTCGAGCGCTTCGAGCGTGTTGGGAAATGTCCCGCCCCTTACCATAATCACGAGTTTCAACACACTACTAACTAACTCAACCAGGCCCCGCCCCTTTATTCTGCATATTAATTATTTAAATGAGGAATATTGTGAGGTGTTCGTTCCCGGAAGAAACTCAAGACTACAATGGAGGCGTTTCAGGAGTTCAGAAACACTGACACTGATGTGGAGAATAAGAGGCCATTTGCACAACACCGCTTTCAACTAAAATCAGAACACTTTATATTTATATTTTGGACGTTCATTTACACGACAACAGTGCTTTGGGGGCTAAAAATGCTAACTTTCGCAAACAAGATTTAAAGTGCAAGTTTTTGAAAACGATACCGTTATCGTCTCTGTGTAAACAACAAAAACACAAATGTGTGAAAACGGTGGCGTCATGCAAACAGCAACAATATATGAACATGTGGAACAGCAATATTAGATAAAAGTCCCCCTGTGGTGAAAATCCAGCTTTGATTTAGTTGTTCATATGTCTATATGGTGTGTTTAATCTGCTTTAAGACACAGCGGGCCCTATCTTGCACCCAGCGCAATTGACTTTGAACACCGACGCATGTATCATTCCTATTCTGCACCCGCGCACAGCGGACTTTTCCCTCCACAGACGCACGTCGGTAAATTAGGGAATGAACTTGCGCTCGCGGGGGCGGTTCAGCGCAAAGAGAAGGCGTGTTCCGGCGCAAAACTCTCCTGGTGCTATTTTCCAGTTTTAGAAAGCAATTCCGCCATTGACCAGGAAAAAAACAGTCTAAAGACAGTGGCGCGTTGCGCGTTAGTGATATGGTATTTTAAGGGCGCGTGCTTGGCCATAATGTTAACGCGCATCCACTTTGATTCTCTAATATAAAAAGATGCAGCAGTTTTCATTTTTGCAAATCATACATTATTACAAGGAAAAATATTAACACACGAGAGAAATCATTGTTGTGTCCGTGAAGATGTGAAAAAGATCTATCTAGATAAAAAAAAAAAAAAAAAAAAAAATCTAGATTAGGCTACACATTTACTACCCAAATTATACGCCTGTTTAACCGAAGCTAATTTGGGTGGGTTTCTCCCATCATCCCCAATGTCACTTCTCTGTGTTTTACAGCCCTGACGAGAACGCCGGTCTCCTCGGCTGTGAACTGCTCCTGCGTGCGCCGGCAAATCCGCCGTTAATAGCGATCCGCCATGGAACAAGCGCGCCGGCACTCTTAAAGGGAATGTGAGAGGACGCTCTGATTGGTTTATTTCACGTTACGCCCAAACCACACCTATGAATAATGAAGCTACTTCAGACCAACCCCTTTTAGATTTGCGTCGGGCGCAAGAGTCATTTATCGCGCTGGGAAAATAGCAACAGCGCCGGGATCCGCCCACAGAGTTACTTGCGCTTTGCACTTTGACACTTGCGTTTCAGATCGTTAAAATAGGGCCCAGCATGTGTAAATTCATAAGTGGACAGCATTGCTGAGTACTTTCTGCTTAAAACTGCAGTGAACCAAAGACAGTCTCAGAAACACGGTTTGAAATCGCTGGTGTTTCTGACGTCACAAACTACCTTGTAACCAATCAGATCAACGTGTGATCGTCAACCAGTGGATCTCTGAGTGAGTGAGTGAGTGGAGGCGGGGCTCATTTGCATATTCATAAAACCATGTATACTAAATGAGGCAAGGGTGTCGAGTTACATTCAAGCTATTTTAAGGCATGAATATTTTTTTTTCAAGGAAAAAACATTTAAATATGTAATTTTGGTGATCAGAGTTTTAAGGGATAAAATTGACAACAGGGGGACTTTAACTAAAAGAAGCCTAATAGCTTTTAAATAGCCTTTCATTTTTAATCAGTCAATCAGTTTCCTGCCATTTTTTAGTTACGTTTAATAGTAGCATTGACATCTTTGCTGTCAGAATCCTAAAAAGAAAGAAAAAACACAGCAAAATGTGTGTGACCACTGAAAGGAAAAGACAGTAAATCCTCATCACCACCCACCCGAAGCGAGTCTCCTTCCGCCTGAGCCTGGTCACGTACACAGCCAAGAGCACAGCTAGAGCGACAGCGACGGCGATGGCCATCACCACGTACCACCAGTGCCAGGAGAACGCCGGAGGACTCGAGAGACCTGATGTAAAAAGACATGTCCATTTAAACTTGATTATGAGGACAGAGGAAAAACATGCAAGCACTGATGTGTATGTGTTTCAAAACCTAGTGACCTGCCTATTAAACAGGGTTTCAAAGCATTACAACCTTTGAGTGTAATGTATTTTCTGTCTGTGCTTTTGTTTTATAGACACTTTTTACATGTTTGAAGAAATGGTGAGTGGTGCTTTTCCTTTTCCATCTCTACAAAGCTATGAATGCCCCGAATCTGAATATCTCAGCAAGTCTCCCCATTAGAGAAATGAACTGTGAATAAGAGTGTGTCATATATAATAGAGATCAGTGTTGGCATAGTCGCTAGATTAGTGATTTTCAGACCCCTTTAGCGACTAGCAACTAGCAACAAATCTAGCGACTTTTTAGACTGCGGGTAAACGTAGTCAACCACCACTGAATACTCTTTTCCATGGTCTGACAGAAAATATGTATATCAGAACAGCTTTATTGGACGATCAACTATATATTTTATTAAAATACAGCATGTGAGCACGGATTAGGAGAGAAAACGGATGTAAAGATCCGACAGTTGGCACATTAAAAGCCTGCTCAAATAGTAGCTAAGAAACATTAGATGATTATCTACTGGCATTTAGCTATTTTTTGAGAAGGCTTCAGCTACTCTACATTGAAAATAGTTGGCAACACTAACAGTGATAGATTTACTGTTGAGAACACAAATTGCCTTGAGTTGTCCTACTCACGATGTGGCGCTTCTCAGGATCGGTCATTTCCTACAATCAAATTCTGACAAAATAAAAAAAACATCCACACATAAGCTGCTACAAATATGAATGCACTGAGATCATTATTTCGATGTAAAGCTTGATAGGGATTTTTGCTTGACAACATTCTTCTTCCTGAGAAATTCAAGTTAGGAAACATGGTTTCTGTTCCTGATGCAGAAAGGCTAGTCCATGCATTCATGAACTCAAGATTATTATAATGCACTGCTGGCTGGATTTCCTGCAGTTTCTATTCATCAAAATGCAGAAGTTCTTACCAGATCTGGGAAATGTATCATACTAGCCCAATTGAATCATTGGTGCACTGGCAACCGGCTCTGAATATGAACTCCTAGTACTTGATTGATTGATTGATTGGTTGATTGATTGATTGATTGATTGATTAATTGCCCTCTCTCCTCTAGTTGCTCATTGCTGCCCTTCGCTTGTCAGAACCGGACGCACACTTAGCAAATAGTTAGACAGATTTTCAACAGGTCTGAAATCTGCTGTGGTGTGAGCCACTTGTTATAGTGAGCCGTACATTAGAAGAGCATGCACGACTCATATTGCAGACTTGTTGTATATTAGTTATGGATAGTTATGTTTAAAATGACTGAAGAAGCCATGATCTGTAGACACGGTAAATCTTCATAATATCATTTCTGTTTCTTTACAAACAAATCAAATGGGAAGTCCCCATAAAACCGTGCGTGTGTGTGTGTGTGTGTGTGTGTGTGTGTGTGTGTGTCTGGGGGTGGATGTGTGTTTTGTTGAGTTGGTCATTGGTTGAATTAGCTCATTTAATGACCTCAGTGCAAGATGTCCATATTTGCAACAGGGTGTTGCTTCTAGAAACCGTCCTAAAGTCTCTGTTTCTCTTTAAACATGCCTCCCACTCAACTAAACTCCTCACAGTTCTGTAACTGCTTTCCTTTCCATTCATTTCTGTCTGTTCCTTTCTTTCCTCAATTAGTCTTTTTCTTCCTCTTTTTCTGAGACAGCAACAGCAAACAGAAATCATTTCAAGAAGGGCACTAAATAAGGGAAGTAAAAGGAAAAGTCCACTTCCATATCTTGTGTGGGTCCGGATTTCTTGTTTATTCACCAAATCACATATATGTCTGAAATCACTTCAGTAAAATAACATCTTGATCAAAAAATACAAATGTAAAAAGGTTTCTTTCAGTGATAGGTTACGGTAGAACAAATAGAGTTAGATCAATATAAAAAGACTAAAAGTCGATGGGGAGCTCCCACTCGTGTGTGTATGTCACTCACCTCTGGATTGCCCAGTTTCTGCAAAACATTGCAAGAAAAGAGACCATTAACATCGAGTGGATCTGTTTGACCTGTGAGTATTTCCGATTGTCGTCTGTCTGCTTTCATACCTGCATGAAAGAGCGTGATGGTTTCGAGAGGCGTCCAGGGTCCCTGTCCTGCACCGGTGTACGCACACACTCTGAAGGAAACATTCGACAGCGGTGCTGAGAGATTGACCAGCAGCTCTGTGTCCAAACCCGTGTCCACCAGAACCTGCCAGAATGGACATATGCAGAGAATCAGTGATATACAACAACTGAACCTTGCTGGAAAACAACAGCATCGCTGGTCACCAGCATCAGGTGTGTTCTTAGTGCTGGGACCTGCGTGGGATGCTGGTTTTGGTCTGCTGTTCACCAGCATGAGAAGCAGGAGTGCCGATGGACCAGCTACACCAGCTCAGTTTTGCTTGAGAACAGCATGACTATACTGGTCCACCACTAGACCAGCTCTAACCAGCATAAACCAGCCTGGACCTACTGGGAATTCATGCTGCGTTATGCTGGATTTTCAGCAAAGCAAATGAGATGTTCGAGTCAACATGAAACACTGATTTCTGTGAACTGATGGATCGACACAGAGAAAATAATGAAATATTTGATTTCATGTTTGAAGTCAAGTCATTGATGTAATTTAAAATCCCAGAGAATAAGATGCAATTCTACAGAACTTTTTTGCTGGACTTTACAAAATAAATCCCTTTCCTTACTCAGCGTTACAAAAAAAAAACCTTCATGATAGTATAACATGGCAATACAATGGTACTGAATGATACCAAAACAAATGTTAATTTTTCCAGGATTAAGGAATGGAAATCCAAAAGTAAACAAAAAGATAGTTATCGGTGCGTGGTCCTAGTAAACCCTACGCTGTGGGGACAAAATGTCCTCATAAAGACGTCAATATCTGAAATCAAGCTGAAGGAACAGGAAGACAGCTTATAAATCACACTCTGATGTTTCTATTGTGTGTAAAAATGCAGATAGGTGTGTGTGATGGGCAGGTAGAGGGGTAGGGTTAGCATAAGGAGAGAGAATATACAGTTTGTACAGTATAAAAACCATTACGTCAATAGTAGCGTTCCCATTAAATGTGTGTGTGTGTATGTGTGTGTGTACGTGCATAGGTGTGTGTGTGTGTGTGTGTGTGTGTGAGTCTGTGTGTGTGTGAGCGTTTACGGTTACCTGTTCCATACTCGGCGCACTATACTCCATCATGTATCCCTGCAGTTGGCCGTTAATCTTTCCAGAAGGTTCGGACCATCTCAGGAACACTTCTGTTCCGTTCACCACAACCGTCACATTGTCTGGGGCCGCATCCGGAACTAAAACAAATAAAACAAACACAAATGATCAAAACTGTGTGACAGGAAGAAAACCAACAGAACCAACATAGAACATCCACACTCTTGTTGCTGTTACTCTCATTTCTGAGAGACTCAATGCGGCTAGATTTGAGATCACGCTTTCATTACATTTATAAAGTTTACACTCATTCTTTTCACACACTCATTATTATTCGAAGTAAATGTAGAGGTTTTTGTATAATATGCTATGATCCCCTGGCTCACCTGTTGTCCAGCAAACACAAGTAGTGAATGGGTCTGCCGAATATTTTTCCTATTATTCGGTAGAAATCATCATTTGTTTTGAAGCCATTATCTGTGCCTTTCTGAATAAGGTATTTGGCTAGGGGCTCATCGCTACAACATATGAGAGATATAGGACCCTATCTTACACCCAGCACAAATGACTTTGTACACTGACGCATGTATCAATCCTATTTTGCACCCGATACGCAGCTGGAGGCGTGTTCCTGCGCAAACGTTCCCTGGTGCTATTGTGCAGTTTCAGAAAACAATTCCGCCACTGACCAGGACTAAAGTCGCGTTATTCAGATGGCCATAATGTAGCGAGTGCACAACGCACATACACTTTGCTTCTCTCATCTACACAGCAGTTCATATTTTTGCAAACCATACATGATTACAAGGAAAAATATTACCACACGAGGGAGATCATTGTGGTGTCCATGAAGATGTGAAAAAACAGGCATATATCTAGCTTACACATTTACCCAAATTATTCAGGCTAGTTGTAGTAATGACGGATCAAACCTGTTTGACCAATAGTGGCAAGACACATCGGTATATAAGGACATCTGACAAAGTGGGTTATTCGTCAAGAACCAGGAAACAAAATTTTGAAGACTGCGAAATCACCGTTACCATCGTGTAAGTTGCATGCGCTGGCAAACCCGCCGTTATAATAGCAATCCGCCATGGAACAAGCGCGCCGGCTCTTAAAGGGAATGTGAGAGGACGCTCTGATTGGTTTATTGCAGGTAACGCCCAAACCACACAAAATAAAGCGACTTCAGACCAACACATTTCTGCCCACAAAGTTACTTGCATTTCGCGTTTGATACTTGCGCTTCAGATCGTTAAAATAGGGCCCATAACTTCACTTGAGAGTTCATGTGTCCAAAAAATTAGTCTCAAAGAGAGTCTTTACTGAAAAGAGTTTGATCATGTTTTTTATTTAATATGTTGTATTTTTAGGGGATTTTATGGTATTAAAAATTATATTTACTCTGCATTTATAATCCATTTATTCACTTTTTGAGCACAGACCTGAAAAAGGATTTTCCAACTTAAACTGTCGTGAATCGTGAATGCTTTAGACTGAAGTTTGATCTCTTTTCAAAGACAACACTTGGCAGATTATTGCTGAAGTGAAAATGCACAAAAATACTATTTTCAATTTTTATTATATATATTTTCAAAAAAACATTTTAATCTAAAAATGCAAGAAGATCAAAGCCTCACATTAGTGACACTTGTCCATCGCCGCTACACTTACCAGCAGATTTAATGGCATGATCTCTATATTGATCATTATTAACTCATTATTATTACAATGCAAAATAACTGTACATTTGTGACTTGTGATGTGATGTGGTCATGTGACAACAGTGTGAAACATTGCACAAGGCCTATGTTTGCACTGTTTCATATTTTTAAATGAATAGATAGTATAAGTGTTCTCTGCTGTATTCAGCAAGTAGTTAGATTGTATTACAGTCTGAACATATTTTCACTTTTTATATATTCTGCAAAAGTGTAGCAAAGAGCCTCTTTCACTTTTCTCTCGGTTTCTTTGTCAAACTTGCACTGCTGCCGTCTCTGTTTCTAATCCAGAGCAGCAGAAATAACAACACACACTGGCAACGGCCGCAGTAATGGGCTGGAAATAGCTCTGTGTGTGTGTGTGTGTGTGTGTGTGTGTGTGTGTGTGTGTGTGTGTGTGTGTGTGTGTGTGTGTGTGTGTGTGTGTGTGTGTGTGTGTGTGTGTGTGTGTGTTTGTGTGTGTGTGTGTTTGCCAACATCCCAGAACAGAATTTTCTTAAACAACAGGCTCAAAACAAATCAAAACAGTTTCTTAGTATATTTTTCTCCACTTCAGGTCTGATAGAAAGCGTATTCTCGGTCCCTTCGGCCTGTAAACGCCGTCCCTGCGCTGGAGACGCGAGCATCATGGCGTGGCATTCAGATGATGTTATCAGGAGGAGTCTCACGTCTGAGTGTTTCCACATGTGTCTCTGCTCATGGCTGTGAAAATACACGTTTGTCTACCATTCCTACAGCCTAACCTTCTCTCTCAATAACTTTCCTTTTTGCAATTCTTCTTTTAAATGTCCAGTACGATCACGCAGACAGTTCAAAGACACCAGATGAACAGCGGGACAGGACACTGGCTGTACTAAACCTGGGATAGGTTTTGTTGGGGTTGTTGCCGTTTTGATCCTCCTCTATTCATCACTACACAAAATGTAACCCGGCCATGTTTTACCAGTAAACCTCAGTCAGCATTTGGATCTCTTTGACTATGAAACTGTGAGTCGAGTGTTTCTTTGAGCACATGTGCTGCATTACAAGGCCTGAACCTCAGTCTTAAAGCAATTAGTCATAAATTGCGTTGTTTGCTGTTTGCGGTTGCACACGGTGTAAAATGTGCTTTCAGAAAGTTTTCCTTTGACTGTTCTCTCACGCAGACAGGGCTGTGTTTATAGGAAATACACCACGTACACACACCACAGCAAAATTCAGCTGCCAATTAACCTTTAACTGCTTAAACCTGTTCTGTACACACACACTTCAGTGATTCACGGGGGGGACAGCCACATTCTACAACCAAATTAACTCCCCAAAAAAGCAGGTAGAGACAATCGCATTCACAAAAAAATGATATACAGTGTTATATACTGAACTGAACTGAACAACTATTGTTAATGCCGTATTTAAACACGTGTGTGCAAGAAACACAGGGAATTCAAGTACCTTGAAATGCAATGTAAGTCGCTTTGGATAATAGCGTCTGCCAAATGCATAAATGTAAATAACTGGTTCTTTAAAACTTGTATACGTTTATAGTGTGTATAGCTCCTCCAGCACTGGTGGAGACGAGCAGATGTGATTATGGTTATGTAAGTTCAGCTCACAGGTTTAAGTTAATCCGTTCAAATAGAAAGTGCCAAACCAATTTCGTTGGGATATCAGCGATCAGCTTTGTTTTCTCTCTCTCTCTCTCTCTCTCTCTCTCTCTCTCTCTCTCTCTCTCTCTCTCTCTCTCTCTCTCTCTCTCTCTCTCTCTCTCCTCTCTCTCTCTCTCTCTCTCATCCCTTGGGCAATGTGGGACTCTGGGAAACTAGCAAAGAGTATGTTTTTTCTTCTTCACAAACCCCCTCCTCTTTTTCCTGTCCTATCCATCACAGCATTCCTCTGCCCCATTCACTTTTCCCACAGTGTGTGCATGTCTGTATTTCATTCCTTGTTGGGTTTTTTTTGGGCAAGAATAAATCAAAGGTCATGAGAGGTCAGGGCAGATGAGACAGGGGCCGCTACATGAAACGGGGGAGGGACAGAAACCAATGTAGCGTGTTTGGGAAAGCAGGAAATTCTTTCTTGAAGAGAATTTGTAGGATTAGTAGAGCAAGAGATTAAAATAAATATTGCTCCGAGTTTGCTCTTTTTTGCAGCTCAAGTGAGATGGTATTGTTCTCAGTTAAGTATTAACTTTGTCTAAGATGTTTTCTTTAAAATGTTTTTTTTTTGAGGGGGGGTTATCAAAATAGAAAAATTCAAATAGACACGAATGAAATATTTGTTGACACACAGAGTTATAAAATCAATGTAGCATCTCAGATCATTTAGTCTTGTTAGAATCTGAAATATTTGAGTTCATATTTTTCTCTCATACATTGCACACTTGTGATCAGTTGATCGGCAGAACTCATGTGTCAATGTTTATATATGAATAAAAGCGTAAATTAAATCTGTTCACGTCCCTTCAAAAGACTTGGACAAAACCGCTCCATTCATAGGGATTAGTTTCACTGTGTTTTTACAAACTATTTGAAGCTTGAAGATTTTGGTTGTGTGGACTTTCAATGGATGGGAAAAAATATCAGAAAATATTAAAAATAACAGAGCTCTTATGGGTCTGCTGTGCTAATATGTATACTGCAGTATACGGTATGACACATTCTGGTAATACACGTGGTATATCAACACACAACCCGCATCTAGTTTGTGATTTTTCTTGTGGGGAGAAAGATTGAGAAAAGCAGAACAGGGGGACAGCAAAACAAAAAGGCATTTGAAAACGAAGAGGTTCTTCGAGTCCACCACCCTAAACACACTAATAACCAAAAACACACACGCATATAAACACACACACACCCCAGTACAGCCATCCACGACCAAAACCCTCTCCTGGAAAAACTGAAACACTTCCTTCTCTCCTCCATCGTCCCACATACTGACACAGCGCTGACGTACATTATACAAGTGGAATAAAAGTAAATATGGTTAAGCAGAAGACAGGGAAAAGAAAATCACAACTAAGACCAACATGAGATGGCATTACAAACCCATTTTACGTCCATATATTGTATGAAATGTGCCAGTGTTTGCCTCACACTCCTCGTGCGCGGTGTTCTAGAGCAGATGTGAGTGGACGCGGAGCCAAGAGTACATTGTGTGTTGGAGCAAGCGCTGGAAAACCCGGAGTGCAGTTGGACCGGAGTGATTATTGAGCAGTGATGGACAATTGCTGTCGCTCCACTCACAAGCTTGACGCTTCGACTCCTTCTGGAAATATGTTCATTGCTACAGAACAAGTATAAGTGGACACATTTTGGATGAACTGTAAGTTTGTGTAATCACGGTTATGAACCGCAGCCTCGTTCCTATGGACACCTGATTTCCAGTACAACAGCACACGAATGTGTGAAAACATCATGTTACATTTTACTATGCGTTACCTATTCACAACTAAACATATGATGTGTATTTGGAAACACACACTAAAGTAAAGGAGTGTGGTTATTTGGCATGCTCTCCGGGGGGTTGTCTTCGAGCCCAGAGTACTCTCAGTATCCCGGTGTATTAAGGATATTATATTGAAAGATAATTGAGCCTTTCCTGCTTTCCAGCGAACAACATCCCATGTGTCTCTTCTAGAGCTTCAGAAGAGACTTCAGCAATATCTCGGACTGTCCTCAGATTCCCCAAGTCTATGATCAAAAGTCAGATATACGAATGTGAACATTTCTCATCAAATTCCTTGGAAAAAAAAGTCCTTGAACTATGCTCTCCACATTCATTTCATAGCTCTCAAATGTATCCACCAAATGATTCTGCCAGAAGTATGACTGTTTTCAAACAGGCTTCCTGCTATTGGTCAGGCAAACCGATAGCTCCGCCTCAAAGACACACTGCTGAGCTGATGTTGGGATGATCCAACACACAGATCAATGTTGTGCTAGAGCTAAAAAGTCCAGCTGTGTACATTTTATGAAAGAACCAACCTACCAATGGCTATTTATCGTTGTCTCTTCGTTTTAAGCTGGGATATGAAAAGTATTCTAACACACACACATCTCTTTTAAATAAAGGAATTGAATAAATGAAAGAGCAATCCGTGAGGAATAGTGTTTTCCAGGAGCTTGAAGGAATACACTTCCATAATGTACTTAAAGTGCTCTATTTTCGACCCACTTATTTTGCACTTAATATACTAAAAGCTTATCTTAAGTACTGCTTAATATAAACTTAAGATCATCTTAGTGTACTAAATTGTGCTTTTTTGGGACACATTGAAGATGAACTTAAATATGCTTTTAACATACTATTTCAGCTTTAATTTAATACATTTTTAAATACACTTATAAATTATTTAAAATATACGAATATATCAACTTTGCTATTTTTATACAGACTTAAGATGAACTTAAACATGATTTTAAAATATTATTCAGCTATAATCCCCCCTACTTAGAGCAATAGAACCCATCTTTAAAAAATTTTTAAATACACCTTTAAACAATTTAAAATATCAATGGTATTTAGTATACTTTCTTAATTACACTTAAGTACTAAAGTATTTTCACCAGGTGAAAATAAAGTGAACTTGAGTGCACTAAAAAAACACTTAATTACAAGAAAGTAATTTGTATTTATTTTTTTGTGTGCTAAAAACAACTGTAAAAATAATATATTATAAATACACTAATTAAAAGTATATTTTTACTTAAATAGTACTTAAGTGTAATTAATAAAATATACTAAAAACCTTATTTTTAAAATTCATTTTTAGTGCATAAAAATAAAATATACTTTTGAAAAAATAGACAGAAGAGTTTTTTTAGTGTATTTCTTACAAGTAAATTTTAACACATTTAAAATAGTTTATTTTAAGTGTACTTTGATAGCTATGTAAAAGTACACTAACAATGAACTATTTTTAATGTGTTAAAAATGTACTTGTAAAAAATACACTAAAAAAACTCTTCTGTCTATTTATTCAAAAGTATATTTTATTTTTATGCACTAAAAATACATTTAAAATATCAATGGTATTTAGTATACTTTATTAATTACACTTAAGTACTACTTAAGTAAAAATATACTTTTGATTAGTGTATTTATAATATATTATTTTTACAGTTGATTTTAGCACAAAAAATATGAACGTACTACAATTGTACTTTCTTTTACTTAAATATATTTTTAGTGCACTAAAGTATACTTTTTTTTCACCTGTGCTCATTTATAAAGCGTATCTGAACTAAAACTCATGCCATCTTTCATCATTAATAAAAGGGCTTAGTGCCGTGTCAGGGTCCAAGCTGACATACTTGATGTTCGGAAATGTAAGCAATTCTCGCCGTTCTCAAGTAAAGGGTTTGGATGTTGACTGCTGCTATTTTATATGTTAATGACATTAATTAGGCAATCTGAAACTGCTCAATTTTTATAAATCATTTGCAAATGACAGATTTCACATCCGGAAGAGAGGCGTACAAATGTTTTTTGTGCGTACGTTCATTCTCCGAATCACACGAACGCACATTTGAGAAATGATCGTAAGATGTAGATGTAAATGTAGGATGGTTTCTATGCAACATTTTATAAATAAGGCCCATGTCTCCATTTATTTGTGTGTGTGTGTTTAAAAGCTGCACTCTCAGCCGTTTGTTTCAAAGAAACATTTCATAATGCCAATTTATGGAAAGTACCCAACAGCCACATGCCCACCTCGCTCTCTCTTCTACAAACACTCCTTCAACTATAATCTGGCATGGAAAAACTGACTACAGCCCGAGCACAGTTACAGAGCCAGAGCAGAAAACACACATCAGAACCTGGAGATGAACCTCACAGTGCACATTCACACACACACACATCTCTTCAGGACCAAGTGCACATTAGGGCCCGGCATTTTACTCATTCCTACGTGTTTTCCTGATGGATTCCATGGGGCTCATCCCTAAAGTCCATCTTCAGTCGTGTCTGTCTCTCTCAGTCCCTGCTCTTCCCGTCCTGACCGTTTCCATGTCAAACAGTGTTTAGCGGACACAGACCTCACACATCTAGCTACTGTAAACACACTTCAGCTCTACTGACTCCAGCAGGAGACTGCACAGTAACACTGTAACATCTGCACACGAGCACGGCCTGTTCTTCCTCTCTTACCTCCTTCGCTGGTGCTGATGGGAAGCCATGCCGTCCAGTTAGAGACCCCCTGACTGCTCTGGCAGGCCATCCTGAACTCATACTGGCTGAACGCTTGCAGATCTGAGATCAGACGGCTGGTGTCTGGCGCGCTGACCTTCTGGTTGTAGATCAGCTGACCAGAGTCTTCGCCAGAAGCTTTGCCCTGAAAGGTATTGGATTTCAACAATTAGACGATTTGTTAGTGGTTTCTTATCATTTCCTAGTGCCATCTCACTGTTAGCCCGGACAAGTTGAATCTACTTAAAAAATGTGAGCAAACTGGTTGTCCTAAAATAATTTAGTAATCTTAATTTAAGAAATTCAAGTTAATTTAACTTAAAATGTATTGTTATATCAACTACTTTGCAGTTATTACACATAGTATATTTAAGTTTAAGTAAGTTAGATTTTTGTCAATTGATTTATTTTTAATTTGTTAAACTAGAAAATTAAGAAAAAAAGCAAATAAACGTACAATGAATCCGCTATATCTAATCAACAGGCAACAGATTACAAGCAATATTATTAATTAAATTGAACAAATTAGAATTGAGTAATTTTACTTAAATTGAACTTAAATATACTATAAGTAATAACTGCAAAGTAATTGATATTAAAATACATTTTAAGTTAAATTAACTTGAATTTCTTAAGTTAAGATTACTTAATTATTTTAGGGCAACCAGTTTGCTCACATTTTTTAAGTAGATTCAACTTGTCCGGGCTAACAGTGCCACTTGAAAAAATGTTATTAAACATAAAAACTTTGCCCAACACCAAAATGCAATAAATGTTTGTTTGTAAAAAACAAATATATATTTTTTTAATGATCAAACACTTTCGTTTTTCGCAAAATCCGTTTGATTCCCACAACAAATCTATCTCTCACGTGGTTAGTGTGCTGAATGGACATCCTGCAACAATGGAAAATTATTGTTATTGTTTTATTTTTTAAATGAGGCAAGAAGAAGTGACTTTTAGTAACTTTTTCCACATTGGTGTGTGGACACACACAGGGAACAGCCACATATTACTTGAGGGAAATGTGTGACATTCACTTTCTGTTTCGGGCAAAGAAGAAGCGACCCCTATCACTTCTCCTTTCCCCGGGTTCCTGTGCTAGTGTCAGTGTAAATAAATAAAGAGTTTCACCATTACATATATTTGATTAAATATGTTTGTTCTGTGTAAACATGTCATGTTCCTTGTTGGTACACGTGTAAACCTAATCATTTTCCAGTGCATGTGTAACATACATTCATTAGTTTTGATTTTATGTTGCTGTATCTTTATAACAATATATATATATATATATATATATATATATATATATATATATATATATATATATATATATATATATATATATATATATAAAGGTAACAATCAAGCATGAAAACATATTCTAGTACACCCCAAAAACTAAATCAAGACTTCATGAATAAGAGCCCTTTAGCATTACACATCATCATGCAGCCATCTTCCTGAGCGGGTCTTGGCTCACTCCTAGTAATCACACACACACACACACACACACACACACACACACACACACACACACACACACACACTGCTGGCACAGCAGGACACATGAAAACACCTCAGTCAGCAGGAGAAACACGCTGCCGATGCAAAGCCTCAGAACATCAAACTTCCTCGTAACCATCCACCTACCTGGAGTTACACTGCCCCAAACCCGTCTCGCCGCAGGAGTCACAGAGGAGAGAGCGAGCGGGGCTTTATAAACGAACAACAGCTTTGTTGGCATGACTAAAAATGATTACAGGAATTCCATGCTAACCAGACACACATCATAAAACAACAAATACAATGTGTGAATCTCACGGGCACTGTCAAGAAATTACATTTTAAAAATAAATAAATGTTTATATATGTTGCATAGAAATGTTATTATATGTTGCATAATATTTTGCACAAAGAAAATTATATTACGGTTATTTGCACATCATTCGGGAGACATAAGCAAATCTTGGTTCCCAATTCTCATTAATGTAAAATGAAAAGCAAATGATGTATAATTGTCAGAGTAGCTTGTTCATTATTGTATTGCAGGGCACCATTATTGCAGTGCGATAATTTAGATCAAATGAAAATATTTTCACAGTTAAAAAAATCTTAATTATTAAAATTGTCGATAATTATACAGTATAATTAATATTATTACTATCGATATACTGATTAAATATGTCATGCACGCATGCACGCACAAGCGCGCACACACACACAAGCGCGCGCACACACACACACACACACACACAAACACACACACACTCATCAATATATAAATCTAAAAATGCATGTATATACAACATGTGTCTCCTTGTTTCTATTTTTAATAGAAAGGCAGTGTTAAAAATCTCACATGAAAACAAGTTTCAAACGTGTGGCTACCAAAGAGAGAACATAAGCTTGACCAAATGAGAGGTCCTGATTTATAATGTGTATCGTAGCGTATCCTGCTCTGGTGAATGAAAGAGCCGTGACTGGATCAGTGCTGCGGCACGAGAGAGGAGATGTGTCATGACACTCACAGCTCAATGCAGAGGTTGTTCTTCCTGATTATCTTCATTTTGCAGTGAGGAGTCACACGTGAGTCACGACTCAGTGATTCAGAGCGAGTCAATAACCAGAATGAAGAGAGCGCTGCTGGTTACTGACTCACACGGCTGGTGAATTCCCCTACGGTGGTCAGATTAACCATCGTTCACAATGACCCGCCATATTTCTGTATTTGAGCGGAGTGATATCTCTATATGCTTATGTTTCTTAAATGTGTTAATTTTATTGGAAAGGTTCACAGATGGACAAAAATTGTTTCCTCTATTGATTGAGCTTTATGAATTACATAAATTTTACTGTGGCCAAATGTATTATCATGCACCTTCTTGTTTGTCTTTGATTTTTTTTAAATATTATATGGCAAAAGTATGTTTAGTTAATAGGGCTGTAATGATACCCTCATGTCACAAATCCATACTCAACTCACGATATGATATTATTGCGATACTCCAAGACATATGATACTGTAAAAGGTTAACAAAACTGCGCTGTTGGTTAAAATGCAAAATTTGATATTACATTGTGTGTGTAAATGAAGTGTTGCACTTGGTGCTGGAAACCCAAAGCACAGCACAACAGAGACACCAGAAGAACAATATTCATGATCCTGAAGCTGAAAACACTTTAGATGAATATGCTTACACTCTTTCACTGACTAGATGTATTTAAAATAATGTAGGCCACTTATTACATTATATATAGTAGATTAATGTAGTACTGACACTAAAACTCTGTAAACTTGAATTGTTTTCTCACACAGTATTTTTTATTTTGGGTGAACTATCCATAATACATGTTGTCACTATCCACAACACATATTGTTGCATTTTTGTATTGCGATATATTGCGACACTCCTATTAGTTCAGCAATGACTTACTTCACACTGGCATATGGACGTTCATACACAAATAATTAAATCTGTATTGCGTCAGTTGAGCTATGTTAAACTTTTCTGGCTTTTCCATTGTTCCTCATTTCTTTTTTATTATCCTTGAGTTTCCTCAGGTCAGTGTGTTTCGTCTCAGTTCGGTTCTGTAGATTTGGGGAACCAGAGGAGGGGCGAAGGCTCAGACACAAGAGCCGGCTTTTATTAGAACCAGGCACTTCGGGGTGGTGCTCGGGCCAAGGGGAGTGTATGACACACACACACACACACACACACACACACACACACACACACACACACACACGTCCTACCAGGGCCCCAGAACACAGGGGGAACTGGGCCTCAAAAGTGAGCCTCTTTTAAAGTGTGAAATGTGATCCTCCAGTCCACAGCGTGATTAAGCAGTGTGTGTGTGTGTGTGTGTGTGTGTGTGTGTGTGTGTACAAGGTTTCTGACTCACATTTGTGGAACAAAACAGATGCATCACAGGCTTGTCAAAGTCAAACGACACAACAGTTTGAAACAAACAAACACACACTCACTCATCTATTGAAAGAAAGTTTTTGAAGGTACCTGAACAATGCAGAGGCTGATGGGATAGATTCCTCCAAAGCCCATGTGCCAAGACAGACGGACACTGGAATTACTGATATCTTCGGCTTTAATGTCATGGGGCTGGGAAGGAAGGACTAGACAGAAAGGTCAAAGATAGAATTGCTCAGATAAATTTGCATTTGCACATTTTCTCTACATTCAGACTGCATGCAAAATATGACGTTTTGCTCATATGTGACTCAGATCAAGCACAAGCAACCTGAACTTCTCGATTCTGATCCGGTCAGACACAGGTCTGATGTTTTGCAACGCAGCCTCCGTCTAAACACAGTCATATCGGGATTCTTGTGACTTTCACATCACGTCATTCATCACAATTCTGCATAATTTTA
The DNA here is from genome assembly GCF_949152265.1 of Phoxinus phoxinus. Taxonomy (NCBI): domain Eukaryota; kingdom Metazoa; phylum Chordata; class Actinopteri; order Cypriniformes; family Leuciscidae; genus Phoxinus; species Phoxinus phoxinus. The sequence continues at coordinate 8,878,446 of NC_136879.1, forward strand.
CATAACGCTGGTTGTTTGTTCACAGTGAGTTGTTTGTATACAAGACAACCTTGAGGAGTCGTATCATTAATAATGTCCCTCTCTTCCGACTCGTCCTCAACATCAGCATGAACTATTACTGGAATCAAATGTGTCTCATGCGGTGAGAGAGGCATTGTCCACATTGTCTTGGCTGACCACTCCTGAATGGCAGGTAAAAACAGGGCCTAAGCACACAGAAGCACCCTCGCTTCAGGACGTCCCACTCACCCGTCACAGCGCCCGTGCCGGACGATGCCACACCTTTACGGTTGTGCGCCTCACAGGAGAACGAGCTGCTTTTATTCAGACCTGTTGAAGAGTCAAACAACATGGTGGAGAACGATGAGTCTAAAAAACTGTTGGGTTACACTTCATTTTCTGTTGATTATAAGTAATGTTGTACCTACATGTCAACTAACTATCTTTCTGTAGAGTATTAGTTGAGTATTAGTAGACTGTTAGTAGAGTATTAGTTGAGTATTAGTAGACTGTTAGTAGAGTATTAGTTGAGTATTAGTAGACTGTTAGTAGAGTATTAGTTGAGTATTAGTAGACTGTTAGGTTTGGGTTAGTAGAATAAGTTGACATGCAGTTGCAAAGTTACTTATAGTCAGTATAATGTCTGTTGGGAGCGTCAAAATAAACCTTTAGCAGATATTATGCAGTCAACCAATACTCTACTACTACTCTATAAATACTCTACGAATACTCTGCTATTACTCTATAAATACTCTGCTAATACTCTACTAATACTCTACTATTACTCTATAAATACTCTGCTAATACTCTACTATTACTCTATAAATACTCTGCTAATACTCTACTATTACTCTGCTATTACTCTATAAATACTCTGCTAATACTCTACGAATACTCTACTATTACTCTATAAATACTCTGCTAATACTCTACGAATACTCTACTATTACTCTATAAATACTCTGCTAATACTCTACTATTACTCTGCTATTACTCTATAAATACTCTGCTAATACTCTACGAATACTCTACTATTACTCTATAAATACTCTGCTAATACTCTACTATTACTCTGCTATTACTCTATAAATACTCTGCTAATACTCTACTAATACTCTATAAATACTCTGCTAATACTCTACTATTACTCTATAAATACTCTACTATTACTCTATAAATACTCTACTAATACTCTACTATTACTCTACGAATACTCTACTATTACTCTATAAATACTCTGCTAATACTCTACTATTACTCTGCTATTACTCTATAAATACTCTGCTAATACTCTACGAATACTCTACTATTACTCTATAAATACTCTGCTAATACTCTACTATTACTCTGCTATTACTCTATAAATACTCTGCTAATACTCTACTATTACTCTATAAATACTCTGCTAATACTCTACTAATACTCTATAAATACTCTGCTAATACTCTACTATTACTCTATAAATACTCTACTATTACTCTATAAATACTCTACTAATACTCTACTATTACTCTATAAATACTCTACTATTACTCTATAAATACTCTGCTAATACTCTACTATTACTCTACTATAACTCTATAAATACTCTACTATTACTCTATAAATACTCTGCTAATACTCTACTATTACTCTGCTATTACTCTATAAATACTCTACGATTACTCTATAAATACTCTACTATTACTCTGCTATTACTCTATAAATACTCTACTATTACTCTGCTATTACTCTATAAATACTCTACTATTACTCTATAAATACTCTGCTAATACTCTACTAATACTCTATAAATACTCTACTAATACTCTATAAATACTCTACTAATACTCTACTATAGCTCTACTAATACTCTATAAATACTCTACTATTGCTCTACTAATACTCTACTATTACTCTATAAATACTCTACTATTGCTCTACTAATACTCTACTTATACTCTATAAATACTCTACTATTGCTCTACTATTACTCTACTAATACTCTATAAATACTCTACTAATACTCTACTATTGCTCTACTAATACTCTATACATACTCTACTATTGCTCTACTAATACTCTATAAATACTCAACTATTGCTCTACTAATACTCTATAAATACTCTACTATTGCTCTGCTAATACTCTACTAATAATCTACTATTGCTCTACTAATAATCTATTATTGCTCTACTAATACTCTACTAATACTAAGGAGAGTTAGTTGACAAGTAGTTGCAACATTACTTATATTATTATTTCAGACCCATGGGTCCATATAAACATACAACATAAATTAACAAACAACAAACACAATTTAAAAGACATACAAGCTTTCTTTCCAATGCTTCCAATGTTTATAGTCAGTAGATTATCTAAAAAAGTGTTACCCAAAGTTGTGTTGGGTTGTGGTTGTGGTTGAGTTTCAGAGTGTGTTTGTAGGTTAAAAATGCATTCATTTGGGAAATTAAAAAGAGCTGATTTGAAAAGAGCTACTTCTGCTTTAAGGAAAACACTGAGGAGAGCGCACGCGCACACACACACACACACACACACACACACACACACACACACACACACACACACACACACACACACACACACACACACACTGCACATGCTGACATTCACAGAAACATCTCAAATGAAAGCTCTCTTTCTCACACACAGCATTCTTCGCACTTTCAGGGAAAATAACGCTTATGTGTGTCATTCAGGAACACTATGTGTCCATTGATGAAAGGCCACAGAGGTTCAATATCAAGGGTCACCGGTTCAAATTCTGATGGACAAGATCAGTGTGTGTATGTGTGCGTGTGTGTGTGTGTGTGAGAGAGAGAGAGAGAGATCAGCACAAGACACATCTAGTTCTACCTCATTCTGTTTCCTTCCCCAAAACACAATCTGTTTTCATCAGCACAGATTGAAGGAAAACAAGACTTACTTTAAAAGTCAAACGCATTAGTCACTCAACTAATAACCATGTTTTTGCCATATCACACAAACCTGGAAGAATGTCATTGCATTATAATACACTTTCCCACAATACTTTCCACTAAAAGACAAAATTATCACATTTAGGAAGCATGCAGCTAATTTTGCAGCTATACTTTACTGCCAAAGTATTGTGGGCTATGTGTGTTTATTACGGTGTTCTGTAAGACTATCAGCAGATTTTTGTTCTTGTTTTATTATCTGTTAGGCAGAAATCCTAATAGCCTGAAAATGTACACACCTTCTCAAAATGTAATAGCCTACTTACTATTGCTTTATCAAACCCTGACCGTAAGTATATGGTAATAATAATGCTGCTCGCCGTAGCAAACAGCACTGAATGCTTTACGAAGTGTTTAATGTTCTCTCTGTGAGGATTGTGCTGTTGCACTGACAGAAGGAATGTTATGGACGGAAAGAACCGCCATTTTAGTTTATGAAATTCTTGAATGAGCGTGAGTCAGTGTGTGTGTGTGTGTGTGTGTGTTTGTGTGTGTGTGTGTGCAAGCAGAAGTAAGTGTTTCATTCCAAAGATGTGAATGCACAACTTATGGTCAGTTATCCATGATGAGTCAAAGCCTCCCTCCCTCCCTCCCTCCCTCCCTCTCTCTCTCTCTCTCTCTCTCTCTCTCTCTCTCTCTCTCTCTCTCTCTCTCTCTCTCTCTCTCTCTCTCTCTCTCTCTCTCTCTCTCTCTCTCTCTCTCTCTCTCTCCCTTCCTCTCTCTCTCTCTCTCTCTCTCTTCAGCTCAGTACAGCTGTAACAACAACACAGGCTGTATGTGGCGCTCTGCTGTGGCAGGTTTTCAAAGGCCTCCTCCTCTTCTTCCTCCTCCTTCTCCTCTTTTTTTCCCCTGCACTCTTTCTTCCTGTCCGGCCTTCCTCTCATCTCCTGCTGCTCTTTCACCAGTAACCAAAGGCCAGCGTCTCAAAGGATGATTCCCATTTGGAAAACAGCCAGACTACAGCCTGCTACAAAGTATGTGTGTGTGTGTGTGTGTGTGTGTGTGTGTGTGTGTGTGTGTGTGTGTGTGTGTGTGTGTGTGTGCCTGCGCGAGACTGGTCTTTAAGAAACAATGTCTTAAAGAAAAAATAGATGGCTAACTTGTAATATTAGTCTAAACAGTTTATTCCTCAGGCCTCAGGTATCTAGATTTGGCTTGGGTATCTCCGTCAAGTCTAGGGGAATTGTTTCTGTTTCACCATCAGCACACACTACAGGATGGGTTACGCACCAAAGTTTAATACTTAGAGCCAGATTTACTAAACAGGGCAGATTAGCGTGAGAGCGCAATTCCAAAAAAGTGCTGATGGGAGAGGAAAGTTCTGCGTGTGATCTACTGACGACACACGAATCAAACACAGACACAGCCGGATCATTTCCGTAATGACCAACACGATCCACCAGTTAGCATCTGGATTAAGACAAGCTTGTTTGGGGCTGTAAATAATGGCGCAAACACCAGTACATTGACGAGCGCAAACCGTAGTAATGGTTCATGAAACACTCTCCTCCTATAAATTGTGTCTGAAAGGGAAACTCCTACAAATACATATGCAATAAGGTCAGCTGCATTTTCCCTGCTTGTCTTTAGTAAATCCTGACAGTAGTTTTTTAACTCAATTTTTTAGTTTTTAACACAAAATGTTCCCATATATTTTTGTTACGTAAGGGTAGTGTTTATAACATTGGCAAACACCACTAATAATAGCAGCAGATAATTATAATGTATGGTGTTACCGTATCTTTTACAGTTTTACAGAGTTACTTTTGGCTAAAATCCATAGGCGGATTACACAAGTTCTGCCAATGCCAAAATCTCATTATAACATAAAGCGCAAAGTCTATTTAAGACAGCACTGGCTAGTGTTGGGGAAACGCATTACAAGTCATTTGAGTTAAGTAATCAGATAACTTTTTTAATCAGATAAACTAATTATTTTTAATTGTACATAACAAAATATCTGTTACTTTTTCAAATAAGCAATTCAAGTCACTTTGTTTTCCCATTTATTGACTGTCCTGTCCCCATGTTGAGAGAAGTGCAGAGGCGTTTTGTGCACTGTGTGAACATGATGTTTATGTAGTTCTAGATTAATGTGAGCATTTACTCATCTCACTGCACACAAAAACTCTCTGTGAAATCAGTGAAATGCAAACTCAGAATATGACGCAAACCTGCAATAATTAAATGTTAAATTACACAAATACATGTTATCCTACTTTTATTAACCAATGTCTCTGCAGCTGTCCTTTGATGATCCAATTCAACCTTTTAAATAAGCAATAATGACTTTAGATAAACATTACATGTGCTTTTTTTGTTGTGTTTTTTACTGAAGTATAATTGTTGAACTTTTCCTGTGTAATATTCTTCTACAATCCAGAATGGCAGCACAGCTAAAGGTTTGTTTGAGCTGCGCCCTCTACTGCACAGGAGTGAATCTGCGTTTCATTCAGCCTGAGGCTTGTGTTGTTTTTTTGCCATTAAAAACATACAATCAAGCCCAGCCCAGATGAGAAAAAGTAACGCAATTGTAACGCAATGCAAGCCTGGATACCAGCTGAACTTAGCCCCGCCCACAAAATGTTAAGGTCGGGAAGTTCAAAAAATAGTTCGGACCAATCAAATTGTCATGGCGGGCTTTATACGATGATGGACAGATGAGCAACGGTAACGTAATCATTCACGTCATCAAAGGGGTTGAGTTCAAGGCTGCCGCTGGAGAATTGAGTTGTGTAGATTCCGCTATCGCGTCTGTTATAGACGATATTGACAGCGTATTCATTTTAAAAGAGGAACAGAGAGCCGCGATCAAGGTATTTGCCGATGGGAAATATGTTTTTGCCGTCCTTCCTACGGGATTTGGCAAAAGTTTAATCTATCAGCTGGCCCCGATGGTCACTTAGAAGATGGGGCCCAATGAAAACCCTCCGTGTATCCTTAAATTCTTTTTACAACGCCGCCAAAGATCATTCACACTCATCTTCTTCTACTTCTTCCAGCGTGCGTGCTGTTGAGTTCTGTTTTTTTTATTTATTATTATCAACATGTAATACCAGAACCGGAACAAACACCAGAGGAGACGGTTGAGTTCTGTTGACAACTATGCGCCGCTCAACATACGTCACTTACTCCGTTGCTCTGATTGGTTCTAGGTCTATCCAATTGAGTGCAGAGGCCTTTTATTTCCTGTTTCGGTTGAAACACGCCCCATAATCACAGCCCAGTATCAGCAGTATCAGACTCACATTGGCCCTCATTTATCAATCTTGCGTCGAAACGGGCGTATATGTTGGCGTAAGATTATGCTTACACTCCTCCCACCGCCTGATTTATGAAGCTGTGCGTACCTTTGAAATTCAGGTGTACGCAATACCTGCCTCTTGATAAATGCCGCGGCTGAAAACGATCGTCATTAGATTAACACGCCCCTATATATTCACGTCTCCGCCTCCCCCACGCCCTCATTTTACGCCATGGACACGCGGAAGACGGCAAAGAGGAGAAACTTCTCCGGTGGAAATCCAGTTTAAATCGCTGGTTGGTAGAGCAAATTACCTATCAGAATGCATTATTTTACAGCACCTGTTTTGAAACTATTAGCGTTGAATTTCTCATGACGTCACATATAATGGGGTGTACAATAGTGATGATGATGTGAATAATTGCATGACAATTTGTAATATTCTTCTTATTAGTATTATGATTTTGATTATTAATGACGCTTATTGTTATTTAGAAGAAGAATGTCGTTGTTATTATTATTATTTGTATTATTATTATTATTTAAAAGAAGAAGAATGTCATTTTAATTAGTTTGTCAGTCTGAATTATGTTTTGGTCATTGAAAGCCTTTCATTACTGAACCCAGTCCGTGCGCACCTGCCGGGCTTAACTCACAAAAATAAACACTGAAGTTTATCATTTCTATGTTGTTGTTTTTTTACAGTGGGTCATAATATATCATATCTTTAGTTTGTCAGTGCGTTTTGTGGTGTTAGGAATTGTTTTTCTGCGCATTTCAGCACTAACTCGAAACGTGCGTACATGTACACCACCTCCTGAGCTGGCGTAGGATTTGAGCGTGCCGTACACCAACGTCCATAATGATAAATCGCAAAGTCACCGTGCTTTTGGGTGTACGCCAGGTGTACGCTGGAAATGTGGTGTACGCACTTTTCATGCGAGGGCCATTCTGACTAGAATCTGAGTATGACGACGTCAGGCTAACGCAATGCATTACTTTCCACAAAAAAGTAACTAGTGTGATTACTTAAATTTTTTAGGGAATAACACAATATTGTTATGCATTACTTTCAAAAGTAACTTTCCCCAACACTGGCTATGACTAGACAGCAAATGCTAGCCTAAGACGCTCTTCTCTGCTCCTCAAATACATGAAAAATGTGTCTTTATTTAGGTTTGTGTAAAGAAAATGCTTTACCAGTTCTATATTGTTGGTGCAGAAACTGCTCATATCCTCGGTCTGTGGCACGTCATTCAAAACTGAGGTGGAGCTTTGAGGTTTTGTCAACCTTTCATCGGTTAAATATTTGCAAAACTCACAGACAGACATCAAGGGTGATCAATAAGCATTGATTATGGGAAAAAAAAGATGAGATATAGGAACACAAGGTTTCCGACAGACAGGCGAAGTAGACAGACTAGGAAAGCAAAGTTGTAAAGAACAGAATACAGTTGAGTCAAGACAGGTAAATACCTGAGAGGTGGAGTGTTGAGGGCGACAGGGATATCGGGTCGTCCAGGCTATTGAGAGGAGCCCCGTCCTGTAGCCAGATGACCCGTACAGGTTCAGGAGGACCATGAGCCTCACAGTGCAGACTCAGCCCTACATTAGCCACTACTGACAAATGGTGCGGTTCCACTGAGAAATGAGGGAGACCTGAAGAGATTGAAAACCCATAAATGTATCAATAATGTGCTATAGAGGAGTTCCCAACAGTACAGTCTAGGGCTGTCACTTTTGTGAAAAAATCCTGTTCGATTTTTACGTGTCTAAAGACGTTTCCATTTTCCAACCAAATATAGGCAAATCCACGGACAACTAACAGGCATTAGGACGAGCGTAAAGAGGGCGCTTGAGATGCGCACAAGTCAGCAATATTTCTGATGATTTATTGGCGTGAAGTTTCGTGCACAATGACAAACAGGAGTGCAACATTCAGGGATTGAAATTAACACCCGCCAATCCGCCAAATGCGGGTAAAAATGAACTTTGGTGGGTAACGCTGTCAAATCACGAGCCAATTTGGCGTGTTTCTATGTTTACTCACTTTGCTGGGGAAGTTCGTGTAGCCAAATCTGCGCGGATTTAGCGCAAATATGCAACTCGTGAGTCATCATGATATATTAAATACAGCGTATTGCGGAGAATCTGCGCATTTCTGGCTTACTTGAACACACACGTCACTAAGCAACAAACAACGGTGCGCTTGCTCACTTGCATTGAAGTAATAGCGAATATTAAAAAGCATTTGGTTAATAGAAAAGACATTGTTATTTTCCAACATCCTACATGTTCTGTGTATTGTATTGATCTGTCCACCTAAAACAACTTTTTTGGTAAAAAAAAAAAAAAAAGGCCTTTAAAATCGATTCCCTATTTTCATTTTCGAATCTTGGGTTTGTTGGTCCGATCGATTGTGCAATCGATTTTCGAACGTAAAGTGACAGCCCTAGTACAGTCTATTGTTAGTCTCAACCCAGGCCAGACTCCCAAAGTTTGTTTTCCACCTCTCTGCACATATATCCCCATCACAAAACCTATGTGAATTTAAAGAGAACATTGTATTTTAAGTAACATACACTAAAGAAAGATAATACCTTCTACTTGGATGTGCCCCTCAATGGATAATGTCTCCTCTGAACCGAAGTAAACCGCACACTGATAGGAGCCCATGTCTGAGAGAGTTACCTCCTCTATCCTGTAAGCACAAAGTGACTGGATGCTTTTAATCTGACATTGTTAGACACATTTTAAATGTATTCATTTGGCAAACACTTTTCTCTCAAAGTATATTTCAGAGCTTAAAAAGGTTTCAGTTTGATCAGTATGTGTGTTCATTGGGGATCGGACCCATGAGCTATTGTACCAATCAGCTTTTAGCAGTGTTGGAGGTTACAGGTAATGGCATTTTATGTAATGAGATTACATTCAGAAGTAGCAAGTAAAGTAATATATTACTTTTAGAAGGTATAGCATAACATAGTAGCTTTTTTTAATAAGCTTTTTTTTCTTCTGTGTACTGTAACTATCACGTTACTGTCCATAAAAATTCAGGATGTAATGTAATTTAATCCTTTTATCAGGCATTAGCGCAATAATGTACGCAACACGCTAGTTATAAAAGTAATGGTGCCAACACCAATCATGGACAGAGGAAACAGAAAAACTCATACACTTGAATGGCAGTGTAAATGTCCAACAGAAACAGATATGCACCATAAAGACGGCATTCCTACTTGAGTTCACTGATAACCAGCCAGCTGTTTTCATCTACGGGGACCTGCATCTGGTTGAGTTCAGCAAGGTGCAGCGGTTGTCCCTCCCTCAGCCAGATCACGTCCGGCAGCTCATGGTCCACCCCGTCTGCTCGCAGGACGCACTGAACCTCCACTGCCTTCCCAAGAGAGGAAGTCACATTCCCAGGGCTCTCCACGAAACTCAGCCCTGCACAGTGACCATGGAAAACTCATTAAGTCAAGTCCATCACTTCAGCTTACACAACCTGTGTTAGTTTTGAAGAGTAGATACATTAAGCACATTTTTGGGCATTTGAAATATACCATAGTGCTAAATAACTGCCAACCCAAGACTTGTACATGGCGCTCCAAAATACGTCAAAGCACTGGTAAATGACCACAAAACATTTCTGGACATGCAATTTGCTGATGTTTTAAGAGCTGGTCATCATATTGAAAGGGTTCATCCATCAGAAGATACAAAAAAATCATGCATTTATATATAAAAAAAACTTATCCTGAAGAAAACTGTGTGGTTCTTGGTAGGGTTTGCTAGGGGTTGCTAGGGTCATTGTTATGCGGTGGCTAATGTGTTGTAAAGGTTTTTAGGCGGTTTCTCTGTGGGGCTCAGTGTTCCCCAGCTCTGGTCCTTATCTCACACTCTCTGGTCTTGTAGTCTCACCAATACGCTGAGTCCAGGACATGGGCTGAAAACCACCCTTCTTCTTAGGGGTCACTATGAGTTCACCCCAAAGTGTCAATGCTGTTCTTAACCTAAGATATGACTCAGGCCCTTCCATTGAAGTCTAAGGGGTTTTTACCTCCTTGTCTCTCAGTACAAGTGAATCACATGAACTTATCAGACAAGCCTCCTTTTCAATGCCAGTGGGGTGGTGTGTGTCTGTGAAAAAAACGCAACCCTCCCTCGCATGGAATTTTATGATGTGAATAAGACGGTAAGGCTCGGCTCTCTGTCAAACATCAGCTTGGCCACGGTGGTTCACTTTCCACTGGCTCCATGCATGTCCATCTGCCTGAAGAATGGGAATGTTTTAAATTCTTCTGTGGATAACAAGCTCTGCAGCTGAAGCCTGAGAGATACCAGAGGCATGTAATCCAGCCAGATCCATGTAGTTTAGCTTCGGATGATGCAACTCATTTCGAATTCCTTCCGGCTTAACTCTTTCCCCGCCAGCGATTAAAAAAACCGCCAAAAAAACGTGCTTTTTTAAAATCATTATCACCAAATGTTCATGGCCCCCAGAATATTTTGTTGTATGAATATCTGAACATGCAATAGGCCTATATCAAAAGAAAGAACAGACCCTCTGCTTTTAAACAAACAGAAAACTATTTTATTCTAGATTCATGCATTAATTTTTTTATCGACATTTGAATGTGGGTGAGTTTCATAAAAAAAGCAACATTTTGATTATACATAAGATCGCTTGATCCTGCATACACAGCAAATACACAGCAAATTGATCCGGAGTTAGGCAAAAAAGTGCGAAAGAGTTAGATTTGGGAGTTTATTTTTTAACTCTGACTACAGTTTGTGTTATGGGATACTCCCTGTTTGTGTTGTATTTTGGAGTTTATTCATTGGTGTTCAGGAGCGTTTTTTGACACTTCAGCTGGAGTTAAATATTAAGAAGTGCAAATTTGAATTTGATCAAATACAAGCAATGAGTTGAGAGTATGGCGTTCAGTATATCATTTTCACATAAAACATTATATTATGTTAAATAAATGTTAAATCTAAGAAGTGTTAAATGCAATATTTTTTAAGTGTTGATTTTTAACACTGTTAGGGAGTTCATATTATAAATAACAAAATTTTAGAGTTACAATTACTCTCCGTATGATTTGTATTTTAACTCCAGAAAGAGTTATATTTTAAATCTAAAAAAGTGTTAAAAATTCAACTCCAAGAGCTGAGTTATTTATTATTGAGCATGTACACTCAAATTTAGTTGATTTTAACTCGCATGAAGTTTATTCCAAAGACCAGAATTTGCTGTGTACCTCAAGATTTGATTTTTCAAAGCTGTTAGACACTGCCCTGACCCCTAACCTTTGACCCTTTGAAAAATATTTCACCCAGTGTGACATGGCATCCAAAACACTAACACAACCATCCCTCTTCTATGTGGGCCTACTTTTTCAACAACAAGAAAAAGGACTGACTTTCGGAAACTTTCAGGGGGAGGGGCACACTCGACAGAAACACTTACAAATTTAAGTTAAAAGATTTTTTATTTATTTTATATATAGCCTATATATAGTTTAGTTTAACATTCTTTCCAATGCATCTGGAGTACTGTTCAAATATGAATGGGGTGAACAACATGTTAACACAGTAAATCTTTCAGCGAAGGTTTAGGAGAACACACACACACACACATGCACACACACTCAGAGATGCGAGTCCCAGGTTGATGTTTAAATGAGGCCCACTAAACCCTCCTGTCATAGCTAGTTTTTATTGATATATTACTATAGCGGCTTTTAGCTTCACTAGTTCTTTTTAACATCTCTCCTTTTATGATGGCCTGAAAGTGGGCAGTCAACAGACCTCAACTCTCTTTGTGTGCATGCAGCTCCCTTTTCAATATGAATGTTTAAAGTCATCCTTTTTACCTTCGTGATGTGGCATATTTTTCTAAAGAAACTGTGTATTCATCAAGAAGACACTTCTGTGTTCTTGTCTATTCAACAAGAAGACAGTTTCCAAAGAGAACTGATTGTATTGTGAAAAGTGTCCTCTATATGAGAATTTTAAAAATTACAAATGTAATGCAATAAGCAATATTTCCTTTTGACTTGCATTTTTCATTATAGCACTTCCTCCATCACACTATATTTTTCAGTGTTGTAAAATGTTATAGTGTTTCTCTAATCAGTAGAAACCTGTCAAAGACAACTACTACCCTCTCATTATCGGCCCAGTCTAACACAAATCACTTTTTCTTTCCTCCTTTATGTTTTCACTTGTCCGCCAAACTCCCGTGGCTTTTTATTCCATTCTTCATTCAATTCATCCCCTCGTCATCCGTCCCTTGCCCTAAACCCAATCCATCATTTCCCCTGTCTGATTCAGCATGGCCCCAGAGTCACATTCTTTCTGAAATCCCTCACCGGTCCCCACTTCCCACATTATCCACGCTGCATGTTTAGGCTGCCCGTCTTCACAGTCTGGGAGATTTGATGGGAGAGTTTGATAAGTGTCCGATCTACCAGACTCAATTTGTCAGCACACATAAGGGCCACTATAGACAACTTTAAACAACTTTAAGTTTGTGTCTGGTAAACACTCAAACCCACTGTGCAAGACAGTGTTACAAACAACTTTTACAGATCCTGAGGAAAATGTAAAGGATGCTTGGTTGTGCAAAAGTCACACATGATGCAGTGTGGTTGCTAGGATGGCTAGTTGCTAAGGTCATGCAATGTTATTGTTAGGGTGTTGCTAGGGGCTGGTTTCTTAGGAACCTTACTAAGTCAAAAAAGCCCACCCTCAAGTCTATAAGATATTCTTCTACCTCAGGCCCCTCCTTCAATGTGGCATTTAGCTTTTCTCTGTCAGATGAAAATAGACCCAGTGTTTTGAAAATTAAAATAATAATAATAATATCACACAAACTTCTAAAGCCACTGAGCAAAACCTGCGTGACATTGAGCAAAGTAAATAAATGAGTTCAGAGTGAACTACACATGTTGTCAAGCATCTTTCACTGTTTATTGTTTCTGTCATCAATGACATGCACTGATGGTGTATGCGATCTAAAAGATGCTGTATGGGCCCCCAAAAGTTTTTGGACACTTGTCACAATATATTTTCTTAGACATGTATCCATGTGTCTGAATTGCAATTATTTGCATTTTCCTTTGGCCATTTTTAGTAACTATAAAAAGCTCCCCTCAAGTTCACACTGCAGAGTAACCACAGATGTCATGTAGTCTATATTTATTTACCTCACAATACTATATTCTTTAACACTTGTTTTCTAATGCAATGACATTCAAACATGTGTAAAGACTACTATTGTGTCCGAATAATTTTGCACACCACTGTTTAACGATTATAGCCTATAATATTCAATCAGGGCGAAGCTCAGGAAACCTTTGAAACGTTAACGTATTGACTTGAAAAAGTTTTGAATCCACAAATCTCGTACCTGACACAAGCTCCGCGGACCCGAGGCGCAACACCAGCAAGAGTAACAGAGCGAAAAGGCTCGACCCGGTCATCCTTTTGTCCGGTTTCGGGTTCGGTGTCGTGTGGGACTCAGATCGCATCATCATCATCATCATCATCATCGCATCGCTCCAGCGCTTCAACTTCCCACAGATGAGCGATTCTGGCAGATTCCTTAGCCGACTTCAAAAAGTTTCAGAAGGAAAAACAGAGGAAAACTCGAATCCTCAAGTTCAAAACACAAACTGTCAGGTCGTCCCCAAAATTGTCATCAAAATCTGTTTCCAAAAGCAGCGTAAACTTTCTTTCTTTCTTTCTTTTTAAGCTCAAAACGTTTTTAGTAATCCTGAACGTGAAGTAGCCTACGCTATTGAAGCGCGTGAAGCCAAAACCAAAAAAGCGCTCCCGAGTTTTCCAGTCAAGAGTTGTTATTTTTGGATCACGACGCGTATTTTTGTCAGAATTTCCCTTTGCCTCCAAAACTCTCTCCCATCAGGACGCCTTTATTCCCCTTCAGACAAACTCACATTCCTCCACTCAACTTTTGTCCATTCTGTCTTTCTCCTCCCCTCCTCCATCTCGCCCTCCCTCTCAGTGCTCCAATACACAACAACCCCCTCCACCTTCAGCAGACTCGACTGAACCTGCGGACCAACTACAGAGAGAACATGCTCACTTTAAATCTAGACTGTCTAAGGGTGAGTCGTTTATGACTAAAGGTAAAGTTTGGCTGAAAGATAGTCCACACTCCTCATGACGGAATAGGCAGATCACTAAGTAAATCCCACATGTGTTTTTTTATAGTTTGACTGATTTTAATACAGTTTTTCTCAGTCTCTTTGGTGCATTTCTCACATCACTATACATTTGCACAATAGTTAGTTCAACCTTCACAACATTTAGTAATTTGTGCACATCATAGTAGCAGTTTCTCATTCCTTCCAACAAATTGCAAATGCTTTTGGACATGTATCAATTGCTTTCAACTCTCTGCTGTTTTATAACATTATCATTTGCTTATGTCATGTCAGTCAAAATACTTAAAACAAAATGTATAGCCTACTTGTGAATGCTGAATAGTCATTCCATATAAAACTAATAGTTCTCCTTTCATTGCTTGAATCATTAAATACAAAAATGTTGAACTAGTTGTCAAAATCTGTCAAGCTAATTTTACAATTTTTTTAAATCTTTTTTTTTCTTTCTGAAAATGTCTCCTAAATTAAACAATTTATCTCAGGTGAATCTCAACTTTCACTGATGTGAAGGGGTGTGTGAAGCATCAGTTGCAACCAATGATAAGCCACTTCTCTACAATCACTGTCAGAGCTGAATCCCATAAACCCCCACTTTACAAGCATATATGAACCAAGCAGGACATAGTGTGTACCATTTCTACAATACTGTGACAAAGAAATGAAAGGCCAGCCTCGTGGAAGAGGGGTGAGGGTGAGGGTGCAGGACGGGGAAGGGGAAGGGGAAGGGGAAGGGGATGCCAAGTACATAGGCGGATCCCTGATGAAATCAGGCCTACAATTGTGGATCATGTAGTCAATCACGGCCTAACAATGGTTGAGGCTGGTCGAAGGGTGCAGCCAAATGTTGGGAGAACCACTGTAAATTCAATTATTCAAACATTTTGTCAGGAGAACAAGTGTGTATAAATGGTATATCCCCCGTCTTGCTCCATACACTCTAAAAAAAAAGTGGTTCTTCAGCGGTTTGCAGTGCTTATGGTGCTATATATCACCACTGCCATTAACCTGTTAATGGCAGTTAAGCCCAGTTTGGTTCTTCAGCGGTTCTTTGGGGTGGTTAAGGTGCTCTTATGGTTCTACATAGCACCATTTGACAAAGGTGAGGTGCTATATGGCACTTAAAGTGGTTCCCCTATGATTACAAGCCAATGAACCACTTTTAGTGCTATTTAGCACCATTTTTGTTTAGAGTGTACAACACAACACACAACATCTGCTGACTTTTTTAGACACTCTTTACAGGGACATAATCCCTGAGAATGAGAGGGGTCTAACTGGAGACCATCTGAGCAAGCATGCTGCTGTTCTGGGTAATGTGCGTTTTCACCACTCAGATGTCGTCAGACAGTGGTTTGCAGCACATGATAGGATGCTGGTGGAATATCTCCCTCCCTACTCACCATTCCTAAATCCAATAGAGGAGTTTTTCTCTTCCTGGAGGTGGAAGGTACATGACCGGCATCCACATACCCAAATGGCCCTGCTGGCGGCCCTGGATGCAGCATGTGAGGGCATCACAGCAGTCATGCAGAGGGGGGATTCGCCACTCGAGGAGATGCTTTCCTCGCTGCATTGCAAGAGTTGATATCCGCTGTGATGTGAATGAAATTATGTGGCCAGACAGAGAGGAACGTCTGGATGTGCATGAATGATTACAGTACTATGTATGTTGTATGTTCAGTTCCAATATGTACTGCAATATTGTTTGCAGTTGTGCACAGCTCTACCAAAGGGAGTTTATGTTTGTTGTAAATAAGGGTGTATTTTTTATTTTGCACAATGCTGTGAACAAATTAGAATTGCAAAGAGCATGCAGTAAAAATGTTCAGTGTCTTGTACTCAGTTACCTCACTAAATACAATAATGTGTAACTTTACTGTATTTTTCAAATGGCTGTGCTAATAGTATATAATGCCGTCTTGAGCATTTTCAGGTAGTGTCACCAATATCTGACTTTTTTGCCTTGGAAAACATTTACAGAGTAAACTGTCATAATGAAAGCATGACAAAGCCATTTGACTATCTTGTTCATAAGCAATGGTGTCAAGACTTTTCATCTTGATGACACTGACACTTTCATTGACACGAATACTTGCTTTTGAGGAATGAGCGATCCATTTTGAGCAAGTGACACGCTTTTGCAGGTTATCAACTAGGTTTTGCAGTTTGTACTAATTGTTTTGAGAACTGCATTAACTGTTGTGCAAATGTAAATAGTGATGTGAGAAATGCACCAAAGCGACTGAGAAAAAATGTATTACTCAAAAAATGTGTTAGACAGTAATCTGATCTATAGTCATCTAGATCTGCTGTACAACCGAAACAAACTTTGTTGCATTATTTTCCTGTTATCACTGTAAAGCTGCGTTGAAACAGTCAGTATTGTAAGAAGCACTATAGAAATAAAGGGGACTTGACTTGACTAATAATAATGTCATCTAAACTAGTAACTGGTAGTGTATATTTGTGTAAAACCTGTTCAATCTATTTAATAATAATAATAATAATACATTTTATTTAAAGGCGCATTTCATGGCACTCAAGGACCTTACACAATTAATAAAAAAAGACATTAAACAATCAAACCAGTACAGCAACAAACATTTAGAGAAAATATTCCAAAAATTCATGAATCACGTTTAGAATATGATGTTTTATCGTAACTTATTGTATTTCATTAACTGTTTTACAATTATTGGCACATTTTTGAAGCTGAATTAAAAATGAGAAAGCACGTCGAGGTTTTGAAGATGAGCCATGCTAAATGATATTAATCTGCGGAAACATGTTTCAAAAAACAACACATTTTTTACCCTCAAGCACAAAATAGCTTCGCAAGCAAATCAACGTGAGCATCTTTGCTTAAGTGAAGACATTTAAACTTCAATCACATTGAAAGTAGACACACACTACTTTGTGCGGCTCTGTGTGTAGAATCTGTTGTTTTCTAGTTTGTTATGTCGCTCTGATGGTTATGTCTGCGGGTGAGAGACAGCGTGTTCATGCAGGGCTCGGGAAAGATGGCTGAAGTTTGTTTGGGCGAACGCAGGGAGAGCGTAAGATAGCTGGGATTCACACCCCTCATGAATAATTGATTCCTACTTTTTCCCATGAAAACGCATGGGGTTGTTGTTGCGCTCTCAGGTTGCTTTGGATGGAGAGTTCTCTGGCCCTTTAAGAGGAGGTTGAGGGGTCCGTGCAGTGTTCCCAGGGTCTTTAATGGAGACACAGCCCATCTGAGAAAGACCCCATTGTGTCCTTGCTTTTCAAAAGAAACCAAGGAATCAAGCTCTCTCTCTCATGACACACACATGCACACTCTCGCTCTCACTCTCTCTCTCTCTCTCTCTCTCTCTCTCTCTCTCTCTCTCTCACACACACACACAGATACACAGACAGAGACGGGGGAGATAAAGGAGGCAGAAAGTATCAAACATGTTCTTCAAAGAATGAGAAGGGGGGAATGCAGAAACACTGAGGAGATGAGGAGACTTTGTTTGGGCAGACAGAGAGGGCTAGTGTGGGTTGGTTAGGTTCATATGAGAGAGAACTTCCAGCACTGATTAAACTGCCGCCTCACTAAACTTGTCAAACGGGTTAGACCAGGTCTGCCTCAAATCACAACGACAATCATGCCATTAAAGAATAGCTGACACTTCTTTTAATTCATCTTTGGAATTAATTCTTGTGAAAAACAGTTTGTATCCGCATGGTTATATAACTATTTGGATGGCCATGAGTCAGTGTGAGAGACGGTTGATTTGGGACAGCTGATGAAACGCTCACTTACTTCCTTTCATTTCAAATCATTTAAAAATTTTTTTAAAAAGTTGAGTGTTCATCAGAAGCCAAGACTTTTATCACACTTGAACCACGAATATACAAAGAAAATGTTTTAATGGATTCGGTGAGTTTTGGGGTAAAAAATTTATAAAAAAGTAACAATTCCTTCCCTTGCGGATCAATTTGACCCCCTTAGGAATGAATGGAATGTGAGGAATGCTTCAGTACACTGTAAAAAAATATTTTCATGATTTATCACAAATTTTTATCTTTTGCCAAATCAACTTCGATAACTAATGTGTGAAGATAACATACTATTTTGAGTTTCTGTTTATTAAACCATTCTTCTTCATTGTGTTACGGCCTCAGCCTTATGGGTGTTGCCTTTTGTATGTTCTGTGTGTGTTTGTTGTGTTCTAATTAGTCCTTCTTTCTGAGCGTAGGCTCCGCCCTTGCGCACCTGTGGTCCGTTGCTCTGATGGCTTGTGCTGAGCATATAATGGCTCGTTTCCACTGAGCGGTGCGGTACGGTACGGTACAGTACGGTACGGTACGGTACGGTACGGTACGGTACGGTACAGTACGGTACGGTTCGGGTCAGTAAACCAGAATCTGGCTAGCGTTTCCACTGCCAACAGTACCCTTACTTGATAGGCGTGGTGTATGTCGGAAAGTAGTGATAACGTCACTTGATAGGCGTGGTGTATGACGGAAACTCGCTTGACGTCATTCACGCGCGCAGAAGAAAGCTAGAACCGTAAACAACAATGGAGGACATACAGAAGATATTGTTCTTGCTTCTCGGCATGTGGCTGTTTGTCACAAGGAGGAGACAAGCTTTGTTTGAACAAAGGATGCAGGCTGCAAGGAAAAACACAGCCAAAAAATACAGGCGAATTCGGGAATTTTTAAGGAGCTGGGACGAGACAGACAACCGCGCGATTCAAGACAAAGCAAAACAAAAACGACGGCGCAGAAGGGTAAGCTTGAGCTAAGCTAACTTTGTAATGTCGTGTATTACAATGTATTTCGTCTCATGTAGCCTACTGTCACGCGCTAACTAACGAATATTCTCATAAATCAAATAACTCTACAGTAAGAATAAATAAGTACAATAAGCCCTGGCTGTGAAACCAGGCCTATATCAGTTAAAATCATATAACTGTAACATTAAACTACACTATATTAATAAGCACTGTGAAGGTTACATCCTAAGATCATCAATCTCTCACATGAATCTGAATGATACTTATATTATTACAAGCACAATATTAGTTGTGGTTAATGACTAATTATGTATACAATTTTGTGAAAATAGTTATATATGCAAGCTAGTTTTTCTTTGTGCTTCAATGAAACCAAAGTGCCCTCTATTTTATAAAATGTATATCTTCTATCTTGTCCAAGGTAACACTTTCAATGTTGTAATTTCCCATAGACTTTATGTATTGTTTCATCCAGCCTATGATAGTTGCACTTTTAGTTAAAGTACCTGAACAAACCCACCATCACTGCTACATTGTATTAACATTATGTTTGCTATCTGTGTTTTTCTAGATAATCAATCTGGTGCAAAATCAGCGCCGCAGACCAACTATTTGGTCTTTCAGCCGCTCAAGTGATTGGTGGGATGTGATCGTTCCAGGATTCACACACACACAGTGGGTGCACAACTTCAGGATGTCTGAAGAAACATTTATGTCCCTTTGTGCCATGGTGCATCCAGCAATGGATAAGCAGGACACAAACTTCAGAGTGTGTGTTCCCCTTAAGAAACGAGTTGCCATTGCACTATGGAAGCTGGCAACCAACAGCGAGTACAGAAGTATTGGCCATCTTTTTGGAGTCAGCAAAACAACAGTGTGTCGGTGCGTCCAGGAATTCTGCAAGGCCGCTTGCACATTGTTAGTTCCAGAACAGATATGTTTTCCTGACCGGCAGAGGCTTAAAGAGATGGCAACTTACTTTGAGAACCGATGGGGGCTTCCGCAGTGTGTAGGTGCCATTGATGGGTCACACATACCCATAATCGCCCCAAAGGAGTACCACTGCGATTACTTCAACAGAAAAGGCTGGCATTCCATCATCCTGCAAGGATTAGTTGATGGAAAAGGACTATTTTGGAGTGTGTATGCAGGAATGGCTGGAAGTTTGCACGATGCTCGGGTTCTGAGACTGTCCACATTGTGGGAGTTAGTCGAGCGTGGAAGCCTTTACCCAGCTTGCACCAGGAACATCAGTGGGGTGAACGCTGGCTATTATTTGCTAGGAGACTCTGCCTATCCTTTGCAGAATTGGCTACTAAAACCATTCCCTGACAATGGCCGGCTGACAGCAGAAGAACTAATCTACAACAAGAAAGTGTGCAGGGCTCGGGTTGTGGTAGAAAATGCTTTTGGGAGACTCAAAGGCAGGTGGCGGTGCCTTATGAAGAGGAATGACAGCGACATTGAACTGGTGAAATCCATGGTGTTGACTTGTTGTGCTCTGCACAATCTTTGTGAAAGGAATGGAGAGGATTACCAGCACGAATGGGATACACCTGTTGCTGCAGATCCTGTGGTGCCACTGGCACAGGGTGCAGAGGAGGAGGGCAGGGATGTACGTGAGGGTCTGATGCGGTATTTGAACAGTTGAATCTGTTGTACAGTTAGCAAAGGCACACCTGTGTAAATGCTATGTTATGTTTTGTTATGTTTTATGTTACACTAATAAATCGATTTTACTTTCACTCTGTCTCTTCATATTTTGTAAAAGAGAGGACTTTACTCTCTGCAATACCCATGTAAAAAAATCAGATTTTGTTTGCAATAGGTTACTTTAAAAATCATATTTGTGTACAGAGTAAAATATTAAAAGATTAACTATTGTAAAGTAACACATTACCAACTATTTTGTATTTAAGGCAAGCATAATCTCCCAAATTGCCATTATCAAGGTGGCAAACAAAAGGTGTCATTGACACCTGATGACAGGAACGTTAATAAAATGATATCAGAGGAATCATGTGAGACGGCCATTGAACACATGACAAGACACATGGGGTAATGAAAAAGTAAGTTACTTTAATTTAAAAAAATCAAACAAATGCTTCTGAACAATGTGCTGTACAACAACTGAAGAAAATGTGTAAACAAGTGCAAACAAAGTAAACGAGTGCAAACAAAAAGTAAACGAGTGCAAACAAAAAGTAAACAAGTGCAAACAAAAAGTAAACAAGTGTAAATAAAGTGCTGTGTGCAAAAGCACTAGTGGCTGGATCATGGCACAGGGTCGCGGCGACTACTCAACGCCTGCACCAGCTGACTGAGTGTGCCGAGGAAGGCCTGATTGAAGCTTGTCGACTGCTCCATGTGTTGGCGAGTTATTTCTGCCTCATGCCGCCTTGCCTCACGGGCATCCTCCAGCATCATTTCGAAGCGCCGGTCTGTGTCCGTAGATGGCGTCCATCATATCTAACCACTTCCAATTTTTCCTGTGAACACCACTCCGGCTGTTGTGGTCTTTCACCTTACGGTAGTCACTCCGCAGTTTCTTGCTTTTTATTCGACACTGCTCGGACGTCCGCTGGAAACCCTCAGTAGCCATCCTCTCAGAAACATGCTGAAAAACCTTTTCGTTTCTCACCATGCCATCAAGTTCCCTTTGCACCCTTTCTTCACCCATGATACCCAGGAAGGTCTGCACCTCCTGGGTTGACCACGGTAATGTAATGCTGCGCGGTGCCATTGTTTCGCAATAGTGTTGTGCTTTAAAAATGGCGCCTTTTGCGTTGTCGTTCTCCTTGTAGGACGCGCAAGTGACGATTCTCTGTCAACCAATCAACGTTCTGTAGTGAGTCTAGCTCCACCCTTTAGTACCGTACCACTGTGCTAGGTACCCCAACGGAAGGGTACCAAAAAAGTGGTACGGTACGGTTCGGCTTTTTGGTACCATTCACAACTTTTGACAGTGGAAACGCAGATAATTGTGTACCGTACCGAACTGTACCGTACCGTACCTCTCAGTGGAAACGGGCCATTAGTGGAACGTGAAGGAGGGTGTGACACGCCACGGTGGACTCCGTGCGCGTCAAGATGCCTAGCCTGCTGACCAAGACAAGCTGTGTGCTTTGTGCTGTGCTACTATTTTATTATATTTGTTATGTGTCTGTTAAATAGATGTTGAATTGAGTAAGTTAAATGTGAGTATTGCGTGTGAGAAGAGAGAGATTGAGAGACGTGAGTTTGTGCAGTCCTTTATTAGTCTTAAAAATAAATGTATTAAACTGCTCTTTGCCTTGCGTCTCCTTTATGTTGCTGAACCCTTTTAAAACGAACATATATGAACCAGGGGTTCGTAACAATTGTATGAACTTAAATTTTTAATTACAACGAACTCCACATTTTAAGGTAAATTGCTCAAATGCTCAAAATTCAAACTAAAAATGCTAAAACTTTGCCAAAAATATATATATTTTATAATGTCTACATGTGTATCTGAACGCACACTGGATACACTGACTTTAGGACCCAGAGGAACGGCTCGTTCGCTCCATATAGAGATATACGGCCATCTAGTGCAAGAGTCATGAAACATGATATATTATTATTCTCCTCCACAAGAGGTCGGTAAAGACACCCGATGAAACATATTTTGAGCTGAATTATAAAAGGGTTATGCATGCAATTGTGAGTAATTTTTAATGTACAGTTTTTTACAATCACTTTGCTACTATTTTGATGTAATTTTTCAAAACTCTAGCCACAAAACGATTATCACTTGTAACAGGCTGTCTAATGTTCAAAACATTGCATTGTGCATTCATATCTTTAAAGAAATCTTGCACTCGCACAATCATTGGTTCAAAAAACAAATTCACAGTGAAATACCATTGAAACATAACTATAGATCACCCACACACAAGCAACCGATGGTTTCACGGTGTCATTGTTCGTACAATCATTAAATATTGTAGAACAAAATAGGGGATACAGGTTTCGTTATGGTACTACATGTATAGTAAATACATCTCTGTAAAAGTACTGCAGTAGTAGAGAGAATACTACAGACACAGTGGAATCAATGAACAAAGTTTGTAATATATTGATGCAAAACACTACAGTACAATCACAACATAGGTTTATTTGAATCAAAGCAAAAATAATTAGCTATGAAATAGAAAAGAAAAGACAGTACTGTAAAACATCAAATGCAGTGTTCCTCAACTTGCTTGCTCGTACTGTAAGAAACAAAACAGGAGTGATTACTGTACTTCTACATTGTCATCAACTCTGTGTTGTGGATTTGGCCACAGGTTCTCATCTACATCACAATGGATGTTTTCATTAGCCAAACATCTTGGAAAAAACCTTCGGGCATGGCGAATCCAGGCCTGACACTGGTCTGCTGTGATGTCATTGCAGGCATCATCCATGGCCTGGAGAAGAGAGACTTGTTCATGAGGGTACCTATCATGAACCTTCCATCTCTATGCGGAGAAACATTCCTCAATCGGGTTAAGGAAGGGAGAGTATGGGGGTAAATACAGGGTGGTAAATTGTGCATGGGCCTGAAACCATGCTTGCACCACATGAGCATGATGGAACCTGACATTGATCCACACAATGACATAGGTCACACCTTCAGCTCTACAAACCTGATCGAGCTCATCAAGAAAGGTGACAAGGAGAGCTGCATTATATGGTCCAATATGAGGTCTGCGCCCCATCACACCATCTTCTGATACAGCCGCACACATGGTAATGTTGGCCCCACGTTGTCCAGGTACTTGGATGGTTGTCCGCTGGCCAATGAAATTCCGACCTCTCCTCCTTGTCTTGGCCAGATTAAAACCTGCCTCATCTAAATATATGAATTTGTGATGGTCATCATCAGCATCCAGCTCCATCACCCTCTAAAAATACATTTTGGAAAGAGATTTAGAGATTACTGTATAATGTATTTGGGAATGTTTTTACAACAGCCACCTTGAAACTGAATTTACCTGAACATACTCAGTCCTCATTTGCTTCACTCTGTCTGCATTTCTTTCGAAAGGCACATGGTATAGTTGTTTTATAGATACCTGGTGCCTTTTCAGTGCAATAGTAGGCAAACTTATGGATCCCACATTGTTGAACATGTCTTCATTGCCCAATATATACTGGCGAATTTCTGTAAGGCGAATATCATTTCTGGCCCGAACCGGTCAGTTAGAGTTGTGTCTCTGCCTCCACTATTTGGCCTGGTCACAATTCTACAGGGAACATTAGAGTAAGAAGACACTTGGTCACATCACCTATTCTGTGATACACATTGGTATGCAGTCATTTGACAATTGAGAGTAACATAATGTTTAGTGCATGCTGATAACTTACCGGTTCTCATTGCGGAAAGTTCTTATTATTGAGGCCACGGTTGACCTTCTGAGGTTTGGTTGTATCATTGTAGCTGCCTCAGTCATTGTCATGCCATGATTTATGACATGGTCTACAACTATTGCCCGAATTTCATTGGACACTATGCTGTTGCTGCCGCTGTCTTGGTCCGTGGCCTTGTCCTCTACCACGTTCCCCCACACCTCTCAAACGAGGCCCACGACCACCTCTCAGAAGGGGTGCCTGTCCCCTGCCATTCCTTTGACCAACACGTCTTCCTCGTCTTCCTCCCACCACTGCTTGACCTGGATCACCTGCTGGCTCCATGTTACGTATCACTATGCTCTTGCAAATGGATCTCAATCAACTCTTTATATACTCATTCCACAATGTGCACTCAATCATCAGTAACGAGTTGGCAAGGGCCTGCATCTATACAGTGCAGTACTGTCAATACTGTAAATAGTCTGAAAAGGTGGTACAGTATTTGGGACCATAGACACGTGTCTGATGAAGCATTATGATAAAATATTAGGCTACATCCATGGATATTGTAGTCTAATTGCTTCATGCTCCACGCTAATTGGTGACAATGAATCTTGTTATCTTGAAACGTTCATGATTTACTGTAAACATGGAAGATTGTTTGTCTGTTTCCATACAACTATGCATTAAGAGTAATGCAACAGTTACTTATCATTTTGAGCAGTTGTATCAATTGATAGTTAGATCATTGTAAGGAAATGAATAGACACTCATTTGAAATGTAATGTGTGAATTGCCTTTTGAAATAGTAGTACTTTGATGTTAAGTTGTGTCATATTATTATTGTGTCCTTTATCTCATGATCTCTGTCAACTCATAGATGTGGTTACATTCAAAAGCTAAGGCTCACACTTTCACAGATGTGATTTACTGACTGAACTCAAGAAAGAGATTGCAGTGCTGAGATTATGTGTAACGTGCCCCTAAATATGACCTGTGCACCACCTTCTGGTTGATAACTAAACTACAAGTGAGGTTTGAAAGCAATGTCAAGTGTGATTAGTGTATCTTAAAGAAATGATGGGTATGGGGAAATCCCCCTGCATGTAGTTCAGCATCTCCTGTACAAAGAGCTCAAGGCTGGTACAGCAGAATTGTTATTTGCCCAGTCCTCTGTAACTCTGATATGAAACTTTTAACCTTTTTGTTTGCAATGCAAGGCACGTTTCGTTATATAGCACATTTCCTACACAATGGTCATTCAAAGTGCTTTACATAGAATAAATAAAAATAATAAAAATAAATAAGAATAATTAAAACAGTTTAGAATAAAAAATAAAATAAAATACAGTGCAAACAGTCGGACGAACTGTGGCACAGTGCTCATTCATTAAAGGGGTGGTATAATGCCCTTTTCACAAGATGTAAAATAAGTCTCTGATGTCCCCAGAGTGTGTATGTGAAGTTTTAGCTCAAAATACCCCACAGATATTTTTATATAGCATGTTGAAGTTGTCACTTTTTGAGTGAGAGCAAAAACGCACCGTTTTTGTCTGTCCCTTTAAATGCAAATGAGCTGCTGCTACCGGCACAGGGGGCGGAGCTTCAAGAGCTGTTCTTTTACCTCTCTCACACACACACACACACACTCACACACACACACGCACTATAAATTTCTAAAACTTTTAGCCTTTTATGTTCAAACCGGAGTCAGAATGATGGAGAGACTCAATAAGAAGTGACAACATGTAGAAGCAACAGGACATTTCTGAATGTTTAGTTGATGAATTTATGTGCTTGTGTAGTTATCTTCTAGTCATTGATTAGCATATTCTATCATGATAATCTATAAATCGTGTACCGGGGCGGGGTTTATGTAAATTCTAGGGTTGGTGACGTCACTAACCCGGGAGGAATGTTATGTAGTTCCTACCAGCTGTTTGTTGTAGTCCTTAAAAATCGATTTCTTTAAAAGCAAATATCTCCCTTTGCTTTGAACTTTGAGCGTTGTAACTTTGCAGATGTTGTTTATGCTCAAACAGCAACAGTACACACTAACTAAAGTTAGAAAAGTGAAATCATACTCAACCACCGCTTTAAATGCAAAGCTAAACAGATGTGTTTTGAGTCTGGATTTGAATGTGGCTACTGTAGGAGCACACCTGAGGGTTGTTCCATAAAACAAGATTAGAATACAAGCCAGGCTTATTTTGGTTAGTCAGACTTATTGGCGGTTAATTCTGTTTCATAAAGCAAACTTAAAATAGTTCAAACTCAGTTACTCTGGCAGCTTATGCTGGGAAACTAGCCTGGTCCAGGGCAGGCTAACTGATCCTCTAACTACACAGATCCACTAACACTGACCAATAGGAACACAATTACTGACAATCTCTCATACCATTATTTGACTTTATTAACCACTATCAGTCCAAAAATAAATATACAGTTAAGAAAATCAACTTAAATAGGGCTACAATGATAAATTAGACCATATAGACCTACAAACATATATATGTTGGGATGTGGCATGATTTCCTGAGTCAAGTGGTTGGGCTGGGCATTGTTAATGTCCTCAATTGTGCGGGCTATAAAAGCCATGGTCGAATGCACCTAGGAGAGCGTCATTTCCCTGATGTGGTGTGGTTTCCGCTGTTGCGAGTGAACGTGACTCGCGCTTGGTTCGGCTCGGTAAAGGAGAGCGGCGGTGTTTATGGTCGCTTCCGCGTTCGCCGTTTTGTCACAGCTGCTCTAGTCGGCTGATGGCTATGAGTTTGTATCTGTCCTTCTCCAGTTGATGTTTTGTGTACGGGCGACGGCTGTTGCAAATGGGCGGTGTAATTAAATCTACAGCTACATCCCGGTTCCCGCAGCTGTCACTTGGGTGAATAACATCCTTACAGTGGCAGCACCGCTGTCTCGTCCTATTGGTCGACTTGCATTGAGTCCGTGTGTTCTGGGTCGCCGAGGTGGTGTTTGACCCGTGCCAGCGAACTGTGTCTGTGTGCACACTGTTGTTCCAACAAAAGGCTTTGTGTCCTTATTTTGTGTGGTACTCCATTTTGTTAACGTGTTGGGTTCTTTGTCTGTTTAATTCAAATCGGGTATTTTGCATATTAGTTATCTTGTTTTTTTTGTTATTTTTGGTTGATTTTGGTTTTGCGAACCTTTAGTAGGTTATTAACTTTTTGTGTATTATAATTTCGTTTTCATATTAATGTGAAAATGGGGTTATTTTGAATTTAAGCTGACTTGATTTTCCCTTTCTTAATTTAAATTGAATTAATTGTTTTTTGTTAATTGATTATTTTGGTTGATAACATTGTGAAACATTTGTTTATTTGTTGTAGTTATTTTGAGTTAAAGTATGGTTTACGCTTTTCTTTACTGTTGTGTAATTAGTACAATATATTGTATTAACGTGTGTGTGTGCGTGCGTGTATTGAGTTATTTTTGTCTAGGAGCTGCAGGCCTTGACCAGGGCGACCGTTCTCTCTCTCTCGATGGTGGTGGTGTTTCTTCATTGTGTGCTGTGGTCTGTGGCGTGCAATGGGGTTCTTAATGGTATGAGTGTGCTGTGCAGATTGTGAGATCCCTTATGATTGGAGCATCTTCCCTGTAGTTTGGCTGCAGCTCTATGACTAACACAGTCTCACCCCAAAACGTCACATACTGACGGGTCTTGACCATACGGCAACATACGACGAAAAGGGTACCCTTTAACGTCCATGTGTGACGATTCGGGTATGGTTGGGTTTAGGTATGCGTTAGGGTACCGCTAGGAGGCGCTGCTGGTGCGCTTATGTCTGCGTCTCATATTGACGTTATAGGGGTAACCTTTTCGTCGTATGTTGACGTATGGTCATGACCCGTCAGTATATGACGTTTTGGGGTGAGACCGGGCTGCCATGACATTTGAAGTGACTTATGTAAGCCCGTATTAAAATTGTGTGAGATTGTCTAATTTATGCTTTTATGTCCTTATAATAAAACTTTTGTATTTGACTGATGCCTGTGTCTCCACGTTGCTTGCCACTGGGTAGGGAACCTGTGTCAGCCTTTTGAGTTAGATTCTTTGGGTGAAATTCCCAAGGTGGCGTAGTCAGGCATTATTCCTTAATTTGATCATCTCAAATCAATTTGATAAATTTACCTGGGCCACGAGGGTTACATATACATAGCCTATATATATATATATATATATACATATATATCCTACAGGTTTTCTTTTCTTACTGGCTGAATGTTTTGTGATTTAATTAGATAGTTTTAAAGATTTATGAATACATTCTCTCTGGTTTTATTTGGCAGCTGTAGTACATTTTTATGGTTATTAGAAGAACATTAGAAAATTACAATAAAAAAAAAAAAAGATTATTAAAGCAGAAGTTAAAATCACAAAATTTAAAATAAATAATTACAAAAGCACAGTATACATTTAAACTGGTAAGATGAATCTGAGCTAGTAATTCGCCTTTGGCTAAGCCACGCCCTAGAATGTAGAATGACCAATCACAGCACAGCCAAGAACGAGCTGCCACAGCGGTCCGACACTTATTCACAGCGCTCCATTGACTTTAACACCGGCGTCTCATATTGTTGGTCTCGGCAGGCTATTACCATCGTAGTTTTATCAAAAATATGGTTAACCGTTGTGCCTGGGGCATTTGTAACACAGATACGCGTTTCCCAGAGAGGTTGGAGTCCGTTTTTCCCCTTCCCAAAACCGAAGTAAAATCCTGACAAGTGTCGTCTTTGGATTAAACTGTGTGGACGTCCTCAGTCAGCGAAACCCCTCACGGATCAACAAGCTCACTTTTGCTCTAAGATACATTTAGCTTTTAACCTTACTGTGAAGTTATACTAGTTAGACAGTTTTATGCTGGTTTAGGTTATGATTTCGGTACTCTACCCTAATTGTTGATACGCTAGCACACGCTGCTAATAAATACAACTTTATACTCGCGTAGTCCGTTTGCTTTGTAATAACGATTATAGAAGTGAATAGAGACCTACCCAGCTTTACATGAACAGTGTTGCTCCTGATATTGTTAGTCCCAGCCTCCGTCTCGATTAGGATATGCTGTGGTTCATTGTTTGACTGTGACCGTTATGCTTTTGCCTCTATTTGGATGCCTTGTTGTTGCTTGCGTTTCACCGTATGTCTTGAATATAGCCTTCGAACGCACACTGCAGCCCCTTTTGCCTACTTCTATCGGACACTTTATTTGCTGCTTTATAAAAGTTTGATAAAATTTCAGCAGGAAGAGCCGTCACAGCATAAGCCGTGTTGATACCAAACCAGAGCCCAGATGAAGTTGTCGGAGGTAGCAACAGTAACTAAGGGGGGCGGGGCTTAGCCAAAGGTGAATTGGCTATAGTAGCCTACATTTGATTTACCCCATTACAATAGTCCCTTTACAGTTATTATCATATTATCTTATTATCATAAAAATACACTAAATTGTAGGTTTCAAATTCTAAATAAGGCACATCTAAATAACACAATTATAAATTATACAAATAGACAGTGGGCCCTATTTTAACGATCTGAAACGCAAGTGTCAAAGCGCAAAGCGCAAGTAACTTTGTGGGCGGATCCCGGCGCTGTTGCTATTTTCCCGGCGGGACAAACGACTCTTGCGCCTGACGCAAATCTAAAAGGGGTTGGTCTGAAGTAGCTTCATTATTCATAGGTGTGGTTTGGGCGTAACGTGAAATAAACCAATCAGAGCGTCATCTCACATTCCCTTTAAAAGCCGGTGCGCAAGTTCCATTACGGATTGCTATTATAACGGCGGATTTACCAGGCGCACGCCAGGAGCGGTTCACAGCCGAGGACACTGATGTTCTTGTAAGAGCAGTGAAAGACAGAGAAGTTATTTTGTATGGGGATGGGAGAAACCAAATCAGCGTCGGTTAAACAGGCGTGGGAGGAAATAGCCACAATTGTTTCATCAACTGGCATCCCCAGGACGTCGCACCAGTGCCGCAAGCGCTACAATGACATCAGAAGACGGGGGAAGTCCAAGCTTGCCAGCATCAATCGGGCACGCCGTGTAACGGGAGGTGGATCTGCATCTACTCAGGACCTGACGCCAGCAGAGGACATCGCTGCGTCCACCCTCACCGCTGAAAGCGTTGAAGGATTTGGTGGCTTTGAAATCGGCACACAACCAGAAACGCAAGCAGTCCAACCCCAAGGTACACAAGTTCACATACATTAAGGTTTCTTATGAAAATATTTTAATCGTTATTTACATGAAAAAATTTTTTTACGCAACCACACAATAAATAAAAACAATGTAACAGCTTCGCAGGAAGACCCTGGCCTCGCGAGCCGTGCGCACGGGCCATCTGAGGAGGGAACAGCGCAACCATCAAGGTCCAGACCCACTACACGCCGTGGCAGCATCGCTAGACCGGAGGACCAGCCATTCCTGCAGCTCCAGCAAACTGGATTTAGAAATGCTGGAGCAGAAGCTGTCTGGGATGCGGCAAAGTGTAAATGGCCGTCTTGACCGGATGGCGATGTTGCTGCGGCCTCTCGGGCGCATCTCCTCAAGCCTGGAGAGGATTGCTGCAGCCATGGAGCGTGGCCCTTCAAGCGCACCACCACCTCCGGTTGTGCCTCTTCCTCCTCCTGTTGTGCCTCTTCCTCCTTCCCCCACTCCATATCCATCCACCAGGCGCACATCGCACAATGCCATTCCCGGACCCTCAGGTGTCCAATCCCGCCGTGGCGCGCGTCGCAAAACTACCAGAGGGGGGGAAAAGAAATAAAGTTTTTCTGTTTAAATATTTTTAACCTCATTTTCCATTTGTATTTTTTTTTTTTATCAATTACTGTTTGCTATTGATTTTTCTTTTTGACAAAATATAAAGAAATGTCACAAATAAATACTTTTGAATGTTTTGGACTCGTTCTCTCTGAATCACGAGTATGGTAGGAGATAACTTTGCTTACCTCACTATGGACGATGCAGCAGCTCTTCTGCCAAATAAGCTCTCCTCTCCCGTGCTGCTGCTGGGGCATTTGGGTTAAGTGGCATCGGCACATGCAGTTGACCATCACGTCTCCTTAAGTCCTCTAATATTTCCTCATCTATGTCAACAACACAACCTTGATTGATGGAAATGTTGTGTAAAACACAACACGCCACAAAGAATGCTGCGACTTTTTGAGGACTGTACTGTAAAGTGCCTCCTGATCTATCCAAACACCTGAAGCGCATTTTCAGTATGCCGAACGTTCGTTCAATTACACAGCGTGTTTGTGTGTGTTTTCGATTAAACTGCATTTGACGAATTGTTGCTGGCATCAAAAATGGTGTCATCAGCCATGTCTTTAACGGATATCCGTTGTCCCCTAACAGCCACCCATCCAACGGGAGATTCCCCTCGAAGATGGCAGGAATGGCAGAGTTTGCCAGTATGAATGAGTCGTGGCTCGAGCCAGGATAATTCGCAAAGACATGGGTGATTTTACTGTAAGCATCGCAAATGACTTGTACGTTGATTGAATAGGTTCCCTTGCGGTTGATGTATACAAGTGCGTTTTCTGATGGGGCACGTAGCTGCACATGGGTGCAGTCTATAACACCAAGGACACCAGGGAACCCATACTTCGTACAAAATGCCTGCTTTTCTCTTTCCTGGCTGTCAGGTGTGACGGGGAATTTGATGTATTCCCCAGCCTGTCGGACTAGACCTGATGTAACTGCATGTATAGCCGAACTTATGGCAGATTGTGAAATGCCTGCAATGGAGCTAAGGGGGTGCTGGAACGACCCAGATGCATAGAAATACAATGCCGCTGTAACCTTTACTGCAACTGGGAAGGCATAGGGACAGGGTGCATCAGTCCCCAGCTCATCTGCCAGGAGATGGCAGATGTCTGTCACAGCCTGGCGGGTCAGGCGTAACTTATGTATGCATTCCTCCTCACTGAGGGAGAGATAGGTCTGTCTGGGCCGGTATACCCTCTCCCTCCGGCGTCTTATTCTTTGTCCCAAGACATACTCCATCTCACTGTGCAAAAGAAAAAATATGAGCAAGCTCAACTTAACTGGTAAGTTGAAGACTAAGGTTTTTAATGTCGCCTACTTACATTATGGTATTTTCCTGGTTCTTGACGGACAAACCAATTTGTCAGATGTTCTTATATACGTATATGGCTTGCCACTATTGGGCAAACAGGTCTGATCCTTAATTACTACAATTAGCCTGAAAAATTGGTAAGCTAGATTTATGCCTATTTTTTTCACATCTTCGTGCACACTACAATGATTTCCGTCATCTCATGTGTTAATATTTTTTATTATAACAATTTATGATTTGCAAAAATAACTGTTGCATCTGTGTAGATTACATGAGCAAAGTGTATGCGCTTTTATGGTCAAGCACGCGCCCTTAAAATAGCATAATGAACAACGCGCCACTGTCTTTAGACTAGGTTTTTTCTGGTCAGTGGCGCAATTGCTTTCTAAAACTGGAAAATAGCACCAGGGAAGTTTTGCGCCGGAACACGCCTCCTCTTTGCGCTGAACCGCCCCCGCGGGCGCAAGTTCATTCCCTAATTTACCGACGTGCGTCTGTGGAGGGAAAAGTCCGCTGTGCGCGGGTGCAAAATAGGAATGATACATGCGTCGGTGTACAAAGTCAATTGCGCTGGGTGCAAGATAGGGCCCAGTTCCTTTAAAGACATATTTTCCCCCAATAATTTTTTCTTTTGTGAAAATACCCACCAACATATAGCCTAAAAAACACACAATTAGAACAATAACCAATAAGTACATAGTTAGACACTTTTACATATACAAAGGGGAAAAATTAAACATTCACATATTTATATCAAACTCTTATAATGACACATAATTCCTAATAAGATATTCAAGTAATATTATTTAAATATCAAATATTCAATATAAAATAAGTAAATAAATAAAATAACAAATAACTAGAATTAAGGGAGGGAAGGTTATTTAGTTAATGTAGGCTAATATTTATTCCTTTATTTTATGAATATTCTTTGATTTTAGAGTTGCACATATCTTTTCAAAATGTATACTTTTGCTCTTAATTTCATGTTATCCTCTCCATAATGCACTGTATAAACTAAGGCCCCGTTTACACGATGGGAAAACGCAGATATTTCTCTGCGTTTTGGCCTGTCATTTACACGAAAACGCCGTTTTTATCCCAGAAAACGATTATTTCTAAAAACTCCGGCCAAAGTGGAGATTTCTGAAAACGCCGGTTATATGTTGCCGTGTCAACTGGGAGAAACGGGGTTTTAGGTTCTCTCTTGTCGATTCTGAGGATTCTGATTGGCTTGCATGGCTTTAACCTTCCCCCTACACTGCCGCCCATAGGTTTGGCATAGTTATGATGGCGCTCGACGGCGTATTTATGCGGGGTTGTGTGCACGATGTTTTTATTGAAAACGGAGGGGGGGAAATATTCGTTTCTCTAAAAATCCGGCTATGTGTAAATGTGGCCTAAATCTAACTAAACATTCTTGCTTTCACCAAAAAAACAAAACAATTATTGCTTTAAAAGCTGCAATTCTCAGCATTCTAAATAAGTATAAGTCGTCTTTATTAAGTAGCTTAGGTCCTAAACCCAAATCTATATTTTATCTATAGATATTATATATATCTTATATATCTATATATATTTATTATATTTGGTTTCTTAAAAAATTCTTCCCTGAATTCTGTAATTCTTTTTATTATTTTAAATATAATGAGTTCACTGCAACTTATCCAACATCCTAAAGATAAATTATTCTAATTAGAAGTTATTTATGGTGTTATAAAATATTGCATAGCCTATTCATTTTCCAAGCAAAATGTATTAGTCAGAATTATTGCGCTCCTATTTGGCGCGCATGCTCGTTCAATGTGAAGTTTAGCAGCAAAATTGAAATATTTGCACGACTTCCTAAGATTTACATATGGAGAATATTCCTTTGAAATGTAAGTTTTGCAAACACCATGTCTCCAACGCATAAACAGCACAAAAATATAATGCAGTTTGATGGTGGATCAATTTGATCTATGATCGACCTCCAGGGCTGCTTAAGAGACGCGTGCACACTTAAGGCGGGCGTACACGGTGCGATTTTTTGCTGTTTTACGAGCTCGCAGATTATTTTTTCACTCGGGAGAAATCGAGTGCAAATCGGTGATGCTCGCATGGTCGCGGCTCGCAGCGTGTGAGAGGAATTACGAGCCGAGCCGAGCACGTTATGAGCACCTCCCCGACCTCCCGATCATTTTTAAACATGTTTAAAAAATTCGGGGAGTCGGCCCGATTTTCACCAGCGTATACATAGGTTTCTTGTATACAAACAATACCGGATGCGCGCGCATCCAAGAGGCAAGACCGCTATATGTTATGCCGAGTTCTGTAAAAGAACATTGTAATTAACGTAGATTTCGCATTGTTTGTAAATTCTTGTTGACTCAATAATAAACTGCAATTTCAGAGTTGAATCTGTTTGCTTGTGTTTCATTTGCATATTAATATAACATTATGTAAAAAGTTAGTTAGTTGACTAGTATGAAATTGTCCAACTAAGTTTGCGAATCATAAAAACATGACATACCCTATGCATTTAGGTTAGTTTACAGCACAACAGCTCCGCGTCATCTCTGCTTCTGCTAGATATAGCCGTAAAGACTGTTGCTTTCTGCCTCTTAGATGCGCGCGCATCTACGTGATGACGTTGCACAGAAACCCGTGTATAGGCTGTCCCCTATTGCCAAATCATACACAACCGCCTCACAGGCTAGATCGATGGGGCTATACCTCAGTGGCAGCAAAGAGTATAGAAGTAACAAGAGGCGAAACTCCGTTGCAGTTTTGACAACAATCGCTAGATGGCGCTGCGGTCGCGCTGACGCCATTTTGGACTGAACCAACGGCTTTACCGTTAGCACAACTATACAGCATTAACAGCATTATGTCTGGAAATAATTGGAAACAAAGAAAACAGTGTTCTGCCATCAACTGCAACAACTACCAGTATACAACCAATCAACTAGCATTTCATAGATTCACCAAAGATCCAGAGAGGTAAAGTAGAAAAGGTTTTTATTAACGTCAAAGTGAGCTAACGGCAACGATAACAGGTGCTGTAACGTTAAGCTATCCTATAACCGCAGTAACAGTTTATTATAACGTTATGTGTTTGGTCGAAATTGGCTTTTTAAATCGCATATTTTCAGAGATAACACCTAACCTGGCAAATTACCGCTTTATTAATTCATTGTTATCACTAAATTAACCCTTTAACTGTCCACCCCCCCCCCCCCCCCCCTTCGCATAGACATGAAAATCACTATCCAAACTTAAATGGTTGTAATTCAAGAATGCTTTAAAACAAGACCAACCATATGTCTATATTCCAAAGGAGACATTTACCAGATTATTGTTGAAGTTAAATCAATTATTATAACCGATTAATATCAGAAGATTAGTTATTCTTATTTGATTGGAAGTGGTTCATTTATTACATATTTCTGTCATATATTATTATACAGATATACACTACCGTTCAAAAGTTTTGGTGGCAGTAATCCTATATTAATTTTTTTATTTATATAATTCACCTTTGGCTAAGCCCCGCCCCCCTTAGTTACTGTTGCTACCTCCGACAACTTCATCTGGGCTCTGGTTTGGTATCAACATGGCTTATGCTGTGACAGCTCTTCCTGCTGAAATTTTATCAAACTTTTATAAAGCAGCAAATAAAGTGTCCGATAGAAGTAGGCAAAAGTGTCTGCAGTGTGCGTTTGAAGGCTTTATTCAAGACAAACGGTGAAACGCAAGCAACAACAAGGCATCCAAATAGAGGCAAAAGCATAACGGTCACAGTCAAACAATGAACCACAGCATATCCTAATCGAGACGGAGGCTGGGACTCACAATATCAGGAGAAACACTGTCATGCAAAGCTGGGTAGGTCTCTATTCACTTCTATAATCGTTATTATTTACAAAGCAAACGGACTACGCGAGTATAAAGTTGTATTTATTAGCAGCGTGTGCTAGCGTATCAACAATTAGGGCAGAGAACCGAAATCATGACCTAAACCAGCATAAAACTGTCTAACTAGTATAACTTCACAGTAAGGTTAAAAGCAAAATGTATCTTAGAGCACAAAAGTGTGCTTGTTGATCCTTGAGGGGTTTCGCTGACTGAGGACGTCCACACAGTTTAATCCGAAGACGACACTTGTCAGTATTTAACTTCGGTTTTGGGAAGGGGAAAAAACGGACACCCCCTTCCAACCTCTCTGGGAAACGCGTATCTGTGTTACAAATGCCCCAGGCACAACGTTTAACCATATTTTTTATAAAACGACGACGTAATAGCCTGCCGAGACCAAAAATATGAGCCGCCTGCGTTGAAGTCAATGGAGCGCCGTGAAAAAGTGTCGGAGCCTCTGTCGGAGCTCGTTCTTGGCTGCGCTGTGATTGGTCAATCTACATTCTAGGGCGTGGCTTAGCCAAAGGCGAATTTCGATTTCAAATAAATGATGTTCTTTTGAACTTTCCATTGTTCAAATAATCATGAATTTTTTTTATCACAGATTCCACAAAAATATTAAGCATAACATTGATAATCAGAAATGTTTCTTGAGCAACAAATATGTTTGGAAAAGTATGGAATTTGATTTTAATCATTTCCAGACCTGGATCATATGGGAAAATTTTTTTCCACTTTCCAGACTATTGACAAAATTGCAATATCCATATTGACCATTCAAATTTCTAAAAATAAAAAAAGCAGAACATAAAAGCAGAGTGTTTTCATGGCAAAAGTTTAATTACACACGCAAGGTCTCTCACTCCCTCACCCTTTCTGCCGTGTGCGCAAC
Source organism: Phoxinus phoxinus (assembly GCF_949152265.1). Lineage (NCBI taxonomy): Eukaryota > Metazoa > Chordata > Actinopteri > Cypriniformes > Leuciscidae > Phoxinus > Phoxinus phoxinus. The sequence continues at coordinate 8,915,876 of NC_136879.1, forward strand.
ACGGTCTGGAGCTGCGCGCTCTTGCTCGCTCGCTCTAGATTTCGGGAGATTTTAGCTAATTTGCCGGCATCAGGGAGCCGCTATCAATATGCGGGAGACTCCCGGAACTTCCGGGAGACTTTGGATGTCTGCTATAGAGATATTAAAAACGAGAAACAACTATTTAGTTCCCTTAACAGCTTTTGAATTGGAACCGGTATCGTTCAATTCTATGACGCGTTCAGTCCAAGATGGCGGAGCTGCAGCTCTGCGCACGGGTGCGTTTGTTGCAATGGAACGTTCTATTGAGTTTCGCCTCTTGTTACTTCTATACTCTTTGGTGGCAGCAACCACACAGCGTGCGCATACACTGTCACACACACACACACACACACACACACACACACACACACACACACACACACACACACACACTCTCTCTCTCTCATGTTTTTATGTTGAACGGAATGGCTACTGTCACAGTATCTGCATTTGCACACACATTTCTGTCATTTTTCTATCTGAAGCTATTGCCTGAAACATTGAAAGCTCTCACAGAGACTGTGTTTAACCGCCAGCTCGGGATAAAATTCGTGCAGGAGGACAGTCGTGCCGTGTACCAGCTGCTTTGACGCGATTATCAGTTTAACTGACTCGTAACGTGTGCAATATCTCACGACCTCCCGAGTGTCCGAACTCGCACCGTGTACGCCCGCCTTTAGTTATCTAGACTAGATAAACCTGGATCAAATTAGTGGGATTGCGTGAACTTGAATTACCTTTTATGAAACCGCTTTAGCCCCAACTTATTTGTTAGGTTCATTCAAGTCGGGTTTTGGAGTTTAATCCCCGCTTCTCTTAGTGTCTTTTATGGAACAACCCTCTGATCTCTTCTGGAAGCTGGTTCAGCTGCGGCTGGCATAATGGCTAAAAGCGGACTCCCCTTGCTTTGAGTGAACCCTTGGTATTTCTAGCTGATGTGATCCTAATGATCTGAGTGATATGTTGGGTTTATATTTAGTGAGCATATCTGCAATGTATTGAGGTCCTAGGCCATTAAATGATTTATATACCAGTAATAATACTTTAAAATCAATCCTAAATGTGACTGGGAGCCAGTGTAAAGACCTGGGGCCTCATTTATAAAACTGTGCGTAGGATCCGTACTAAAAGTGTACGTGCGCCCGAAAGCCAAAAATGGCGTGCGCAAAAAAATATTCAGACTTATAAAACCGTGCGTACGCCAGAACCTGCGCAGGATTCACTTTATAAATCCCACTCAGCGGAAGATTGTGCGCACATGCGTCTCCTCCCAGAAATAACCATATATGGAGCTTACAACGCCTCGTTTTACTATGCATATCCTCATCTGCATATCATTTGCATATGATAATTCATCCACGTGATAACATGTTTAAAGGGGGGGTAAAATACTTAGTTTCAGTCAATCTCATGTTAATCTTGAGTACCTATAGAGTAATAGTGCGTCCTTCATATCTCCAAAAAGTCTTTAGTTTCATCATATTTATAAAATAAAAATACAGCTTTCCGATTCTATCCGGAAAAAGCCGAGGTCCTTGATTCTGGGCGTGGGCGGAGCTATAGAGTCAAGCGGGAGCGCCCGGGAAGGTTTGTTTATTATCGATCGTGGTGCGGTAGGCCATATTACTATATATATATAGTATTTGGTTTGCAAATCCAGCGACGACCTGGGCCTTGTTAATAAAACATTCGTCACTGAAATGACCAGAACACAAAACCGCACTTGCCACACTCCTTTGCTGTCCCGGAAACACAAACTGCATCCACTGTTCCAGTAACACTGGGTTCTTTGGGAAGCTGAACAAGGTAAACTTTCCCTCACATCCCAAAACACACTTTTTTGGAGACATTCTTGACATCAACCATTCCTATTTAGCGCTGCTGATGATGATTTCCGGTAGTAGCGCGTCGATGAGCGCGGTCTTTCGCTCCTCTGGTCGACGTGTGCGTGAACGCGCTTTTCCGAGAGCAATGCTCATATAAGGAGTTCCACTCTGGGCTACGTCATTAGATCTACGATAGAAAAAAACCAGCCGACACGTGTTTGCAACCCGGAAGTATGATTTTCAGCACAGAAATTATCTGTTATTCATTCAAAATAACTTTTCAAACTTTGGCCATTATTAGCACGAGAATCCCATCTCTTTAACACTGTAAACAACTCTGAATACATGAAACACCATTGTACCCCCCCTTTAACGGTACAAGACATTAGGAAAATATGAAATACGGATGTGCCGTCACATTACATTAATAAAAATAATTTAGTAGCCAATCCTTGCCTTGTTTTTGAATAAATAAATAAAATAGTGTAAAATGCATTTCAGAGAAAGTTTTCCTCAATCTTTTCCACTGACCAAATAGTATTTTTAATTGATTTATATTTTATTGGGAACAGATCGACCTTGTTGTGCATTATATTTGCACAATCTGCTATTATCATGATAAGCAATCTCTGTAGTTAAAACATTAAAACACAGCATGCCAAAGGAAAAATGTTCAAAAGCATTGCATCCACAACAAATATTTATAGGCTATTTATTGAATATATATATATATATTTTAAACTTTTCAGTTAATGTCATGTAGTTTAAGTGTTTAACTCCATTAATGAGAATGGCATATTTAATCTAAATGTTTATATCAGAAATAAAATATAGTTTAAATCATTATTTTATATAAACTGTTATTGTGAACATGCACTGTATTTATGATTAGGACTCATAATGAAGTTTACAGTGTTGCTTCATCTGCCGTTAGATATGCGTCAGTTTCACTAAACGGCCCAGCGCGCTCGCTGGCGCGGACATTTAAGGTGTGGATATTTCCTTCAAGTGATAGGCTTGGTGAGTGAAATTATATTTGTATTATCTTTCTGTACATGTATAATTTTATTTAGATTTTGTCTAAAAGTGACCAAAAAGACATTTAACTCCAGCTCACCATCGGTGTCGCCAAACTGCTCCGTCTCCAAAACGTTCGTACGCATGGCTCAGAGTTTGCGTGCAGGTCCGCACATTTTCCCGTCAAGTTTGTAATTATAAATCACAACTTATGCGTCGGAAGTGGCGTACGCCTCTTTCTAGGCCTGTTTTGTGCGTACGCAACGGTTATAAATGAGGCCCCTGAGGACTGGTGTGATATGTTCATATTTTCTGGTTCTGCTCAGGATCCTGGCAGCAGCGTTCTGTTGCATACGGTGGCCCACTAGTGCACAACACAACGAAATTTAAAAAGCAAACATTAGTTCACAACGAAATGAATCCACAACACAACGGAAACGAGCCACAATACAACGGAAAATGTACAACACAATGAAATAAAGCCACAACACAACGAAATATAGCCACAACACAACGAAAAATGTACCACACAAAGAAATAAAGCCACAACACAACGGAAAGTGTACAACATAACGGAAATAAGCCACAACACAACGGAAATAAAGCCACAACACAACGGAAAATGTACAACACAACGAAATAAAGCCACAACACAACGGAAATAAGCCACAACACAACGGAAAATGTACAACACAACGAAATAAAGCCACAACACAACGGAAATAAGCCACAACACAACGGAAAATGTACAACACAACGAAATAAAGCCACAACACAATGGAAAATGTACAACACAACGGAAATAAGCCACAACACAACGGAAAATGTACAACACAACGAAATAAAGCCACAACACAACGGAAAATGTACAACACAACGGAAATAAGCCACAACACAATGGAAATAAGCCACAACACAACGAAATAAAGCCATAACACAACGGAAAATGTACAACACAACGGAAATAAGCCACAACACAACGAAATAAAGCCATTACACAACGGAAAATGTACAACACAACGGAAATAAGCCACAACACAACAGAAAATGTACAACACAACGAAATAAAGCCACAACACAACGAAATATAGCCACAACACAACGAAATAAAGCCACAACACAACGTAAAATGAACAACACAACGGAAATAAAGCCACAACACAATGGAAAAAGTACAACACAACGAAATAAAGCCACAACACAACGGAAATAAGCCACAACACAACGGAAAATGTACAACACAACGGAAATAAGCCACAACGGAAATAAGCCACAACACAACAGAAAATGTACAACACAACGAAATAAAGCCACAACACAACGAAAAATGTACAACACAACGAAATAAAGCCACAACACAACGGAAAATGTACAACACAACGGAAATAAGCCACAACACAATGGAAATAAGCCACAACACAACGAAATAAAGCCACAACACAATGGAAAATGTACAACACAACGGAAATAAGCCACAACACAACAGAAAATGTACAACACAACGAAATAAAGCCACAACACAAAATGTACAACACAACGAAATAAAGCCACAACACAACGAAATAAAGCCACAACACAACGTAAAATGAACAACACAACGGAAATAAAGCCACAACACAATGGAAAAAGTACAACACAACGAAATAAAGCCACAACACAACGAAATAAAGCCACAACACAACGTAAAATGAACAACACAACGGAAATAAAGCCACAACACAACAGAAAATGTACAACACAACGAAATAAAGCCACAACACAACGAAATAAAGCCACAACACAACGTAAAATGAACAACACAACGGAAATAAAGCCACAACACAATGGAAAAAGTACAACACAACGAAATAAAGCCACAACACAACGGAAATAAGCCACAACACAACGAAATAAAGCCACAACACAACGGAAAATGTACAACACAACGGAAATAAGCCACAACACAACGAAATAAAGCCACAACACAAAGTAAACTGAACAACACAACGGAAATAAAGCCACAACACAATGGAAAAAGTACAACACAACGAAATAAAGCCACAACACAACGGAAATAAGCCACAACACAACGAAATAAAGCCACAACACAACGTAAAATGAACAACACAACGGAAATAAAGCCACAACACAATGGAAAAAGTACAACACAACGAAATAAAGCCACAACACAACGGAAATAAGCCACAACACAACATAAAATGAACAACACAACGGAAATAAAGCCACAACACAATGGAAAAAGTACAACACAACGAAATAAAGCCACAACACAACGGAAATAAGCCACAACACAACGAAATAAAGCCACAACACAACGGAAATAAGCCACAACACAACGAAATATAGCCACAACACAACGAAAAATGTACCACACAAAGAAATAAAGCCACAACACAACGGAAAATGTACAACATAACGGAAATAAGCCACAACACAACGGAAAATGTACAACACAACGAAATAAAGCCACAACACAACGGAAATAAAGCCACAACACAACGGAAAATGAACAACACAACGGAAATAAGCCACAACACAACGGAAAAAATGTACAACACAACGGAAAAAATGTACAACACAACGGAAAAAATGTACAACACAACGGAAATAAGCCACAACACAACGAAATAAAGCCACAACACAATGGAAAATGTACAACACAACGAAATAAAGCCACAACACAACGGAAAATGTACAACACAACGGAAATAAGCCACAACACAATGGAAATAAGCCACAACACAATGGAAAATGTACAACACAACGAAATAAAGCCACAACACAACGGAAAATGTACAACACAACGGAAATAAGCCACAACACAACGAAACAAGTGCACTTGAGTGCACTAAAAAAACACTTAAATACAAGAAAGTACATTTGTAGTACATTCCTATTTTTTGTGCTAAAGAAAAGTTTCAAAATTATACACTATAAATACACTAATTAAAAGTATATTTTTACTTAAGTAGTACTTAAGTGTAATTGTGAAAGTATACTTAATAACATTGATATTTTAAATGTATTTTTAGTGCATAAGAAAAAAGATATACTATTGAAAAAATACATAGAAGTGTTTTATTAGTGTATTTCTTACAAGTACATTTTTAACACATTAAAAATAGTACATTGTCAGTGAACTTTTAGATCGCTATTATAAGTTTAAATTAAATTGGTTTTTACTTAAAATATATTCAAAATGTAATAGTCAAAAATTAAATTTTCCCAAAAGTGCTATTTAAGTACACTTTATAAAAAATAAACTAAATATTACTAATTCTTAAATTTAATTTAAGTTGTGGTGAAAAAGACATAGTATTAAATGTATTAAAAATATACTTGAAATACAAATAGTATAATACATTTGTATTACCAACATGCTTATTTGAAGTGCATAAAAAATACATTGAATTGTATTTTAATATATTTCTAAAAAGTATACTAGAAATACATTGGTAATAAATATATGCTTAATTATACTTTAAATAAATATGCTAAACACAAGCATAATTTTAACATATTTCTAACAAATGCACTACAAGTACATTGGTAATAAATATATGATTAATTATACTTCCAATAAATATGCTAAACAGGCATAATTTTAACATATTTCTAACAAATGCACTAAAGGTACATTGGTAATAAATATATGATTAATTATACATGATTAATTATACTTTTAAGAAATATGCTAAACACAAGAATACTTTTAATATATTTCTAAAAAAAAAAGCACTACAAGTACATTGGTAATAAATATGCTTAGTTAAATTTTTAAGAAATATGCTAACACAATCACCATTTGTGTGAAGTTTTAGTGTATTTAAAGAAAACATACTTATGTTGCTCTTAATTAAAGCACATTTGTGTAACTTGTGTAAGAATATAGCTAAATCTAAAATATTAGAATGGTAAATCTAAAATATAAAAAGCTTTTAGTGCGTTTAAAGTACTTTAAACATTTAGGCCTACTGCAATATATGTGTAATATTTATCATTTTACCATTTTAATATTTTAGATTTTTTTTGTATAATGTACCAACTTCTAATGTATTATATTGTCAACTATTATTGAGCATTGCAATAAGCACTTAAAATGAATGTTGTTCACTTTTACTTGTTTGTAGGCTACTTGTAAAGGGCTGTTGTCCATTACATTATATGTTTTCACTACTGAAATTCCCACAAGGATATCAACATCATATTATTTTAAATGCATCATAGATACATTTTCCAAATATGTTTAAATATTGTCCAAAAAATGAAATTTGAAAAACACGAATAACACACGTGACTAATCCTGATGGGTTCCAGAGCTGTTGAACGTCTTGTGTAATTATCAGGGGGGCAGTGTTCCGAAAGACATTGAAGCCGACCTGGGCGCCGCCATTGGCTAGCGGACCCCCACCTGCTGTTAGCATTCCATTGACTCCCATTCATTTTGGCGTCACTTTGACAGCGAATAACTTTACATCTGAGGCGTTTAAAGACACCGTTTGTCCATTGTTTATTTCTAAAGAAACACGAAAATGTATAAAAGGCTCCATTACCTTGTATCTTACGTTATGGCCCCGTAGAAGCAGTTTTTGTAAAAATAGGCTAACGATTGCGTCATACCCGCGCGACTCTGTCGCACAAGTCGAAAAATTACCGTATGGACGGGCAGAGAAGCTCCCAGGGACTCTTTTACTGTCTGCGAGACAATCAAGGGGACGTGGAGGCATAAAGTCAAGGGAGAAGCCCATAGAGAGCCCATAAAAGCAACGGGACAAAATTGTTCAACAACGTTTTGAGGAATTGGAAATAATTCGGTATGTGGCAAGTGAATATAGCCTATATGATATGAAGTAATTTATCCACTACCTTTAAATAATGTATCTACTTCATTAAATAATGAAGTATGGGTAACTGGGTATCTATATTAACGGGGGATGGGGAAATTATCATGAAATTATACATGCAATGGAAGAAAAGAAAAAAACATCTCAATGTCAATCGCGCTTAACGTTATTCCTTTATTTATTTACAGATGGCTATAGCGCTTGAAGATGAATGTGATCCCTTTCATCCTGGTCGGAAGCCATGTCTACATAACCTAATGTGAAATAAAGAAAAACGTTTCTGTTCAAGTGTTTTTGACCATGATTTATTAGCCTAGCCAAAACTAATTATTTATAAATTGGAATATTATGGTCAAATGTTTTACGTGAAGAGATAAAATCATGTAGAACAATGAGCAATTTTAAGAGACAATTTAAAATAAATATATTGAATGGATACGAAAATGACTCGAGGGGATAGTATATTGTATACTTACAGTATGGTTCCTTCCTTGGCTTACTAAGTCTGTTTTGAATGGGTTATTCGGTTTGATGTAGATAGAAGAAAAGGACATTTTTTTATTTAAATGCATGTATGTGTGCATCTGTGCCTATCTGAATCACTTTTAATAATTTTGGAAGATTGTGCTGAGATCATCTCAGCACAATCTTCCAAAATTATTAAAAGTAATTCAGATAGGCACAGATGCACACAACATGTACTTATTTATCTTTTAATTTTTTATCTGGTTATAGCCTATATATATATATATATGTGTGTGTGTGTGTGTGTGTGTGTGTGTGTGTGTGTGTGTGTGTGTGTTTTTTATTATAATTTTAACTAACTAAAATTACTAAGAACAGGCTACTCAGACGATTACAATACAAAAGTAGGCTATATTTTAATGTCGATTTTAGCCACTTCTTTTGTCAGGCCTATAATGTTTTAATGTAATTGTATAGCGTAATATGTTATTGTAATATTAATATACATTATATTATGTTATTATTACTATACTATACGATTTGATTTCCAAAACACACACACACACACATAATGTTCAATGTGAGTTTACTCTGATGCGTCATTGACCGTTGTCAGCTTGCTTGCGCTTACCTGGCAATAGTCAAAACCCTTATTTCTGGAGAGCCGTGATATTCGACCTTGGAAACTTCTGATCATCATTCAAGATAAGTATTGTGTTATAGGTGGTATTTTATTAATTCAGTGTGTTGCCTTTTTTTCGTTATTTCATCTTCCTTTATTTACTTCAATTGACTTGTTGCTAGCATATTGTCCCTCGTGCGAACATGCCTTGCTGTGTAGCATACATGTGTTCTAAGAGACAAGACTCTTCTTCCGAGTTAAGCTTTTTCAGGTAAGTCCACGTCTCCATCAATATAATGAAAGATTATGGGTAACACTTTACAATAAGGGTGCACTAATAAGCATTAACTAATGCACAGATAATACTGAATTAATGTAGGCCTATTACTAATGATTATCTAAGCTATTCATTAATGATTTCCTCATTAGCAACTAATGAAGAGTCTGTCTGGTTAATATATTAGTTCATATATGAATTGTTATTAATTAAATATGTAATTGTGGATTAATTCCATAATCACTTATTTTTTTTACTAATAGTGTTCATTAATTTGCTAATTACCACAATGAGTCTAATATGCATTAATACATTATTAATTAGTAGTGTGTCAATTACTACAATTACTAGATAATGAGTTAATAAAGATGTGCCCCAACAAGTAAAGTCACAACATAATGATCGTTAGCTAATGATTAATTAATCATTAATGACCATCACTAGAGTTTATAAAAGCTGTTTATTAAACACTGGTTTCCAAAAACATTGTAGTAATTGACACACTACTAATGCTGTGATTAAAAATGTATTAATGCATATTAGTTTACCTGTATTATCTGGAAGTTGAAATATAAGGCTTTGGCTCATTGCGGTAATTAACAAATTAATTAACACTATTAGTTAATAAAATAAGGTATTATGGAATTAATACACACTTACATATTTAATTAATAAAGATTCATATATGAACTAATATATTAACGAGACAGACTCTTCATTAGTTGCTAATGAGGCAATTTATAATGAATAGCTTAGATAATCATTAGTAATACATTAATTCAGTATTATCTGTGCATTAGTTAAGCATGAATTGATGCTTATTAGTGCACCCTTATTGTAAAGTGTTACCAGATTATGATTATTTGAATCATCATTATATGGGCCTAAGCAGAGGTGTAAAGAGTGACGTTACCTGAAATCCATATTTGAGTAAAAATACAGATACCTTACAGTAAAAAAGAATCCATTAGAAATGACAAGTCACCATTTCCAATACAACTTGACAGTAAAAGTCTTAACGTTTCTGATTTCAACAATATTTAAATATTTTACTCGTACTGAATATGGCTAAAAAAGATGCAGGTCGTCCTCAACACCTGAGAGACATGCAGATGACTTAAGACATGCAGGTGAAATAAACAATTGATTTGTAAGATGAGAAATATTTATTTTCTAAAATCAAAATAAAGCTGAACACCTCAATATTAACACCTCAGGTTTATTTTAAATGAATGACTGCAACAATAAAATATTTGTGAATATAGGGTGTATGTGCATAATGTGTGTGTTTGTGTATGCACACGTGTGCATTTGTGTGTACATGTCTGTACATGCACATTCATATGGGTGTGTGTCATACAATAGCTTATAGTGCCCAGTTTAATGCTTTCTACCAATTTTAATATACCACCACAGCCACATGTTATTGTTTTGGTTGGATGTGAGTGACAGATCAGCATGTAGTGGCACTGCAATTGATTCTCAACTGGGGCGGGGGGCAGTGAGATCATTTTAGGGTAGCATGGCATGCAGATTCTTTGAGAGAGAATAAAACATCACTTTTGGTTTAATTTCCATTAAATTCATTTTCTTGAACAATGTGATATGCTTTTTTTTACTTGTCAGGTTCCCCTTCAATGATAAAGACAGGTTGCAGCAGTGGATACACAATGTCAAGAGAAAGAGCTGGATACCAAACAAGCGTTCTCGCCTCTGCTCCCTTCACTTCACACAGGACTGTTTCATCCCTGTCCGGGGAGGAAACACCCTTAAACCAAACGCGGTGCCAACCATCTTCTACCCCCATTGCCAGGTGAAGGTCAAGGTGAGGCACACCAGAGTCAGTAAAAACACAACGGTTAGTAAGACTGACTCTGACACACAAGCTGGTAAACGCAGGAACATCAGTCATGACCATGATTACATCAGTTGCACTCACAGTGAACCACAGACAGTCGAGATGAGTGTAGCCAGCTGCAGCCATATCCATTCTGCAGATCATGGTGCATACACACAGGAAAATTCCCCCAGTCCTCTAAAGAGGAAGGTGGCATTTGTTCAAAATAGCTTGCGTTCTTGCAAGAAAAAATTGAAGCTTCAACACCAGAGCGTCAGAAGACTGAAAAAGAAAGTGAAGTCTCTCTCTTCAGTTATCACTGATCTGAAAGAGAAGCTGCTTATTTCCACCAGCTGTGGTGATATGCTGGAGGCTTCCTTTAGCGGTGTTGCTAAAGAAATTCTTACAAGGGCCAAGTGCAAGACTAAATCTTCTAGAATCTCTGATCATTTGAGATCTTTTGCCATGACTCTCCATTTCTACTCTGCAAAAGCTTACCAGTTTGTTCGTGATAGCTTTGATTGTGTTCTGCCTCATACTGAAACAATCAGGTCTTGGTACAGCAGCATTCCTGCAGACCCAGGCTTTACAGAGGCATCATTCGCTGCCCTCCAATCCCATGTGGAGGAAGGAAGGAAGGATGGTAAGGAGACCGTTTGTGCTCTTATGATGGATGAGATGGCCATCAGAAAGCATGTTGAATATGCTGAAGGAAAATTCCATGGGTATGTTGATGTAGGATGTGGCAAAGTTGATGACTCTTTGCCAGTAGCCAAGGATGCATTGGTCCTTATGGTTGTAGCTGTTAATGGATCTTGGAAAATCCCTGTGGCTTACTTTCTCCTTGACGGGTTAAGCGGACAAGAGAGAGCAAATATTGTCACACAGTGTCTTTACAAGCTACATGACATTGGAGTGCGCGTTGTTTCCCTGACATGTGATGGACCGTCTTGTCACTTCACCATGATGCAGGCTCTTGGAGCCAATATCACAGTTGGAAACATGAGGCCATTTTTTCCTCACCCTGCAAATCCAATGCAGGCTGTACATGTGGTTTTTGACGTGTGTCACATGATGAAACTCTTGAGGAACGCTTTTGCTGATGGAGGTGTTTTCCAGACAGGCAGTGGCAAAAAGATTAGGTGGCAATACCTAGAAGACCTCAACAAACTCCAGGAGACCGAGGGCTTGAGGCTGGGTAATAAGCTGAAGATGGCACATATTCTGTGGAGAAATCAGAAGATGAAGGTAAATCTTGCTGCTCAAGTTTTCAGCAGCAGTGTTGCAGATGCCCTTGAATTCTGCAACAAGGAGCTTCACTTGCCTCAGTTTCATGGTTCAGAGGAAACCGTCGAATTTCTGAGAACAATCGACTTAGCTTTTGATGTTCTCAACAGCAGGAACCCTCTGGCAAAGGGTTCCAAAGCTCCTTTGAGAAGTTGTAATAAACTTCACATGCTGAGTCTGTTGGAGAGAGCTGAAAATTTCCTTCTGCAGCTCAGAGATAGCTCTGGGAGACATCTTTATGCAGGTCCTAGGAAAACAGGTCCCATTGGATTCATTGCCAGCTCCAGAAGCATTTCCAACATTTTTAAAGAGCTGGTTGAAGCACAGGATGCACCTTGTAAGTATCTCCTCACTTACAAACTCAGTCAGGATCATCTTGAGCTGTTCTTTTCTGCAGTTAGGGCACGAGGAGGCTACAACAACAACCCAACTGCCCGACAGTTCAAAGCTGCGTACAAACGCCTCCTAGTGAGACATCAAGTGAAAAATGGAACAGGGAACTGTCTCATTAGAGATGGAACCAACATGTTGGCAGTGACAGTTGGTCCAACTTCTCGTCAATTTGATGTCACACCAGCACTCCCTCTGGATTCTGACCACGACTACAGTAGCTTACCTTTTGTCGATTCAATATCCGAGTTCAAGGACGCCGCTATCCATTACATTGCTGGATTTGTGGTGAAAAAGATGAAGGAGAAAATCTTGTGCATGCCCTGTTCTCTTGCACTGAGTTCTGATTCCAGCATGCATGCTTTCATTGCCCTTAAGAACAGGGGAGGCTTACAGAATCCATCAACAAGCATTGTAGAGGTGTGTAAAGCCTCTGAAAGGTGCTTTCAAAGACTTCTAAACACCAGTGGAGGAAAGCTTCCTCAAGGAAAAGGAGTTACAGCTGCCATTATAATTCAGGTTCTGAGTGATTGTGCTGACAAGAATATTTTTTCAGAGTTGCACAACCACATGTTTGAGACCAGTGTTGAGGACAATCATGTTCACACCTTGGTTAAGATGGCAGCCTCCATGTACTGCAAGATACGCCTTCATCATTTGGCAAGGCGAGAAACTGAGAAAGTAACAGGGGCTCTTGTGAGGAGGAGGATGAACAAATTAATACTATTCCATCACCAATAGTATGGTGTTTTTAGTGCACATCTTCCTGTTTGAATAATGTTTACAGCACTTTCTGTGTATCGCTCACACTTGCTTTGCTTAGAGCCCGCATCAACGGGGCATAAGCATTTGCTGTGAGAACCTGTCTTCACTTCACATTTGTTCATACATCGCTCACACTTCATGCCTCCCTAATGATCTGGAGGCCGTCCCTCAGCAAACCCGCTGTCGTCCCGGAGGCCGTGCCCGTGCAGCCCGCTGTCGTCCCGGAGGCCGTGCCCGTGCAGCCCGTTGTCGTCCCGGAGGCCGTGCTCTTGCAGCCTGCTGTCGTCCTGGAGGTCGCCCCGGACGATCCCACCATCAGTCCTGCCACGGCCAAGAGAGCTGTCTTCCTTTTTTATGCGTTGGCGGTTCTGCATGCATGGAGGAAGCACACGTCTGCCGATCCAGAGACTGCTTGCGTCACGTCTGCCGAGCCTGAGCTTCACGTCACGTCTGCCGAGCCTGAGCTTCACGTCACGCCTGCCGAGCCTGAGCTTCACGTCACGCCTGCCGAGCCTGAGCTTCACGTCACGTCTGCCGAGCCTGAGCTTCACGTCACGTCTGCCGAGCCTGAGCTTCACGTCACGCCTGCCGAGCCTGAGCTTCACGTCACGCCTGCCGAGCCTGAGCTTCACGTCACGCCTGCCGAGCCTGAGCTTCACGTCACGCCTGCCGAGCCTGAGCTTCACGTCACGCCTGCCGAGCCTGAGCTTCACGTCACGTCTGCCGAGCCTGAGCTTCACGTCACGCCTGCCGAGCCTGAGCTTCACGTCACGTCTGCCGAGCCTGAGCTTCACGTCACGTCTGCCGAGCCTGAGCTTCACGTCACGCCTGCCGAGCCTGAGCTTCACGTCACGCCTGCCGAGCCTGAGCTTCACGTCACGCCTGCCGAGCCTGAGCTTCACGTCACGCCTGCCGAGCCTGAGCTTCACGTCACGTCTGCCGAGCCTGAGCTTCACGTCACGTCTGCCGAGCCTGAGCTTCACGTCACGCCTGCCGAGCCTGAGCTTCACGTCACGTCTGCCGAGCCTGAGCTTCACGTCACGTCTGCCGAGCCTGAGCTTCACGTCACGCCTGCCGAGCCTGAGCTTCACGTCACGCCTGCCGAGCCTGTGAGAACCTGTCTTCACTTCACATTTGTTCATACATCGCTCACACTTGCTTTGCTTAGAGCCCGCATCAACGGGGCATAAGCATTTGCTGTGAGAAACTGTCTTCACTTCACATTTGTTCATACATCGCTCACACTTCATGCCTCCCTAATGATCTGGAGGCCGTCCCTGAGCAAACCCGCTGTCGTCCCGGAGGCCGTGCCCGTGCAGCCCGCTGTCGTCCCGGAGGCCGTGCCCGTGCAGCCCGCTGTCGTCCCGGAGGCCGTGCTCTTGCAGCCTGCTGTCGTCCTGGAGGCCGTGCCCGTGCAGCCCGCTGTCGTCCCGGAGGCCGTGCTCTTGCAGCCTGCTGTCGTCCTGGAGGCCGTGCCCGTGCAGCCCGCTGTCGTCCCGGAGGCCGTGCCCGTGCAGCCCGCTGTCGTCCCGGAGGCCGTGCCCGTGCAGCCCGTTGTCGTCCTGGAGGCCGTGCTCTTGCAGCCTGCTGTCGTCCTGGAGGTCGCCCCGGACGATCCCACCATCAGTCCTGCCACGGCCAAGAGAGCTGTCTTCCTTTTTTATGCGTTGGCGGTTCTGCATGCATGGAGGAAGCACACGTCTGCCGATCCAGAGACTGCTTGCGTCACGTCTGCCGAGCCTGAGCTTCACGTCACGTCTGCCGAGCCTGAGCTTCACGTCACACCTGCCGAGCCTGAGCTTCACGTCACGTCTGCCGAGCCTGAGCTTCACGTCACGTCTGCCGAGCCTGTGAGAACCTGTCTTCACTTCACATTTGTTCATACATCGCTCACACTTGCTTTGCTTAGAGCCCGCATCAACGGGGCATAAGCATTTGCTGAATAAACCTGACTTTACATATGTTCAGCTGTCACGCTTCTCACTTGCTTTGAGAAAACCAAGTCTTTACACGCACATGGGAAAAACCTGTCAGTAACACATTTCTGTTCGCTGTTACGCAAATGCTATCAACAAGTTACATGAAGTTTTAAGGTTAAACTGTTTTTTTTTGTGATTATACAGTACAGTCTGTTCAAATGTTACAATCAAATGTTCAGATGTTTCATTATGTTGTCTGTTTGTGGCGTCTGTTTGTTACGTTTGTCTTGTCCCGTCTACCCACTCTGAGCCTGCACCTTGACGTGGTGAGTGGGCTTCTAACTAAGCCAGGCTAGATGTTGAGAGTTAAAGCCAAGATGCTGCTCATCCTTTCTCTTTTTCAGACATGCTGGTGGTGGTTGTTTCCAAGTTTTTCCAGTAACGAACACTGCTAAGTATAAAATAACTTTTAACTCAGATTGAGGACAGTGAAGAGCAGCACACATACAAAGTTTAGTTATACTTAGTCACTTGGCTGTTAAGCCAAGTTAAGTTACAGCTACGACATCTGTAGTTTACTGTATTATATGCTTTCTAGCCAACATGTTTATAGCCATCTATTAGACCAAAGCAATTTAATTATTTTCTCAGCTATGTTATTATTATGTCATTGCTATTACAGGTGTAATAGATCCTGGTGAACTTTTACCGCTGCAGCATCTAGAGCATTCTTACCAATTGTGTCACAGTATGGTATGGCAACTGCTATGCCTCTGACCGGAACGCACTGCAGAGGGTGGTGAAAACTGCCCAACGCATCACTGTTTCCTCACACCCCTCCATCAAGGCCATACAGGGCAAGCGATGCTTCAGTAAGGCGCACAGCATCACCAAAGACTGAGCTCACCTCAACCAGACTGTTAACCCCATTCTCCTCTTGGATGCGTTACAGGTGTGTGTGTGTGCACAAGTGTGACCTGCAAAAAAACAGTTCAAATAGCAAGACTATTTGTTACTTTTAATGTTTGTTACTTTTACTTTGCAATGTTACTTTTACTCTTTGTAGTGTGGATTTTCTTGTGGGGTTGAAAGGGTTAACAGTGTAAGATAAAAAGACACACCCACAAAATGTATTTTAACAGTAATAACCTGTAAGTAATAAAACAGGTATATACTGGGAACACTGTTGCCAGTAGTTTACTGTAAAATTGTGTTTTTTGGGTCACCGTTGTGCTGAAGAGTAGAGCCTGTGCTTCAGTCCAGGAGAAGATCTAGAAACTTTGATGATGCACTGTGTGTTGCTTTATGTAACATGCAGTGACTGCACAGTCACAGTTGTGGACAGTGGAAATCTTTTTATGTACAATAGTTTTTTAGTGGTCTCAAATGAAATAAGTTCTCAGTAATATTTTGCTCACATTATTACTGCATTATCAATTTTAGTTAATACATTTAAACGACAGTTGGTCAATTTGGTCCTCACTTGACAATTTGGTCAAAGTGAAATGAATTAACTCCAGTTTTAATTTAGTGAATTTTTACAGTAACATACTGTAGATTACAGTAAGGAACTGCACAAAAACAGTAAATTACTGGCAATTTTACTGTAAAAAAAACCTGGTAAGGTCTAACAGTGTACATATCTGTCTGTATTTTTCATACTGCATACCCATGTGTTCTGCTCTTATAATGCTATCGTTAATACACTGCACATATCCTTACTGTAAACCATTCCACTAGGTTAACTGTATACTACTGTCTACACTTCATGTAATTTAATGTTTATACCACACTACCTGTCTATACTGTACTTTTTTGCACTTCTGGTTAGACACTAACTGCATTGAATTGTCTCTGTACTTGTACTCTACACATTGACAATAAAGATAAATCTAATCTAAAGGTGTCTTGAGGTATCACCTCCCTTATCAATATTCAGTAGGCCACTGACTTTGAATATGTATCATTACGAAGTTCTAAACCATAAGTAATAAAACCACATCACATTTCTGTCAAAGTATGTCTACTTGAAGTGTCTACTGTGTTTTTCGATAATAAATATTGAATCATTTGGTTAATAAATATTCCTTTATTACCGTATATATACCATAAACACACATTTTTGAAAATCTTTTTTTTAAAAACAATAAAAAAAGTAAAAAAAATCCCTATGCCCTCTAGCTACATTCGTCATGGGGAAGAAAAGAGAGAGGCCATGGGGTGGATGGCTAGGGTGATACATAAATGGCACGGAGGGGAGAAAGGGTGGGGGGGAGAAAGAGCAGTGACTATTGAACAGTGTTATATCTACCAATGTGATAATGTATTAAACTAAAGACAAAAGGCACAAACACAACCCCAAAAGAATTTAACAATCTTCAACTGTTTCATGTTTAAAACATGTTGAAAGGTTTAATCCAGAATCACCCCTACTGGATTAAGACTCTCAAGGCTTCAGCTAAATTATTTAAAAAAATATCATTACCCATAGTGGATAAATGAACTTTGTCCCTAAGAAACAGTTGAGGCTTGTTAAATACAATTTGAGGGTGATGCACGATACCCCCCTGCATTCCCAAGACAAAGGTAGCCATAACATTGTTCACCCATTTACGGGACTTGTCAATTTTCCCCGGAAGGCCCGATCTCCACCGACGTCTCTGGGTGATGTCAGACAGCACGATGACCATCTGAGGGAAACGCCGATAGAGATGTTGCAGATCCTGCTTCATTGCTGCGACGAGATCGATGCTCTTCCTGCATCCCAAGTCGTTCCCGCCGCAGTGAATCAGCAGGACATCCGGGGCTGCTCTTCCTCTAAGGGACCGGTAGAAAAAAGGAAGGAGTCCGTGCCATCGAAGTCCACCCCAGCCAAACCAGTGAACCTTGGCCGCAAGGCCAAGATTGGCCCCTATGGTCTCTCTGGCCCTCTCTTCCCCACGACGAATGTAACTGCTCCCCATTATCCAAATCACTGCATACAGCAATCACAATCAAAACATTGATTAGTCAGTGTCAGTACACATATTTTAACACACACAAGTAACTTGTCTCGGGTCATTGATTTCTTTCTATCCGAACAAAACAGAAAAAAAGTCTATGCATACAATAAAACACAAATTAATTGCTCTTATCTGTTCATTGAAATAATAATATGACAATATAGGTATTACACAAGGTTCATTTATTATTTTATTCTCTCTTACAGTCAATGTGTTGCTTTCCATATTTTATACTATATTTCTAAATTATACTATAGCTACATGGCTTACCTTTGTTGTTATCCATGGTGTAATAGGTGTAGTGCAGTCGAAGTTCTAAAATAAGTTTTTGAACCTATGAGGAAAGGAAAATGAAAAGGGCAACCATTAGTTATAGATGTTATTGGTGACATTCGTTATTGTCCATCTATTATCTATATGTTATTTAACAGGACAAAGCAGACGTTTTTGTCCAAAGCGATTTACTATATAACTATAGTAATTTTTTATATGACTATTTCGTCCATTTCTCTTGCGATGTAGATAACATAACAGTTAACGCCATTTTGTGGTTATATTCGGCGACCATTAACGTTATACAACCCCATACAACATGTGCATCAATTAAAACCGTTTATATACTGTCTATGATTAAAACATGTGCCCAGCAAGCACGTTATATTTACCAATGCCTAATTTAATCGTGCTTAAATTATATTTAAAATATGCGCTCCCTGGGCGGTTAAATATATATTAAATAAATATGACTCATTTAACTTATTCGACTTAGCTGTTTAAGATTAATTACTAATGTTAACTAGCATTTAGTTAGGAATAATTAGCCTGTGCCTAGTATTATCTGCTTACGTATTGGGTAACTTAATTAATATCACAAGTTGAATATAATTTTACATAACTTCTTAATATTATGCATTAACTTAATATGGCGTACTGGCGTTACATTTTTAAATAAATAAAAACTATGCAAAATGACAAAAATAATTAATCAAAATACTTACCAAAAGTTGCTCCTGTTCACGTCTCTGCAAGATTCGGTGGGTGATTCAGATTTCTCTCGGCACAGCTACTAGAAGACTTACAATTGTCAGACAGGTTGCCCACGTCACATCTACGTCATCAACCTCAGTTTGAGTCTGCGCAGTACGCTCGGCAATCAGGAAGTGCTTGCTTCTAATTGACTTCACTTGTCTCCGCTGAATCCAATGGGGTCGCTGTGTCCATTTCTTTTACTGTCTATGGTAATTATCAGAGCCATATAGAGAGAGAGTTGCGACAACGGAAGTTCGAAATGGTTCTTCGTCACGTGATTCGCGTAACGGCGGATAGTTCCAGGAAGTGCTTCGGCGCCAATTCAAATCAATGGAGTTAGAGAGCAGAACTGTGATTTTTGGTCATTTGTAGTCAATAAATGCATTGATTTACAATATGTATATAATACACTGACATGTGAATGTAGTATGTGTATGTAGTTACATCAATGTTGTTTTTAATATATAAAAATCTGATAATATTTAATGATTAGTGTGCTCAACTTGCGTTCCCTGGTGAAAAAAAATATGTTAAGTATACTAAGCCAGACTAATTATTAGTATACTTCAAGTGTATTAACGATTAGTTAACTTAAAGTGTGCTATTTTGAAACAACTAATTTTGTACTAAGTATATTTTAGTAGTAATTAAGTTGTAGTAAAGCATAACTTTAAATGTATTTAGTGTACTTTTGTGTACTAAATTGGAACAACTTTAAGTATATTTAGTATACTTTAAGTATATGCCTGTGTAGGGACTAGTTACATACTTGATTAGTGTATTAAAGTGTACTTTATTTGTGTTACAAGTACATTACAAATTAATTACAAGTGTCTTCGAAACATACAAGAAATATACCATAAATGTATTAAAAATATATAATAAGTATACTTGCAGCCACACTAATTATTAGTATACTTCAAGTGTGTTAAGGATTAGTTAACTTTAAGTGTGCTATTTTGAAACAACTCATTTTGTACTAAGTATATTTTAGTTGTATTTAAATTGTAGTAAAGCATAACTTTAAGTGTATTTAGTGTACTTTTGTGTGCTAAATTGGAACAACTTCAAGTATACTTAGTATACTTTAAGTATATGCCTGTGTAGGGACTAGTTACATACTTGATTAGTGATAATAAAAAGTGTACTTTATCTGTGTTACAAGTACATTACGAGCAATATACAAGTCTATTATGTTTGAGTAAAAATGATATTCTCTGTAATACCTTTGGCTTAATCCAAATACTACAAATAGCACACTTTGTCTTCAATAACAAATGCACATTAAAAAGTGTATTTAAGCATATATTTATTACAAATGTACTTATAGTGCACTTGTAACCCATTAATAGGATAACACCATAAAATAAAAGGAGGAAAAATATCTACTTAGGGTCTGAGCTCACCAAATACTTATAATAATTGCCTGCCTTTGTTAACGTATTTCTAGCCAACGTTACCTTGGTAAAAGACCGTGTTGCAATTGTTTTGAAGTATTTTTGTGTTCTCAAACTTGTATGTTATTTAAGAGTATCACGTAGCCTAATGTGCTATGGTTTCACAAGGACAGGAGACTTGGTAACAGGTGATTGTCTTAATGTAAAATTTAATTAAGTGAATTTTCAAATAATCTTAATGTTTACCATGCTTATGCACCCCATGCACGTATTACTATATAAATTAATACACAATATATTCAGTTCTAAAAACAAAACATGATTATATATACACACACATTATTTCCAAGTGTCCAATTGCATTTTGTGTCCAAGTGCATTATTTCCTTTTACCATAATTTGATAAATACATGACATAAATCACTTTAATCTATAAAACCTATTTAGTTTAAATTCATTTTTAATACATTTAAATAATACATATTTTATGTTTTATCTTAAACCCCCAAAATGTCAGGTTGTGCATCTGTCCGCAAAAATAAACAATTTAAAATAAATAAACTATTGTCTTAAGAATAATAAATTGAAAACGAAATTATATGGCATCATTTTACGTTTAAAACCTTTCATATAAACCTTTCGTTTTAAAGATGTTGAGATAATTTAACAACTTTTGTTAAATTGAGCGTTAATCATAGTAGGCTACTTAGGTGTATCTGCACTTTTTCACAAAGACCAACACTGGCAAGTTGAATGTTTATTTAAAATAAGGAGCAAGAAAAGTTTTGCAAATCCAAGGAGCTGAGACTGAAGATGAGGGTACAGCGTCAGTGCAGGAGTCTTCAGGATCCACTGAATCCGCTTATGCTTCTTGGGTTGAAAGAGATAAAGGAGACAAAAACGGGACAAATTATATACAAAATCAGCTGGGCTGAAACAGTAATAGACACATAATATTCAACAGAAACACAATGCCTAAAAAACTCCACCCATACGTTTTTGTTTACTCAAATATGCAATCTAAAATAAGGATTTTATTCTGTTATCGCACATTTAATACGAAATTAAACGGATATTCTTATTACCACTTCCATTAATGACTATCACATTCCCAATGTTATATTTAGCCTCTGTTTGGAAGCGTTAACACAACAAAGGATACAGCTACATTAATATAACGGGTTTAACATTAATAGGCTGTTCGTAGTTTGTTATCCGCTACTAATTTTATCCAATGACCTATCATTTATCCGATAACGTCCCCTAAAACTACAAATTTAGATAGCAATAATCAACTAGCATGCTTTAATACACAAGTTAAATTGATTCCGATGTACTGATAATATACAATCTTGTTCTTTAAACGTCTTACCTTTTAAAAGGGCATCACAAACGGTCTGTTCTGCTGGAACTCTACGGCGCGGCCGCTACAACAGGTGTTGCACCAAAAACTGTGACCCATCAGATTCTGTGACCCAAGAGGGCGCTGCTGCACATCTTATGCTCGTGCGTGGCAGATAATCAAGGACGAAGAAGAGCGTCTACGTAAACTGCGCAAGAAAACATTACATCTATGAATGCAAGCCGCTGCTGAAAGCTGTATATTCTCAGGTTTATATTGCTTCATAATGAGAAAGTAACGTTAATCCGCTGTGACAAATTGTGAAATGTGATTTTTTTTAAAAATTCTAATTCCTTCTGACTGAATGCACGAGTTGCATTTGTAATTTACATGTTTATCTGAAAATAAATATCTGAAATGTTTCTAAACATGTATTATTTCTTTCTGATTCAATGCACGAGTTACATTTGTAATTTACATCGGGGCTGTATTGTATTGTACAGAGGTCACAATATATGATAGGCAGCCATCAAAATATGTGACCTCAGTGTAACTGTCTATTAAATGAGTCAAACGTCTAAATACTGTTTTGGGGTTGATATAGCATCCATTCAGACTAATATAGACACGTGTTTTATTAATTAGAGTCATCACAGACTCAGTACCACATAGGTCACAATATATGATAGGTCACAAAATATGATAGGCAGCTGTCAAAATGTGTGACCTCACTGTAACTGCCTAATAAATGAGTCAAACTTCAAAATACTGTTTTGGGGTTGATATAGCATCCATTCAGACTAATATAGACACGTGTTTTATTAATTAGAGTCATCACAGACCCAGTACCACATAGGTCACAATATATGATAGGTCACAAAATATGATAGACAGCTGTCAAAATGTGTGACCTCACTGTAACTGCCTAATAAATTATTCAAACTTCAAAATACTGTTTTAGGGTTGATATAGCATCCATTCAGACTAATATAGACACGTGTTTTATTAATTAGAGTCATCACAGACCCAGTACCACATAGGTCACAATATATGATAGGTCACAAAATATGATAGACAGCTGTCAAAATGTGTAACCTCACTGTAACTGCATAATAAATGAGTCAAACTTCAAAATACTGTTTTGGGGTTGATATAGCATCCATTCAGACTAATATAGACACGTGTTTTATTAATTAGAGTCATCACAGACTCAGTACCACATAGGTCACAATATATGATAGGTCACAAAATATGATAGACAGCTGTCAAAATGTGTGACCTCACTGTAACTGCCTAATAAATGAGTCAAACTTCAAAATACTGTTTTAGGGTTGATATAGCATCCATTCAGACTAATATAGACACGTGTTTTATTAATTAGAGTCATCACAGACCCAGTACCACATAGGTCACAATATATGATATTCAGCTGTCAAAATATGTGACCTCACTGTAACTGCATAATTAATGAGTGAAACTTCAAAATACTGTTTCTGGTCTGCAATAACATTCCTTCAGACTAATATAGACACATGTTTTATTAATTAGAGTCATCACAGACCCAGTACCACATAGGTCACAATATATGATAGGTCACAAAATATGATAGACAGCTGTCAAAATGTGTGACCTCACTGTAACTGTCTATTAAATGAGTCAAACGTCTAAATACTGTTTTGGGGTTGATATAGCATCCATTCAGACTAATATAGACACGTGTTTTATTAATTAGAGTCATCACAGACTCAGTACCACATAGGTCACAATATATGATAGGTCACAAAATATGAGAGACAGCTGTCAAAATGTGTGACCTCACTGTAACTGCCTAATAAATGAGTCAAACTTCAAAATACTGTTTTAGGGTTGATATAGCATCCATTCAGACTAATATAGACACGTGTTTTATTAATTAGAGTCATCACAGACCCAGTACCACATAGGTCACAATATATGATAGGTCACAAAATATGATAGACAGCTGTCAAAATGTGTAACCTCACTGTAACTGCCTAATAAATGAGTCAAACTTCAAAATACTGTTTTAGGGTTGATATAGCATCCATTCAGACTAATATAGACACATGTTTAATTATTTAGAGACATCACAGACCCAGTACCACATAGGTCACAATATATGATAGGTCACAAAATATGATAGACAGCTGTCACAATGTGTGACCTCACTGTAACTGCCTAATAAATGAGTCAAACTTCAAAATACTGTTTTAGGGTTGATATAGCATCCATTCAGACTAATATAGACACGTGTTTTATTAATTAGAGTCATCACAGACCCAGTACCACATAGGTCACAATATATGATAGGTCACAAAATATGATAGACAGCTGTCAAAATGTGTGACCTCACTGTAACTGCCTAATAAATGAGTCAAACTTCAAAATACTGTTTTAGGGTTGATAATAGCATCCATTCAGACTAATATAGACACGTGTTTTATTAATTAGAGTCATCACAGACCCAGTACCACATAGGTCACAATATATGATAGGTCACAAAATATGATAGACAGCTGTCAAAATGTGTGACCTCACTGTAACTGCATAATAAATGAGTCAAACGTCTAAATACTGTTTTGGGGTTGATATAGCATCCATTCAGACTAATATAGACACATGTTTTATTAATTAGAGTCATCACAGACTCAGTACCACATAGGTCACAAAATATGATAGACAGCTGTCAAAATGTGTGACCTCACTGTAACTGCATAATAAATGAGTCAAACTTCAAAATACTGTTTTAGGGTTGATATAGCATCCATTCAGACTAATATAGACACATGTTTTATTAATTAGAGTCATCACAGACTCAGTACCACATAGGTCACAATATATGATAGGTCACAAAATATGATAGACAGCTGTCAAAATGTGTGACCTCACTGTAACTGCATAATAAATGAGTCAAACTTCAAAATACTGTTTTAGGGTTGATATAGCATCCATTCAGACTAATATAGACACGTGTTTTATTAATTAGAGTCATCACAGACTCAGTACCACTGTCACATTGTTAATGTGTTTTCTGTTGTTTATCATGGACTTTTAGTTTGTTTTCCATCTTCAGTGTTTTCATCATCTCTGTCGTCATTTTCATTAGTTCATTTTCGTCACCTGTTTAGTTAATCAGTTAATCACCCTTCATTGTCTTCACCTGTTGTACCCTCGTCATCCTCTGTATTTAAGTTCCTGTCTTTCTCCCTTCAGTTGTCGGTCAATGTTTGATTATGTTACAGTGTATCGTGAGTGTTTCCGTTTTGTGTAAGCTTTATTTTAGTAAAAGTTTGAATTGGAGCTTTGTGCCTTTGCCTTTGTCTTCATCCGCACCATACCCGTGACAGATTGACCGACCAATCTAAAATGGACGAATGGGTAAAGATTTTCGTCCTGGCCAAGGAGAGCCAAGATCTCCCAGCCTTTGCCCATGGAGGGTCGTTTGAGGGAACCCGTCTGGCCAGATTTCGCGGGACCCGTGGAGGCCGCAGTAGAGGCGGTGGTCGAGATGGACCCCGACACCATTCTCCGCTTTGGTCCCTCTTCGACCCTGGACGGTTGACGTCCAGCGCCAAGCCGCCTGCACCGCTGGTCCCGTCCAGCCCAGAGCTTCCTACGCCAGAGCCCGCTGATCCTGCGCCAGAGGCCGCTGATCCTGCGCCAGAGCCCGCTGATCCTGCGCCAGAGCCCGCTGATCCTGCGCCAGAGCCCGCTGATCCTGCGCCAGAGGCCGCTGATCCTGCGCCAGAGCCTGCTGATCCTGCGCCAGAGCCCGCTGATCCTGCGCCAGAGCCTGCTGATCCTGCGCCAGAGCCCTCATCACTGCCCAGCACAGAGCCCTCATCGCTGCCCAGCACAGAGCCCTCATCGCTGCCCAGCACAGAGCCCTCATCGCTGCCCAGCACAGAGCCCTCATCGCTGCCCAGCACAGAGCCCTCATCGCTGCCCAGCACAGAGCCCTCATCGCTGCCCAGCACAGAGCCCTCATCGCTGCCCAGCACAGAGCCCTCATCGCTGCCCAGCACAGAGCCCTCATCGCTGCCCAGCACAGAGCCCTCATCGCTGCCCAGCACAGAGCCCTCATCGCTGCCCAGCACAGAGCCCTCATCGCTGCCCAGCACAGAGCCCTCATCGCTGCCCAGCACAGAGCCCTCATCGCTGCCCAGCACAGAGCCCTCATCGCTGCCCAGCACAGAGCTTCCTGCACCGCTGGTCCCGTCCAGCCCAGAGCTTCCTGCACCGCTGGTCCCGTCCAGCCCAGAGCTTCCTGCACCGCTGGTTCCGTCCAGCCCAGAGCCTTCGCCGCTGGTCCCGTCCAGCCCAGAGCTTCCTGCACCGCTGGTCCCGTCCAGCCCTGAGCTTCCTGCACCGCTGGTTCCGTCCAGTCCAGAACTTCCTGTACCGCTGGTCCCGTCCAGCCCAGAGCTTCCTGCACCGCTGGTTCCGTCCAGCCCAGAGCTTCCTGCACCGCTGGTCCCGTCCAGCCCAGAGCTTCCTGCACCGCTGGTCCCGTCCAGCCCAGAGCTTCCTGCACCGCTGGTCCCGTCCAGCCCAGAGCCTTCGCCGCTGGTCCCGTCCAGCCCAGAGCCTTCGCCGCTGGTCCCGTCCAGCCCAGAGCCTTCGCCGCTGGTCCCGTCCAGCCCAGAGCCTTCGCCGCCGGTCCCGTCCAGCCCAGTGCCTTCGCCGCTGGTCCCGTCCAGCCCAGGACCGCCTTCGCCGCTGGCCCCGGTCAGCTCAGAGCCCTCTTCGCCGCTGGTCCAGTCCAGTGCTGACCTCCCCAAGAAAATTTTGGGGGGGGGCAATAAGTCCTCTGAGGGGATCGTGGAGGCCCTGCCGACACGGTCGCCATGGCCGCCCGAAGGGTCCTCACCGCCATGGCCGCCCGAAGGGTCCTCACCGCCATGGCCGCCCGAAGGGTCCTCACCGCCATGGCCGCCCGAAGGGTCCTCACCGCCATGGCCGCCCGAAGGGTCCTCACCGCCATGGCCGCCCGAAAGGTCCTCACCGCCATGGCCGCCCGAAGGGTCCTCACCGCCATGGCCGCCCGAAAGGTCCTCACCGCCATGGCCGCCCGAAGGGTCCTCACCGCCATGGCCGCCCGAAAGGTCCTCACCGCCATGGCCGCCCGAAGGGTCCTCACCGCCATGGCCGCCCGAAGGGTCCTCACCGCCATGGCCGCCCGAAGGGTCCTCACCGCCATGGCCGCCCGAAGGGTCCTCACCACCGTGGCCGCCCGAAGGGTCCTCACCACCATGGACGCCTGAGGGTCCGTCTGCTCCGCCATGGCCACGCCCTCATCCTGCTCCGCCCTGGCCACCTGCACGTCCTGCTCCGCCCTGGAGGCTTCCTGCTCCAGATCGGCCACCTGTTCATCAGCCTCCAGGGCGCCCACCCTCCCACCCCTTTGGATGTTTTACGGCGCGAGGACGCGCCTGGGGGGAGGGGGGGGTTCTGTCACATTGTTAATGTGTTTTCTGTTGTTTATCATGGACTTTTAGTTTGTTTTCCATCTTCAGTGTTTTCATCATCTCTGTCGTCATTTTCATTAGTTCATTTTCGTCACCTGTTTAGTTAATCAGTTAATCACCCTTCATTGTCTTCACCTGTTGTACCCTCGTCATCCTCTGTATTTAAGTTCCTGTCTTTCTCCCTTCAGTTGTCGGTCAATGTTTGATTATGTTACAGTGTATCGTGAGTGTTTCCGTTTTGTGTAAGCTTTATTT
Source organism: Phoxinus phoxinus (assembly GCF_949152265.1). Taxonomy (NCBI): domain Eukaryota; kingdom Metazoa; phylum Chordata; class Actinopteri; order Cypriniformes; family Leuciscidae; genus Phoxinus; species Phoxinus phoxinus. The sequence goes on from NC_136879.1 coordinate 8,943,657, forward strand.
TAGTAAAAGTTTGAATTGGAGCTTTGTGCCTTTGCCTTTGTCTTCATCCGCACCATACCCGTGACAACCACATAGGTCACAATATATGATAGGTCACAAAATATGATAGACAGCTGTCAAAATGTGTGACCTCACTGTAACTGCCTAATAAATGAGTCAAACTTCAAAATACTGTTTTAGGGTTGATATAGCATCCATTCAGACTAATATAGACACGTGTTTTATTAATTAGAGTCATCACAGACCCAGTACCACATAGGTCACAATATATGATAGGTCACAAAATATGATATTCAGCTATCAAAATATGTGACCTCACTGTAACTGCATAATTAATGAGTGAAACTTCAAAATACTGTTTCTGGTCTGCAATAACATTCCTTCAGACTAATATAGACACATGTTTTATTAATTAGAGTCATCACAGACCCAGTACCACATAGGTCACAATATATGATAGGTCACAAAATATGATAGACAGCTGTCAAAATGTGTGACCTCACTGTAACTGCCTAATAAATGAGTCAAACGTCTAAATACTGTTTTGGGGTTGATATAGCATCCATTCAGACTAATATAGACACGTGTTTTATTAATTAGAGTCATCACAGACCCAGTACCACATAGGTCACAATATATGATAGGTCACAAAATATGAGAGACAGCTGTCAAAATGTGTGACCTCACTGTAACTGCCTAATAAATGAGTCAAACTTCAAAATACTGTTTTAGGGTTGATATAGCATCCATTCAGACTAATATAGACACGTGTTTTATTAATTAGAGTCATCACAGACCCAGTACCACATAGGTCACAATATATGATAGGTCACAAAATATGATAGACAGCTGTCAAAATGTGTAACCTCACTGTAACTGCCTAATAAATGAGTCAAACTTCAAAATACTGTTTTAGGGTTGATATAGCATCCATTCAGACTAATATAGACACATGTTTAATTATTTAGAGACATCACAGACCCAGTACCACATAGGTCACAATATATGATAGGTCACAAAATATGATAGACAGCTGTCACAATGTGTGACCTCACTGTAACTGCCTAATAAATGAGTCAAACTTCAAAATACTGTTTTAGGGTTGATATAGCATCCATTCAGACTAATATAGACACGTGTTTTATTAATTAGAGTCATCACAGACTCAGTACCACATAGGTCACAATATATGATAGGTCACAAAATATGATAGACAGCTGTCAAAATGTGTGACCTCACTGTAACTGCATAATAAATGAGTCAAACTTCAAAATACTGTTTTAGGGTTGATATAGCATCCATTCAGACTAATATAGACACGTGTTTTATTAATTAGAGTCATCACAGACCCAGTACCACATAGGTCACAATATATGATAGGTCACAAAATATGATAGACAGCTGTCAAAATGTGTGACCTCACTGTAACTGCATAATAAATGAGTCAAACGTCTAAATACTGTTTTGGGGTTGATATAGCATCCATTCAGACTAATATAGACACATGTTTTATTAATTAGAGTCATCACAGACTCAGTACCACATAGGTCACAAAATATGATAGACAGCTGTCAAAATGTGTGACCTCACTGTAACTGCATAATAAATGAGTCAAACTTCAAAATACTGTTTTAGGGTTGATATAGCATCCATTCAGACTAATATAGACACGTGTTTTATTAATTAGAGTCATCACAGACTCAGTACCACATAGGTCACAATATATGATAGGTCACAAAATATGATAGACAGCTGTCAAAATGTGTGACCTCACTGTAACTGCATAATAAATGAGTCAAACTTCAAAATACTGTTTTGGGGTTGATATAGCATCCATTCAGACTAATATAGACACGTGTTTTATTAATTAGAGTCATCACAGACCCAGTACCACATAGGTCACAATATATGATAGGTCACAATATATGATATTCAGCTGTCAAAATATGTGACCTCACTGTAACTGCATAATTAATGAGTGAAACTTCAAAATACTGTTTCTGGTCTGCAATAACATTCCTTCAGACTAATATAGACACATGTTTTATTAATTAGAGTCATCACAGACCCAGTACCACATAGTTCACAATATATGATAGGTCACAAAATATGATATTCAGCTATCAAAATATGTGACCTCACTGTAACTGCATAATTAATGACGCTCAGCTGTGCAGCTCCCAGACAGGGTTGCCAGATTGGGTGTTTTTTGACAAGGTTTTGGGCTGGAAAACCTTGATGGCACCTGGCAACCCTGCTCCCAGGCGCCTAGCACTGAACAAAATGGATTTGGCTTATGTGAATTTGAGTGGACAGAACTGGTGATCCTTGATGACTTATTAAGTCATACACGTACACTGATAACGCACCCACACACTTGTTATTGTAATTGTTTATTTCAATTGTTGTTCAATTAATACAAGTTGTAATTTTGTGTATGCAAATCACTTGATGTGGTGATTTAATTTTTTCCTTTAAGGTGAATTATTTTTATTAGGGGTAATTGTATATTCATTTAACTAACCTAGTGTGTACTTACCCGTACTAGGCTTACACAAACATAAAACCATTTCAAGATAAAACTACATTTATTTTACACACTTGTACATGCGGCACAACTGAAGGTTTCACTCTCGGGGCTTCCATGTTTAACACATACCATGTGGAACCACCGGTCACATGTGTCACATTGGACCTGTAACAACAAAGGTGAAGACAACATAGCAAACAATTGGGAGTAAATATTTTAAATTCACTGTAACAAAGACACTAAAAATGAAGTTTTATAATGGGATCCTTTACCCATTTGGTTGTCTTCCCATCTTCGGACAAAACGTTGTTTTCACCACAATGGTGGCACAGCTCACGAAGGTCATCTGGTCATCAGTGACACCAATAAGACTTGTCAACAATTGTTTCAATACAATACAAATACAATAACATTTGTCAATATGTCTAGGAATACATGAATCCGACCAGAATGTAAGCTAGGAATACATGCATCTGACCAGAATATAAACTAGGAATACATACATCAGACCAGAATATAAGATAGGAATACATGCATCTGACCAGAAAATAAGGTAGGAATACATGCATCTGACCAGAATATATGCTACATTACCAGACTTCTCCAGAAGTGTCCTGGCCACCTCCTTCCTGTAGTGAGCTACTGCTTCTCTTTTATTAGAGAATAACAGTGGCTCGTTTTTCAGTATCTTCTCTGCATACTAATGTGACATATACTTAATTAGTTGTTTGGTCAACTGGTCATACGTTCAACACTTTGTATTGTTTAGAACCACAAAGCCTACACAGAAATCACAAACTTACTTTCAGGACAAAGGCTCCGCAGGAGTTGCCATCCGCCTGCAGGGTGTGTGGAACAGTGCCGGCTGTCCACCTCGACACATTGCACCCTTTCTTCCTGATGAACACCAGTTGGTACACCAACACCATGACATATGAGAATACATTCTTATATATGTGTTTTTAAGTGAAAACTTATTACCATGGTTTTTATGAGTTACCTTGTAGACTGCAAACATTTTTCAAACTTGCATTTGTCATTGCCCAGGGGGTCCAGAACAATACTGTGTCTTTCCTTGGGAAAGATCACCTAAAGAATCAGAATGTCACATGTGCTTACATTGTCTTCAAAGTATTTTGTGTGAATAAATGGCTGAAAAATATGTTGGGTTTCCGCTGCAATTCTTCTGCAATTCTTAGGTGACCCCCATTGGACCATGTGTGTATTTCTGTGTGTATGCATGCATAAGACCAAGTACTTGCACTTACAGTTAATATCCAGTGGCCTGGCTCATAGACAGCACCCATAAGTAGGTTGTGTTGGGTGGGATCACACTGCAAAAGACCAGGAGCATTTTCAGAATCACTAACATGACATCATTAAATTTGGAGTCTTTTTACAGAACTAACCTAAACTCTGCCTACCTTCAATCTTGACCCCTTTCCTTCCCAGATCCTCGTCATTTCGAAAGAATCGATGAAAAGGGCCTTCCCTCCCACCTTGTTCTTCTCTATTACCATTTTGCACATCAGTGCATTGATCACCTAAAGTGTAAGTACAGGTTTGGGAAATAATTGTAAGTAATGTGTAATTGTAAATAATGTAACGGTATTCCTTAAATATGGCTATGTTTTTCTCTTGTTTTCGTGTCCTTTTAGTTTTCCGCATTTTTTCAATTTATTAGTACAGTATTTTTGATATTCATGAATGTACTATATCGGTGTGTAGTACTGTAATGGTGTTCCAGATATACTCTGTGTATGATATTGTTCCTCTTTTGAGTACTGTCATTTGTTGAGTTGTTCTAGGGGTGTGTTCAGTTAATATGTAAATTTAGAAGTTTATTGAAATACTATACCGGTATGAAATTGTGTATGTGATGTAAGTCTTTATCTGATATCAAAAGTGCTGGAATGTAAGTTTGTGGACCTTTGGCACCATATCCAGGATGTATCCATTAATACTGTACTATTTGTTAAGTTCACCTGTTTTGACTTATCTATAATTGCTTGTTATCACCATATTGTTGTTATCAATTACTTATTCAACACACTACAGCAAACTGTGACAGTATGAATTATATAAGTACAAATATAAATTAATTTGAACACTACTATACAAGTACATTTCAGATTTCCCTTAAAGTGCAACCAATAACAAAGCTTACCTCACTCTCCAAATCTTGTCCCGGCGCAGTCCTTGCAATGTCCCAATAAAACAACTTATATGGGCCCATGCGGGACAGCAGGACATGGGATTTATTCCCTCCCCAGGCGTCTGTTATGCCTTTTGATGACGTGACATTTGGATATAAATTACTAGTAAGTATATGGCATTCATTTCTAGTTCAATATGCTGATATGTATACAGGAGATTCACAAAATTCAAAAGGTTAACATGATTGCTGTTAAGAGTTATTTTGTCCACCTACACTGCTCATGGAACCCAGGGTGTGAGGTTTTGTTGCACTGGGGGGAGGCATCATCCTCCTCATTCTCATCCATGGGGGCTGGGGAGGGAACAGGGGTTGAAGTGCCAACAAGAGATGGTGTTGGTGAGGTAACAGGCGTTGAAGTGCCAACAGGAGATGGTGTTGGTAAGGTAACAGGTGCTGAGGTGCCAACAGGGGATGGTGTTGGCGAGGTAACATGGGTTGAGGTGCCAACAGGAGATGGTGTTGGCATGGTACCTCGGGTTGAGTTGCCAACAGGGGATGGTGTTGGCGAGCTAACAGGCGTTGAGGTGCTAACAGGGGATGTTGTTGGCGAGGTAACACGGGTAGAGGCGCTAACAGGGGGTGGTGTTGGGGAGGTGACACGGGTAGAGGCGCTAACAGGGGATGGGGTTGGAGAGGCGTCATCCTCATCCTCAACCAAGGGGGTTAGAGTTTTAATTGGGGTTGCGGAGCCAACAGGGGGTGGGGCCCTTTTCATCCTTTGTGGCACTCTTGGGACCTCCTCCACGTACATTTTTAAGTGGTCGATGCTGACCTTTGGGAAGGTGCGGCCATTGATGTCAATCAAGTCCACACTTTTCCCCTCAACCTTGACCACTGTAAAAGGTCCCAAGTACTCTCGGTCGAGTTTTCCCCCTTTCCTCTGCTGGCTCCTCACATTTTCTCTCCATACCAGGGCCCCCACTGGTAACAGAAGACCCTTCTGTCTTGTCCTTCCCCTGATTCTGTCGTGCTGTCTCTTAGTGTTGTCCTCCACAATCTTCATGATCTCCTCATGGCGCTGGATGTCGATTGCCACCTCTTCAGCCAGGAAATCATTCTCCATGGTGTCTTTCATCTGTGGAGATATGGAAGTAAAGATTTAATCTATATATCATAGCTGTTTAAAGTATATATTATGTTTCAGTGGACATTGAAAAAGTCTATAAAGGTTATCCTTCACCTGAAAATACTCAGGGACTTGACTCGGATAACGGGCCTCTCTTCCAAACATTAGGTGGAAGGGGGAAAACTGTGTCGTAAGTTGCTTCTTGGTCCGCAAGCCAAACATGACAGGTTCTAAATATTGATGCCAGGTATTGGTTTTGTCTTTAACCAGTTTTCCAAGAGCTCTGAAAAAATTATAGTGTAATTGTTACTGAAGAATCTTTGGGTGACAGTCAGCTTGTGTAGTGTGTAACCCCCGTTTCAGATAATTTACGTAGTGTTATGTAGTGTAAACACCACAACGACTTCAAAACTCCAGAGCAAGACCTCCGTGAAGTTGGCACCCCATAATACGAAATAATCTCCAAAACTATGCCATTGGTTTGTGCTGCGTTTGTGCTGATTTGTGCCGCAAAAATGAACGTTTGTGCTGGTTTGGTGTTTAAGATATAGAACATTATTTTTTTGTTTGTGTTACGTCACTCTCCACCCCATGTCGTTCAAATCGCTCCAAACCGGTGTGGTTCGTTTGTGCTCGGTTTGTGCTGGTTTGTGCCGTTAGAACAAACATTGTATATATTTTCCTTTGGCAGATATAACACATTTAATTCGGGAGCTGTGACGTCACTCTCCACCCCATTTCTTTTAAATCGTACAAAAACTGTGTCGGTCGTTTGTGCTCGGTTTGTGCCGATTTGTGCCGTTAAAATTAACATTGTATCTATATCCCCTCCTTTAGAAATAACAAATATAATTCGGGGCAGTGACGTCACTCTCCACCCCACCTCATCTAAATCGCACCAAACCGGTGTCGTTTGTTTGTGCTCGATTTGTGCCGGTTTGTGCCGTTGAAAGAAACATTGCAACTACGATCCCCTCTTAAACATAAAAAAATAAAATATTTAAGTACAGTTACATAACTGTCCACCCCATATGGTCTAAATCGTTGCAAAACTGTGCCGTTCGTTTGTGCTCGATTTGTGCCGTTACGATGACCATTATATCTTTTCGCCCTCCTTAGAAATAACACATTGGATTCGGGACAGTGACGTCACTCTCCACCACATGCCATCCAAATCGCCTCAAAACGGTGCCTTTTGTTTGTGCTAGATTTGTGCTGTTTTGTGCCGTAGAAAGAAACATCATAAATTATTGCATTCTTCAGACATCACAAAATATTTGGAGGAGGAGTGACGTCACGCAAGCAAGCCGCGCTAGCTCCATCATCTAGGGGTGGGCGATACTGAAAATTTCGGTATCGATCCGATACCAAGTAAATACAGGGTCAGTATCGCCGATACCGATACCAATACCAATACTTTTTCATTTTAAAAGCCTGCACTTGAACTTGTAGCACTTTCCTGTGCTAGAGCAGTGTGTCATGATTTATGAGCTGAATGCATCATTAATATGCTAAATCTGAATACGTTTGCATGACTACTAAATATATTTTTATTAAATAAATGCGCTCAACCCGCCTGTAATTAGTCAGTGACTTTTACCAAACTACCATAATTATAGTAAATGTACTATTGTACACTAGCCTGCTGTTCAAAAGTGTGTGGTCTGTAAGATTTTTAATTCTCTTCTGCATTTATTTGATCAAAAATACTGTAAAAACTGTAATATTACAATTTAACATGGGCTATCGTTTTTTTACGTCATAGTAAACTGTAATTTATTCATGTGATCAAAGCTGAATTTTCGGCACCATTACTTCAGTCATGATGAGAATTTTAATATGCTGATTTGCTGCTCAGGAAACTTTCTTATTATTATCAATGTTGAAAACAGTTTCATATTTTTGTGAAAACCATGATACATTTTATGCAGAATTATTTGATGAATAAAGTTGAAAGAACAGCATTTATATGAAGTAAAAAAAATTTAACAGTGTAAAACCCTTGAGTGTCACTTTTGATCAATTTAATGCATCGATCCTTGTTGAATAAAAATATTAATTTCATTAAAAAAATCTTACTGACGTCAACATTTTGAACCGTTATGTACACTTTTGGTTTTGTTTATTGCCAAATTTATTTAAAAATAAATGTTTCTCTGTCATCTAAGCAAGGCTTTGTTTCCCAAACGCACTGGGCTGTGAGCTCAGCGAAGCACCAGCATCGAACGCTCTCTGTGATTGATTGGTTTCGTCTTGTATCCAGATGACTAGGAGAAATAGTTCTATCCTACACAATTATCCACTAACATTCGCATATTTTTCCACTTAGAACCTTATTTTTCGCTCTGAATTGCGTGCTAAATTATTAAAACTTACTGGTAAAAAAACACTCACTTGGATCGATATTTTTATGTGAGGATCGATCCTTTTCGATACCAGTCAGTATCGAAAGTATCGATACTTCAGGATCGATCCGCCCACCCCTACCATCATCTCGTCTACAAACCTGTGTGGTGCGTTTGTGCTCGCACAGGGCCGCTGCTGTCATTGCTCTTTTCTTCTTTAGATACGGAAACGTTTTATTTCCAGTGACTTCATCAAGCTCAAGATTTAAAAAACGGTATGTGATTGATTGACGCGTATCACTCATTTTAAAATGCACGTTGTGTGACAGCTTTTTGAAAACTTTGTAGCATGTCGGAACATTGCGACGCACGCCCTTCGTTTGTTTGTGTTCTTTCCGTCCCTTGATCTACTTTGTTATTATTATGTTTTTTATTCAAATCTAGCCTAATTTATCGGATGGAAGTTTAGGCTAGTTTGTTTTAAATGTGTAGGCTATTGCCTTATCTAGGCCTATAGCCTATTGCAGATGATAAAATAATCTGAGCATTTTATCTTTCTCTGAAGGAGAAAGTGAACCAAGGACAGGTGAGCAGTGTTTCTGTTTGTTTAAAATGTTTTTAAAGCAACTAATCGAGGACTGTTACTTGTTAGTTTGCTGCCCTTAGCTGGTTTAAAGTGATAGTTCACTTTAAAATGAAAATTCTGTCATCATATACTCACCCTCAAGTTGTTTCAAACCTGTATGAATTTCTTTCTTCTGCTGAAAACAAAAGAAGATATTTAGAAAAATGTCAGTAACCAAAAAGTTAACTGGTCCCATTGACTTCCATAGTAGGAAAAAAAATACTATGGAAGTCAATGGGACCAGTTAACTGTTTGGTTACCGACATTCATCAAAATATCCTCCTTTGTGTTCAGCAGAAGAAAGAAATTCATACAGGTTTGAAACAACTTGAGGGTGAGTATGATGACAGAATTTTCATTTTAAAGTGAACTATCCCTTTAACGTCTTCCCGCTTTTGACCAGTTTAGGATTCTGTCATTTCGTATTAAACAAAGAAAGTCATAGAGATTTTATTCATTGTTGGGTGAATTATTAATTTAATATCAGCAAACCAGCTGCTTAAAGTTTCTCTCTCTCTCGCTCAGCTGAACAGACAACATATCCAAACTTGTTTCCTTTTAAATGCAAAGATGAATGTAAAAATAACAGAGCAATTTCTGTGGAGAATTTACAAATATTTTTTTAAAGAACCATAAAATAAGAGAACTACAAAAAAAAAGTTGACTAAATGTAAGATAAGTGTTCAAATGAATAGATCTGGGTACACATAACATAACAGAACAATTACTAAAGAAAAATAGAACTTCTGTTAAAAAAATCATGGAACTGTTAAAACAGGCATAAAGTGTATAGAGATAATGTAGATTAACAACAATAGAAAAACAATATAGACCATTCTCTTATTGATTGTGAACTAATTTCTGCAGAGACCAGTCCAAGAAATTCACTAATCAAAGGTTTTAGGCTAGTCCTCCTTTGTGAACAATGTGACATGGGGTTGTATTTTGGTTTTTGCTGAGACTGTTGTGACATGGTCACACAGGTCGTCATATTTCTCCCAGGCTAAAGAGTTTCTTCTGCAGTAAGCCACGTAATGTCCAAGAGATTCCCTTGTTGGTCCTGGAATGAATGCAACAACCCCTCGCAAAGTGAACAGCTGATTGTCCAGCTCCATGTCGACAGGGATTTCAGACAGTGGATGGTAAGTATCCACACTTGTTTCTATACACAGTAGTTGTCCAGGTATGCATCTGTGTGTGACAGAGCCATTGCAGAGGAATTTCATTGATGGATCATCCTTAATTTTCCAGCTATCTGGACACTCTTGGGGTGATTTCAGTGGCTTCAGACACTTGGACCTGTTGAGGTGTAGCCCATCTTCCAGTGCTGCTTGGAGGCTTTTCAGTCCACCAGCTTGTAGAATATTTACGTTGACTGGTAGGAGATAGATGGTCCTTGAAGATTTTGGATTTCGGCTGCAGTATGGAGAAGAGCACTCAGCTGTAAGTGTTGCACTTGGCATTTGTTTCATTGTTGATGCGATAATGTTAGCAACATTGCAATCCGCATTGACCTGCCTCACACCTGATTTAAGGTGAACACACTGAAATGTATCCAACAGCATTTTTGCCCTCTTTGCGTAAGCATCTTTTCCAACTCCGTTTGTGACTATGGTCTTTACCAAATCAAACATTTCGGTTTTTGAGTGCTCTTTGCTGAGATAATGACAGAATGATCCACTGTCACAGAATGCAGAGCAAAGGCACTGGCAAAAGGAATCAAAGGCACAGGTATTATTTACACTTACGGGCATTTTGTCAACCAAGATGGGCTTTTTAGCCTGGTAGTTGCCATTTTTCAAGACATTAATTTTTGTCTTTTTTCTTTTCAGGTTTATGTCTGCATGCAACCACTCAGAGCAAGGGGTCAGGTAGGACAGTCGCTTTTTTGGAGGAACACCGAGGCCTTTCCAGTTTTCAACAGGGTCTTCCTCCACTGATTGTTGCTTAACCTCTGTTTCCTGCTCACTATGGACAGTTTTTGTCTTCGGTTTCTTTGTCTCAATGTGTTCTGTCTTCACCGGTGCAGAGGAAAGCCTCATGTTTCCCTCAAGAAACTCAAGGTGGCGTATGACAAAACGGTCAATCCGGATGGGGAGGCTTTCATGTTTGAAAAGACCATGTTTTATGTTTTTAAATTCAGCCTCAACATTTGCGGAGCTTGCTGTGTTGTGTACGCTTTTGAAGTGTGGAACCATCACAGCTGTCCAAAGAGGTAGGTAGCATGCCATTCTTATTATATTTGGGACAAGCTCTGGAAGGAAATGAAGATTGTCTCTGTCACCATGATGTGCTGCAATCATCTTACTTTCTTCACAGATTTCTGTGACCCATGTTTTCAGATCTGTGTGGAGTGTCTCCTCGACTCCGGTCACCTCTGTTAATTGGTCATCTTCAGTGACACATGGCAAGACCCCCTCTGCAAATCGTCTCTTCAATTGTGTTTTGCATGTTTCCGAGACAACAGGTAAACCTTTGTCATCGTTTCCTTCTGATTCACTGAAGGCAACAACTGCAATTGAATGAATGAGCTCCCTTGCATCTTCCAGTGTATCAGACTGTAAAAGTTGTGCCATGGCTCGTAGATAGAATTCTCTAACTCTGCTTCCTCTTTGTCTTAGGCATTCCCACCGGCTAATGAGCTTGATGCAGTGTGCAACATCAACTCTGATGAAGCAAGGTGGTAGCTTTGATTCTTCGGGCTTCCTTGCCAGCACTCCAAAGCACTCATTGATGTAAGTTTTCAGGTCTGGGTAAGGAGTGAAGGCCTTAACCAGTGCTCCAAGCAAAGCCAAGGAGAAATCACAGACCGCCTCTTTGGGCACAGCAGCACCTGCTCGTTGCCATTCCGTGAGCCAGTTGGCAATAGAATTGATGGTGTGGCTCTCTGATAGCATTTGCATTACTGGAATATGATCTCCCTGTGAACACAAAACTCCTTGATACAGGAAGACATGTCCAGAATTGCCACAGGGTCTTCTCAGTCTTTTCACAACTGTACCTGTTGCATCAAAACTCACAAATGAGCCTGAGTACTTGGATTTCATTTGATACACTTGCATCTGAGATGGGGTCCAGTAATGGCAAAAAAACCTATCAAGGCCTATGTCATGAATGCTTCCATTGTGGGGTACACTGTATTTTAGTAGATCCAATGACATGATTGGGTCTTTGTCTCCGAGCTCTTTGTCACCCATCTCTTGTTTGGCTTTTCTTAATGTTGCCAGATTTGGCAGGTGGCTAGGCTCTGGGTCACCAACATCCATCATTTTGTAAGCCTCAGCTGCTCGCCATACATGTGCTGGTTTTCGGCCTTCCCAGAGTTCTTTAGACACACGTGTTCTCAGATCCCCTGATAACTTCCGTTTTGCTTTGCCAGTATGGAGACTGTCATCAACATTGCGGATTATGCATTGAAGCACAACTGGTTCATTATCCACTGGCATGTTCTCTGCTTTTATAGACAATTGTGCGTCACACTCTGTGCAGTGCCCAATTATGTCTATGTAGTGAGATGCATTGTTTGGAAAAAATTTTGCCCTCCTGAATCTAAGAGTGCATGAGGTCTTGATGTTTTTCCATATCTCCTCATACAGGACGTGTGTCCATGCACCACGTTTCAGGATGGTGTATTCTCTTTTACATGTGTTGAGTGATTTGTCATTGTAATCAACCTTTTCAGGCCAGATTTCTACCCATCTCTGATGAGAGAGACTGATCTCAAATGTGATGTCGTAGCATTGACTTTGCTGATTTGTGTCTTCCTTTGACACTGCTGAATGAAAATCTGCTGAGCTTTCTTGTAAGCTGTCACTGTTTGGACCTTGATCTTGGGTATCTGTGTCGATTTTGCATAGCTCAAGGATTTGCCATATATTGTACCTATTTGTCTTCACAATAGTATAAAGGTTCTTTGGTGAAACTTTGTTATTCAGTTGTTTGCTTAAATCTGCCCACACCTTTTCTGTGGGAACTGCTATGTTAGTTCCTGTAATAATCTGTTCCTTTGCAGCACTGATGACTTTGATGATGTCATCACGTCCACAGGCTGGTTTCCTAGGCATCTGATCAAAACAGGAATTATTTTTAATATAATTTTTAATAAAGTAGTTGGGCCAAATTAACTAACTCGTTACATGCTTATTCATACCATGGTTATATATATTCCCATGGTTTGAATAAGCATGTAACCTGTTTGTAACGAGTATATATATTTATTTTATTACTTTCTTCCATGGAATTGAGATGTTGGGCAAAATGATAGGGAGTGACTTAGTCGCTTAAACTGCACATTTTTTTCCAAATCAGTTCAAGTAAATGATGGCTGAAATAAAAGCATGTGGGCTATACAACTTATGTACTATAGTCCAATTGTTCTGAGGACATTCAATTAGATTTACCTCAGACAAGCTTGTCATCCATCCTATATTGGCCGTGTTTAGATATTGCTACTTTTTTATGACTAGATAATCCGTCATTTGGTTGCTTTAAAGAACAGACTGAATTTTTAGTATTTCTGTAAAAATCTCATCTCAAAGTCATTGTTTTCTGTTAATCTTTCATTCCAGTGATATGGATCACCAAGTCAATGAGTTCAGAAAAAGATTTACCAAGAATCCTTTTGTGAACTAAATCAACTAATTAATTACAAAAGAGCTCGAAAAGACAACACATTCTCGTTATATGAAAAATAGCAATAACTGAACTTGGCCACAGTACAGGATGGGTGACAATCTTTTCTGTGTAGTTAAATTTTAGTCTGTTCACAATGTAAAGTTAATTATATGACTTCAGAGGATTAAATGGAACACATATACCACTTGTATATTGCTTTTTGTCATTTCCTCTGCATAACATCAAGCATTTTTGCCATGAAATGTACATTGCTAAACATAATCTTAACTAATAACTTAATGTATTTTATGGCATAAGAATGTCATAGGTCTACTCTCATTAATGTGACCAATGGAGGATCATTTGGACATAATACATTTACCTGATTGCTCAAAATTAATAAAAAGTTTCACATCTTTGACGTGTCTGTGAATTTCTTATTTGTTCAAAATTATCCTGTAAATTGTATCGACCTGCACACATGATTTTTGTACTTTTTTCAGTATTTTATCTCAGAGCACATGCTTACCTTTTTCACAGCCAGATGCCTTTTCCTGTTTTGTTTTCCCACTATGCAGTGCTTAGGGTAAACAAATGTTTTTAAGGGGGCAGAAAGACTTTAAATGTCTGTAAGCTGAAGCTAAAGTATTCAGAAAACTTAAGACAGTACACAACTTTTTTTAAATTTTATTTTTATTGGACAAAATTAAAGCATCAGTCACGCACAGAGTATTGACAGTCATACTCACAAACTGATTACATATCACAGTGCATTGGTGATTTTATAAAGTCCAAATGTCAATAGGCTATCTAGCACCAATCTAAACTAAAACGTTTCCGTATCTAAAGAAGAAAAGAGCAATGACAGCAGCGGCCCTGTGCGAGCACAAACGCACCACACAGGTTTGTAGACGAGATGATGGAGCTAGCGCGGCTTGCTTGCGTGACGTCACTCCTCCTCCAAATATTTTGTGATGTCTGAAGAATGCAATAATTTATGATGTTTCTTTCTACGGCACAAAACAGCACAAATCTAGCACAAACAAAAGGCACCGTTTTGAGGCGATTTGGATGGCATGTGGTGGAGAGTGACGTCACTGTCCCGAATCCAATGTGTTATTTCTAAGGAGGGCGAAAAGATATAATGGTCATCGTAACGGCACAAATCGAGCACAAACGAACGGCACAGTTTTGCAACGATTTAGACCATATGGGGTGGACAGTTATGTAACTGTACTTAAATATTTTATTTTTTTATGTTTAAGAGGGGATCGTAGTTGCAATGTTTCTTTCAACGGCACAAACCGGCACAAATCGAGCACAAACAAACGACACCGGTTTGGTGCGATTTAGATGAGGTGGGGTGGAGAGTGACGTCACTGCCCCGAATTATATTTGTTATTTCTAAAGGAGGGGATATAGATAAAATGTTAATTTTAACGGCACAAATCGGCACAAACCGAGCACAAACGACCGACACAGTTTTTGTACGATTTAAAAGAAATGGGGTGGAGAGTGACGTCACAGCTCCCGAATTAAATGTGTTATATCTGCCAAAGGAAAATATATACAATGTTTGTTCTAACGGCACAAACCAGCACAAACCGAGCACAAACGAACCACACCGGTTTGGAGCGATTTGAACGACATGGGGTGGAGAGTGACGTAACACAAACAAAAAAATAATGTTCTATATCTTAAACACCAAACCAGCACAAACGTTCATTTTTGCGGCACAAATCAGCACAAACGCAGCACAAACCAATGGCATAGTTTTGGAGATTATTTCGTATTATGGGGTGCCAACTTCACGGAGGTCTTGCTCTGGAGTGTTGAAGTCGTTGTGGTGTTTACACTACATAACACTACGTAAATTATCTGAAACGGGGGTTACACACTACACAAGCTGACTGTCACCCAAAGATTCTTCAGTAACAATTACACTATAATTTTTTCAGAGCTCTTGGAAAACTGGTTAAAGACAAAACCAATACCTGGGATCAATATTTAGAACCTGTCATGTTTGGCTTGCGGACCAAGAAGCAACTTACGACACAGTTTTCCCCCTTCCACCTAATGTTTGGAAGAGAGGCCCGTTATCCGAGTCAAGTCCCTGAGTATTTTCAGGTGAAGGATAACCTTTATAGACTTTTTCAATGTCCACTGAAACATAATATATACTTTAAACAGCTATGATATATAGATTAAATCTTTACTTCCATATCTCCACAGATGAAAGACACCATGGAGAATGATTTCCTGGCTGAAGAGGTGGCAATCGACATCCAGCGCCATGAGGAGATCATGAAGATTGTGGAGGACAACACTAAGAGACAGCACGACAGAATCAGGGGAAGGACAAGACAGAAGGGTCTTCTGTTACCAGTGGGGGCCCTGGTATGGAGAGAAAATGTGAGGAGCCAGCAGAGGAAAGGGGGAAAACTCGACCGAGAGTACTTGGGACCTTTTACAGTGGTCAAGGTTGAGGGGAAAAGTGTGGACTTGATTGACATCAATGGCCGCACCTTCCCAAAGGTCAGCATCGACCACTTAAAAATGTACGTGGAGGAGGTCCCAAGAGTGCCACAAAGGATGAAAAGGGCCCCACCCCCTGTTGGCTCCGCAACCCCAATTAAAACTCTAACCCCCTTGGTTGAGGATGAGGATGACGCCTCTCCAACCCCATCCCCTGTTAGCGCCTCTACCCGTGTTACCTCGCCAACAACATCCCCTGTTAGCACCTCAACGCCTGTTAGCTCGCCAACACCATCCCCTGTTGGCAACTCAACCCGAGGTACCATGCCAACACCATCTCCTGTTGGCACCTCAACCCATGTTACCTCGCCAACACCATCCCCTGTTGGCACCTCAGCACCTGTTACCTTACCAACACCATCTCCTGTTGGCACTTCAACGCCTGTTACCTCACCAACACCATCTCTTGTTGGCACTTCAACCCCTGTTCCCTCCCCAGCCCCCATGGATGAGAATGAGGAGGATGATGCCTCCCCCCAGTGCAACAAAACCTCACACCCTGGGTTCCATGAGCAGTGTAGGTGGACAAAATAACTCTTAACAGCAATCATGTTAACCTTTTGAATTTTGTGAATCTCCTGTATACATATCAGCATATTGAACTAGAAATGAATGCCATATACTTACTAGTAATTTATATCCAAATGTCACGTCATCAAAAGGCATAACAGACGCCTGGGGAGGGAATAAATCCCATGTCCTGCTGTCCCGCATGGGCCCATATAAGTTGTTTTATTGGGACATTGCAAGGACTGCGCCGGGACAAGATTTGGAGAGTGAGGTAAGCTTTGTTATTGGTTGCACTTTAAGGGAAATCTGAAATGTACTTGTATAGTAGTGTTCAAATTAATTTATATTTGTACTTATATAATTCATACTGTCACAGTTTGCTGTAGTGTGTTGAATAAGTAATTGATAACAACAATATGGTGATAACAAGCAATTATAGATAAGTCAAAACAGGTGAACTTAACAAATAGTACAGTATTAATGGATACATCCTGGATATGGTGCCAAAGGTCCACAAACTTACATTCCAGCACTTTTGATATCAGATAAAGACTTACATCACATACACAATTTCATACCGGTATAGTATTTCAATAAACTTCTAAATTTACATATTAACTGAACACACCCCTAGAACAACTCAACAAATGACAGTACTCAAAAGAGGAACAATATCATACACAGAGTATATCTGGAACACCATTACAGTACTACACACCGATATAGTACATTCATGAATATCAAAAATACTGTACTAATAAATTGAAAAAATGCGGAAAACTAAAAGGACACGAAAACAAGAGAAAAACATAGCCATATTTAAGGAATACCGTTACATTATTTACAATTACACATTACTTACAATTATTTCCCAAACCTGTACTTACACTTTAGGTGATCAATGCACTGATGTGCAAAATGGTAATAGAGAAGAACAAGGTGGGAGGGAAGGCCCTTTTCATCGATTCTTTCGAAATGACGAGGATCTGGGAAGGAAAGGGGTCAAGATTGAAGGTAGGCAGAGTTTAGGTTAGTTCTGTAAAAAGACTCCAAATTTAATGATGTCATGTTAGTGATTCTGAAAATGCTCCTGGTCTTTTGCAGTGTGATCCCACCCAACACAACCTACTTATGGGTGCTGTCTATGAGCCAGGCCACTGGATATTAACTGTAAGTGCAAGTACTTGGTCTTATGCATGCATACACACAGAAATACACACATGGTCCAATGGGGGTCACCTAAGAATTGCAGAAGAATTGCAGCGGAAACCCAACATATTTTTCAGCCATTTATTCACACAAAATACTTTGAAGACAATGTAAGCACATGTGACATTCTGATTCTTTAGGTGATCTTTCCCAAGGAAAGACACAGTATTGTTCTGGACCCCCTGGGCAATGACAAATGCAAGTTTGAAAAATGTTTGCAGTCTACAAGGTAACTCATAAAAACCATGGTAATAAGTTTTCACTTAAAAACACATATATAAGAATGTATTCTCATATGTCATGGTGTTGGTGTACCAACTGGTGTTCATCAGGAAGAAAGGGTGCAATGTGTCGAGGTGGACAGCCGGCACTGTTCCACACACCCTGCAGGCGGATGGCAACTCCTGCGGAGCCTTTGTCCTGAAAGTAAGTTTGTGATTTCTGTGTAGGCTTTGTGGTTCTAAACAATACAAAGTGTTGAACGTATGACCAGTTGACCAAACAACTAATTAAGTATATGTCACATTAGTATGCAGAGAAGATACTGAAAAACGAGCCACTGTTATTCTCTAATAAAAGAGAAGCAGTAGCTCACTACAGGAAGGAGGTGGCCAGGACACTTCTGGAGAAGTCTGGTAATGTAGCATATATTCTGGTCAGATGCATGTATTCCTACCTTATTTTCTGGTCAGATGCATGTATTCCTATCTTATATTCTGGTCTGATGTATGTATTCCTAGTTTATATTCTGGTCAGATGCATGTATTCCTAGCTTACATTCTGGTCGGATTCATGTATTCCTAGACATATTGACAAATGTTATTGTATTTGTATTGTATTGAAACAATTGTTGACAAGTCTTATTGGTGTCACTGATGACCAGATGACCTTCGTGAGCTGTGCCACCATTGTGGTGAAAACAACGTTTTGTCCGAAGATGGGAAGACAACCAAATGGGTAAAGGATCCCATTATAAAACTTCATTTTTAGTGTCTTTGTTACAGTGAATTTAAAATATTTACTCCCAATTGTTTGCTATGTTGTCTTCACCTTTGTTGTTACAGGTCCAATGTGACACATGTGACCGGTGGTTCCACATGGTATGTGTTAAACATGGAAGCCCCGAGAGTGAAACCTTCAGTTGTGCCGCATGTACAAGTGTGTAAAATAAATGTAGTTTTATCTTGAAATGGTTTTATGTTTGTGTAAGCCTAGTACGGGTAAGTACACACTAGGTTAGTTAAATGAATATACAATTACCCCTAATAAAAATAATTCACCTTAAAGGAAAAAATTAAATCACCACATCAAGTGATTTGCATACACAAAATTACAACTTGTATTAATTGAACAACAATTGAAATAAACAATTACAATAACAAGTGTGTGGGTGCGTTATCAGTGTACGTGTATGACTTAATAAGTCATCAAGGATCACCAGTTCTGTCCACTCAAATTCACATAAGCCAAATCCATTTTGTTCAGTGCTAGGCGCCTGGGAGCAGGGTTGCCAGGTGCCATCAAGGTTTTCCAGCCCAAAACCTTGTCAAAAAACACCCAATCTGGCAACCCTGTCTGGGAGCTGCACAGCTGAGCGTCATTAATTATGCAGTTACAGTGAGGTCACATATTTTGATAGCTGAATATCATATTTTGTGACCTATCATATATTGTGAACTATGTGGTACTGGGTCTGTGATGACTCTAATTAATAAAACATGTGTCTATATTAGTCTGAAGGAATGTTATTGCAGACCAGAAACAGTATTTTGAAGTTTCACTCATTAATTATGCAGTTACAGTGAGGTCACATATTTTGACAGCTGAATATCATATATTGTGACCTATCATATATTGTGACCTATGTGGTACTGGGTCTGTGATGACTCTAATTAATAAAACACGTGTCTATATTAGTCTGAATGGATGCTATATCAACCCCAAAACAGTATTTTGAAGTTTGACTCATTTATTATGCAGTTACAGTGAGGTCACACATTTTGACAGCTGTCTATCATATTTTGTGACCTATCATATATTGTGACCTATGTGGTACTGGGTCTGTGATGACTCTAATTAATAAAACATGTGTCTATATTAGTCTGAATGGATGCTATATCAACCCCAAAACAGTATTTTGAAGTTTGACTCATTTATTATGCAGTTACAGTGAGGTCACACATTTTGACAGCTGTCTATCATATTTTGTGACCTATCATATATTGTGACCTATGTGGTACTGAGTCTGTGATGACTCTAATTAATAAAACACGTGTCTATATTAGTCTGAATGGATGCTATATCAACCCTAAAACAGTATTTTGAAGTTTGACTCATTTATTATGCAGTTACAGTGAGGTCACACATTTTGACAGCTGTCTATCATATTTTGTGACCTATGTGGTACTGAGTCTGTGATGACTCTAATTAATAAAACATGTGTCTATATTAGTCTGAATGGATGCTATATCAACCCCAAAACAGTATTTAGACGTTTGACTCATTTATTATGCAGTTACAGTGAGGTCACACATTTTGACAGCTGTCTATCATATTTTGTGACCTATCATATATTGTGACCTATGTGGTACTGGGTCTGTGATGACTCTAATTAATAAAACACGTGTCTATATTAGTCTGAATGGATGCTATATCAACCCTAAAACAGTATTTTGAAGTTTGACTCATTTATTATGCAGTTACAGTGAGGTCACACATTTTGACAGCTGTCTATCATATTTTGTGACCTATCATATATTGTGACCTATGTGGTACTGAGTCTGTGATGACTCTAATTAATAAAACACGTGTCTATATTAGTCTGAATGGATGCTATATCAACCCTAAAACAGTATTTTGAAGTTTGACTCATTTATTAGGCAGTTACAGTGAGGTCACACATTGTGACAGCTGTCTATCATATTTTGTGACCTATCATATATTGTGACCTATGTGGTACTGGGTCTGTGATGTCTCTAAATAATTAAACATGTGTCTATATTAGTCTGAATGGATGCTATATCAACCCTAAAACAGTATTTTGAAGTTTGACTCATTTATTAGGCAGTTACAGTGAGGTTACACATTTTGACAGCTGTCTATCATATTTTGTGACCTATCATATATTGTGACCTATGTGGTACTGGGTCTGTGATGACTCTAATTAATAAAACACGTGTCTATATTAGTCTGAATGGATGCTATATCAACCCTAAAACAGTATTTTGAAGTTTGACTCATTTATTAGGCAGTTACAGTGAGGTCACACATTTTGACAGCTGTCTCTCATATTTTGTGACCTATCATATATTGTGACCTATGTGGTACTGGGTCTGTGATGACTCTAATTAATAAAACACGTGTCTATATTAGTCTGAATGGATGCTATATCAACCCCAAAACAGTATTTAGACGTTTGACTCATTTATTAGGCAGTTACAGTGAGGTCACACATTTTGACAGCTGTCTATCATATTTTGTGACCTATCATATATTGTGACCTATGTGGTACTGGGTCTGTGATGACTCTAATTAATAAAACACGTGTCTATATTAGTCTGAATGGATGCTATATCAACCCCAAAACAGTATTTAGACGTTTGACTCATTTATTAGGCAGTTACAGTGAGGTCACACATTTTGACAGCTGTCTATCATATTTTGTGACCTATCATATATTGTGACCTATGTGGTACTGAGTCTGTGATGACTCTAATTAATAAAACACGTGTCTATATTAGTCTGAATGGATGCTATATCAACCCCAAAACAGTATTTAGACGTTTGACTCATTTAATAGACAGTTACAGTGAGGTCACACATTTTGACAGCTGTCTATCATATTTTGTGACCTATCATATATTGTGACCTATGTGGTACTGGGTCTGTGATGACTCTAATTAATAAAACACGTGTCTATATTAGTCTGAATGGATGCTATATCAACCCTAAAATTGGGTTGGGGCGCATGCGCAAGTGCTGACCCAGACGCTGGCGTGTTCGTGTCTGTTTGTTTGTATTTTAAGTTTGTTTCTGATGCTGTTTTATTCTCAAAACTTGGAGATATGTTTTTCAAACTGATAGTGATATGGATTTGGATCTGGAGCTTGGAATATACCGTCGATGGTGCTTTTGCACTCGAAGCCGACATGGAGTTGGGAGGTTTGAGAAACGGCGAATTGATTATCTACAGCCGGGAGGATTTACTGAGTCTTCGCTACAATGCAAGAGTTACGCCGAAACTTCCTTGCGATATTCCCCATGAAATCATGTATTCTCCACAAACAATTTGCAGGAGAAGGAAAAGGAGAAGGAGAGGTACTAGAGGGGGAATTAGGAATCGATTGAAACGACGCGGCAGCCGCTTTCCTCTGCCCACGATTACTCTAACTAATGCTCGATCACTTAAGAACAAAATGCCTGAACTTGAGGCATTAATTAAACACAACAGAGACTATAAAAAAACAAACCTGCTTTGCATCACTGAAACATGGCTAACGGAGGAGACTGATGATATAAACCTCGAGGGATATACTCTAATTCGACTGGACCGTGATAGTCAGAAATCATCCAAAACCATCGGAGGAGGATTGTGTATGTTTGTCAATAACAGCTGGGCAACAAACATCACGGTACGTGGAACTTACTGCTCAACCCATTACGAACTTCTATCGGTGTCCTTCAGGCCACACTATCTGCCCCGTGAGTTCGG
The DNA here is from genome assembly GCF_949152265.1 of Phoxinus phoxinus. NCBI lineage: Eukaryota > Metazoa > Chordata > Actinopteri > Cypriniformes > Leuciscidae > Phoxinus > Phoxinus phoxinus. Next base: position 8,966,020 of record NC_136879.1, read on the forward strand.
ACAAATAACTGTTATCTTAGTTTATGTACCTGGGCCGAATTTTGTATTCGCAGCCGAGGGCATTGCTGCCAGCTACAACATGGCATTACGTAACTCATCGGATGATCCGGTGTTCCTTTTGGGGGATTTTAACAACTGTGAATTATCTGCGTTTTTGCCGAATTTGGAACAGTATATAACTTGTCCGACGAGACTGAGTAAAACCTTGGATAAATGTTTTGGTAATGTGGACGGGGCTTATGTACCAAGGCTGCACCCACCATTAGGACGTTCAGACCATAATGTTATCCACCTTCTTCCAAAATATAGACAGATATTAAAAAGGACTGAACCTGTCATTCAGCAGGTCCAGTCATGGACTAAAGACTCAATTGAAAACCTCAGAGATTGCTTTGGAAGTACTGATTGGAATCTGTTTTTTAATGATTTTAATGGTTGCAATGTCGATCATGAGTCTTTGAATGACATAATTACCAGTTATATCAACTTTTGTACAGAGGCAGTGGTTCAAACAAAAAATATTAGAATATTTCCAAACAATAAACCTTGGATCAACAAAGATCTTAAACAAACTTTAAACAAGAAGAGAATTGCCTTTTTAAGGAATGAGACAGACATGGTAAGAGAATTAAATAAAGAAATTAAATGTAAGATAAAGGAGGCCCAAATACAGTATAAAGATAAAGTTGAAAATAAATTTAAAACCGGTAATGTCAGAGACGCATGGAAAGGACTAAATATTATGATGGGCAAACAACAGAAACGGGCACAACTGGTTGTTGATGATGATCCTTATAGTTTTGTAAATAATTTAAATGTTTTTTACTCAAGGTTTGACAATCATGTAGATACTGAGCATAATGTTACTCTGATAGAATCTGAACCTATGAGAATAGAGGTAGGGGAGGTTATCAAAGTGCTCCGTAGAATTAAACCAAAGAAGGCTAGCGGTCCAGATGGCCTTAAGGGTATTGTTCTAAAAGAGTGTGCAGTCCAACTTGGGCATGTATGTACTAGGCTGTTTCAGATCTTTTTAGACGATGGCTTTGTGCCGGTAGCATGGAAAAACACCACTGTTATTCCAGTACCTAAAACCACTTATGCAAGAGACCCTAAGGACCTCCGCCCTATTGCCCTCACATCTGTTCTGTGCAAGTGCATGGAGCGCATAGTGAGCAGGGAACTTCTAGCACAAATTAACGGATCTGTTGACCCATTACAATTTGCTTATAAGCCCAATCGGAGCACCACTGATGCCTGCCTGACCTTACTTCATAAAGCACAGCATCATTTAGATAAAACAAATGCTCATGTCAGAATGTTTTTTATGGATTTTACATCAGCATTTAATACTGTACAGCTACACATTTTAATAGAAAGGTTGCGAGATTTAGGTGTACATAGCTGGTTAATTTTATGGATTGAGAATTTTTTAAGCAATAGGCCCCAAAGAGTCCGTGTTAACGGAATCTTATCTGATAGCGTAGTCTTACATTCTGGATTACCTCAGGGATGTGCATTATCCCCTCTGCTCTTTTCTGTTTATACTAATGAGCTTACGTGTAACAGTGATGATCTTACCTTGATTAAATATGCAGATGATTTGGTTTTAATTTCGTGCCAAACAGACAAGAACTGTCCCACCTATTTTGAGTATATTGAAAGTCTTGTACAATGGTTTGACAATAGTCATCTACGGTTGAACATTGAGAAGACAAAGGAATTATGCTGTGGGAATCAGAATAAGAAATGTACAGTTGTCCTCCCATATGAAGAAGTAACTATAAAAGGTGTAAAGATTGAGCAAGTTAAAAAATTTAAATATTTAGGCATAATCATTGATGACAAACTTTCGTTTTTGGATAATGTGAACTATGTACATAAGAAATCAAGACAGCGTTTAAGCCTACTTAGAAAGTTGCGCAACCTTGACATCGAAAGGAGGATCTTAACTATTGTATATAGATCGATGATTGAAAGCATTTTAACCTACAATATTGTCTCATGGTATGGAAATTTAACAATGAAATTAAAGAATACATTAACACGAGTAATTAACGAAGCAAATAAGATTATCGGCCATAAACAAAGTACATTGCAAGAACTATTCTCAAATTTTATGGAGAAAAAGGCGCTAGTTGTGTATTCCGATCAGACTCATCCCCTTCATTCCTGCTTTGAAGTCCTCCCTTCGGGTCGCAGGCTACGCACACCGTATGCTAGAAAGAATATTTTTAAAAGATCATTTGTCCCATTGGCAGTGACTGTTTTAAATCAAATTCTCAATTAGGGTTGTTATTGTGAATAATGTACACTGTACTTTACTGAATCATGTATTTATCAATTATTATGTGTGTATTATGTGTTTAATGTGGTTGTATAATGTTGTTGAAGCCAGTTTCAAAGATGAATTTCTGTCCAGTAAATCTGAACAGACAATAAAGTTAAAACAAACAAACAAACAATAAAACAGTATTTTGAAGTTTGACTCATTTATTAGGCAGTTACAGTGAGGTCACACATTTTGACAGCTGTCTATCATATTTTGTGACCTATCATATATTGTGACCTATGTGGTACTGGGTCTGTGATGACTCTAATTAATAAAACACGTGTCTATATTAGTCTGAATGGATGCTATATCAACCCTAAAACAGTATTTTGAAGTTTGACTCATTTATTAGGCAGTTACAGTGAGGTCACACATTTTGACAGCTGTCTATCATATTTTGTGACCTATCATATATTGTGACCTATGTGGTACTGAGTCTGTGATGACTCTAATTAATAAAACACGTGTCTATATTAGTCTGAATGGATGCTATATCAACCCCAAAACAGTATTTAGACGTTTGACTCATTTAATAGACAGTTACACTGAGGTCACATATTTTGATGGCTGCCTATCATATATTGTGACCTCTGTACAATACAATACAGCCCCGATGTAAATTATAAATGTAACTCGTGCATTGAATCAGAAAGAAATAATACATGTTTAGAAACATTTCAGATATTTATTTTCAGATAAACATGTAAATTACAAATGCAACTCGTGCATTCAGTCAGAAGGAATTAGAATTTTTAAAAAAAATCACATTTCACAATTTGTCACAGCGGATTAACGTTACTTTCTCATTATGAAGCAATATAAACCTGAGAATATACAGCTTTCAGCAGCGGCTTGCATTCATAGATGTAATGTTTTCTTGCGCAGTTTACGTAGATGCTCTTCTTCGTCCTTGATTATCTGCCACGCACGAGCATAAGATGTGCAGCAGCGCCCTCTTGGGTCACAGAATCTGATGGGTCACAGTTTTTGGTGCAACACCGGGAACTATTGAGAGGCTCCGCGAGCCGCCATTGCTGTAAAAAAACCGTTCCATTGGAGTGAATGGAGTTGTCGCAACTCTCTCTCTATATGGCTCTGGTAATTATGAGCTCACACCTCACTCAGAGCTTGCTGACGGCTGTGCGTTCATTGAATGTGATTATATTTCTAATAATTCAGAGATTAGAAGTCTAAATTTAAACTGGAGCGATCGTGTTTCTTTAGAGGACTTGGAGGAAACCACGCGATTCATATGGATTAGGTGAGTTTTTTTGCGAAGTTAAATCTCTCAGGTTTCATTAGTCTACGATATTTCAGTTTTTATTTATAAGATTAACGGAATTCTTAAATGTTTTGCAATGAGTGATCATGACAGTATTTAGATTTTTTTTCTAACGTTAATAGAAAAAGTAACTGTCAGTGTTGTTTTTATTTTTTTTCTCATCAAGTTTGCATGACGTGTGATATTTGGAACCTCGGTCATTAACCGGTGATTCTAGGTAAGATTTGTATTACAAATTTACGTTTACTTTGCCAGTCGTATTTTTGACTGTGTAACAGCACGTCTTTTTTGTTGCAATTTGACCAATCAGAGCCAAGCTTGTCAAGTCGAATCTCGAAGAGATGAAGATACTGATATCAGAAGTTACTGGTAAGTTTTAGTTGCTGTTTGCATAAATAAATAGCTCACTGTTTAGTTTTTTCCAACATTTTTTCCTAGTTTCCTAGTCTAGTCTAATTTGTGTTCAAATGTAATAAATATGTACTCAAGTATGTTTTTAGTACAAAACAAATATACTTTAATGCATGTATAATACATTTAACAGTATGTCTTTTTCACCTTGTATGTACAACAGAGGGAAATGTCAAAACATCATACACTGTAAAAAAAAAAAATTACATCCCCAAGTCAAAAATTTCTAGTGACTGATCACATCAAAATTTTTCAATTAGTCTGACGTATTATTTCTCATTGAGCCAATGTTAACAATTATGAATAATTTTGTGGCTATTCAAGCAGCCTGGTACTAATGTTTTTTTATTAAATTTTTTCGGCAGACACTGTGATATCCGAGTTTCCGGGCACGACGCAGTCCGAGGTTAGAGCCGTTATACGGCGAAAGTGCAATAACGAAAGTTTTGTTTGGGAAAAAAAAAACACTGTAAAGGTAATTTTTTTTTTGTTGTTGGGAAAGGATTGTAAAAGTAAAGAAGAAAATAAATTTGTGTTTGTTCATATAAGATACGTACAGTAATCTGTAGTTTAATCATTTTAATAAAGGGTTAGTTCACCCAAAAATCGAAAAGTTCTCTGTAGTCACCCGTGTGTTGTTCTAACCCCGTAAGACTTCCATTTATCATCACATCACAAAAAATTATATTTATGATGGAATCTGAGCGCTGGATAAGTCTTCCATTAACTTCCAAGGGGCTTAAACTTGCTCGATCAGAAAACATATTAAGACATTGTTTGAAATAGTCCAAGTGACTCCAGTGGCTCAAACATCCATTTATCAAGCGACGAGAATACTTTTTCTGTGCCAAAAACAAACAAAAATAATTATCCATTTACTTGTGTTGTGCTTGAAAGTAGTTTACGTAGTCTATCTGCGCAAGCTTCTGGGTTCTATGTTCAAGCACAACACGAGTAAATGGATATTGAAATAAATTCGCTATCTTTGTTTTTGGTGCAGACAAAGTATTCTTGATGGTTGAGCCACTGAAGTCACTTGGGCTATTTTAAACAATGTCTATATGTTTTCTGATCGAGCAAGTTTAAGCCCCTTGGAAGTCAATGGAAGACTTATCCAGCGCTCAGATTACATCATAAATATAATATTTTGTTATGCAATTATAAATGGAAGTCATACAGGGTTAGAACAACACGCGGGTGAGTAAAAACTGAGATCATTTTGATTTTCGGGTAAAGTAACCCTTTAATGCTTTTAGTTTAAACTTGCCACTTGTGTTATTTTGTTTCCCAACAGTCTGTTTGGACTTGAATAATGTTTAAAAAATAAATAAAGTGTTTTTTAAGAAAGAGATGCTTTTTGTTTGTACATATATCCATTCCTCCTGTCCTTTTAAACTATAGGTGTTTTCATTTACATGAATTACATTTACCGGTTATTTTTATCAAATGTATTACATCTAAGTTTAAAATGATTATTTTATTAAAAGCAACACCTTCATCAATGGTGGACAATTTTAACATTTACATTTTAACAGTATAACTTTAGCATAAGAGGCAGAAAATGCTACTGATAACACAGTAATAGTGTACTTTTGACATAGTTAAAATACATTTTTACAATAAATTATTTTCTATATGAAAATATAATATGATTGTATATTCTTATATTTTAAATAGTTTAAAGGTGTATTTAAAAATATTTTAAAGATGGGTTCTATTGCTCTAAGTAGGGGGGGATTATAGCTGAATAACATTTTAAAATCATGTTTAAGTTCATCTTAAGTCTGTATAAAAATAGCAAAGTTGATATATTCGTATATTTTAAATAATTTATAAGTGTATTTAAAAATGTATTAAAGATTAAATCTAAAGATAAAATTAAAGCTGAAATAGTATGTTAAAAACATATTTAAGTTCATCTTCAATGTGTCCCAAAAAAGCACAATTTAGTACACTAAGATGATCTTAAGTTTATATTAAGCAGTACTTAAGATAAGCTTTTAGTATATTAAGTGCAAAATAAGTGGGTCAAAAATAGAGTTTAAGTACATTATGGAAGTGTATTATAGAAGTTTACTAAGTGAACTTATAATGTATTCCTAGATTTAAAAAAAATGGACTAAAATACATTTTAAGTTCACTTAGTAAACTTCTATAATACACTTCCATAATGTACTTAAAGTGCTCTATTTTCGACCCACTTATTTTGCACTTAATATACTAAAAGCTTATCTTAAGTACTGCTTAATATAAACTTAAGATCATCTTAGTGTACTAAATTGTGCTTTTTTGGGACACATTGAAGTTGAACTAAAGTGTATTTTTAATATACTATTTTATATTTAAAAAAAATGTATTTCGTTAACACTTTAAGTACAATTGAAACCATCTTTAAATACAATAATAAACTATTTAAATAATAATAATAATATATAATTATATAAAAATTATACTTATAATGTATTCCTAGATTTAAAAAAAATGGACTAAAATACATTTTAAGTATAATTTTTATATAATTATATATTATTATTATTATTTAAATAGTTTATTATTGTATTTAAAGATGGTTTCAATTGTACTTAAAGTGTTAACGAAATACATTTTTTTTAAAATATAAAATAGTATATTAAAAATACACTTTAGTTCAACTTCAATGTGTCCCAAAAAAGCACAATTTAGTACACTAAGATGATAAGTTTATATTAAGCAGTACTTAAGATAAGCTTTTAGTATATTAAGTGCAAAATAAGTGGGTCGAAAATAGAGCACTTTAAGTACATTATGGAAGTGTATTATGGAAGTTTACTAAGTGCACTTAAATAAAATGTATTTTAGTGCACTTTTTTTTCACCTGGGAGTGCCCGGCGATGGGGGTGGATTCACGGGACCTTCCATCTCAGTTGCAGGTGTGGTGTTGTCTGACAGTAACAATACAAATAAATTGTGTCATATCACAACCTTTATTCCGAAGTAATCCAGATTAGATATACAATATATGTGGTATAAAGGTGCTGCATTATCCAACTCAGCCTCAGCGTGGTCAGTGCCTAGCGATGGGGTTTGCTGTTGTTGTGACCTCGTCGCTCTTCTCCTAAAACGCTTGAACCGGTCTGTGTTCGTAGCTTTTACCTTAGTATGGCCGAGGTACAGAGAAGGGGCCCAGTCAGGATCACACTCCAACATTTCATAGGCAGGTTTGCCTGCAAACACAGTCAACAAAGAAATAGCTATGTAGCCTAGATTTACAACATTTAAAACTGATTAAAGTTACGCTTAAGTACATTGGTAACGTAAGCTCATTTTCTAGCCATTTCATGCTAGTTAACAGTTAACATTGCCCTAACGTCAAATCTAATGGTCTGGTTAAATCAAACAAAACACGCTGGTTATTTGCCCATAACATTTACACAGAGTAATTGTAACTTACCTTTGTGAAAATGCTTTGAACACACCATCATGTGTGGTGGAGTGTTATTGAAGGTAATCTTGGGCCTCCTTACTACTGCTATCCATGCCATTCGTCGCCTTTTTGTCACCTCTGAAACATGGCTTGTACTATTATTTTTCCACGCTGGAAACCGATAAAAGGAGTTTCCGTCCTTAAGTTTTATGCCACTTCTACCGTGAGAACGGCTATTACAGTTTGCAACACAGCAGGTAGACGGCATCATGTACACTGCTTTCTTCCCTCCATGCAATCAAGTCTGGCGCCTTCTGTTTGTGCCGCGGATTCCCAAAATGCTTTGCGTTCACCACTGGTAATACGTCACTGGTGACGTCACATTAGCAATCTCTATAGACTCTAGTCACTAGAGTCTAGTGTGTTAATCAAGCACATGGTGACTAGCATGTATTTGTTTCCTGTATCCAAAATAATTGAAACAGACATTTTAGTAATTTGAAACTCTTTCTTTTAATGAGTTTAACTGATGATTGTTTTGGCTTTGTTTTTGCAAGGCCGTGTTTTTTTGTTTCTTGTTTTGTTTCTCTCTTTTGTGAGTTCTGAATTGCTGCTGTGACCGTGAATTCTGTCCTGGCTGGTGGATCCTTATCCCCGGTTTGGACTGGCGAGCCATCCCATATTTTCGTACCTGGAAACAGAGCAAAAGAGTTGTGAGAGTTGCGAGAAAGAGTTTTCTGTTTGGTAGGACAGAACTGCACACATTACGTTTCTTTTTTCCTTTTTCCAAGTTTTTCCTGGATTTCCCTGAGGACAAAGTTTCCCTTTTCTCTTCATGGACTGAACTCATTAATTCATTTTGATGAACATTCCTATTTTTTTTGGATTTGAAATTGAGACATTTAACTTGACATTGAGACACTGAGGTCAAATTTCAGAAACTGACATTTGGAATTGTTGGCTGTTTCTGTGTTTATCATTTATTTAAAATATTGTGTGCTACTGTTATCCATTAGTTTTTTTGTTTTTGTTTTTTTCATTCTGCCAATTTAGAAAAATACAACATATACAAGACAACAAACAAAGAGAAGAGAAATACACTTACCTTTTAATTTGCTGTATTCCAGTAGTCTGAGTGGTTCATTTATTTTATATTTTTTTTACTATCACCTTTGCTAATAATTGCTTCTGTGAGTTGATCCAGGTCTTCTGTTTCTGGTCCATGGTTTTGATTTTGTAGGATCTAGTACCGAGCCGTGTACTACACTTGTAATAGTATAATATATATTATATACTATTATATTATTATATTGTAAGAACAGCTAATGTGGGGATGGACACGTGTTGTCACAGTAACCAGGTGAAGGTAATGAGGAAATTAAATTGCTACATTTTGAGACACAATTGCTCTGTACCCTCCAAAATCGACAAAACTGCAAATTCGACAAGGGTTACAAAAATATCTCCTATACACAATCAAAATGAATCTATTACGACTGGCACTATACTAGTCCTGGACCTGGCCTGTAGACCCGTTCGCAATTTGGTGTTGGGGGAATTTCTCACTTGAACTGAGTTAGTGGGTCCCTAGACATGAAAAATCACTGAGGTGCTCGTCCTCCAAAGTGCCACGAATTACGTAATGGTCAAATCAAATATGGCTGCCATCGGATGATGATAAAAATCCAACTTCTTTGTTTCTGAATGTTTATACACATATAATACCTCTATTTTGAGTAATTATGGTATGTGGAATTAATTTCTGCCATTGATATGACCATATTGGGTCATTTTGACCTTGGAAGCGCATGGTCAAGGTCGTTTTCCTACTCTGAAGAATCTCAAAAGACATGTACATGCGAACTAACTCAAATTTACAGTCAGCCCTTAAACCGTGAATTTGTACAACACTAGACAAAGTTCACAGAAAATAAGAGGACAAGGTTGAACTTTTCTTGAATTTTACCAGGAGTATGAAATGATTTCCATGGTTCCTAATGTTTTCATCTCACTATTGAGCATCACACCAATTGATCAACAGTGAGCATTACACATGTACATGAGAACTAACTAAAATTTACAGTCTGCCCTTATACTGTGTATTTGTACAGCACTGGACAGTTCACAGAAAAAAAGAGGACAAGGTTTGACTTTTCTTGTATTTTACCAGAAGTAGTCCAATTTAAATTATTTCCAAGGTTTCTAAAGTTTTCATCTCACTATTGAGCATCACACATATTGATCAACATGGAGCATTCTAAAATACCTGGCCCCGAAAGCTTGACTTTGGTTGCTTCAATGGCAGATCAGGACAATCTTAATCAAAGGTTATGCATCATCTGTCAAGATGATAATAAATTGCCTGTAACAAGTGAAAAGACAGGACGTGAGAGAATCAAACAAGCTGCTAAAATCCGTAATGATGTGGTTACAAATCGTATCAAAACTCCGATGGGGGATGATGATGATGAAGATAATGATAATAGCATGTTTGTTTACCATAACACCAACAAATGCTACAAGTCATTCACTCATTCTCGCAAATTGACATCTATTGAGAAGAAAAAGCTGTGTCCCAATGTGAAGGCTCCACCACTCGAAGGCCGCAGACTTCAAATTATGCAGCCTATGCATCCTTTGAGTATAGCCTTCGTGGGATTTTCTAATTGCGCAACCAGGTGTTCCCGATTACCGCTACAGGCGCCAAGCAACGGTGCGAGAGTACGTTACAGCCGTCCTGATAATTCATTTGATATGATTGAGTAAACAGCTATGGACCCAGGATTGGCTATTGCCATTTTTATGTTTTATATTTCACTGGAGAACATGGTGAGGATGTTTCAGGTCTTGTACTTTCGGCTTAGCCGAAGGTTCAAATGTTCATTTATATCTTACTTTGATGTGATTTTATAGGCTAGTGTATTCTTTCTATTATGCACATAAATGGACCATGGTACATACATTTACACAGGTTTTCAATGCTATTTGAATATAAAACCCAGTTGAATATAAAAAAAGTCCAGAGCGAATGTTACTCCCGCTCGTCATCGGCAGCTGTCACTGTTGCTAGGCGACACAAACAATCGTCCGTAAGTTACACCTGTCCGAGCGCTTCAGATGCGCCCTTTGAAATGGGACGGAGCTGTAGTTAGCAACAATTTGTTAATATTGTGACGATAGGCCTACATGTTGTTACTTTCATTTTCAAAATAACCAGTGGTGGAATGTAAGGAACTACAAACTTTGTTAATGACAAGGAGGTTTTTTCCCTGCAGAATACATACTTTTACTTTTGATACCTTAAGTAGGCCTACATTAGAGTATGCAAGATAATTTTGCTTTACTAAGGTTTGAAATATATGACTAGTAGTTTTTCCCCAATGCGGTAGTAGTGGTTATTAATAAAGCGTAATAAAGTATCTCAATATTTATTTCATGAGTCAGCCCTGCAAACCGGTTGGTAGACAACTTTAGTGGATAGTGGAAATCTCCACTCAAACACTCAGAGACCATCAGATGAAGTCCCACCAGCAGGAGGCCTTACCAGGGTCTCTCTTGTGGAGCCCGTCGCGGTCCAGCAGCACACCAGGGTCTCCCACTCAGCGGAAGAAAAGTCTACATAATTTTTTCTTATTTTATGTGATTTAAATGTGTATGTTGATTTTGAGATTTTTAACGTATGTTGTAAATAGTTGGGGAGAAAAAGGTATAGAATCATTTGTTTCATGTAAAAATTATGACTGTCATTACAAAAATAAATAATGTCCAGAGCAATGAATTTTCTTTTATTTACACATTTAAAGTTGCATAAAAATAAAATGTACAGAATTGTTTTTTTCCCTTTTAAAAAATATAAGTTAAAAAAAGTTAATATATATATATAATATATTTCTCAATTATTCTTTCAAGAAGAGAAAACTTTCTCTTGCCTGTCCATCCTCTCCCTACTCTCCTCGCCTCTGCAGTCCCATGTCTTCTCTAATCAAGTCCAAAAACTAGTCCTCTCTGTCTCTTCTCCGTGGTGCTGCTGGGGCTGATGCTGCCCCTGGCTCCTCCTCACCGTGGGCACCCACTGCTGAACTTGACCCTGGTTTGTCCTCAGGGATTGAGGCAATGAGGACAGGGAGTGCCTCTGTCCCAACACCTCATCCATGAGGACAAACCAGGGCCAAGTTTCAGCAGTGGGTTTCCCACTCACACCCTCACCTGTCCCAAGACACTTGCAATCCTAAGGCAGAGCAAATTAACCATGGCTTGTTAACAACAACAGCACAATACATTTCAGCTAAGATGTGTGTATTAACTTTCTTTCTTTGTATTTTTTTTTTTTTTTATGCCTGTATGGGAGTTACCTTCCCCAGCAGACCCATTGCTATAAAAAAGCAGAAAAGGGTACATGAAAAATGTAAACCTTAAATTATAGTTAAAGGTTTTAACCTTATAGTTAAAACCTTTGTAGACGTAGCTTGCATGACAGCACTACAAAAACACATAAAAGTAAAACCCCATTGCCTTATCTACTGCTTTTATTATTGTTGTGGGCTTTATAGGGTGAGTGATATTTATTATAATACACAAGTGAGAAAGACTAGTGCAAATATTACAATAAAATAACATTTTATTGATTTAATTGCAATTTAATAAATGTAGCTGTCTGCTCCTTGCTCCCTGAAACAATTATTAAACTAAATATTAGCACAAGTTTTGCACCATCTTACAAATGAAGCCACGCAATGGTGATGAAGGAGTTAAGATGAAGTTTATAAGAAAGAAACACTTGTGTGTGAGACAGAAGATAAGGCTTCTACAAGTGTTAAATTCATGAAAAGGCACTGTTTTCAACATGCCTGATGCTTCGAATGTTTTCCTGAAAAAAACAAAACAGCTGATGCATTTTACATTTTTCGGAATTTACGCAATGTTATTCAAATTGAAAAACCCCAATCTAAAATCCCATAAAAACAAACTGTAATGTAATGGGGTGAATGCAAAGACGCGCACAACAAGATATTAAGCCTCATTCTGTGTTTTCACCATCCAGGGATTCTGGCGCCTCCATAACGTCCAGGGATTCTGGCGCTTCAATTGGATCTGCGGTCTGAACTTCCTCAAGTTGTTGAAGACGCAGCACATGATTGTTTATGTGCTGGACTTTAACTGAAACGGGTAGTTGCTGTACCAAGTCATTAATATTTCCCATGTAAAAATGACTTGGTACAGCATAATCCTCCATCTCACTGTCCAAAAGTATGATCATATTGTCTTCTTCAGACACACCGATTATCGTCAACACTGCATCAACGATCTGCCGCTCCACAATCTGGTGGGGGAAAAAATCCACACTTAGGGTTAAGGTCAGTGTTACAGTTCAATTCTTATAAACAGTGAGAATGTATCTACATTGAAATTTAATTAAAGGTGCTGAAAATTAACCATGGTTTTACTAAAAAAAAAAAAACATGTTTACTATAGTTAAACCATGGTTAACATAACCATAAATTAACCATGATTTTACTCTAACCATTGTTTAACCATGGTATTTGTAGTAAAACTGTGGTTATACAAATGGTAATCAGTTTGACAAAAAGCCATTCTTACTACACTTTTAACATAATAAAACCATGGTTAATTTTCACATTTGTATGTATTATTATTCCCATGGTGACGTGTCATGCTTGACATGTGACACATCTCACAAAAGCACTGTATGACTGAAGTAACTGTGCATGTAATTACAATTAATTATAACGGGGGTTTTTTATACAAGTAGTTAAAAAACAACCTTTTAAAGCACTTTGCAGTGGATGTCCACTGGTGCAGAGCGAGTGTTTTCAGTTAATTGGACATTGCCAGAAAATGTACTCCTGACAGAAAAGTATGCAACTATAAACCTATATAAAGGCCCAGTCATACAAAAAAACAACAACATTATATACTGTATATAATATGAAATATATATTAGTGAATTATATACACAATATATATATATATACTGGGAATGTAAATTTAAAAAAAAAGTCAGTATGTCTTTTTTATGTCTTAACAATAATTGTAAATATTTAAAATAAATCTAATATTTATGCTGCTTTTTACTGCAGGCCAGAAGACATCCATGCCAAGGGTATGAACATTGGGATTGTAACTATCGATGTATTGTAAGATTTTTTTTTTCTCCTCTTTGGCTTAATTTAGTTCACCCTTGGACTGGGTATCAATATAGATGTCCTGATTTGATTACGATTCACAAGATCTCAATGCTTGCAATTTTTTTTATTATTATTAATGACTGTTTACTTGTCTTTGATAAATCTTTTAAATTTATATGCGTTTACCTTGACAGTCGTATAGTTTGAAGAGTCAAATTTTCCTCCTCCATTTGGTTGAATATTGCCTTTTAGGTGGGTGACCTCCACCTTATTGCCGACATACAGCTCCACCAATGCTTCTTCTCTCCATAAAGAGATGTTGTACAGTTTTGTCTCACATCTCAGAGAAAGGTCCAGGATTGGAATATTTGCCCGAGTCATCCTGGCCACTTGCACCTGGAAAATAACAGACAAGTGTCACAGATGAGTGTTTCTCAGTCCTGGTCCAGGTATCCCCAACACTAAATATTTTATGTATTCCAATCAAGATTAATTCACCTAAATTATGTATCTCAAATAAGGCTGTTATGGTACTCTAGGACTGTGATTGAGAAACACAAGTATAATAGCTTACATTTACCTAGATTAAGTAAACCAGGATAATGTACTAGATATTAAATTATGCTTTTAAATTCACTCACCTTTTCTACAGTTCCCTGCAGACTCCAATACCCAGTTGAACTGAAAATGTGCTCTTCTTCCCAAGTTGCAGATGGGGAAGGAGGACAGAGAGCCTCCTTAGCAGTTTTCTCTGCCTCCTCTGTTATGGCCAATGTTGAGGTTTTACATTTTCTTGTGTCACGATTGACAAAGATACATGGCCGGCCATATCTTTTGGAGAGGGTGAATTTTTTTTTATAACATATGACCCACCCTCTTCAAATTCAGGGTCACTGCCATTTTTAATTTACATAAATTAATTTTGTCCACCCGTTAGGACAGAGAGCGTTGTAACTTTGTATGTTCCAACATCAATTTTGTTGTTATTGGTAACAAAGGTTAAAGCCTTTTGGCTTCTGCGGTTACCCACACACTTCAGTTTAAGTGGTGCTGGCCGACTGTAGGGGGTCGCCATCCTAAGAGTAATACAACAACAACAACAAAATGTATGGTTATAACTTTCATAATGTTTTCAATGACTTTTTAAAACACGAAAATATCATGACAGAAATTACTTGTGTATATACCTATAGCATTATTACTATTGATAGATTTTTCTTTCTATATTTCTATTACTGTACTATTGCATAATTTGTTTTGTTTTCTTTATATTGTGTCATTTCATTTTTGTGTAATTATCTTTTTTTACTTCATAATTCACAGGAATTTATTTATCCATTCATGTACTTGATTTATTTATTGAAAATCATTGATAACATTTGAAGTAAAGTTTTACCTCAGAAAATGAACTCAACCCATAACCCTATAGACGGCCCCTTTTCCAATCCCTGACAGAATGTTTTATTTAAATATTTACGTCACAAGAAATTTCTTCACATAATTAATGTATTAATTGAAAGTTGATTAAAATTTCTTGTGAAGTAAAAATGTACCTCAGAAAATTACATTTCCTGTCAGGAAGTGGAAAAGAGCAGCCTCTGACAGGATCCTTTTTTTTTTTTACTTCATACTCTGACAGGATTTCTCTATTTTTTTACTTCATATTTCACAGGAATTTATTTATTTATTTATGTAGGTGATTTATTTATTGAAAGTCGCTGATACAATTTCTTATGCAGTAAAGATTTACTTCAGAAAATGAACTTTACTGTCAGCTAATGGAAAGGGAACTTTCTGACTTTTGTTTCTTCTAATTATTTTTTTTAATTAACATTTCTACATACAGTGTTTCAGACATGGTTTCAGAATACATCAATACATTTTATAACTTCAATCTCACCTTTAAAATCAGCAGGGGAACAATAGCTCCTTCTCTGGTTGTAGTGGTGGAGGACTGCTGCGCACTGAAGTAGACTGGCTGTGCGCATCTTTTAAGGACTCCTGCTGCGCGCACCCTTTGTGAAAAGCCACAACAAAACGAAAAATGTACAACACAAAGAAATAAAGCCACAACACAACGGAAAATGTACAACACAGTGGAAAAAGCCACAACACAATGGAATATGTACAACACAACGAAATAAAGCCACAACACAACGGAAATAAGCCACAACACAACGAAATAAAGCCACAACACAACGGAAAATGTACAACACAACGAAATAAAGCCACAACACAACGGAAAATGTACAACACAACGAAATAAAGCCACAACACAACGGAAAATGTACAACACAACGGAAATAAGCCACAACACAACAGAAAATGTACAACACAACGGAAATAAGCCAGAACACAACAGAAAATGTACAACACAACGAAATAAAGCCACAACACAACGCAAAATGAACAACACAATGGAAAATCTACAACACAACGGAAAATAAAGCCACAACACAACGAAATAAAGCCACAACACAACGGAAAATGTACAACACAACGAAATAAAGCAACAACACAACGGAAATAAGCCACAACACAACGAAATAAAGCCACAACACAACGGAAAATGTACAACACAACGAAATAAAGCCACAACACAACGGAAAATGTACAACACAACGAAATAAAGCCACAACACAACGGAAAATGTACAACACAACGGAAATAAGCCACAACACAACAGAAAATGTACAACACAACGGAAATAAGCCAGAACACAACAGAAAATGTACAACACAACGAAATAAAGCCACAACACAACGCAAAATGAACAACACAATGGAAAATCTACAACACAACGGAAAATAAAGCCACAACACAACGGAAAATGTACAACACAACGGAAATAAGCCACAACACAACAGAAAATGTACAACACAACGGAAATAAGCCAGAACACAACAGAAAATGTACAACACAACGAAATAAAGCCACAACACAACGCAAAATGAACAACACAATGGAAAATCTACAACACAACGGAAAATAAAGCCACAACACAACGGAAAATGTACAACACAACGGAAATAAGCCACAACACAACGGAAAATGTACAACACAACAGAAATAAGCCACAACAAAACTAAATAAAGACACAACACAACGAAATAAAGCCACAACACCACGAAATAAAGCCACAACACAACGGAAAATCTACAACACAACGGAAATAAAGCCGCAACACAACAGAAATGCTCCCGACCACTAGAGTGCTCTCGGAGCACGGTAAAGTTAGTTTTCCTAGCCTTTGTTCTATACAGAGTCAACAGTCTTAATATATCAATACCACGATTAGTTTTAACAGTGTAACCATTGTATATCGACATAAAATATTACTTCAAAATAACCTACATGCATTATAGCTGCGTATTTATAATCGAGAATGCTTGGACGCGCTAACCACAGCGCATGATCCATAAGGGAACCTCTGGCAATTCCACCAATGAAGAAGACTAGCTATATGCTGAATTATTGGAAAAATGTTGTGTAAATAAACATCTAATTTGTTATAATATAATTTGATAAATAAAAATAAAAACCATTTGGTGAATTGCAGAATTACAGGAAGGCACAATTCCACCTGTAATAAGTCAGTCTGGTCTACCACAGGCTTTGTGACATGAAAAAAAACAACAACCTTGATTTACAGTAGGCCTAATGTTTTTACAAAAAAATAATCTTGTACTGTGCATACAGGGAGCTATTGGCACAATTTCACCTGTTGTAAGTCAGTCTGGTTATAGGAACTACAACCTTTGAAACATGATAAAAGAAAAAAAACTTTACTTAAAAAAAAATGTGTTTACTGTAAATACATGAAGGGTATCGGAAAAAAGTCACCTGTATTAAGGCAGTCTACTATCAAATACAATCAAGCTTTGGATTTTGAACATGTCTGTTTTTGAATGTTAATTAATACAAATTATAAGTTTTAACAATTCGGAGGAATTGGCAGACGTTCCCTGGATCATGCGCTGTGGTAGAGCGTCAAAGCATTCTAGAGTATAAATATGCAGCTATAATGCACGTAGATGATATTGAATTTATAAATGTCGTTATACAATGGTTAGCTACACACTGTTAAAACTAATCGTGGTGTTTATATATTTTTTAGACTGCTGACTCTATAGAACAAAGGCTAGGGAAACTAACTTTATCGCGCCCCGAGAGCCCTCTAGTGGTCGGGAGCATTTCCGTTGTGTTGTGGCTTTATTTCGTTGTGTTCCGTATTCCTTAAATGTCTTTCTAGTTTGAACTTGCCGTGCTGCTAATAAAATATTTCGTCTCACATCAATATTTTGTGTATAATTATTTACTTATGTGACAAGTAGCTGTGTAATAAGCTGCTTCATGTCGGGGTCCTGATCACCCTGTCGGGGTTTATTCTGAGATAACAGACGGCTGGATGTATCCCTTGCTTAAAATATTAGTTTTTAATTAAATGAGAGCTTTCTGTCTCTCCATGGAGATCCAATGCAATTTACACATTCAAGGCCCAGAAAAGTAGTAGACATCATTAAAGCGATAAAACCCATAAAACCTTCATTCATATTCAAATGAAGATATTTTTTATGAAATCTGAGAGCTTTCTGACCCTCCCATAAGCAGCAGCGTCACTGCAACAAGACATCGTTCAAATAGTCCATGTGACTCCAGTGGTTCAAATGTAATGTTATGAAGTGACGAGAATACTTTTGTGCGCAAACAAACAAAACAGAAATAACGACTTTATTCAACAATCTGTTCTCTGCAAGTCAAGTGAAGACATCTTCATTTATATAGCGCTTTTAACAATGTAGATTGTTTCAAAGCAGATTTACAGTAATAAATGTATAATTTAAGGTAACAGAGATTGTTTTGGCTTCATAGCGGTTCTTGAATAAAGATATTTTCCAGCTTAAGTTTGTTTTGATTGATTCACTTCCGTTGCAACGATCATTAGTTATTAAATTAGAGACCGCTACGACGACACCGTTCTCTCTACACAGACTTTAAATGCAAACCTGTGAGAAACGCTGATGGCGCTCACGTGCGCATCAAGAATTAATTCTATAGTTATGCGCATTTGAATATATTTGAATATATTTCCCTACAAACCAAGCCTTAACAAACTACTTGTCTGGCCTTAAACATTTTTAGACAGAATTTTATCACTTCGGGGTAGATACGCGAAACCGAAATTAACCCGACAACGCTTTATCTGTAGAGTGGTAAAGGGATCCTCCATAGGGAGAGGCTAGTTGACACTTCAGCACTGCGTTGTCATCTGGTCCAGGCGAAGGTTCTTCGTCAGATCTGGATCCGGCAGGCTGCGGGAAAACCTCGGGATAAACAAAGACACTAAAATTAGCGTAGATGCCATTCTTCTTATGATGTAACGAGTACATCAGGATTTATGGGAAGTGTTCCCAGTTCTGGCTGACCTAATCTATGCAGCCTAACATTGAGTTATAGAAGTCTATAATGCATTAGGTGAATGCTAGGGCAAAGAGATGTGTAATCTAGCTTTGAACTGACAGAGTGTGTCTGCTTCCCGGACAATGTTAGGAAGACTGTTCCAAAGTTTTGGTGCTAAATAGGAAAAGGATCTACCGCCAGCAGTCGATTTTGATATTCTAGGTATTATTAACTGGCCGGAATTTTGAGATCGCAGTAGACGTGAAGGACTATAATGCGTTAAGAGCTCGCTCAAGTACTGCGGAGCTAAACCATTTAGTGCTTTGTAAGTAATCAGCAATATTTAAAAATGTATACGATGTTTAATAGGCAGCCAATGCAGTGTTGACAGAACGGGGCTAATATGGTCATACTTCCTGGTTCTGGTAAGAACTCGAGCTGGTGCGTTTTGAACTAGCTGTAGTTTGTTTGTTAAGCGTTCAGGGCAACCACCCAGTAGAGCATTACAATAATCTAGCCTTGAGGTCATAAACGCATGAACTAATTGTTCCGCATTTGTCAATGAGAGCATATGGCATAATTTAGATATATTTTTAAGATGGAAAAATGCGGTTTTACAGATACTAGACACGTGACTTTCAAATGAAAGATTGGTATCAAAGAGCACACCCAGGTTCCTAACCGACGACGAAGACTTAACAGAGCAGCCATCAAGTGTTAGACAGTACTCTAGGTTATTACGTGTGGAAGTTTTTTGTCCAATAATTTGAATATTTTCGAATACTTTTTTTTTCCAGAATTTGGTACGGTCTAAATCCGGAATGAAAATCCTTGCAGATATAATTTCTTTCTAGAAAGGAACACAGTTGTGAGGATACTGCTTTTTCTAGTATCTTTGACAGAAAAGGCAGATTCGAGATCGGCCTGTAATTGACTAATTCTGTAGGATCAAGTTGCGTTTTTTTTTTAACAAGCGTTTCAATCAGCTTAAAAGGTTTTTGGTACGTATCCTAGAGACAAAGATGAATTAATTATATTAAGAAAAGAATCTATGACATCTGGAAGCATCTCTTTCAGTAGCTTAGTCGGTATAGGGTCAAACATTTGAGAAAATTCTTCCTCTCCTATAGCAATAAATTAATAGAATTTTTCCTAAGGGAGACTACAATTCACTTCCTGATGCGATAGTGTATTAGACGGTTGCATAGTTATAATTTTGTCCCTGATATTATCAATCTTA
This sequence comes from Phoxinus phoxinus, assembly GCF_949152265.1. Lineage (NCBI taxonomy): Eukaryota > Metazoa > Chordata > Actinopteri > Cypriniformes > Leuciscidae > Phoxinus > Phoxinus phoxinus. The sequence goes on from NC_136879.1 coordinate 8,986,234, forward strand.
TATATATATATATATATATATATATATATATATATATATATTAAAACTAAATAAAAATAAATAAATAACACTCCAGGTCTCCTCACCAGTCAAGTAACTGAAAACTATGAAAGCCGTGTGACTGGCCAACAGGTAAAAAAAAAATAAAAAAAAAGAAATTATTCCCTCTGATTTTATATTTCATTAATAAAGTTTGACTACTCGCAGCATTCTTGCATGCGCTTAGAGCTTGTGTGAATTGCACGTATAAAATGAAGTTAACGAACAACCTCGATGCCTGATCCATCAGGAAACGCCATAGGGCGCTGAATTTCACTGAGCTTCATGATGAGTTTTCCTTTTGCCTGAAGAAGCCGTTCGCCGGAGATGTGTTATAAGATCGGAGCCCAGATAGCACACGTACATCGCGGAGACGTCTGTGAAAGATCGGAGCATCTGGTAAACATCGCGTTCGAACGACCGTTTTTAATAGTTACTGAGCCGTCTTCCTTACCTCTATAAGATGTCTATACGATGAGTCTTCAACATTTGAAATTGCATGTATCGAGCAGATCAGCAGACGCGGCCGGCAGTCTATTATCACGTGGCTTCGCAGTGCCACTCGCATGTAAACACGGATTTTTAAAAAAATATTTCGACAAGCATTAAAACCATTGTTGCATTTTTCCCTTACCAGTACATGTGACAACAAAAACAGTAGTTTTACCTTTATTAAGAGATTTTGCATTGGTAAATGCAGTTTCACTGATCCATTTTGTCTTACAACATTAATATTTACGAGGGATATTTGTTTTATTATTCTGTACTGAAAAAAAAAGGTAAGGATAAATACAACATGGATTTATTTAAATTAAGCTTTCAATAATTTAAATGCAACTTTATCCTCTTACTGGATACAAATAAGAATATATAAATAAAACTCCCAATGAGCAAGACAAAGGTGGCAAATGGAAATGGTAAGGAAAACACTTGTATGTATGAGGAAGAAGCCTTCGGAGGAAACAATATACAAATGTTAATTTGATTCATATTACCTCACAGATTTAATGCCATTTACTTTCCAGAGAATTGATTCAACTTTAAACCATCTTTAAATATATATATATTTTTTTTAAATTAAAGGACAATTTAATCTAGTAACTGCTGAATAGTAACAAATAAGGTTTAGTAACTACTCTGGCTTTCACTGATGACTTGGTTCTGATTGGAGGATCTTGGAGCAATATGAACCACACCTTGCTCCTGCTGGACGAGTTCTGTCAGAACACCTACGATAGTTCCCTTCTCTAGGAAGTGTTGCAGCTACCCTAATACCGGTCTCAAAGATTATAATGAGCTTTAATAGAACAATCCAAAACATTTGCAATGAAAAAGGAACAGATTGTGCATGGCAGACACTGGTTATTGACTACATATTTATTATTTTATTGCATATTTAAAGGGTTAGTTCACCCAAAAATGAAAATAATGTCATTAATGACGCACCCTCATGTCGTTCTAAGCCCGTAAGACCTCCGTTCATCTTCGGAACACAGTTTAAGATATTTTAGATTTAGTCCGAAAGATTTCTGTCCCTCCATTGAAGCTGTATATACAGTATACTGTCCATGTCCATAAAGGTAATAAAAACATCATCAAAGTAGTCCATGTGACATCAGTGGGTTAGTTAGAAGTTTTTGAAGCATCGAAAATACTTTTTGGTCCAAAAATAACACAAAATAAGACTTTATTCGGCATTGTATTCTCTCCCGGGTCTGTTGTCAATCTGCGTTCAGGACTCCGCAGTGACGCTGCTGGCGTAAGACGCTGATGACGTGTTATCTGGTGCGCCCGAGCTTCGTTTACAGTCTGAGGAAGACGCACGCTATATTCAAGCTATTCTACATTGTTTGCGTGGATATCATTTTTTTAATGGTGCGTAAATGTGCATGTCGCGGATGAGACACTTTTACAGCGTGCGTTTCCCTCAGTCTATAAATGAAGCTCGGGCGCACCAGATAACACGTCATCAGCGTCTTACGCCATCAGCGTAACTGTGAAGGATTGACAACAGACCCGGGAGAGAATACAATGCTGAATAAAGTCTTATTTTGTGTTATTTTTGGACCAAAAAGTATTTTCGATGCTTCAAAAACTTCTAACTAACCCACTGATGTCACATGGACTACTTTGATGATGTTTATATTACCTTTATGGACATGGACAGTATACTGTATATACAGCTTCAATGGAGGGACAGAAATCTCTCGGACTAAATCTAAAATATCTTAAACTGTGTTCCGAAGATGAACGGAGGTCTTACGGGCTTAGAACGACATGAGGGTGAGTCATTAATGACATTATTTTCATTTTTGGGTGAACTAACCCTTTAATTAAACATTGATGGCCAGGTGGGTGTGGGAATGAAGGTGGACTAGAAGTAGATCTGCATCTTAGGATGAACCATCTCCTAAGCTGTTTTGGTGGAGAAAAGAAAAAGATGTTAGAGCATTTCATAAGTAAAAGTTACTGTGGGTTTAAATATACTTATTTCTCACAAACAATATTGGGTCGTCAACACCATGTTAAATGTAGAAACATGAACAACACGGTCAACAATAGATACTACACAACTGTGGCATTGAAATCAGATTAAATCTCACAGTATTCAATAAAAAAATATATCTTGTTTTGCTCATTTATCAGTATTGCTGTGAAAGCTGACAGTAATGAATAAAACGGAACAATGTTCAGACTACCATACATCACCACAGCGCAACCAACCTGTCAGATCTGCTTCTGTGTCTTGTGCTCGGTGGGACTTTTATGTTGTAGTTTCTTTGTCTAGTTTCTGTATTCTTTCCTGTGTCCTGTTTCCTGTGGTTAGGTTGTAGTTTTGTAGTCTTTTACATTTTCATTAGTCTGCTCCAGGTGTGTCATTTTCCCTCGTTAAGCTCGTTTACCCCTTTGTTTAAATAGCCCTTGTTTTCTCTGGTTCTCTGTCGGTCGTTGTTTCATGTCATGCAGGTGTCTCCAGTTCCCCGTGGTTTCTTTGGTTTTCTCAGTGTTATTTAGTTTTTCAAGTAAGTTATGATTGTTTATTTTCATTTAAATCTCCCTGCATTTGGATCCTTCAACTCTGCCTGCCGTCTTTGATTCCCCCGTCCCGTGACAGAACGACCGACCCTAATGGATCCAGCAGGGGGAATTACGCGTCTCCGTCAAGGAGATCGCTGTGTTGAGGATTATGCTCTGGATTTTATTGAGTTGGCTAATTTGAGCAACATGAGCAAGGAATGCCTCATGATATTCTTTCGGGGAGGGCTGTCTGAACCGCTCAGCTCACTCATGCCATTTTGGGATCTTAACTGGACACTGGAGTATTACATCTATCTTGCACTGCAGTTGAGTGGCTCTGCACTTACTGCGGGAGTCACGGAGGAGGAACACGACATTCCCACAGCAGAGCTCACCCTAGAATCTCGTCCTGTCATGGCAGCCAGGCCAGAACTTCCAGCTGTCATGGCCACCAAGTCAGAGTTCCCAGTAGCCATGATTATGGACGGTGAGGACATTAGGGTGGTCCATGGGTATTTGAGACTGGCGTCGAGCCTGGAAGACACTGCACTTTGTTCGGTGCGAGCAGCTGGCTTCTCTGCGGTGGGGTCAAGTCTGGGGGTTTCAGACAGGGTGGCCGCCGGCGTTCCAGAGTCTGAGACCGTTCACTTCATCACGGCTGCCGATCCAGAGCCCGTGCACGTCACGTCTGCCGATCCAGAGCCCGTTCACTTCATCACGTCTGCCGATCCAGAGCCCGTGCACGTCACGTCTGCCGATCCAGAGCCCGTGCACGTCACGTCTGCCGATCCAGAGCCCGTTCACTTCATCACGTCTGCCGATCCAGAGCCCGTTCACTTCATCACGTCTGCCGATCCAGAGCCCGTGCACGTCACGTCTGCCGATCCAGAGCCCGTGCACGTCACGTCTGCCGATCCAGAGCCCGTGCACGTCACGTCTGCCGATCCAGAGCCCGTGCACGTCACGTCTGCCGATCCAGAGCCCGTGCACGTCACGTCTGCCGATCCAGAGCCCGTGCACGTCACGTCTGCCGATCCAGAGCCCGTGCACGTCACGTCTGCCGATCCAGAGCCCGTGCACGTCACGTCTGCCGATCCAGAGCCCGTGCACGTCACGTCTGCCGATCCAGAGCCCGTGCACGTCACGTCTGCCGATCCAGAGCCCGTGCACGTCACGTCTGCCGATCCAGAGCCCGTGCACCTGCACAGCTGCCGATCCAGAGCCGGTCGCCTGCACTGCCGATCCAGAGCCGGTCGCCTGCACAGCCGATCCAGAGCCGGTCGCCTGCACAGCCGATCCAGAGCCGGTCGCCTGCACAGCCGATCCAGAGCCGGTCGCCTGCACAGCCGATCCAGAGCCGGTCGCCTGCACAGCCGATCCAGAGCGGGTCGCCTGCACAGCCGATCCAGAGCCGGTGGTGCCCGTTCCAGTGCCTGAGCCGGTGGTGCCCGTTCCAGTGCCTGAGCCGGTGGTGCCCGTTCCAGTGCCTGAGCCGGTGGTGCCCGTTCCAGTGCCTGAGCCGGTGGTGCCCGTTCCAGTGCCTGAGCCGGTGGTGCCCGTTCCAGTGCCTGAGCCGGTGGTGCCCGTTCCAGTGCCTGAGCCGGTGGTGCCCGTTCCAGTGCCTGAGCCGGTGGTGCCCGTTCCAGTGCCTGAGCCGGTGGTGCCCGTTCCAGTGCCTGAGCCGGTGGTGCCCGTTCCAGTGCCTGAGCCGGTGGTGCCCGTTCCAGTGCCTGAGCCGGTGTCTGTTGCTGTTCCTGAGCCGGTGTCTGTTGCTGCGCCGTGGCCGCTTGAGTGGTCGCCCGAGTGGTCGTCTCCGCCGTGGCCGCCCGAGGGGTCTCCACCGCCGTGGCCGCCCGAGGGGTCTTCACCACCGTGGCCGTCCGAGGGGTCGTCTTCGTCCTGGTCGTCTCCACCGTGGCCACCCGAGGGGTCTTCACCGCCCTGGCCGCCCGAGGGAAAGTCTTCGCCCTGGCCGCCCGATAGACTGTCGTCTTCGCCCTGGTCGTCTCTGCCCTGGCCGCCCGAGGGGTCGTCTCCGCCCTGGCCGCCCAATGGGGCCATCTCCACCCTGCTTCCACTCTGCGTTCCTGACCCGCCATCCCTCCCCCGGTTCCTCCTCCGCTTCACCTCCCTCCAAGACTAGTTGTGAAGCGTCTGGAAGCCACTCCTTTGAGGGGGGGGGGGGGTAATGTCAGATCTGCTTCTGTGTTTTGTGCTCGGTGGGACTTTTATGTTGTAGTTTCTTTGTCTAGTTTCTGTATTCTTTCCTGTGTCCTGTTTCCTGTGGTTAGGTTGTAGTTTTGTAGTCTTTTACATTTTCATTAGTCTGCTCCAGGTGTGTCATTTTCCCTCGTTAAGCTCGTTTACCCCTTTGTTTAAATAGCCCTTGTTTCCTCTGGTTCTCTGTCGGTCGTTGTTTCATGTCATGCAGGTGTCTCCAGTTCCCCATGGTTTCTTTGGTTTTCTCAGTGTTATTTAGTTTTTCAAGTAAGTTATGATTGTTAATTTTCATTAAAATCTCCCTGCATTTGGATCCTTCAACTCTGCCTGCCGTCTTTGATTCCCCCGTCCCGTGACACCAACCCAAAAGCAGCCCTGAGTATGTGTGCCCAAATAGATCCGAGACAAGGAGAAAGCAGAAACAATTTGTAGAAGTTGCTGACAGATTTTGGCTTTCCCATTTACTGGTAGCTCAAAATTGAATAAAACAGGTTATGCAATAAGGAAGGAGCATTACAATAGCCAGGGTTGGGGAGTAACCGAGTACATGTAATGGCGTTATGTAATCAGGATACAAAAATCCAGTAACTAATTACAGTTACGTCAAAAAGCTTAGTAATCAAATTATAGTTACATTTTTGAAAAAAGGGGGAATACTTTCAGGATTACAATGGTTTCATTTAAAACTAAATAAATTAGTATTTTGGCATAATTACACTATATTAAGCGGTCCACTGAGTGTAACGAGTGGAAATACGGTGTGGCCCCTTTAAGAGCTGCGCGCTCCCTGTTGAACTGTCTGCAGTCTGTGTATTGTAGGCCTATGCGCCTCGATACCTCATGTCTGCGGGTTATTTCTGTTTGATGCTGATTTTTATCTTATTTTCTTTATCAAGTACCGCTGTGTAGAACGTGTGATAGACAGTTACACGAGTTCGATTGGGGAATAAAGTGCGAGTTGTAAGATGCCAATTGCCTCCGTGAGTCTGTCTGGCCTCTGCAATAACTATAACTATAAGTAATCCCTATTGTAATAACTATAAGTATCCCTATTGTTCTTCCTGACACAATGCGTTACACTAGGTTAACACCTTCCCGTTTTATTTATTTTTATTTATCAAATTATATTATAATAAATTATGTTTTAACCACTTAGTGGAATTGCCAGATGTTCTCTTATAGATCATGCGCTGTGTAAGGGTGTCACGATTTCGATTTTAAATCGAAATTAAGTCACAATCTCGATCATCGAATTAAAAAATGGAATCGTCGATGCTGCCACGCCCCCATGTCACGTTCGGTCGGCTTGTCAAGCAGAAAAAAAACGCGTGTTGAAATCATAGACTGTAAAAAAATATGGACGTAGTGTCCGTGACGTCACCCGTAGGTTTCTGAAGAGCATTTTTGAAGCCTAAAGTGGGCGGAGCCTGCCGTCGCCATCTTGGCCTCGCGTCACCGCTCGTCACTCCCGGATAACAGAATATGGGCAAAGAGGCGGAGCTGAGGAGCCTGGCTATCTGAAACCACGCCCACCTAGCGCGACGTTATGGAGTTAGCTTTATGGTTAGCACAGGCTTGGGAGCTAATGCTATGTGCTACTCACAGTACCAAGTCTGCGACTGCACAGGGGCTCGCGCTAAAGTGACACTGACAGTTGATGATTAAAATCAGAATGCCAATTAAAAAGGTCCTGTTTTTGCCATTCGAAATATTATAATAGTTAAAAGACATAGCTACAACAAGTGAGACTGTGTATCGTGATTCTGTACAGCTATTCTGCTAGTTGAAAATGTATTATGCAGTAATTTTACAATATTACTCCGAGAGTGTGTGTGTGTGTGACCGTGATTATGTGCATACATGTCAGTCACTCTTTTATTACAGTCTATGGTCCGTCAGCGCGGCATCGCTCGTCAAATTCGCAGAGAGCTTTATTATTCAGTCCATTTTAAATTCTGATTTTGGCCGCATCTCAATTCTCAAATGGGTCAAAACATAGATATATTACCTATGAAGTTAAAGTAAATGCGCTAGAAATCCACGCTCATTCAAGGATGTGCATTTATTGCATGGACGGAGAAACACAGACACCAGCAGGATTTCATCTGATGGTACATAAGCATGTTATAATCTGTTCCAGTGCAACGGTACCGCAGAACGAGTGTAGCCTTTATATCTATAGACGCTTTTAAATCTGAAAACTCCAAAAAGCAACGAAATTGTCAGACATCCAGTAGTGCATGTTCACAGAGGAGAACAACTGAAATACAGCGCTGGCTGTTCTCTCGAACGATAGGCTACTCGACGACAACGGCGGAATCCAAAGTCGTGTGTGAGGTAATGGGTGTATTAAATTATATGAAATAATCCCGAAAAAAGCACAAACACGGCAGAGATGGCAAGATCAGCGGCTGGAATTTGCGGAGGTGAAGTGACGGCTACCGGCTAGCATTTACATCAGCGGGAATCCTGTCACTCAAAAGTGGACACACCCTTAATTTAGCAGAACTTTAAATATTAATCAACTAAACGGGTGAGTTATAAAAAAAATCACCCCCCTCACAGTTGTTATGAAGGGAAAAATTAGCTGTATAGACCAAAGCCACAGAGAGAACCAGGCTGTAAACATGTTTTTTTCTGCTGTAAAGTTGGGCATTTTAACATGCGGGAGATACAGATTTGACTCCCTTCTGCAGCCAGCCTCAAGCGGCCAGTCGATGAATTGCCGTTTAATTCACTTCCGTGTTGGTTTCAAGAGAGAGACGGAGAGGTTGCCGCTTGGTTGAAATGCTGCGAGTCAACCTCCTCTGGGGGCCGCACACCCGACGAGAAGCGCCGCGTCTATGACAGCTCGAGGTATCGCACACACCGGACGAGAAGCGCCGCGGCGCGTCTATGACAACTCGAGGTATCTTACACCGGACGCGCACTTTCATGTGGCCTGCAATATTATGTTTAAGGACATTATGGAATTGAGATCATGTCTATGTTATGAGGCTACTGTACAACGTTGCTTAGTCTGCACTTTATCTCTATCTCAGAGAGCGTCCGTTAACTGAATGTAGGCTATCCTGAAAATCCGATAACATCAGCAATGTTCATTCAACCAGCTGATTTCTGTAAATGAATGTAAAACATGTATATTGCAGCAAAGTCATAACGACGATTTGAGACAAATAAATGTATATAAAATGTATTAATTTATAATAAATGTAATATACAACTATGTGAATGGCGCTCTCTGGCGCGGCAGGATTCATTTTGAACAAGGTCCTGAGCCGTTGCTGGGCGCCGCGGACAGACGGCGAATGGCGCCGCCGGTGTGTGTGTGTGTGTGTGTACACACAGAGAATAAAGTGTTAGAATTTTAAAGACGTGGCTCTGCGCGACGCATAGATTTATCTGTTAAACTGTTTGTTTGTTTTTGTTGTGAACTTGAATGTCATCTTCTGTAAAGAAGACTGCAGTTACAAAAGAGAAACTAGATCGCAGGTTATTTTGCTTTAGTTTCTAATTGACTGAAGAAGTATTGTTACATTATGTTCTTAATAAATGTTTTAAATTTGACAATGTAGTGTGGTACATTGCGAACAAAGGTCAGATATTATGCATAAAAGTTTGGCCTAAAAATAACATAGCAACCTGTGTTTTAAAAAAAAGAGAGTAAAAACCGAGAATCGAATCAAACTGTGACCTTAGAATCGAAAATGTAATCGAATCGAGGATTTGGAGAATCGTGACACCCCTAGCGCTGTGGTAGCGCGCCCAGACAGCTATAATTCAGGTAGGTTATTTTGAAGTAATATTTTATGTCGATATACAATGGACAGGGTTAAAACTAATTGTGGTGTTGATATATGAAGACTGCTGACTCTAGAACAATGGCTAGGAAAAAGAACTGTCTCGCGCCTTCTAGTGGTCAGGAGCATTTCCGTTGTGGCTCATTTCGTTGTGTTGTGAACTTATGTTTGCTTTTAAATTTCTTTGTGTTGTGCACTACTGGGCCACCGCAAGCACAAATCTGTCACACAGGTTTCATGATAATAAGAGCACTCCTGTAAAAGAATGTGTTCTAGTTCGCCAGTGTTTCAGTGCGAAGAACGCATTGTGGCGGAAAGAGCGAGCCTATGGAGTCAAGCCTTCATAACAAGCACAGTCACAAATCTCAGCTCCGCTCACAGTAAACGCTGCTCCACACATACTCAGTCTCTGCTTGTTTAGGTTTCCAATAATGTGGATATGAGAAGGCAAAACCTCGGACGCGTGTTTCATAGTTGCACTGTCATCATTTATATGCGTGTCAGCATCTCGGTTCTCTTTCATCATCTCGTGTTCGAGATCCACCTATGGGAAGGGCATCCGTACCTGACCTCTGCAGAAGCATCCAATTGCACCAAGTCTGGCTAGACAGACAGAAGCGCGCAGCCAATGCCAGGTAAGGCCCCGCCCCCTTACCTAGTGGCATATAACGCCTGCAAGCGCTGCTATTCTCCAGTTGACATTCGCTTCTCGCGATCTCTGCACTGACACAGTTCGGTTGGATTACGCTGCTCACTTTCGTGTCTTCAGGAGGACATATCGCCTGATCAGCCTCCGTCAGACGTGACAGTCGTTTTTTCAGCCTTTCTGCTGTGTTCTGCATTCGGAGCCGCCCGCGCTCTCGCCGTTTTTCACCTGCTCCTCCTTCCACGGCTGCCCGCCACGGATTTTTCCGAGTTCTTCTCCGGAATGTCGCTGTCTAAACCTTCCGCTTCTCCGGGGAACAGCCTATCACGGGCCTGCCCGGCCGCGTGTGGTGCGCTCATCGCCGCTAAGGACCTTCACCCGTTCTGCGTGGTCTGCTTGGGCCTTAAACACGCTCAAGAAGCCTTGGAGAACCCGGAAAATTGCAGTCACTGCCTTATGCTGCCCAAGAAGCTTTTACGACGTCGTCTGAAAGTTGCAGCGACCCAGTGCTCCGAGCTCGGCCTCTCTGACTCGGATGGGGGACACGGTGACGACGACGCGCTACCGGGGGACTCCCGGGGCGCCGCCTCTCTCATTTGGGCTGACCAGCCCAATCCCGCATTCCCCGAAGAGGACATCTTCGCGGGCAACCTCACGCTCGTCGACGAACCGGCCGGTTCCGGCGATGAGGATGACGCGGCCCTTCTTGGGGTCTCAGAGGACGAGGAGGCCATCCCGCCCTCTGGCTTTCCCCAGGCTAGCGCCCACACGGCCTTGCCTCAATCCATCCTCCTGGAAGTTTGTGAGCGAGCGGCCGCTCGCCTCAACATGGAATGGCCGGCTCCACAGAGCGCCACCGACCAGGAGAGGGATATTTACGACGGGAAAGTGCTGGGACCCCCTCCCGGTCCGAGAAAACAACTCTTCCCCGTCCTTCCAGCGTGCGCGAAGCACATGAGGCACAATTGGAGCGACCCCCTCGACTTCAAACACGGTCTCACGGGTCTTGAGGTGAAGGACATGGCAGCTCATGGTATGGGTGACTCCCCCGCTATCGAGCCTTCCATCGCCAGGCACCTTAACCCCGCTCAGGGAGGGCTGCTCGCTCCCCCGAAGCCGGTCTTGCCCAACAAGATGGACCGTTTTTCTGCCTCAGTTCACCAGGCCGCATACAAATCCTCGGCCTTGGCTGTCAGGGCCCTGAACGTCTCTTCACTCCTCTCCGCTTACCAGGCGGAGATTTTGGACGAATTAGGGCAACAGCTGGAAAAGGGAACTCCTTCTCTAACCTTGTGGAAGGAGATCCTCACGGTGAACGACCTCGTCCTCCGTAACGCTCGGCAGGCCGTCCAAGCCTGCGGGTGCTCTATGGCGCTTTCTGTGGTGGGAGAGCGCGCGCTCTGGCTTAACCTGTCGGGCCTTCCTGACAGTGAGAAGTGGCGCATCGCGGGCGCATCGGTGGAGCCCGGCCGGGCTCTCTTCGGCCCCGCCGTCGCATTGATGCAACAACGGTGTGACGACAAAAAGAAGGAGGATGAGGCCTTCAAGTTATGCCTTCCTAGGAGGCGGCCCCACGCCAGGCACCCCCTGCGCGTTTGCCTAACCCACCTGCCATGGGACGACATTTCCACCAGGGCAAGGAAAGGCCCCGCAACAGACCCCCCGCCCCACGGCAGAATAACCCACCGCCTGCTAAGCACTGGGGAAAATCTACTCCCGCCGCGGCTGGAAGACCATCTAACCCTACCCCCACCGACTCGAAACGCAAGCGGCCTGCCTGATGTTCGGCCGGTGGGGGCATCGAGTCCACTTTCACGGGCTACGAGCCCTTTGGACTCTCTTCATGTCCAAGAACCCCTGTCCAAAAGACGCAGGGTCTCTCGCGAGGCTGCCCAGCCCATGTGTTTGTTGAACGTGTGTTCCCCCCTCACGTTCGAGGGGTCTGTTGTGAGGAAAAGTCACAAAGCAGTGTCACCACACCGCACACACTCACTTCCCCTCACCAAATTATTAAAGGCTTCGGCCCCAGTGTTCCCCCAACACAAAACACACAAAAAAACACATTAAAACAAACGAATCAAATGAATTCGTTACGGAGAGAGGATCTCTCTCCGCAGAGAGAATTCATCTCCCTGCAGAGAGAGAACATCTTTCTAAACCCCGGCATGTCGCCCCTAGTTCATCCACTAGATGGCGCCATTGCATCACAAATGAGTCAGCTGGGCTTACACAGCTCCGCTGCGGCTCGGGTGGGAACACTCACGAGTCACGAACGGGCTTGGCAAGCGGTTTCGGCTCCCGAGTGGGTGATGCGCACTATAATGCAGGGCTACAGATTGCAGTTTGCAATGAAACCCCCGCATTTCAACGGCGTTCTCTCTTCACACACGGAAGAGAACGCTTCACACATTCTGAAAGAGGAAATATCCTCCCTCCTAAACAAGGAAGCTATTCAGGTGGTGCCCCCCAGTCTGATGAATCAGGGATTTTATTCTCGTTATTTCCTGGTCCCAAAGAAGGACGGCTCTCTCCGCCCTATCTTGGACCTTCGTGTGTTGAACAAACATTTGAGGAAATACAATTTCAGAATGCTAACTCATGGCTCGCTCGCCCGCGCCATAAAACAGAACGACTGGTTCACATCGGTAGACCTGAAAGATGCTTTCTTCCATATAAGCATTTATCCGCCACACAGGAAGTTTCTTCGTTTCGCCTACCAATGCACATGTTACGAATTCACAGTTCTGCCGTTTGGGCTCAGTCTAAGTCCTCGCAGTTTTTGTCTGTGTGCGGAGGCGGGTTTAGCACCCATGAGAATGTCTGGTCTGAGGATTCTGACATACATAGACGATTGGCTCATAATAGCCGAATCGAAGGAGAAAGTGTTGCAGGACACCTGCCGTGTGCTCGCGCACGTCACATCTCTCGGGTTCAGAGTGAATGTGAGCAAGAGCAATTTTACACCCAGTCAGAATGTCATTTTCCTGGGCTTGGAGTTGAACTCAGTCTCATGCGAGCGCGTCTCTCTCAAGAGCGCGTTCTCTCTCTAATGAACTGTCTATCGCAGTTCAGAGAGGGGGCGAGAGTGCAATATCGCACATGCCTCAGGCTGCAGGGTCTTATGGCTTCATCCATCCAAGTTGTGCCACTGGGACTCCTGAGAATGAGAGCGTTCATGAAATGGGTTTTGTCACTACATTTCAGCCCGATTCGCGATCTTTGCCGCTCTGTAATAGTGACGCGCGCCTGCTCGGCAGCCGTGCGACACTGGAAGAGCGCAGACTTTTACGCACAGGGAACCCCTCTGGGGACAGTTATGATGCGGAAAGTTGTGACGACAGATGCGTCCTTAACAGGCTGGGGTGCCACCCAGGAGGGCAGAACGGTGAACGGTCTGTGGCCGAGCAGACTACGTTCAGCGCACATAAATTATTTAGAGCTGTTGACCATTTGGAAAGCTCTGAATCATTTTCTGCCTCGCCTGCAGGGACATCATGTTCTCGTACGCTGCGACAATACCACGGCTGTGGCTTATATCAACCGTCAGGGCGGCGTGCGCTCGTCGAAACTTCACGCTCTAGCTTACAAGCTTTTGGTGTGGAGCAGACGGGTTTTCCTGTCGTTACGCGCGACTCATGTTCCGGGCATTCTGAACAGAGGTGCGGATCTTCTATCAAGGGGAAATCCAATCTACGGAGATTGGCGCCTTCACCCCCAGATAGTGGATATGTTATGGATGAGATTCGGACAGGCAACCGTAGATCTATTCGCCTCGCGCGAAAACTACCATTGTCCTATGTTCTTCTCGCTAAAGGACGTGGACGCACCCCTCGGGGTAGATGCACTGGCCCACCCATGGCCCAGAGTGCTGCTGTATGCTTTTCCTCCCCTGTGCTTGATAATTCCAACACTGGCCAGGGTGAGAGAGCAGAGCCTGTCTCTCATTCTGATAGCACCCAGGTGGCCCAAGGCACCGTGGCTGGCGGAGATAATCCCTCTGTTATATGCCGAGCCGTGGCGCCTCCCCCCACGCACGGACCTATTGTCCCAAGCGAACGGGGAGATTTACCACCCACACCCGGACAGGGTGGCTCTCTGGGCCTGGCCCGTGAGAGGACGAACCTAAGCGCACTGGGGCTTTCGCCGCGTGTGATTGCCACTATACAGAATGCCAGAGCCGTTTCTACACGGTCCTTATATGGCTGTAAGTGGCAAGTGTTCGAAGGGTGGTGTGATGGGCGTGGTCTCACATCTTATCAGTGCTCAGTTCCTGGTATTTTGTGTTTCCTTCAAGACCTCATGGAAAAAGGGAGGTCTTTTTCCACCATTAAGGTCTACCTGGCTGCGATTTCGGCCTGTCATGTGGGCTTTGAGGGCTCAACAGTCGGGCAGCATCCTCTAATCCGCAGATTTATGAAGGGTGCCCGTCGCTCTTTGCCAGTCGTCAGGAGAACTGTTCCTGAGTGGGACCTCTCCATGGTGCTGGAGGCTCTGTCTCAACATCCTTTTGAGCCTCTGGGAAGTATTTCCCTTAAGCTGCTGTCCTTCAAGACAGCTTTGCTCTTGGCCTTGGCATCAGCTAAACGTGTCAGTGAGCTACATGCACTCTCGGTTCATCCCTCGTGCACTAAATTCTCTCTTAGTGGAGATAAGGTTTCCCTTAAGCCTAATCCGGCCTTCATGCCGAAGTGCTTCCCTGCGTTCACTTCGGAGGTGTTGGAGCTGTCCGCTTTTCACCCTCCACCGTTTTCCTCCCCGGAGGATCAGAGGCTAAATGCTCTGTGTCCTGTCCGTGCTTTACAGACATATATGACCAGGACCAGTGCGTTCCGGAAGAGCGACCAGCTCTTTATTTCATGGGCGCCCCCTCACAAAGGGAGTCCCATATCTAAGCAACGCCTCTCACATTGGCTTGTGAATGCTATAGCTGTGGCTTATGAATCAAAAGGAGTGCAGCCCCCAGGGGGCATCAGAGCTCATTCCACAAGGGGCTTAGCCGCCTCTTGGGCTTTGTTTAGGGGAGTGTCACTGCAGGACATCTGCTCCGCTGCCAGTTGGGCTTCTCCTCATACCTTTGTGCGTTACTACCGGCTGGATGTCACCAGAATTTCGGTAGCACATTCGGTTTTAGGGGTGGGGTCTTCTTAGCCCTTCCCTGTAACCCCGTTGGAAGTAACGAATAAGGAGTGAATGGGCCGGCTGGCCAGCACATTCCTCTCACCAAGCACGTATTTCCAATCCTTCCTGGGTGTGTATATGCACATTGGTGTTGCTGGGGTTATTACCACATACATGTTTCATGTCCTGCATGTGCACAGCAGTTATGTGTGTGCGTCATGATTGCAGGTTCATGATTATGGGACGTGTCTGGCACCGCCCCCCTGGGGCGACCGTCCTTCTCTGGCTTTCAGAACCTCACTGTGAGTGTATTGGGCAATCGGGGAGCTGTCCATGTCTCTCCCATAGGTGGATCTCGAACACGAGATGATGAAAGAGAACAATAGGTTACTGTCGTAACCCCGGTTCTCTGAAACATCGAGTGGAGAGATCCACCAGCTTTGCCCCGCTTGCCGCACGAGAAGCGAATATACTTACTGGAGAATAGCAGCGCTTGCAGGCGTTATATGCCACTAGGTAAGGGGGCGGGGCCTTACCTGGCATTGGCTGCGCGCTTCTGTCTGTCTAGCCAGACTTGGTGCAATTGGATGCTTCTGCAGAGGTCAGGTACGGATGCCCTTCCCATAGGTGGATCTCTCCACTCGATGTTTCAGAGAACCGGGGTTACGACAGTAACCTATTGATTTCTCTGCGTGCTGTGAGTGTGTGTGGCTTAACGTTCATCTGCATGCAGTGTGTTCAACGTTCATCTGCATGCAGTGTGCGCCATTTCACAAGATTTGTAATGCAACTAATTTATCTACGCCAACACAGGAGAATACATAAATATGATTCTGAATATGCAAATTGTTCAAAATAAAAGTTTAACTCTTGCACCGAGTTTGCATGTTTTGACGTGCACATGTTCTTGATCAAGAAATTACAGCGGCTTTTGCATTTCTATTGTACAGAAGAGACAAAATATTAAAGAAGAAGTTGACATTTGAATTAAATTTAGTTTGGCCAATTAAACAAGGATTTGATCATGCCTTAGGGCCTTTCTCAATCTGTGTTCTTGTCTGTACTTGTGTTCTTGTGAAACGTCATCTTTTGTGGCCCAAGTACTGTCCCAATACACAAGTTTGCATTATGGCAAGAACGGTTAAAAATCCCGGAAGTGTTCTTGACACGTCCATTTTACCGAGGATGCATCGGTTGGTAACTTGTGTGAACTTGACGGCTGAAATATCCCAGCATTCATTTCGGATTTCGAGGAAGGTCAATGCAGAAAGTCGTTTTTCTACAATTTCGTACGCTATTTGATCACTAAATTCACTTCTGAGGACATTTGATGCGAGAAATCAACTGTGTAGATTTTAAATATTGGCATTTTTATGAAAATTTATGCCGAATCGAAAATGTGCTCAAACGTTTTCGTAAGTGAGAATCTCCATAAGCGCCTGCGGGTGTTAAGTTAGCTTGCGAGCTGTTCAAACATGCGCTTTTACCGAGCGCGTACACCCGAAGTTTACAGGCACTAAAAGCCTGTCTAACAGTGCCTGGTTAATCTTTCGAGTCTTATTGCGCTAATACTGGCAAATACACACAAGGTTTACATAAAGTTGGTTATGTCAAAAGTGAAAGCAAAAAATCTGCCTGTTAAATGTGTGTATATTAGACATGTCGCGTGCAGGTCTTAAAGGGATAGTTCACCCAAAAATAACAATTCTGTCATTATTTACTCTCTAATGTTGTTCCAAACCTGTATTAATTTCTTTGTGCTGAACACAGAAGAAGATATTTGGAAGAATATGGGTAACCAGACAGTTGCTGGTCCCCATTGACTTCCATAGGAAATAAATATACTATAGAAGTCACTAGGGTACATCAACTGTTTGGTTACCCACATTCTTCCAAATAACTTATTTTCAACAGAAGAAAGAAACTTATTCGGTTTAAAACAACGTGAGAGAGTACATGATAATAAGAATCAATGTATAATTTATACAGTGAAGTCTATGTTGTTTTATTTGCATATGTGTTCATTTAATTACTTTCTTCAATGCTGTTAAATGCACCTACTGTAACTTAAAAAATAAAGCACCGTTTATTTAATTTGTATATTAAGTTGTGTATGTGTATCTTTGTTCTTAATATTTAATAAAGAAAATAATGACAAAGATTTTTATCTTCGCCACTTTGGCCTTAATGTCTGCCATTCTTTTTTATTTTATATTTTGTTACCCAAGGCTGTTTTTAAAATAGGGAAATTAGTTTGGCTGTAATGCTCAGTCACTTGCAAAATAGTAAAACCAATATGAAAAAGAATCGTGATATTCCTGAAATAAATCGTGGTATGATATTTTTGCCATAGCGCCCACCCCTATTTGTAACTATTTATTCATCTTTGTTAATGTTAGTTTAATTTTTTGTTTGTTAATTCACAGTAAATTGTTAACAAAGGTTTTAGGCCTATTTGTTAACAATGTATTAGTACATGCTGAAATTAATATCAACTAAGATTGATAAATGCTGTAGAAGTATTGTACTAAGGAAGTTAACTAATGAACCATATTTCATGTAGTGTTACCTATGTTTTTTTAAAGTAATTTTAAAGGCTGTCGTTCACTTGGATGATGGATCTATTTTTATTACCACAATTTTTATCTGATTACTTGATTAATCGATGGAATAATCAGTAGAATACTTGATTACTAAAAATCTATAGCTACAGCACTAGTTAATCCATCTGGAAACGTTTTGAACGGCAAGATACATTGTTAAATGTGAAAATCTATATATTAAATACATCAACGTTACTGCAGCAAAAAAATAAAGTACCTGATAGTGGAGTTTGTGGGAGAAGAGACCAGATTTATAGCAAAATGATGGCCTCTCACGTTCCATACAAACACCAGTCGCTGATGGAGGCACCACAGCCAATCAGGACAGGAGTTCTGCGTGAGTCAGGTAAGCAGAATAAAATACACTGTAAATAATCAGTATTAAAACAAAAGGTTAAGTCACTAGTACATGACCTTCCATGGCTTATTGTAGGGCTGGACGATATAGCCAAAATTTATATCACAATATATTTCTTAATTTCGGTCGATACGATATAATTCCGATATCGATATGAACAATATAAAAGCCTCAGGAAAAACTGCCAAGAAAGCACAATTAATGTCTGTACCTTCTAACTTCTGAAAAATGTATTTGCCAAGTCTCTGAAACCTCCTCCTATAAAACTATATCATATTTTAGAAATAAAAATGATACAAATAAATTATTGTTAATATTTTATTTGTATTTAGCCTTCATACAAAAAATGTGAAGTTAATAAGTCAACTTATTAATATCTTTAAGCTAGGCTAACATGGGTTGATTATATTATTCTTATAGATTGAAAAAAGTGCTTCAGCCAGGATGAAGAATATGAAAAGTGCTCAGAGTTGCTGCAGAAAACAAACCAAAAGCACATGTTGCTGAGGGACATTGAGTGTTGATGACACCCTGAATTCATCTTGATTGATGAATCTGAATGTAGTGTTTACATGAACGCTAAACACGTGATCGGGTTGTTGTGCGCGTTTGTCACAAGCTTTAAATCAGAATAGATATTTTGACATGCGCACACGGCACAAATATAGTTTCCAGCTGTTTGCACATAATAACTCGTAAAAAAACGTAAAAGTAGCCCATGCCTGCAATGTATATCGAAATATCGGAAATGTGTTTAAAAATCATATCACTGTTATTGAAAAAAAATATATATTGCGATACATATTGATATTGAATTATTGTCCAGCCCTAGCTTTTTGCTTCCATAAATTAAATTTAGGAACTTAATTTTTTCATAATATTTTAACAGAGGTGGAAAGTAACTAACTAAAAACCCTTTCTTTACAGTATTTTTTTTCTACTTTCTCAAAAAGGATGATTTCTGTCTTTTTTGAATGGCAGTTCCCAAAACTGGAAGCGTCACCCATGATTCTTAACACAGTAGACTAGCCAGGAAAAAGGTGGTTAGAAAAACTTTGAATTATTAATGTGTAGTGAAGAGCCATGCATGGATTTACCTGTGGTTGCCGTGACCTAAAAATATAAACCCTTGCAAAAGCAAGGGTTATCAAGAACCAACTCATAAATATATTTTTATAAACATTGAAAGGGATATTACGTCACTCAAAACTAAAAGATAACGACACATTTCATCCTCTGTTGGAACGAAAGTGGCTAACTTCTGTCAACCTCATCTATACGGCATTTCAGGATGTTTGTAAACAATAGGCACCAAGATACTTCCGGGTGGCAGAACGCGAGTGGCTTTTACTAACTAACTGAAGAGATCCAGCCAGATATACAGCAAAAGGTGTTGGGTTTTATCGATTTCCTGTGGGTGAGGAGGTTATAGCGAGTTGACGTCGTGTTGTCAAAAGTAGTACTAAAAGTAGGAAATCTTAATGAGCCCCTAAATTATACGATTCATCCCACGTTTACCTTTCTGCAGCCAACCCTGCTTGCCCTTCAACTCTGCTTCGTGTAACGTTATTCTCAAAACGGTCCATCTACAAAATCATAGCAGAGCATTTTTTCTTCAGCCGGGGAAATTCGAGACTAATATTAGTAAACTTGTCTCTTTTGAAGATCAGACTCATTGGCAGTCACAGCCTGAAATAAAAGAGGGCTGCCAACTCTCACGCATTGACCGTGAGACTCACTTAATTGTCACTTTTCACACGCTCTCACGCCACATCCATTTTCTCGCTCAACTTATTGAAATGTATATTCCTCATACATAATATTGACCAATCAGTATTTTTTAACCGCGCAAAGAGGTCAATAATAACAGCTGGAGAACAATTAGGTCACATAACATTTACCTCAGGAAAGCCATTTAATGACAATAATATATCACGTTATTTTGGCTAGAAAAAAGAGCTATCTGAGTATTTTGCTAATTATGTGTAGGCCTACTATATTACATATTTATAATATGTTTTACTTGTATCATTAAATGCAGTTATTGTGATAAAAAACACATAATATTTAATTACTTTTTTTTCTTTTCACATTTTCATTGCTGATGGTGGGTGCCCCTTCCAAGCAATTTACTTGCGTTGCCATAGGAACGCTTCGGCTTTTGCCACCCGGAAGAACGTCTATTACTGTTGTGATGTCATGGTGAATTCTCATAATAACAAGGACAAAAAAAAAGTCAACCACACTCACTCAACGACAGTAGCCACAGTTAACAGTTAACAAGGTATGTACACTCATTGACTTTAATGCATTAAGCCAGTGGTTCTGAATTCCGATCTTGGGGACCCAAAACACTACACATTCTGGATGCCTCTCTCATCTAATGTGTTTCAACTCATAATAGAAGCTCCTTGAACTGAACAGCATATGTACTATCAGCTCCTTGAACTGAACAGCATATGTACTAATGGAGACATCCAAAACGTGCAATGCAAGGGTCTTTTAGAACTGGAGTTGAGAACCACTGCATTTGGCTTAGACAGGTTATTACAATGCACTTTTTATGTCAATGTCTTAGCACCATGGCTTGCAAAAAACAATCTTACTGGACATTGCGAAGAAAAGCCAAAGCTAAAGTTGACAAACAACTGCAGTCAATGCAAGCAGTATCATCACCATCATGGAGGGAGGAGTATGGTAGCATGCACAGTGACAAAAGCAACACCGTGGATGACGACGATGATGAATTTATGGATTGTCTTTCCCATATTGATGAGCCTGAATACGTCACCATGGCAAGTGCTCTATATAGCAGTGAATCTGACACAGACACAGAGTCTGAACTGCATCCAAGTTCCCTGGATGATGACTTGGCCACCTGGGCCACAGAACATAAAATAACACGTGGCACTAAATTCATTACTCCAAATCCTCCGTGAGCATGATTTGAATCTGCCAAAAGATGCCAGGACACTGTTAGGAACAGTGCGTTCCAACAGAACTGAAATACAGAGCAAGGCTGGTGGCCAGTATTATCATTTTGGCCTACTGCAATCCATTTCAGGGGTACTCTATAAGAACATCGACATTTTGAGGAACATGAGCAATTTGGAGCTCCAGGTGAACATTGATGGTTTGCCTCTCTACAAGAGCTCAACAACTCAATTCTGGCCTATTCTTGGGACTGTGCAAAACTTGGTGCAGGAGGAACCTGTGACAATAGGTTTATTTTGTGGTGCTAGTAAACCTAGCTCACTGGATGACTATCTCAAAGACTTCATCTGTGATCTAAAAGAATTAGGCAATGGTTTTGAATTTGAGGGAGTCAAGTTAACATTACAGCTTACCTCAATGGTTTGTGACGCACCTGCACGGGCTTTTCTGAAAAAGGTGAAAGGACACACAGGCTACCATGGGTGCAAAAAGTGCATTCAAGATGGCGTCTACATGGAGAACAGGATGACCTTTCCTTAGAAATGACATGCCTCTTAGAAATAATGAGAGTTTCCGAAATAAAACCGATACAGATCACCACCATGGCACCTCACCTCTGGAAGAAACCTCCCTGGACATGGTCTCTGGATTCCCCCTAGATTATATGCACCTTGTGTGCCTTGGAGTCATGAGACGGCTTCTCCACTTGTGGCTTCGGCTGGGTCCTCTTACTTGCAGGCTGTCAGGATTCCAAGTCACTGTGCTGACAGAAAGGGTTAATTGGTGCGCAGAAAAATGTTCCCATGGAATTTGCACGCAAACCAAGGGCACTCAAGGAAATAGATCGATGGAAGGTGACCGAGTTCAGACAGTTTTTATTGTACACAGGCCCTGTTATGCTGAAAGATCTCCTTGGCACAGAGGTGTACAAAAACTTCCTGTTGTTTTTTGTGGGAATTTTCATCCTGAGCAATAACAGCCTAATTGGAGATCACATTGAATATGCCAATGATATCCTGCGACTTTTTGTCACACACTTTGGACAGCTATATGGCCCCAAATTTCTGTCCTACAACGTCCACTCTCTTGTACATCTTGCAGAAGATACAAAATATCATGGCGTACTCGACAACTTCAGCGCTTTCAAGTTCGAGGATTACCTGCACAAGTTGAAGAGACTCCTGCGGAAACCTACATGTCCAGTAAGTCAAATTGTTAGAAGGTTCTCCGAGATGCAAAGCTGCAGCAAAGAAAAAAAGAAAAACAACCCAAAGATGCTCAGAAAACTACATACAGCTGGCCCTCTACCCGAATCTTTTCAGGGAGCTTCCCAGTACAAAGAATTAAAAACATGCTCTTACACTCTGAAACTGGACCAGGCTAACAGTTTTGTTTACATTGGGGGTAAAGTTGCAAAGCTGCAAAATATAATTTCAGTGAGGGATGAAATGTATGTAGCCTACAGTACCTTCAACAAGCATGAACTTTTTTTTGACTATCCCCTTCCATCTTCAGCACTTGGTATTCATCTAGTTGATGACCTCTCAAGAACAACCAATTTCTGCAAGTTTGAGAACATTGAGGGGAAAGCTTTCTTAGTTCCTTATGACCGTTGTTTTGTTGCAGTGCCTCTTTTACACACACAATAATTACAAATTTTTTTTTACACGTGTTTGTTTTGTTACAGATATTTTGTACATTTGAATCATGCAAATTTTGAATTGAAAATGAACTGAAATTTAAGAAATTTCTTTAAACATCATGGGGCTCTAGGTTGTTGCAGTAAAAAAATTAAAATAAAAAGAAACATGTACCTGATAGTGGAGTTTGTGGGAGAAGGGACAACTGCTGGACCTATAGCAAAGTCCTGGTACTCAGATGGCCACTCATGGTGGCCTCCATTCAAAGACTTGGACAGATTGCTGAAGAGTGTCTGGATGATGGAGGCACCACAGCCAGACAAAGGGTGGAGCAAACATCAGGTCAGAATTCTGCACGAATCAGGTAAGCAGATTAAACTACACTGTAAATGAACATTATCCAAAAAAATGGTAAAATCACTAATACATGACATCCCGTGGCTTAATGCTTGCATGAATTAAATTCACGTACTTCGTTTCTTTCAGCATCTTTTGACAACATTTCAAAAAAATGGAAAAAGGCATGCTACACTTCTGACATCTCAGAAACGGAAATGCCTCGAAAAAGAATTCACAAGTAAGTTGTCAAAGCATATTTTACTGTAAGAATAGATATACTTAAATGTAATATTGTAATGGCTTGGAGCAACATTTGGGAAAGGAAATTATATTGTAATAATTTTTTGGGGGTGTCAATTTTTTCTTTAGTTGACAAACGGGCAGTGTTATTATCTAATCCTGCTTTGTAAAATAATCTAATACCATGATTTTTCTCTTAGAAAGAAAATCTACACATCAGATGATGAGCCTCATGATACCCCACAAAAAAAAAAAAAAAAAAACATTTTAATAAAGAAAAAGTTCTGCCAGCACCAAAAGCCCCACCTGCACCAAAAGCCCCTTCTGCAAACATCAAGAAAAAAGGTAAAAATACAATGAAACCAGTTAAAGGATAATTCCGGTATTTAACACCTTGAGTCTATATTGTAGTTTGTTTTGGATGAACAAGAGTGGTGGACAAAATTTTTTTGACAATGGTTCCTCTCTCGAGTTTTTGACTATAAAAGAATTGGCCATGGACCCATTTAACATTGGAGTCAATGTGCATGTCCGAAAATGTCATTAAAACAGCCAATAATGTTCGTTTACAAAACTGTTAAACTCACCGAGTGGTTAGTGGTGTTCGTTGATGATTATAAACAATATATCGTCGCAATATATGATTCCAATCCGTTTATTTTGCTATAGTGGAACTATTTTTTCAGAACCGTGTAACTTCCGCTCAATATTTGAATCTGAAGCGTTAGCACACTCCCGACCACTTGATGGCGATAACCGATGATTATGTCTCGCGGGACACTCACGGTCACAGTCGAGTTCAACTTCATATTGCACTGGTCAGTGGTCACGTCTTTCAATATGGTTAGAATTTGTGCGGTCAAAAACTGCGGTAAAGAGCTCTGCTCGCTAGCCTTATGAGAAACGGAAGCGAGCAAAAAGACTACATCGACCAAATGTAAACAGCCCCCTTTCCGTTTCCGTTAGCGCATTTATATTAACCTGATATTAATGAGCACTCAGACCTTCAACAGAATTCAATGTGATTTTACAAAATGACGAATAAAACACGACAGAAACTGTATTTCGCAACACTTATTGTTTCTGGAACATCAACTAACATCACTAATCACTCGGTGAGTTGCACAGTTTTGAAAACTAACGTTAAAGGTTGTTTTAATGACATTTTCGGACATGCACATTGACTCCAATGTTAAATGGGTCCATGGCCAATTCTTTTATAGTCAAAAACTCGAGAGAGGAACCATTGTCAAAAAAATGTTGTCCACCACTCTTGTTCATCCAAAACAAACTACAATATAGACTCAAGGTGTTAAATACCGGAATTATCCTTTAAATGGTTGCTAGACGTAGGTGTATGTAACTGCTTGGTGCTATTTTTTCCCCACAGGTCCTGTTGTAAGACCCCTGCTCACACCAAATAGAGCAGGAAAATCTTTCAGCAATTGTGAGTTTACATTTTTAAAACTGTTATTTTTGTCATGTAAATATTTTAATTACATACAAAATTTACAAATTACACCATTCTCAGCTCCAGATGTACCAGTGAGTTTCTCCCAGGCAAACGAGCCTTGACATGAACACCCACCTGCCATTCAAGGTAAAAGAGCATAAATTGGTATGGAGGAAATCAAAACACATTAATTGCAAACGAGTCACAGCCTAACACAAAGTAATACAACATTTTCTTTCTGTATAATTACTTAGAGAACACATTCTCTGTCCCGAGACCCTATCAACACCCAAGACCATCAACACATCAGGGAAGAATGCAGAGTAAATATATATATATATATATATATATATATATTAAAACTGTCAATTTAAATCATTATTGAGGTATTACTTAAGAGCCCTCGTGTACCAGTTTCATGCACTGTCATGTTAGCAAATGCAACTTACCAACTTCACCTTTCTCAGCCCCAGTTGCTCCAGTGAGCTTGTCCCAGACAGACGAGCCCCAAGATGCTTGGGGTGATCACTCACCTAACATTCAAGGTAAAAAAAAAAGCATTAATACAACAAAGCATATTGTTTACAATTGACCCTTCGTAGGGAGTTTGATTGACAGGGAATCTGACCAATCATAATCCGCCCTTTTTTGTCCGACAGAGCAGTCAGAAGTGTTAGTAGATTAACGTTGGAGGATTTGAACTTGAAAAACGGAGTGTACTGACACCTTTCTGGGGTTAAGACAACACTCCTCAATTCACTCTTCATTCATGTTTATTTGATGCTATAAATTAACTAGAAGGAAGAGATGATCGGTTATTTTCGCGCTGCATGTGAGCTGCGAATGGGTCTTAAACAGAAATGCATCAAAGGCTTTATCGTTGTTATCGCGGGAAGACTAATTATTTCCTATCTTGAAGAGAATTTTTACCGGTATATCATAAAACAATAACATATAGCCTATCCCTACAAATCACTGCACACAAAAGACAACCTCACGCTAATTCAACATTTTCTGTACAATCCATTAGAGAATGCATTTTCTGTCCTGAGACCTTCAGATTCCACGCAAGGAAGAACACCACGTAAGTTATGAGTCTTGTCTCACACATAGCAGTACGAGTTTTTGTAATGTCAAGTAAGTTAATCTAAGATAGAGCTTCTCTCACGCAGACCACCAACGGGATGCTTGGCATGAACACCCACCTGTCATTCAAGGTAAAAGAGCATAAATTGGTATGGAGGAAATCAAAACACATTAATTGCAAACGAGTCACAGCCTAACACAAAGTAATACAACATTTTCTTTCTGTATAATTACTTAGAGAACACATTCTCTGTCCCGAGACCCTATCAACACCCAAGACCATCTACACATCAGGGAAGAATGCAGAGTAAATATATATATATATTAAAACTGTCAATTTAAATCATTATTGAGGTATTACTTAAGAGCCCTCGTGTACCAGTTTCATGCACTGTCATGTTAGCAAATGCAACTTACCAACTTCACCTTTCTCAGCCCCAGTTGCTCCAGTGAGCTTGTCCCAGACAGACGAGCCCCAAGATGCCCAAGATCACTCACCTAACATTCAAGGTAACAGAACATTCACACTGGCATTGGAATATGAAAATGTGTAGGAACCCTGTTAAGAGTTTTTGTGCTTGCAGGTGCTCCTGGTGTGAGGCGATGGAGTTGCATCTCTGATCAATGTACACGTACGTTAAATTGAAGTTCTAAATGTTTAAGTTTAATAAAGATACTCTCCCAGATAAACCTACTGTATTGCAGCTGTTGAGAGGGTGATTCTGGAGACACTGCATGAACTGGACATGAAGATGAATCACCTGACTTCAGTGGTCCAGTCCCTTGCAGGCCGTTCCAATGTTCCAATGCTGGTGGTGGACAGTGAGGATGATGTCTTTCCTCTTACATCCATGGAAGACCTAGACAATCTGGAAAGACAATTATCTGAAAGAGGGATGATGCAAAAGATGGTGAGAATCATTGAAATTTTTAGGTTTAACAATTGTAATAAACAAAATTGTGTCCAGTATATTATTTGTGTTTTGTTTGTAATGTTTTGATATTACCTTTTATTTTTTAAGGTGAACAGATTATCCATCAGTGGAGGACACACAATGAAAAAAACAGTATGGAGAATCTGTTCCAAGGTCTTTGGTCCTGTAGCCAAACAACTGAACTGGTGCGGAAGGGGACAAAAGCGAGGGATAATGAAAACAAATATTGGATCACTCTACAAAAGCGAGGGATAATGAAAACAAATATTGGATCACTCTTAATAGGTACATCCAACATATCTTACAAATACACACACACACACACACATATACATATATATATATATATATATATATATATATATATATATATATATATATATATATATAGCAGCCATATGCTGTTTAAACGGTGTAAAATGTTGTTTTACAGACTCTTGAGCGTTTTACATTTGTTTTGACATTCGGGCATTTATGAGGTAAAACTGGTGACAATGGAAAGAACCGTTGAATTATAGTGCATGTGTGCACGTTTATTGTCATTTATTCGTAATATTTTATAGCAAGTCTCTCGTCAGTTATTACTCTTTTACATTTAAAGAACAGTTTGTAACTTAGAACTTAAAAGGAATAACGTTAGACCTAATCCACTTCAACAAACCGCAAACGCTAAACTTTACATGATTAAACCACAGAAACACATATTCGTCGCAACCTTAATTAAGTTAGAACTTTATCTATTAAATGTATTTTATATAATCAAAAATATATTTGACTGATCATACATACTTATGACAATTAATCAGATTAGCTACGCACCTAGTTTTCCCGCTGGGACAGGTGTCCACGTGTGATGTGGTGATGAGGATCTTTGGAAGCACATGTGCACTAGTCCAAAAGAGTCGATTTCCTGAATCCCCATATTTGGAGTAGACGCGAGTACGATATTTTGTTCTTCACAAAACAAATTGTATATTTTTATAATGTATTATTATTACAGGACATTGAACGTCTCAACCCAATTGGTGGTTGTGATCTTTCGCACCTCTCTCTAATTTCTATTTGACAATAAAATAATATTCGACCCTCCTGAGTGACTAATTTGGACAGTCACACTAAAAGAGTCTGAAACGTATAAATATGAAAGACAATAGCCAAGTTTAAAGTTTCTACTTAATTAAATAATGCAGAATTTTCAAAAAAAACAAAAAAACATTTGCTATATATATACGTTATATATATATATATATATATATATATATATATATATATATATATATATATATAAAAAACACAACCATTTCCAAAACTGTAAAAGGTTAGGTATAAAAATAAAAAAATAAAACGGGTACATAAAAAATATCCGTTTTCTAACCCATACTTAAACAATTGCTGATGGGCTGAATGAGCCCTTCTCTGATCACTGAGATTGTCTCTAAAAATAAATAAGAGGGATTCGGGCCGGAATTGTAGACTGGGCGTGACGTCATGCGCGTTCACGGCACGCCCATAGCTATGTCTGGCAGGTTTGTGTATTCGCCGGCATTCTCCGTAGAAGATGGATTGTAAGAGACCTGCTTCAACTTGTAGTTCATTTTAAACACCAACGCAAACTCCACGTAAGATAAAAAAAGAAAAGAAAACTTTTGTCTAGTGCAACCAGAAGGGCCAAATTGGACTCAGACAGGCATCGGAATAAGACGAGAGTAAACATAGGGAAGGCTTTCAACAAATGGAGAGATCTCTGGTCTGCTCTAGGATGTATTGCTATTGGAATATGCTACTTAGCAGATCAATAAAACAGGCTAAACCCCCGCAAATCTTGAACATAAATATGAATATAGGGCTACGTCTCTAGAACCACAGCCTATACAGAAAGGTGATAGGCTAATGATAATAATCATTAGTGATAATAATCATACATTATTAGGTGATAGGCTAATGATAATAAATGTGTCTGAAAAAATGACAAGGCATTTTAATTGTTTAGTAATAAACTATTGTTTTCTAAATCAGGTTTTCTGAAAACATATCTCCATCTCCGCTGTTAAGCGGATGCACTTTTAGAGAGAAATGCACCTTTACGGATATAATATATACATAATCAGAAGGTATTAGCTTTCGATTTGAATTTGTTCGTTTTATTTCAAGCTATGCTATATTTAGTTTCAGTTCTCGCGCTCCAGTTCACGAAGAAGCGCGCCTGATTGTTTTATATTATTTTACAAAAGCACAACGTTTTCTTGTTATTGTGAGTTTACACAAATAAAAGTAGTTACGAATAATGTATTATTATTTTCTGTATGACCAGAAATTATAGAGTATTTTAAATTGTTTCACTGTTGATGGGATAGGAAAAGAGTTCGCGCCCGCGCCTACATAGTACGTGCCAGTGCGCGTTCCACACTCCGCTCCACAAACCCTTATGTATTATATTGTCTAACCCGTATTATAAATGACATTTGACGAATTGCTTTGTTCCTTTTTTGGATGAAAACGTCTTCTAAACATGTAGCCTAAATGTTAAAATCATGATGATAATTATTTATTTATTTTTGCGTACACGGACCCCAAACACACCGCGTCTTCCAAGTCAGGTGACTTTAAATGCGCAAAAACTAGCCGCGTTTCCATTACAGATTTGCGCAAAACTTTTGCAATTTTTTCTAATTATCGCTACAAAACTATTGCGAAATGACGGTGTTTCCATTTACCGATGTTATGCGACTAAAACGTCATTTATATATCACAGCCACCTCACATTATTATTATTAACGGAAGG
This sequence comes from Phoxinus phoxinus, assembly GCF_949152265.1. Lineage (NCBI taxonomy): Eukaryota > Metazoa > Chordata > Actinopteri > Cypriniformes > Leuciscidae > Phoxinus > Phoxinus phoxinus. Next base: position 9,015,445 of record NC_136879.1, read on the forward strand.
AGACTTAACGTTAGGCGTTTTTTCCAGCATAATGAAAGACCCTTATACGCGGCACATACGAGGGGTTTCTCACTCATTTCTACTTTGAGGTCTTGAGTGTGCATTTCTTTGAGGTTTAGAATCCAGTATTCTTGTAATTCTTTTGTCTTTTATGTATGTTTAATAAAGAACTGTCTCGTATTCTGTCCGAACACACCGCGTCAGCTAGGCTACGTCAGGTGACTGTAAATGCGCAAAACCTGTTTCCATTGCAGTTTTGCGAAATATTTCTTTTTCGAATTGCCTGAAAAAGCTCCTCATGTGAGCATAAAAAACTTTTTTTGCGATAAACGAGAGTTTTTGCGAAATTTACGTGCTTCCATTGTGCGTATTTTCAATTCTCAATTTGTGCAATTTGAAGGGTAGGCCTAATGGAAACGCGGCTACTGACAGTAATGCAGTGCAATATGAAAGACTTTGTCTTAGATTTAACAACCTATGAAACTAATAATGACATTTAAAATGGCTTAGGAACTATAGGCTATTTAGAGGTGGATAAAAGCTATTTAGAGGTGGATAAACGCAATTTAGAGGTGGATAAACCCACTTTGGAGGTGGATAAACGCAATTTAGAGGTGGATAAACCCACTTTGGAGGTGGATAAACGCAATTTAGAGGTGGATAAACCCACTTTGGAGGTGGGTAAACGCTATTTCAGAATTTTGGGAGGTGCACAAACATCGTTTACGTGCGTTTAGCCTCCACTACATACAGGGTTTTATTGATGCATATCCAAGTGTTTGTGCGGGGTCCGAGTTGGCTATTTTGCGTCCATTCGTTTTTCCTTTTTTAACCCGTAATTGAAACACGAAAAATGAACGGTTGTTGTATTTTTAAAACGCTGAACGCCCAAATTTTAATTAGAACTGTGCCTACACACCGAATGCTGTGCAAAAAAAAAATATTGACGTATTTTCTGATTTTTGTTTATGACTTTTTGCCCCTTTATTAAACATTTTAAATATTCACAAATTAATATGGGAAAAAAATAGATTTTACTGGTTTTCTAGGGCCAAATTAGAACCCGGAAATTATAATTTTCGCGCAGTGCTGAATGATAAGAGCCATCTCTGGAACAAGAGAGGTGATTTATAAATATCAGTCATAGTACAGGTTAGACAATAATAATAAAGTGCTAAGATTATCACAAATAAACAAAAGATTTTGATGCACGCCATTCATATTAAATCGTATATTGCACCCCATACCCGCTATTGAGAATCACTTGAAGCATGCAGACGCAGTTAAGACAATTTGATAGCCAATTCCACAATAGGCCTACACAATAAAATCTATTTTGCTGATTAACTGTAAGTAAAAAAAAAAGTTTTATTTGTTAAATTTATTTTGTTTTACATGTTTGAACACATAGGAGCAGCGATGAAGAATCCTGTACTTCCATTGCCAACAGAAGCAGAGGCTGAAAAGTACGTGAAGGATTATCTCCGCTTGGCTCCCGGGAGAATGCCCTCTTAAAGCCATGTGTTCTTTTCTTTTTTTATACATCGTTTGTTCGAAACAATTTTAATAAGAAGAAGAAATTAAAGGTTATTTTCATACACTAATAAAAACATTCAAATCACAGATAACTGTTGTGTGCTTTCATTCTGAGTGTAAAATACTTGGGTTTAGTTATATCATGTGCATGGGGACATACATAAGCTGTAGTTTTTATCAATAAATGTGAGGAAACATCTAAAATGTCTAATTAAAAACGACATCTATGCTACATAAATCAGATATTTTTTTATTTTTATTTAACCTTTATTTAACCAGGTTAGTCTCATTGAGATATAGAATCTCTTTTTCAAGAGAGACCTGGCCAAGATAGCAGAACAAGTTAGATCACACAATCACAAAACAAACACAAAAAGGGCAAAGACTACTCAAGTACATTTCAAAATAAAAGTGCCATTACTTAAAACATTTGCACATGTGGATGGACTCATGTTCTATAGATTAAACATAACGTTTAAAATCATTCAAGGAAACTAGACACTGTAGTTTAAGTGTTTTCTGTAGGTCATTCCAAGTCGAAGGTCCAAAAAACATGAAAGCCTTTTTGAAAAACTCTGTCCGGGCTTGAGGTACATTCAATGAGAGAATTTTCTGGGACCGTAAACCATAAGTACTCTGTGTAAAAGAAAGAAATTCGGATATGTAGCATGGTAGTCTGCCTATGATGCCCTTATAAATAAAAATATAAAGGTGAGTAAGCCGGCGATTTGACAGAGAGGGCAAATTCACTGTGGAGTAAAGTGTACAGTGATGAGTGAGGGGTCTGCAATTTGAAATAAACCTTAAAGCTCCATGAAACACAGCATCCAACATCTGAAGACACTTTGATGGGGCATTCATATACAACAGATCACCATAGTCAATCATTGAGAGAAATGTGGCCTCGACTATCCTTTTTCTGGCAGAATAAGTAAAACAAGATTTGTTCCTAAAGAAAAAACCTAGCTTCAATTTCAACTTTTTCACTAAATTCTGTATATGAAGCTTAAAAGAAAGATGATCATCAATTAAAAATCCTAAATATTTATAAGATGAAACTACCTCAATTGTTTTACCCTGATAAGTAACAATATTTAGATCTAACTCATTTTTCCTTGAGTTTGAAAAGACCATTAATTTGGTCTTCTCTGCATTAAGCACAAGCTTTAAATGATAAAGCTGTTCTTGCACTCTATCGAAAGCAGTTTGCAAGCATTCATAGGCCTTCCTAATGGTAGCTGCACAACAATAAATGACTGTATCATCTGCATAAAAATGGAAAGATGCATGTTGGACATTTTCCCCAAGACAGTTTATATAAATAGTAAATAAAAGTGGCCCAAGAATGGAGCCCTGCGGGACCCCTTTACAGATTGATACATATTTTGACGTTAGGCCATCAACTTGTGTAGCTTGAGTCCTATCAGCGAGGTAGTTAATAAACCAGCCCACAGAGTGCTGAGACATACCTATACTGATCAGTCTCTGAACTAGTATACTATGGTCAACAGTGTCAAATGCTTTGGACAAATCAATGAACATAGACACACAGTGTTTCTTATCATCAAGCGCTTTGACTATATCATTAATTACTTTTATAGCAGCAGTGGTAGTACTGTGTTTTTTCCTAAAACCAGATTGATGCTTAGATAAAACTGATTGAGCATTTAAATAATCTTTCACTTGTTCACCAACCAAAGATTCCAACACTTTGGCCAAAGCTGAAAGTTTGGAAATGGGTCTGTAATTATTTGGCAAGGTAGGGTCACCTCCTTTCAAAAGTGGTAAAACATAAGCAGACTTCCATACCTTGGGAATTTTGTTCGTGACCAGTGAAAGATTAAAAAGATGAGTCAGAGGTTCAGCTAGTATATCTGCAGCCAATTTCAAAAAGAAAGGTTCTAAGTGATCAGGGCCCGCAGGTTTTCGAGGATTCAATTGTTTCAGGGCTTTATGAACATCAGCAACAGAGAAGGAGCTAAAACTGAAAGTTTTGTCGGCAGTAATAAAGGTGTCATTTAAAGACTCTGACACTATAGGGGCAACAGAATTAAACAAAAATCCAGATGATATGAAATGCTCATTAAAACAATTTAACATTTCTACTTTGTCAGATATAGATGCACCATTCTTAACTAGAGACAATGGAAAGCCTGTTGGTTTAGTTGATGAAGATAATGACTTAATAGTTTTCCAGAATTTTTTGGGGTTATTTAGATTCTCTGTGGTTTCAGATAAATAAAATTCAGCTTTAGCTTTTCTGAAAAGTGAAGTGAATCTGTTTCGCAACCGTCTGAACACAACCCAGTCAGCATCAGTATCCAAACTCCTTGCTTTTGCCCAGGCTACATTTCTTTCGTGGAGCAAATTAGAAATCTCAGGAGTAAACCAGGGATTGTCCCGACCCTTAATTCTAAATTTACGAATAGGTGCATGTCTGTTCAGAATATCAAGAAAACTGTTTTGAAAAAAAGTCAGGGCTAATTCCACATCATCAATCAAGGCAATTCTACTCCAGTCAAAATAAAATAAATCATATAAAAAACCCTGCTCAACAAACATTTTCATATTTCGCCTTTCAACAATACGAGGTGCAGACTTGGGCACCTTAGTATCTCTAACAGCAGCAATCACACAGTGATCACTCACATCATTAGCAAAAACACCTATTGCAGAGTACTTAAAAGGGACATTGGTCAGGATTAAATCAATGAGTGATGATTTCTCCGGACATTTAGGATTTGGCCGAGTAGGAGTGTTAATTAATTGAGTCAAATTTAAACTGTCACACTGCTCTTTAAAAGCATCCGATATCGGCCTTAGCCAGTCCCAGTTCAAATCACCAACAACAATAGTGTCATTACAAATAACTTGACTTAACAAATTTGATAATGTAGATGAAGAGTCATTTGACGCAGACGGAGTTCTATAACAACCAACCAATTTGATTTGGTGGTCTTTTGAGACTTCAAGGTTCAAGGCCAAAAACTCAAATTGTTTACACACCGATTTTGAGAGCACTAAACTAGAATTAAATTTGCATTTGATATAAATAGCAACACCTCCCCCTCTTTTTGGGCGATCTGAACGATACACATTATAACCATCGATGCCAATATCTTTATCAAGGACATATTTAGTCAGCCAGGTTTCAGATAAAACAACAATGTCAGCATCAGTTGACTTGACCCATAAATTGACCATATCCAGTTTGGACATTAAACTCCGAACATTGAGATGAATAATACCCAGGCCAGACCTTGATTTAAAATCTTCAGGTGTATCACATATTGTAAGGCTATCAGGGCCAGGATTAGGCTGAACATTTCCAGAGATTAGTAATAAAATAATAACAAGGAGTCTGGACTTAGCTGATTTGCAGCAGAAAGTCCCAGATCTAGAATTTAATGATATACAAAAAGCAGGAAGTGAGTCTGCAGAGACAATAAACCAATCCTTCAAAATGGAGAGGCAGTGAACGTGGAGTAGATTTGTAGCCTTATAAACAAACATAAATTAATGACTTGGCCCCTGTGATTTAAATTGGACCGTGGAAAAGATTTCAGGCCTTGAGACTACATAAGGGAACTCCATTTGGATGGACTCATTTTCTGACTGTAAATGGACAACCCCACTATTAAGGGGAATCAGAAAGATAAACAAGACTAAATAAAACTTCATTTTTAAAAACACTAGACAGACAGCTTTGTATAACAAAAGGTAAAATAGAAAAAAGTTAAAAAGTAGTTAACAGAAGACCGTTAAGTTGAAACAAGACGATAGCTAGGTGGTGGCGAAGGCAGCTGAGGCTGAAACAGACGACCGTCCAGTATTGGAGACAGCTGAGGATGTAGCCGGTGACAGCCTGGTGGTGGTGAAGGCAACCAAGGCTGTAGCAGACGACAAATCCAGCAATAAAACCAGCTGAGACCTTAGCAGACGACAAATGCGGTGGTGGAGAAAGCAGCAGCTAAGGCTGCTGACGACCAGTCCAGTGACGGAGGCAGCTGAGGCCGTAGCAGACGACAAGTCCAGTGGTGGAAGATGCAGCTGAGACTTTAACAGATAACTGCCCAGAGATGGAGGCAACTGTGGCTGTAGCCGATGTCAGTCGGATGGTTAAACCAGCTGAGGCTGTAGCTACTAAGGCTGCAGCAGACGATAAACTGGTGGGATGGGGGAGCTGAGTCCGTAGTAGGCAGGCAGTGAGGTAGCTGTAACTGCAGCTAGTGATAGCTAGCTGGTAGCAGCTATGAGAAAGCCACCTACTTTGCTGCAAGTAGTGCTTAAAATTGTTGCAATTGTTGCCTGTGGCTAGTTGCTAGTGGATGAGCCAAAATAAAAGTCCATGTAGTGTAGGCCAAGGCACAAAATGGCTACTAGCACACAGCTATATAAGCAAATCCAGTTTGAAAACAATCACCAATAAAACACAGTACTGTGCCTCGATGTCAATCAAGGATTTTATGATATCTAACAGACATAATATTCTAATTGTTAACGTCTCTAATATGTCCAATGGATGTCATTTGAACATCTGAAAATGACGTCTATGCGACGTATTCCAGATGAGCAAACGCCCTTAGAATTACGTCTTCCAGATGATAACGACGACGTCACACAGATGTCTGCCCGACGTGTGTGTGCTATCTGGGAGTGCATTCATGATTATTAGGCTACCGGTATAATAATCCTCCTGGCGCTGGGTCTGAGTGAGTAATTTGCTCTCTTACCTTTGTTCTTTGATTAACATTGATGACACTTTGGCCACTGCTGACAGAGACGCGATCTGACATGCGTCCCATTTTCTCACAAATCTCTATTTTAGACTTTATTTAAATCATTTAAGACTCTCTTATGAGGACACTCGACAAAATGGACATTTTGGCATAATTTGTGTGGTTTGTTCAAGACCGAAAGAGAACTCGATAGGCGACTGACGCGCGTCTTTTCTGTGGGTTGTGTGTGTAATAGGCAGGACTTACAGCGCGGTCTCTTTAGTCTTGTCGCGCTTGAACGGTTTAAAAGCATTCACATTAATATGACCATACAACGCTAGTCAATTGCGTTAAATATTTTTAACGATTAACTCTTTTTTTTTTTTGCGGTGCCGCGGTGGGCAAGTGATGAAATCGGTGTTGTGACTGAACACCGTGTAACACCGGTAACACCGACTATCGTAGCAATAGTGCACACCATTTTGCAATGTCCTGTTTGTACTTTGTTTGTCGACTAAATGCTCCAGCACTGTCGGGAAGACGAAGACGGCCCGTCTGTTGTAGCTTTTTTTTTTTTCCAACTGGGAAAACTGCAACGGATGATTGTGTTTAGGTGCATGTGCATGTATGTTGTGTTACCGTTTTTTTTTTTTTTTTTGTTATATTATTTTTATTAACAGTTTTGAAGTTATATGAACAACACAAAAACATAACAGTCGGGACAACAAAGACAAAAAACAACAACAACAAAAATTAAAAAATAATCTGGATTGCCTCAGTCTGCAAATATATACAAAATAATTATTGAGAAAAAAAATTACAATATTCACAATTGTTTTATAATACAGCAAGTTCACCATAGGAGAGGAAAGTATGCTAAACTTCCAAAAGCCCCAAGAGAGGTCCCCATGTGGCTTCAAATCTTTTTTTCTGAGCAGAACTCCCCAAAATGTAACTGTTCCATTTGGATATTATAAAGCACTCATTTAACCATCTCTGGAAACAAGGCGCTTGTGAACTTTTCCAATTGAGGAGTATTACTTTTTTGCCCGCAATCAGGCCTACCGTTAGAGCATGCTGAAGAGTATGGGGAATAGTATCCATTACATCAGAATAGCCAAAAATAGCCAGATTGTGGTCAGGCTGAATGTTAATTCTGTACGCGCTTGAAAACAATTCAAAGATCTTAGACCAGAAATCATATAAATTAGGGCAAAACCAAAATAAATGTGCCAACGTCCCCTCTGCCATCTTGCATCTATCACATTGAGAAGATATGGAGGGAAATATTTTGCTTAATCTAGTTTTGGAGTAGTGAATTCGGTGTATAACTTTAAACTGGATTAATTTGTATCTCGAATTTACAGAACAGCTCTTTATTCTCGATAGGCCTTCTTCCCAGATCTCATCAGACACTTCATCGTTCAGTTCAGTAGACCAGACGGCTTTAAGGTGGTTGGTGCAAATAGATGTTTCAAAAGCCCGAACAAAACAAGATACTAATTGTCTGGTTTCAGGATTAGAAAATAAAAGATTGTGAATAATATGGTTTTCAGGTTTATTTATAAACTGTGGAATATTTTCCTTTACATAATTTCTAATCTGCAAGTAACGGAAGAAATGAGACTGTGGGAGTGCAAACCTACTTTTAAGTTGTGAAAAAGATGCAAATTTATCATCTATATAAAGGTCTCCTATATAGCATAAACCTTTTTTCCTCCATCCTACAAAAGCACCATCAATCTGAGAGGGCTCAAATGAAGGATTGCATGATATTGGAGTATTGAGTGAGACCTTTGGTAATTTATAGAATTTATTTATCTGCTTCAAGATCCTCAAAGAATTTCTCAATACAAAATTATAGCTTCCAATTTTGCCGATAGATTTACACTCTGTAAAAAGTAAAGTTGGGAGAGAAGACTCCGGCACTGACATAGCCTCCGCACGCACCCACAATGGGCAATTCTCAGGTAGCATGTTGTCAAAGAAGCCCCTTTGCCAAAATGTGAGAGCTCTGGCATTTGCTGCCCAATAGTAATGCTTAAAAATAGGGAGGCCGAGGCCTCCACAATCATTAGGTTTTTGCAAGTGGGCTTTTGCTATGCGAGGTGTTTTATAGTTCCATACAAATGACAGAATTACTGAATCAAGTTGTTTAAAAAAAGTTGCCGGCAAAAAAATAGGGAGATTTTGAAAGAGATATAGAAACTTAGGCAGAGTAACCATCTTTATCACATTCACACGGCCAATTAGCGATAAAGGAAGCAGTTTCCAACTTTCAAAGCTTAATTTGAGTTTGTTAATCATGTCTAAAAAATTTAATTTAAATAAATGTTTAGGGTTCTTTGGAATTTTCAGGCCAAGATATGTAAAGTGATCCTCCACTATTTTAAATGGTATACTCTTCAAAAAAGTATCACTTAAGTTATTTGTTAGGGGCATAAATTCACTTTTACTCCAATTTATTGAGTATCCTGAAAGTTTACTAAAAGTTTCAATGTAATCTAAGATTTTAGGGACAGCGACCACAGGATCAGTAACACACAGTAAAAGGTCATCAGCATACAAATTTACCAGACTTTCAGCATTCCCCAATGAAATACCATGAATTTGCGGATGAGTTCTTATTCCTACAGCTAATGGCTCAAGTGCAATGTTGAAAAGAAGAGGTGATAAAGGATCACCCTGTCGCACACCCCGGTGCAATTTAAAAGAGCTGGATCTAATATTATTAGTCAAAATAGTTGAGGATGGACAGAAATAAACCATTTTGACCCAGTCGATAAATCTGTCACCAAATCCAAACTGTTTTAGTGCCTCAAACATATATGGCCATTCAATCTGATCGAAGGCCTTTTGGGCATCTAGCGAAATAATAGCTGCAGAATTGTTGGCTAACTGACGGTCTGAATATAAAATATTAAGAAGTAGGCGGACATTACAAAATGAAAACCTTCCTGGAATAAATCCAGTTTGGTCAGGATGAATAATTGTTGAGATGTGTTGTGCTAACCTGGAAGCCAATATTTTAGTCAATACTTTTTTATCAAAATTTAAGAGTGCAATGGGTCTATAATTAGCTGGATCAGTCTCAGGTTTTCCTTTTTTCAAAATTACACAAATATTTGCATCATATAGGGAATCAGGAAGTTTCTTCCTTTGGATTGAATCCTGTAGCATTCTCAGCATATACGGAGCAAGCCTCTTACTAAAAGCTTAAAAAAATTCACAGCCAAACCCGTCAGGGCCTGCAGTTTTCCCAGATGGAAAAGCATGAATTGCCCCTAATAAATCTTCAATTGAGAGTTCCGATTCTAGATCAGACCTAGAGAATTCACTAAGTTTAGGAAGACTCAATTTAGAAAAAAAAACTATCGTAATTAGGGTCTGTATCTTTAACTTTAGATGTATATAATTCAGAATAAAAGTCCCTGAAACATTCATTTATCTCTTTTGGATTAGTTATTAAACTGCCCGCTTTTGATTTTACCATATGAATCGCCGCCTTAGCTTGTTCTCCCCTCAATTGCCTTGCTAGCAACCTGCCCGGTTTGTCCCCCAATTCAAAATTCTTCTGCTTGAGTTTGAGGACAAGGTTACTTATTTGAGCATTCAGGATTGAATTATACTCGTACTTTAATTTTAAAATTTTGTTATAGTCCGATTTTGAGAGTGACACTCTATATGCTTGTTCGAGCACTGGTAACGTTTCTTCTATTTTCCGAAGGCGTTTTTTCGAAGCCTGTTTTTTGGATGACTCAAACGATATGATATGGCCTCGCATAACAACTTTAAATGTTTCCCACAAAGTCGAATCTGAAACCTCTCCATTGTTGTTAGTTGCAAAAAACTCTTCTATTTTTTCAGCTAAATAAGGTATAAAAGTTGAATCTTTGATTAACATTGGATTGAAACGCCAACAGTAGTTTTCCTTTGGCAAAACACTATCTAGTTGAAATGTAACTGGACTATGATCAGATATTAATATATTATGATATTTAGTGTTGCTAATACCAGAAACCAATTCAGACGTTACCAAAAAGTAATCAATTCTAGTTAGGGATGGGCCGATACCACTTTTTCCAGGCCGAGTCCGATACCGATACTTTCATTTTTGGTACTCGCCGATACCGATACCATAACCGATACCTGTATTTTTATTTTCATTTAATTTAATTCATGCATTTGTCATTTTTAAATGTATTGGTAGAGAAACCAAAAGAATGTCAAATCATATTTGTTTATTAAATGTAAACTTAATTTGTTCATCAAATATATTTAATGCACTGCATATTCATTACTGTATAAATTAAATATAGATGGATCTTTTTGTGAAGTTACAAAAAAAGGTAGCCTATTTAGTCAAGAGTTAATCCTTTGTCTGGTTAACATTAAAACACAGCAGCAGATTAATTCAACTGCTGCCCCTTTAAGACCGAACGCACGGAACCCATTTGAATTATACTGTCTACGTTCACTTGACATATAATATACTTTGTTTACTAGGATACTCGCCAAGACGGGCGTTTTTACATAGTTTTGTGTGAATTCATCCGTACAAGCGCAATAGTGAAATAATTCCACTCAGTGTTCGCGCGCTGTCTGAGGCGATGGTTTTCGGGGCGCGCGCTTTGGATGTTTGAAGTTCATGTAACTTCTTGACCTGCAAATGTCCTGTAATAATGTCGTTAAACATAAATAAGGTAACAGTTCATGTTTTACTTACATATACGATTTAGTTTTAATCCAAATATACGTGCCGAGTGAACGATCAGCAATCCAGAGCATTCAACAGAAGTGCGCGCTCTCTCTCTCTCTGGTCAGTTAATGTTAATAATAAGCTACATGCCTTGTTTTACATTCTTTGCCATTGATATCCGACTGAACTACAAACTTTCCACTGACGTCTGATGCGCTCGACCAGCTCGCGTTTCGGTGCCGCGGCGCGCTCAATCCACTGCGCGTTTTTCTCTAATCAGCTCGCGCACCACAGCTATATAGGCGTTACTATATTTTGTTTAATATTTCACTAATATGATACATTTACTTCATAGACAGCCTTCTTTTTTATCCCCATTATACTTTCTGTTGTCAGTGCTTCTTTGTCTGGACACAAACACTGTACACACGCTGCCTGGTAGGGCCTATCGGTTGTTGGTATCGGGGCGTTTTTACGAAAAAATCTGAGTCATCTAAATTGGGGCCATAAATATTAAGCAAAGTTATGGGAAGAGAATTGATATGTCCAGATACCATTATATATCTACCCTGAGGATCAGCAACCATGGATGAAAATCGAAAATTAACATTCTTTCGGAAAATAATGGCTACACTAGCTTTGAAATTGAATGGGGCTGTTACCGGTTTCAGTCGATACTGTTTTACAACAAATGCGAATACCGGCTCGCTCAGGTTAATTGGTTCACCACTGTCATTCGGTTTGAATCCGAAGTGCTCCCACACTGCAGCTGTCGCGTTTGGCTTTGAAACCAATTCCATGTCACAACTTGCGTCTCGTCTTTTCGCTCTTCTCAGCAGTCGCCTCAAGCACTCCCGCCTTCCCACACAAAGTCCATGTGACTGACAAGCGCTGCCTCCCCACACAAAAGACAATGCAACTGACAAGAGGGTTCACTTCTCCTACGCTAAGGAAACGAGAGTTGACATTCAGTCGCGGATAACAAACAAGTATGCAAATGAAATTATCGCGGCTAGAAAAATTATCGAGGTCATTTTTTTTATCGTGCGATTAATCGATTTATCGCGACAGGCCTAAGCTAAATTCAGTTTGTTCATACAGCAATCATGTCTCTTCAGAAAATTTGCAATAAACCACTAGATTATGAACTTTCTGAAGCATCAAAAAGGTAGTTGCATGAACAGTCAATAGAGGGACAGAAATCTGTCATATTTAACTCAAAATATCTTTCACGAGTTTACATGTTAATGAAATCTGATGTAATATTATAATGCGTATTTGGCTTGCTGTCCGGGGCGAGGGCTCCGAGCTCAGAATTCGGCCCGACCCCAGAGTACTCCCCCCATAACTTTTAGAGATCATAGGTATCTATGAACGGACCCAGCCGAATGTGGGGTGACGGGGTGGTGGTGGGATGCTGAGAAATTAGTCATGAGACAGGAGGTAAGGGAAGGCTTTATTTATACTGGCTCCTTCTTGTGCTGATTGGATGATTACCTGAACATGCTCCTCCCGAACTTTGTTACATAAAACTTCATTTATTTCTGTTTTGAAAATGAACTAAAGTCGTACAGGTTTGGAACGACAAACGAGTAAATGCCATAATTTTCTTTTTTTACATTTTAAATAGTGAACAAATTAGATTTCTATAAAACAATTAAAACTCATCACCAACAAAATCTGAACACTTTTAAAGAAACTGTCCCAAAACCTCTAAGGTATATTCCAATTATTTCTTTAGTATCTCAGTTTTAAAGAATAAACGATTCACATAAGGAAGGCACATTCAACCTCAACACTCGACGTCTGTGAACAATTTTGAATTCTGAGTGTTTTAAATTATAAAAGTACTTTTTAAGTTGTGAACCATTGAAGAGAGATTCCTGATGTCCAGCTCCAAAAAGATCTTCAGAAAAACTGGAAAAGTGAATTTTAGTTCCCTTTCAGTCGAGAACGTCAGACGTAGTCGACGTCGACTGAATGGGGATTACGCCAAAGAGTATAGAAGTACCAACAGGCGAAACTCAATAGAACGTTCCATTGCAACAAATGCACCCATGCGCAGAGCTGCAGCTCCGCCATTTTGGACTGAACGCAACACAGCTGTCATAGAATTGAAAAATACCGGTTCCAATTCAAAAGCAGTTAAGGGAACTAAATAGTAGTTTCTAGTTTTTAATATCTCTATAGCAGACATCCCAAGTCTCCCGGAAGTTCCCGCAAATTAGCTAAACTCTCCCGGGTGAGGGAGCGAGATACCTTGCGTGTGTACCTCATCAAGCGCATGTAAGATCCTGATTGGCCTGTTTCGGTAAGTCAACCAATCAATTGTCAGTGTGGGGGGTCTTTTATTTCTTCTCCCCAACCTAATTAATCAGTTCAGTGTAGCTATCTAGAAGAGTGTCGAAACGAAAACGAGAGTAAAAGACAAATTCTTTCGTTTACTTTACAAGAGGGGATACCTCCCTGAAATTACCTTTTGCAGATTGGGATGTCTGCTATAGCCTAAACTAAAACGGCGTGTTGAATAATGTACAACAAAATAATGCTTATGGATCGGTCTATAATTAAACTATTTATTTAAACAAGAGCATGAAGCTGTCAAATGGGCTATTTATTTACCCCAATAACTTTTGGGGATAACTCCCGTTTTCATACACAGTACAATTTTACAACACCAGTAACAACAGCCCATGTTCCTCATGAAATGATTGACAAATTCCTTGAAAAAGCCAAAACACAATGAACTGTGATTAGGTGAAAGGGACAAAACATTAGTCAAGAGAGAATATTTAAGTAATAGAAGATCATCACAAAATTAACAGTAATAAAATTGGTGATGGTATAGATCACCACATAATTTCTGCCTGCATTACACACAACAAATCAAACATTGTGTAAGTGCACATTTACTACAAATAAAATGACAATGGAAGTATATTAGCTAGTTTTATTATAATTTAATTAATCTTGACTGATAAAAAACTTTGTACAACACATGTTACATTTGATACAGAAAGAGAGAGTTAAAGGATAATTCCGGTATTTAACACCTTGAGTCTATATTGTAGTTTGTTTTGGATGAACAAGAGTGGTGGACAACATTTTTTTGACAATGGTTCCTCTCTCGAGTTTTTGACTATAAAAGAATTGGCCATGGACCCATTTAACATGGGAGTCAATGTGCATGTCCGAAAATGTCATTAAAACAACCTTTAACATTATTTTTCAAAACTGTGCAACTCACCGAGTGGTTAGTGATGTTAGTTGGTGTTCCAGAAACAAAAAGTGTTGCGAAATACAGTTTCTGTCGTGTTTTATTCGTCATTTTGTAAAATCCCATTGTTGAAAAAATAGTTCCACTATAGCAAAATAAACGGATTGGAATCATATATTGCGACGATATATTGTTTATAATCATCAACGAACACCATTAACCACTCGGTGAGTTTAACAGATTTGTAAACGAACATCATTGGCTGTTTTAATGACATTTTCGGACATGCACATCGACTCCAATGTTAAATGGGTCCATGGCCAATTATTTTATAGTCAAAAACTCGAGAGAGGAACCATTGTCAAAAAAAATTTGTCCACCACTCTTGTTCATCCAAAACAAACTACAATATAGACTCAAGGTCTTAAATACCGGAATTATCCTTTAATGTACAGATTTACAGATGACTTGGCTTTAAAAAAATTATTTTGCGCTTCTGTTTGGGCTGTGAGAGTTGTCGATTTTGGGTCCGTAGTATATGATGGATTCTGACTCTATTAAATAGTTTCACCATGTATACAAGAATGTTTTTGCACTTTTCCTTGTCACACACAACTTCCCTGCACTCACTGTTGTACACCTCCATGCCGCTATTTAATAGCTTCCTTCCCAGACCAACTGTGTGGATGACTGACCTGATTTTTCTCCTAAAGTTTGACTCTAGGGCTATGATGAAATCTACCAGTTCAGTGCTGGGCACTTTTAGGCCTTTCTCCCTCAAAGTGAGGTCAGTGTATTGTTTTTCTTTCAAAAAAGTGTACCTCAAATCAGGGATAGTGGAAACAGCTGTAGTGAAAAGTGAACATTCAATAAAAACACCAAATTTTCACCAAATTTGGTGAAAGGCAGGCACTGATGACATTGGTGTGTTGCTCAGTACGTCCAGGACATCTTCAGGAGGATTGTCAAGCTCCAGGACAGCATTGCTGCTCTAAGAACAAAAATGATAACAATATTAGCCAAATCTACTAGTTATATTTTAAAGTATATTAAAATAGAAAATCATTATTTTAAATTGTAATAATATTTCACAATATTACTGTTGTTTCTGTATTTTTGATCAAATAAATGCAGCCTTCTTCCAAAAATATTAAAAATGGTATTGTGTCAGAACGTTTGACTGGTACTATATGTTTATATATGTAGGGTATAGGGATGGCGAAAACTAAAACATTTCTTGACCGGCCACCGAGCCTCATTAGCCGGTTGAAACCGGTTAACCAATTAGTTTAAAATATGCTACGCTATATTAAATAACCAGAGGTGTCAAAAGTATTCACATTCATTACTCAAGTAGAAGTACAGATACTAGGGTTTAAAATGACTTCTGTAGAAGTTGAAGTATCAACTCAAGCTTTTTACTTAAGTAAAAGTGTAAAAGTACATGGTTTCAAAACTACTTAAAGTAAAAAAAAGTAATAGTAATGCAAGGCAAAAAATGCCATTAAGGACAAAAGCTTAGACCGCGCCAAAGGGGCCTATAGTGCACCCCCCCTCCTCAAACATTCTAAGGCCATAATGACTATAATGTTATATATATTAAAATGTAAATGTTGAAAAACTTGTGAGGCACTAGGCTACCTGTTTCAGCCGCATATAAGGATTTTGGATATTGCCATCTTTGTGGGGATATTTTGACACTATAATGGTTGCGCCCACACACACACTCTCTCTCTCCCACACACACACACTCTCTCTCTCCTCTCTCTCTCTCACAGACACACGCACGCACTGCACTCTCTCTCTCTCTCACACACACACTCTCTCTCTTCTCTCACACACACACACTCTCTCCTCTCTCTCTCTCTCTCTTTCTCTCTCTCTCACACACACACACACTCTCTCTCTCTCACACACACTCTCTCTCTCTCTCTCTCTCTCTCTCTCTCTCTCTCTCTCTCTCACACACACACACACACTCAGTCTCCCTCTCACACACACGCACACACTCTCTCTCTCCTCTCTCTCACACACACACGCGCGCACGCACACACACACACACTAACGAATATGTTTGCCACTTATCCCGCGATTGTCATACAGTAGGCAATATTGTAAAAACGGCTGTCCTCAAAGCAATTTGACGCGATTTGCCCCGTATTCTTGGGCACAAAACTGTTGATTAATTTCTCCCTCGCTTACCGCATCTATAGGTTTCCTTCGGAGGAGTTTTGCCGCTTCCCACAACCAAATGTAACTACAGCGCGGACAGCCTCTCACAAGTTAGAAAGAAAACACAAAGCCAATCAGTTTAGCGATGTGTGTTCAGGAGGCGGGACTCAGATCTATTGTATAATTGGCCATTTTTTGAACGACGACAAGCCAGAATGAAAACAAGCGGGAATGAAAACAAGCAGAAATGAAATAGGAGTAACGAGGCTATTTTTAAAATGTAAGGAGTAGAAAGTACAGATAATTGCGTGAAAATGTAAGGAGTAGAAGTAAAAAGTCGGCTGAAAAATAATTACTCAAGTAAAGTATAGATACCCAAAATTTCTACTTAAGTAATGTAACAAAGTATTTGTACTTCGTTACTTGACACCTCTGGTGTTAGCCTGTAGCCTTTACTTTTCGCAAACCTTGTGAGCGCGCAAACCCAAACGCTGTGACCTCGCACCAAATGTTTTTATTGGGTTATTAAGTACAAACAGGCGAGTTATGAAAAATTGAGTGTGAGGGATTTGCTCACTTCACACTAAAATATCTTGGAATGAGATGGCTAACTGTAGTAACGTTTAGTCCACTGTCTATAATAGCCTAATTTAGAGATCACTTTTTTTTTTTTTTGCCGACTACCGACAACTTTGATCGGTTAACGTTGATACGGTCAACCATCGGTTAACATCCCTAGTACGTAGCACCATAGGCGTCGATTTCGGTGGGGACGGTGGGGACGTGTACCCACCAGATTTCGTCATGAGTCATTTTGTACCCACCACTTTTTAGGGTTGCTATAGGGCTGTAACGATACACCAAACCCACGATTCGGTTCGTATCACAATGTTTGACCCACGATTCAGTTCGTATCACGATTTTTTGGGGGATTTAAAAAAAAAAAAAAAAAAAGAAAAAAAAAAAAAAATCGGTGCTGATGCAGTGGTGACCCGTTCATGTAACATATAAGGGTGGCGCTCCCAATGAAGCACCTAAAAGCTGTCACAAAGAACTGGCAAAAGTAATCTGAATATGTCAAATATAGCAAGGAGTTATTAATAAACAAGTGTTTTCTGTGTCGCTGCAAAGATGAAGTTGACGATGAACGCGGCAGAGATAAATGCACATTTCATTCGGATTAGTTTTCTTTCGATTTGAATTGTTCTGTTTAAAAATTATGATTTAAAGCGTTCTGAAGAGAATAGATATATTTCTCAGGTCTGTGAGGCAAGTAGGCTGTGCTGAGTTTCGGTTCATTTATGAGACGAGCTCCAGTTCATGCGCAGGCGCCTCCGTGTCGTCGTGATATCTATTATCTGCTTTACTTATTTATTAAATCCAGGCAATTGGTTGATGAAACATTGATTAAAATTAAGAAACAATTAATACAAAACGAAATTCACTTTAAAGAAAGGCTTTGTGCTTTCTGATTGAGGCCTGTGAAAGTTTTAAAGCATATTTTAGTGCCGATTTCAGAGCGGTCACGTCCGTAACGTTGTTTTTTCCTCATAAATGCGAACTAAATAAAATTATTAATAAAATTAATATTTTATGTTCCGTGGAGCTCGTTTTATTTTTTTCTCACATTTATATTAATTTCTGCTCAAATAATGAGTGTATGGAGGAATATAGGCTAGCTTATTCCGCGCTCAATCGCATGCATAAATATTGCCGCAAAGCACCGGCAAAAGCAGGCTATATGATATATGTCTGAAAAACCTTGAGGCATTTTTATTGTTTATTAAAAAAAATATATTTCTAAATCAGTGTCGGCTCCAAACATATCTATATAGATCTCCACTGTAAAGTGGATGCCCCTTTAGATAGAAATGCACCTTATGGATTACAGCCTAATCAGCCGGTATTTACTTTCGATTCAAATTTTTTCGTTTAAAAGTGGATATTTCGAGCTTTATATAGAAATATTCATCACGTTTTTGAGGCTATACACTGCATTTCAGTTCATTATTGAGATGCGCTCCAGTTCACGCCAGGCTATAGCGTGCCCTGTTTGTTTTATTTTATTTTACAAAAGCACAACGTTTTCTTGAAGTTGTGAGTTTACCCAAATAAAAGTAGGCTACTTGCGACTGATGCGTTATTCCTTTTGGACCTCAAAAAAGATTGAGTATTTAAAGTTGTTTCCTCTGTTGATAGGAAAATGCAAGTGTTCGCGTCGACGCCTGCCATGCAGTGCGCGCCCTACACTCCGCACACACACTTTGGATACGCACCTAATATCGGCTAATAGCGAACATTTATCTAGGTTAAAGTTAGAGCGAGCTGCCATGCCAGATGGATAAGTCCTTTTCATGTTTAGTTTAACAAATCAAATCATGCATTTTCTACCTACCGCGAGTAAGCGCTGCACCAGTTTGAAAAAGGTAAAAGCATAATGCGTAGCGAGGGGCCCCACTGATGTTGCTGCGTCTTTGAATATTTCTGATTGTTTAAATGATCAGCCCTCCGCCACGGAATGCCATACTAGGTTTTTGTGAAACGCCGCCACTGCTTGCAGAGCTTACATTAGAGCTTCAGGACATCGTCTTTCAAAACATGACCTAGCGAAAGAGAAAAAAAAATGAATACGTCATTGTACCCAGCACTTCTGAAAATGCACTTCCGAATGCGTCTCTGTCCCCAGCACATTTCAAACCAAACTGACGCCCATGCGTAGCACTGTGGTCTTGTGAGGCACAACATTTAGTTTAGAGTTAAGCCGGATACTCGGCTGAAACGAGTATCCGGTACGGATAAAGCACTTTTGCCGAGTACGAGTATTATACGAGTAATACGAGTCAATATCTGTGCTCGGATTGAATAAATAAAAATCCTCATTAAGTAGCTGAATGTGTGTCTGCGTTCTGTGATAGGCTCGTCACAGCGCCCCTCCCCTACACATACAGATTTATTGTGTTGCTGTGTCCCGCTCTGCTCACTCACACACAGAACAGCTCTCTCTCTCTCTGTCTCTCCCTCAGTCACTCAGGTTCGCGGGTCTTTTCCGTTAACTTTTAGGGTTTTCTTCAGCTTCAGGTTTGTTTTTTAATTCGGTTTGTAGTACTTACTTATTAACCAGTAGAGTTCTGGTAAACGTGGTGTTTGTTCAGACGTGGTGCTTGGTAGAATGCGACTCGCAACGTCTCTGCCTGTCGGAGATTTTTTTTTTTTTTAACTGTCAGCTGGCTTTACAGGTGTCTTACACTTTCTTCCTGTTTTTCATAAAAAAAATAAAGGAAGTAGTGGTATAAAACTATATTACAAATTAATTAGCTATCTAAACACACACACTCTCTCTCCCTCTCTCTGCCGGTCATCTGAGTTTTTTTTTTTTTTACCGTCTGCTGCAGTAGCACCTCAATGCAGTACATAAGATCCAAGGGGCGGAGTTGGATCCAGATCCGAGGGGCGGAGTTGGATTTCCTCCCACTGCACTCTGATTGGTCGACAGGTTCCTAGCGTTTCTCACAGGTTCGCGTTTAAAGTCTGTGTAGAGAGAATCATAGAGAGAATGGTGTCGTCTTAGCGGCCCCTAATTTAATTAAAGCTGCAAGCAGCCTTACAGGGGCCAAGCCTTCCAATGGTCCCATGGGTTCAAAAAGTAGTTAAAAATACTTTGCTTTCAAAATAGGGATGCAAACGATTAATCGACGATCGATTTATTGTCGATAATACATTTATCGATCATCGATTAAGCAGGTTTATGCGCGTGCGTGCTGCTCAACCGCGAAACACAAGCGAGCGCGCCGGAGTTATGTTTGGGACTATTTTACACCTTCATCATCATGACTAAGTTTTCGTGTGCATTCGCAGCCTTTTGTTTTGTGCAAATGTAAGTTGCAATAGTTTATTATGTAACGTTACGCCTATCTATATCTGATTTATCTCATATTGGATGCATTTGGTTAAGAATTGTTGAAGCGTGATCTTTAGCGCGCGCAGCTCAAACGGCAATGCACGACTAATAATGACTATTGGGACTGTCATATTACATAACATTATAAAGAGAACAATAGTGTAATAAAACATTGTGAAGTATTTGGGTTTAGTTGCCGTGTCGCGTTGTTCCAGGAAGAGCGCGTCCACAACATGAGTCATTCTGAATGGCACGTAACTCAAGTTCATTTGTGCATTCACGTCATTTTGTGCAGATATAATTTGTAATATCATGTTTATTTTGTATATATCTGACTAATCTCATATAGGTTGTGCTTCTTAGAGTTAAATAACGCGCTAGCAAAGTGCTCAACGGTTATTCATTCAGCGCGCGCCGCTCAAGCAGCAATGCACGACTAATAATAACGATGCTTAATTTGGGACTGTCATATTACATAACATCAGAACACTATTTTATTAAATCGTTGTGAATTCATTGGGTTTAATTGCCGTTTTCAGTGCGTTTCAGTGCACGTCTAACGTTACAACACACTGCAAGCACGCATCTGAGGCGGCGTTGGTGACACGTTGTATTATTAGTCGTTGTTACGAACCCATCAAATGAATTATGGATCAGCATAACATATAAAAGACCACAGAGATTCGGTGACAGTGATAATAAATAATTTTAATCAAATAATGCGTCTTGGCGTAGGCAGAGCATGGTGGCAAAAATAAGCAAAACATAAACAAAAGAAAACCCTGACCCACACTATTCTTCAAAGCAGATGAAACTTGCCTGCCTCCCGTTCAAAACAAAAGACAGAGTTTGTGTGAGTCTTCCGGGTCCTCTTTCTCCTGCTCTTCACTAAACTCTACTAAATAATATGCAAAAACCCATCACCAGTTACCACCAGCTCTAAATAAATATAATAAACAAAAAGCAACAAACAGAACTCCCATATCGGGATCGTGCTTGTGAACCCAACATTAAATCAAGCTCTAACAAATTCCAAAAGGAAAACAAAGGCCCAGCACGCAGCGGAGCTAGAGTGCTCCGTCTGCCACCAGGAGCGGATGGGAAGTGAGAGCGACCCACGGTCTCCAGACTGGGCGTCTTTAAGGCAGTTGGCCCGCCCACAATCACAGCCGGCGGGACCTCACGTGACCTGTATAGAAAATTAAAAACAGTAACACGTAACAGTCGTTATAGTTGATTATTAAATAATTCATTGAATTATCATTCACATCGAAACATTTTACAATCCTACTAGCCCTTTATTTGGATTAAAAGCCATTCTCATTCATTTGGTGAGAAACATAGCGTTTTTAACAAACCCTGTCATGCCTGTTGGCCATATGCACTGCAGCAGACGCATAATTGATCGTTAATTTAAATTACGATCGATCATGGGAATTTGTGAAAATCCCTTCAGTTCTATATTTGAAGTTTCCAGGTCTTGTAATCTTACTGTTACCTTTCTCAGACCAAGCATCAATAAGTGCTGCTGCTAATGTTTCAAGTTTTTTAAGTAGTTTACCAGATAGATTATTATATGTAGACTTAAAGGGGTCATGACATGTTTTATTTTATTTTATTATTATGTTCCCTTAGGTGCAAATATAGTATTACTATAGTTTTTTTTTCCAAAAACTTTTAAAATGTAGTGATTTATGACCTTTTCCCACCCTGTTTCTCATCATCTGATTCAAACAGTCTGTTTTGGGGGTGTTTCCCCTTTAAGAGTTCAGTGTTAACGCCCACTGTAATGATTGGCTAACGTCAGTGCCTATGCATCGATTATTAACGCCCCCAGCCAGAACATTTGCGGATCAGCGTATTTAAAAAGTAGTTTAAAGTTTTAAATACATTACTTTAGGGCTGGGCGATATGGCCCAAAAAAAATATCACGATATTTTTTTTTATATCAGTCGATATCGATAATTATCGATAAATGTCAAATCTTTATTTATTTCAAGTTTAAAGACAGATTTGTACTCCTAAGTGAAAGCTGTAGAAACCAGAGCGTTGTGTTTTTAAACTACTCTTTATTGTCAGAACATATCATGACAAACACTTGCCAAACAGGTGAACATTCACAAATCCGAGGTAGAACATTCAAACATTTGACATTTTTCCTTAACAAAATAAATATCTTTATTTCAGTAGTATTAGCTTGAGTTAGGATGCAGATTTACTTTATACAATTTATGTTCATTAACAAAACCAGTAACATCTGTTAAAAAAAAGTAACAACATTATTTTTATTTGGTAAAATGTAATATTCTTTAGTTTTATTAAAATTAACCATTGGTCATCCAGCATCATGCATTTAGATCATGATAACGCTAGTTACGCATGTAACTGTGGTTCTGTGAATTCTGGATGACCGCCAGAGGCAGTGTAAACACTATGGATTATCGCAGCGCCAGCCAGATAGGTCGAGAGAATATACCAACAAAGTCACGTGGCGTGACGTATGCTGAGCCCTGGAGGTTATAGGCTACAGTAGCTCAGCACTCTACCTCGGTACGCCTTTCTCGCGCATTCCGAGTGACTGAGAACTCTGGCGGTCATCCAGAATTCACAGAACCACAGTTACATGCGTAACTAGCGTTCTGTTTCATTCTTACTGACCGCCAGAGGCAGTGTAAACACTATGGATGACACATACCAACATAGTCATGAGGAATGCCACCCACCTGATGAAATTAAGGCTGCTCCAGAAGAACCGCAGAACTAACGGCATGATGAGCAGCAACGTTGACTTTATAAAACCGGGCAAACGTGCATGGAGAAGTCCAGGTAGCAGCAGTGCAGATATCCACCAGGGAAACTCCTCTGAAAACAGCCCATGAAGATGAGATGGCCCTAGTGGAATGGCAAGTTAGTCCCCAGGGCAGTGGTCTCCCTGCTGCCTTGTAAGCCAGTGTAATGGTCTCTACTATCCAGTTCGACAACCTCTGCTTCGACACTGGAGCACCTTTCTTCGCACCACCATAGCAGACAAATAACTGGTCCGTCTGTCTAAATTGAACAGTAGAGTTCACATAATACTTCAAGGCACGAACAGGACACAAAAGTTGGGCACTTGAATCAGACCCTGAAGAAGTCTGAAAAGACGCCAGTTCAATGTGCTGATTTATGAACTGAGGAAGAAGGACCTTCGGAAGAAAAGAAGGATTGGGTCGTAGAACCACCCCGGAATCATCCGGTAACCAACGCAAGCACGGTTCGCTAACAGACAGCGCGTGCAACTCACTGACCCGTTTCGCAGTAGCAACAGCTAACAAAAAAGAAGTCTTCAAGGACAACATTTTAACGTCAATGCCTTGCAAGGGCTCAAACTGGGGTGAACACAGGAATGCAAGCACAAGTGACAAATCCCACACAGGAAAACTAGGATTCCGAGCAGGGTTCAGACGGCGCGCGCCCTTCAGAAAACTGCAGACAAGACTGTGAGAGCCCAGCGAAGAGCCGCCAACTGGAACATGATACGCAGAAATCGCAGCAACGTATACTTTCAACGTGGAAGCTGCTTTTCCTTCCTCCAGTAAGCGTTGAAGAAAGCTTAAGATATTCGGGATGTCACATTTTGCAGGATCAAGCCCTTGTTCCTCACACCATGTAGAAAAAAGCTTCCAACGGGAAGCATAAATCTGCCGTGTGGAAGAAGCCCTGGCATTAGAGATGGTGTGAATAACAGCAGGGTCACAATGCTCCAGGGAAGGATTTAGCCCAATGGCCAGACCCAAAGCTGCAGACGTGCCGGGTCCGGGTGCCAGACACTGGCCTCCAGCTGGGAGAGGAGGTCCTTCCTGGGGGGAAGCTTCCATGGATTCCCTGTCAGAAGTCTCAGCAACAAAGGAAACCATGGTCTGGCTGGCCACCGTGGTGCCACCAGCAACACTCTGTGCTTGCGCAGGGAGATCCTGTGCAACGTCTCCCATAACAGAGGGATAGGTGGAAACGCATATAGCAGGCAGTTCGGCCATTCGTGAGACAGCGCATCCTGGCCCAGGGGGCTGGACACTTCTGTTCTTGCGAACCATAATCGGCAGTGGGTGGTCATCTCTGAAGCAAAAAGATCCACCTCTGCTCTTCCAAATCGTAGCCAGATCTCCTGCACTACAACTGGATGAAGCCTCCATTCTCCTGGGTGTACTTGATCCCTGGAAAGAGCATCCGCTGTCTGGTTGCACACTCCTGGAATATGAGCTGCCCTCAGTGAAGCGAGTCGTGGCTGACACCAAGTCAGGATCTCTTGAGTCAGCTGTAGAGACCTGCGGGATCTCGTGCCGCCCTGGTGGTTCAGATGGAACACCGTTGAGGTATTGTCGGACCGAACGAGAACATGGCGGCCTGCCAGAACCGGCATGAAGTACTTTAGGGCCAAGAACACTGCTCTTAGTTCTAGCAGGTTGATATGTTCTGTGGCCTGGATCGGTGTCCAGCGCCCGCAAATACCCCTCCGATTCCACGTTGCTCCCCATCCTGTGAGGGAAGCGTCTGTCGTGACCAACTCCCGACGAGAGGGAACAACACCCAGGGGCACTCCTGCCTTCAGAAACTCTAACTGTCTCCACCGCCTCAACGCACATATGCAACGGTGAGAAATCACAACCAGTCGATGGCGATGCCTGGTGGGATCTAGCCGCAAACTGTTGTTCCATAACTGGAGTGGCCTGAGGTGGAGTAAACCCAGGGGAATCACCACTGTAGCCGCTGTTAACATCCCTATCAGTCGTAGGACCACCTCGTACTGCAAAGACACCCCCGGGCGAAAGCGAGCCAAAAGTTGCAGAATGTTCGTCACACGTTCCTGAGACAGGGAGGCAGACATTAGACAGGAATTCAGGGTCATTCCTATGAACGTAGTGGTCCGTGATGGAATCAGACGGCTCTTTTTCTCGTTCACAGAAAACCCCAGCTTCTGCACATGTCTCAAAAGCAGTCTGGAGTCTTGTACAGCCTGCCGCTCTGTTGGGGCACAGAGAAGCCAGTCGTCCAAATAAGGAAGAATACGCATGCCTCTCATCCAAAGAGGAGACAGAGCTGCGCTCACACACCTTGTGAAGACGCGAGGAGCAAGGGAAAGGCCAAAGGGTAGCACTTTGAACTGATAGGCTTGATTCAGGAAACTGAAACGCAGAAACTTTCTGTGATGTACAGCAATTGGGACATGAAAGTAAGCATCTTTCAGGTCGACACTTACAAACCAATCGTCTGCAGTCACAGACCGAAGAACATCGGCTGTGCGCAGCATTCGAAAAGGAAGGACCTTCAGGAACAAATTCAGAAGCCTCAAATCGAGAATTGGGCGGAAACCACCGTCCTTCTTCGGAACAAGAAAATATGTTGAATAGAACCCGTCTCTCTGAACGAGGGGATGAACTTTTTCTATGGCTCCCTTCTCTAACAGTGAACAAATTTCCAGAGAGAGAGCCACCGCGCGAACCGCGTCTCTGACAATCGTAGGAACAATTCTTGAAAATCTGGGAGGCCGACGTCGAAACTGTAGAGTATATCCCCTGCTCAGAGTCGCCAACACCCAGGGGTCTGCTGTGTTGGATCTCCAGTACTCCAGTTGATCTATTGAAAAGCGATCGACCGCCGGCCTGGCTGTCTCAGGCTTTATGTGTACGATTTTTAGTGTTCGCGGGGGGACGCTGACGGGGTCCTCCTGGAAACTGTCGATGAGGTGGGCGAAAAACTCTCGCCTCTTCAGGAGCACGAGGTCTCTGAGGGGGCTGTGACTGAGGTGTAGCATGCCGGCGGAAACGTTGCTCCGATGTGGCATAGTGCTGTCGGGTCTGAACCGCTGGCATCCTAAAGGTAGGGTTGCGCTGCACCTGTGTCAGTTGACGAGTAGCTTCAGACAGCTTTATCCTCTTTTCCAACAGTTCCGGAACATTTGGACCAAAAAGATGCCCGGGAACGAATGGAAGTTCTCTCAAGGTTTTCTTACAGTCCTCCGGCAGTCGTGCTTGGGCAAGCCACACTTGGCGGCGGGCTGCCAGAAGCGTGGCTGTAAGACTACCCAGCTCGCGGGTCACATGGCCTGTTGCCAACAGAGCAGTTTGCAGAAATTGTGAAACAGAGGGATCCGCATTCGCAGGTTCCAGCGTACTGGTGGCAGCAAGAAGTAACTGGCAGATTGTGTTTTCTGCTCGAGTAATGTAGGCAACAGACTCGTATGCCTTTTTCAGCAAGGAAACCGTACGACCGCATTGCGCACTGGGACATCGCACATTCCCTCGCAGAGCCTCATCAGGAGACACCACCAAAGCTGCCACAGGCTGCTCTATTTCTGGAGCACGACCCACCCCGATAGAATCTGCTTCAGCCATAGATGCTAGCGTTCGAGCAATCTTAGAGCGCTGTTTAGGCGGACCAGAACCAGTGAGAGCATTTGAGAATTCAGCCACAAAATCCTTACATGGTGGCATGGCAAAAGAAGTTGCTGCTGTGTTCTGTCTGAAAAACACATTTGTTTGGGCAGATTGGACAGGTGACTCATCAAGTCCTAGACGAGCAACTGCCATTCGAAGCACATCCAAAGTATCATCGGAGGAGGACTGGGCTTGTCCAGACGACTGAACTGAACCCCCACTAGACCCCTCCGCTGCTGGGTAACCAGTGAAAACAGCCTGAGGTGATGGTTGTGCAGCAACATCCATAGTATCCCCATGATCATGAAAAAAGGAATCTGAAGCACTTGTAGAAAGCACATCAAACTCTGAACGATGAGAAAAACCAGGGAAATCAAGAGACTCTTCCCCAGCTCCCTGATTCTGAACATTCTCATCCTCCTGTGTCAGCTTCACAGGTGTAGCAGATGAGACAGGCTGAAGCGAGTGAAGCAGACGTTTCAGCTCTGCCATCTCTGAAGAAAGCACCGACACCGTCATAGAAAGTGAACTTTTCTCAACACGTGAATGTTCATCACCTCGCGATTTGACTTTCTTAGATGGGGGGGGAGCACCAGCTGCCGCCGACGCTTTGCGCTTCCGAGTGCGTGAAGGGGCTGCATCCAACTGCCCAAGTTTCACTGTCGAATTAGGGTCTAACTCGGCAAGACGGAGCTGTCGTTCCGAAATAGGTAAAAGGCTGCAGTGCATGCACGGGTCCGTGAGAGCATCTCGCAGATGTTGAACACCCAAACACGACGGGCAGAAGTCATGACCGTCGTCAGGGAGAAGATGATTAGGGCACAGCTTACAAGTCAGTGGAAAACCAGTGGCGATCGAGCTGTGAGCCATAGTTACTCGTTAATAACACCTTCGGATAGCACCGTAAGGTTAAGTTGAGCAGGATGAAAAAATAATAAAAATAAATAAAACAATTACCTCGGGCAAACCGACAGGTAATACCAACAAATATCTCACGAAAAAGAAAAAAAGTCTAAAATGGCTGGCGGATTGAACCGATGGACAAATAATGTAACATGGATTCGAGGAAAAAACAGTCTGAGTAACGTTAGATATGTCAACGGGAGACCGTTAACTCAGTCGCGGAAAACACAAGCCACCGGATAGCACCGAGAGGCACAGAGTGTTACCGACGAAGTAATGTTAATATGACTCACCAAGCGCTGTAAAATAAATCCAAATCCTTGAAATTGCGTAGACGCGCGCTGTCACAGCTTGTGAGGACGAATCTCGCTGCTCTTGTAAGCTGCACTTGACAGCGCGAATAATCACTCAAAAACAACCTATCTCAACCAGGCGAGAAAGCGAAAGAGGTAGAGTGCTGAGCTACTGTAGCCTATAACCTCCAGGGCTCAGCATACGTCACGCCACGTGACTTTGTTGGTATATTCTCTCGACCTATCTGGCTGGCGCTGCGATAATCCATAGTGTTTACACTGCCTCTGGCGGTCAGTAAGAATGAAACAGAACCACAGATAAAATGTAACTTTATGGTTTCTATGGTATTTATGAAAACCAGTAGCCTAAATACATTATTAAAAACTGTAATCATATTCCATTAGTCCTTTAATACATTGTCTACATTAATAATATTATACAATTCAATATATATATATATCCCACGCACATTTAATGGTGCAGTTATATTACTACAGCAGCATACAATATTACTAGGCTAACGTTACAGTAACGTTAAATCCGTGGTGAATGATGGGAATGTGTAGACGGAGAAGCTTCTGACTGTATCGTTGCGCACAGTGCTTCTCCTGTTCGTCAGCGCGGTCTCATCTGCCTTTAAACTGGTTTAAATCACTGAGACATTTGTGTTCCTCGCTGAATACAAGCGCTTCTCACTGGATCTTGTGACCGAGACCGATCAGAGTAAACGCGTCTGCTCTAGTGAACTCGCGCTGCGCTGCCGTTTGGACTTTGAGCCGAGCGGATAAACGGTCCGTGTGGCGCGCGCGGTTCAAATGAGATTCGTTCCGCTTTTGGCGCAAAAACATTATCGAACATTTATCGAGCTCTTGATATCGTTTTATCGAGAAAAAATATATCGCGATAATTATCGTTATCGTTTTATCGCCCAGCCCTACATTACTTACAGTTTGCGTCATCGTTGTTGAGCCCAGAATAGTCGGCACGGACTTATCTTTGAGCAACAGTTTTCTGGCAAAGGCAGCATCATTTTGGGATTTGTTCTCAAAACAGTCATCATTCAAATGTATCACAAACGCTTAAACTAACACTGCCGTGACTGAGACGTCTGCAAAAAATAAAGTGCATCCATTTTCCCCTGACGACTGGATCTTTCACAGCGTATTCAAAGATGTTGTTTGTCCACAGCCAGGAACAGCACATCTGCGGCATCGTAATTTCCCTGTACACAGACCCACTCGCTGTCCGTCGACTGAACACTTGTGAGGAGCGCAGCGCGCGGGCGCGACAACGATACGAAATGAGCGTAGTTGTCTTGCGTTATAAGCGTAGTTGTCTTGTGCTGGAGGCGGTCATATGCAAACGCTGGTACGTCACTTCGTACCGTTATGTCACTTCTTACCATGGATCCAGAATGAGCTGTATTTAGAGCTTGATTAAATAAATGATTCGTTTATAATGGGGAGGACGTCTTAAGCTATGAAACTTGCAGGACGTTTTAATGGTACAAAGACCTCTTATATGCCAAAAGATCAAGGCAAATTTGGTTTCTCATGTCATGACCCCTTTAATATAGTTCAGGGTAAGCCTACCCATATAGATTTTTATTTAACATTTATTTTATGTTGCTTAATGTTTGCAACAGGTGAGCCAGTGCACAATTATTTTTTATGTATTTAAATTTTCTGTGCATAATTTATTTTGTTAAACTACATAAATGCCATTCTGTACCTTATCCCAACTGTTACAATAAAACATCATTTGAGCAATATAACATGCATTTTTGTTCAGTATATAAGCAATATTTTGCTTTTTATGTTAAAGACACTATTGACCTGTGAGAAATGTACATTCTCAGGAAAATAGCCGCTTATCAGTTAATCGATCGATAAGGTCAATCAATTAATGATTAATGAATTAATCGATAATTTGCATCCCTATTTCAAAACTTTAAAAGAAACTTTAATAACCAAAGTATTCTTAAGTCACAGAACAATTAGAAGCAACTTTTCCACCACTTAAGGCCACAGTACTTCTTGCGGTCTGTTCATGTGACTCTCTGTGGTCACTAAAAATCCCAGGATGTCTTTCGAAAGAGTAGGGGTGTAACCCCGGCTTTCTGGCCAAATTTGCCCAGTGGCCTCTGTCCATCATGGCCCCCTAATCATCCTCCTATATATAATAATTGGCTTCATCACTGTCTCCTCTCCACCAGTAAGCTGGTGTGTGGTGGGCGTTCTGGCGCAATATGGCTGCCGTCGCATCATCCAGGTGAATGCTGCACATTGGTGGTGGTTGAGGAGATTCCCCCCTTCTATGTAAAGCGCTTTGAGTGTCCAGAAAGGCGCTATATAAATGTAATGAATTATTATTATTATTATTATGTGCCACACAGGATTCAAACCCACAAACGGAACGGTTCAAGTACAGCAAGCACTGCAAGTACAGCAAGGACTGCAAGTACAGCAAGCACTGCAAGTACTGCAAGTACAGCAAGCACTGCAAGTACAGCAAGCACTGCAAGTACTGCAAGTACAGAAAGCACTGCAAGTACAGCAAGTACTGCAAGTACAGCAAGCACTGCAAGCACAGCAAGTACAGCAAGTACTGCAAGCACTGCAAGTACAGCAAGCACTGCAAGCACAGCATCACATCAATTACAGCAGAACAGCAAGAACTGTGAGCCCAGCAGCACAGCAAGCATTTAAGCACCAACAGCAGTGCAGAGCCAGAAGAACAAAAAAAGTTATTCTGGCTCTGCGATCCACAGCCCTACCTAGAATGGTTTTACTCATCATTTGTAATGTCTGTACAAAGGAGACGGGCAGCTGCGCGAAGATTGTTGACTTTATTCTGGGAAAATGTAAGCATCACCCCTTAAAAATTAAGATTACCCCAAAATGAATTGCATTGCTAGCCCACCCCAACACTTATGCACAATAATAATGATAAATGCTGGCCAATACTTAATATTAGCCTACTTTTTTATACTGAAATTTATACATTTTAGTAAAACAAGCAAAATGCAATTTGTTTTGTCATGACATAGCTATGCATGAATACACACTAGATAAATGCAGTGAACACATCTCAATTTTCAGTCAAGCAATTAATTAATGCATTATTTAATTAAATTAATTATATTTTATTTACTGACAACAATAAGAAACATGAATAAATGAGTAAAATATATAAAAAAGTAACCATCACAATAAATAAATATATACAAGTCAACAACACATGAAACAAAGCTTTATTCATTCTTAATGTTCTAACAATCACATATTTACAGGCGGTGAACCCCACACTACTGCCATCTCAACACAGCGGTTCTCATTCTTCAGCTTTATTCTGATGAATCCGCTGACCAGCGTTCCCACCTTCTCCTGTCTCTGCTGTCCATCATGAGGCCATCTTTGCCTGAGTGCACCGGTCCCTCATCACCTCACAGAGCCTGTACAGAACCTGTGAGACTCGTCTCAACAGAAAACACTCCTGTGAGAGAAGCATAGTAGAGCGAGCCTTTAACATGTTGAAAACAAGCTGGTGCTCTATTTTCTTCATGGCCAGAGGTGAGCCATGACTTGTGCCTGAGGTTGTTGCTTCCTGCGCTTCTCAATCAGAGGCAATAAGGGCCGGTGGAGGGATGGAGGGTCTCGTAAGGGCCGGTGGAGTGATGGAGGGTCTCGTAAGAGCCGGTGGAGGGTCTCATCCATGGCACCATTTCCAGGATTCAGCTCTGGGCTCCTCATACTCAGTGATGATGATATACCAGTCTGCAGAAACTTCAGAATCCTACAAAAATGCACAAAAAATAAAAAACAGACATGTTAACAGCACAATGTCATTTGATTTCTGTAATACATGTAACAAAATTATGTTACTTTTTATTTCAGGTTTTCCTTTTATGAGCTCAATAAACTTTTACATGTTGAGGTTGATGCTTATGTGTTAACTCACTTTTTATCCAACACAAATGTTCCTCAATTAATCAACAGTACCAATGGACAAATAAAACAGATAACGTATGTTTAGTTACTTTATCATATAATATAGCAGTGTTGACAACAGTAAATTCTCCTACACAATGGGACACATCACTCACTCGGATGTCTATTTCATGTTGTGATGTTCTCATCTGCGATACTTATCGACAATTTTCCTGTCAGATGTTAATAGACATTTAAAATAAGCATCTTTAAGATGTATATGGTTTATGTAAATCCAATTTAGAGACGTAACGTTGCTTACTGGAGCTCCCCTGTCATAATAAAACTTGTTTTTACAGCAAAATCACAACTGCACTATACTGTCTAATGTCTTTACACCTTCAACAGTTCAACAGGCTACAGTAGTTCAACACATGTGATTTTAACACAAGGGACCGTGTTTACTCACATTTGAAAGCACCTGCGTCGATGATCTCCGCGATGTTTGATAATGACGTATCCTCTCGCGTTGCCTCCTGGGATAGAAAAGTATCCATCCACGAGCTCTTCAGAATCTGGGCAGAAGCAGTAAGCCATCCGGGAACTTCTCGCCTACTCTTTTATGAGTACTGAGGTTTCAGACATACTACCCCTTTCACGTACTGTTTTCTCCTACTATATAGTAGGAAAGTAGGTATATTCGGACGCACTACTAGTATACGCTCGTCCGAATCTCGCGAGAATTAGTACGTCACCCAGGTAATTATCGCCTACTGTTTTATGGATACTAAGGATTCGGACATACTATTTGCACGCCTACTGCTTTTTCCCTAATATATAGTAGGGAAGTACGCGGTTTCGGACGCAGCCCCACATTTCAAGACAACCCGACCCACTTCCTGGTTAAATCCTGTCCACTTCCGGGTTAGGCCCCGCCCAGTCCGAGTATATTACAGATAATTCGTAAGGTTAACAGATACAGATAATGCTGTACTCGCTCATCCCTAATTTAGTTACTTCACATACTAATTTAGTTACTCCAGGAATTACAATAAAACAGATTGAAAAACAAAACCTTTGAATCTCCTCTCATTCTTTGTTCGGGCTGCCTCACAGCACCTTGATGGGGCATTAGCCATAGTGTTTATTGTCTCCCCTGGTGTGAATGACATTAATATTCATGGCCATCAACACGCCCACACATACAGCAGTGCTGACACAAAAACTGACTTACAAAGTTTAAATCTTTATATTGTTGTTTTGTGAAAGAGTGGTCAGAATAATTTTTACATAATTTTGTAGTAAAAATTCTAGCCTACAAGAATGGTACTCAAAAGTATTGTGGCCAACTATTCAGTATGAGTTATATGGGCTTATTGAAAGTGACAATTTTTTCCCAAAACGTACTAACCACGCATAATATTTTTTTTCTATGAAATGCTAACATATAAGTTCGATTTTGCTCACATATTATTGTAGCAGAGTTTGTGCTGAATACAGCATAATTACGAGTTGGCCAAAGGTATGTTGTAAGTAGCTGAAATAAGCACAAATGTCAGGGTATGTCAAAAACATCTCAAGGGCCCCAAAAACCCCTCAGACCCCAGAGGGTTAACCGAACCCTGTCGAGTTCCTCCATACCCTCCGGTGACGGATGTGGCGGAGTGTCCGAAGCCAGGCCTACCACTCGTATGCACTAGTGGAACTTGTGCTAGGCTGGGTCCATATGTTGAGATCCCCACGGTGATCCCATATGTGTATTCTTCCACAATACGGCTCCCTACGGCGAGCCCGTGTCTTCCCTTGGCAGAGTTTCTGCTGTCACTGTCTGGTGAGTAGTTCCCCCCGGTTAGGCTGGAGCCTCCCCAGTGACATTCCATATGTTGTACTGCCCGTCAATTCGCACAGTCCATAAGTGCAGGACAAGCGTCAGTCTACGGAAAGGACAAGAGTGCGAAAGTGTTTTTTTTCTTAATATTCAGTTCTCTTGTTGTTCAGTGTATTATTTTCCAGAAAGTAGGGCTATTTTCGATTCTTTGGTTATTTGTACTTTTTTACCTTCAAACAAATCTGTATTTTAATTAGACGCGTTCCTACTTTAAATAACAGCCGCGTCTGAAAAGTATTGCAGTTAAAATTTTATAGCACTTAACCCTCTGGGGTCTAAGGTGTTTTTGGGGTCCTTGAGATGTTTTGACATGCCCTGATATTTGTATTTTTTTCAGTTGCTTATAAATATATTAATGGTAAAGGTGTAATTACACTCTATTTAGCATGAACATGGCTATCATAATATGTGAGCAACATGTATGTACATGTTTGCATTTTTGAGAGAATATTATTTATGCGTGGTTATTCAAAAAACTCAAACTTAAATTTTCTGTTATAAGACCACAAACGACCAACTTCACATATTCCCCAATAATGGATGTTGTCGGCTAAAGTGTTTACTTCAAAATGATCTGAAAATCATCCGGGCTAATCGTTCACATTAAACAAAAGATTTATTTAAATTTTGTAAGACACTTTTTGTTTGGAAAGGCAATATGCAGGTGGGCGTGAATGATCCAACAAGGTCATGAATAATGTCCTAATTCACACCTGAGAGAAGACAAAGACCTGCTAATGCTGCATACTAATGAGCCTTTCACTAAGGCCACATTTACACATAGCCGGGTATTTAGAGAAACTAGTATTCCCCCCCCTCCGTTTTCAATAATAACATCGTGCACACAACCCGCGTAAATACGCCGTCGAGCGCCATCATAACTATGCCAAACCTATGGGCGGCAGTGTAGGGAGAAGGATAAAGCCATGCAAGCCAATCAGAATCCTCAGAATCGACAAGAGAGAACCTAAAACCCCGTTTCTCCCAGTTGACACGACAACATATAACCGGCGTTTTCAGAAATCTCCACTTTGGCCGGAGTTTTTAGAAACAATCGTTTTCTGGGATAAAAACGGCGTTTTCGTGTAAATGACAGGCCAAAACGCAGAGAAATATCTGCGTTTTCCCATCGTGTAAACGGGGCCTCAGTGTGTCACTGAGCCACAAGAAAGAATGCAAAGACAACACACACACACATACATACATACACACACACATATATACACACACACACACACACACACACATATATATATATATATATATATATATATTAATATATATATATATATATATTACTACAGAATTGGTTCAGAGTTGGAAACATCTTGAAAAAAAGTGTATTTTTCCACAAACTGTGTATGCTTGCAAATTGTATAATATTACGGTTACCGCAAAATGGCCCTCATTTATGAAAAGTGCGTACACCAAATTTCCAGCGTACACCCAAAACTACGGTGACTTTGCGATTTATCAATATGGACGTTGGCGTACGGCACGCTCAAATCCTACGCCAGCTCAGGAGGTGGTGTACATGTACGCACGTTTTGAGTTAGTGCTGAAATGCGCAGAAAAACAATTCCTAACACCAAAAAACGCACTGACAAATTAAAGATATTATATATTATGACACACTGTAACAACAACATAGAAATGATAAACTTCAGTGTTTATTTTTGTGAGTTAAGCCCGGCAGGTGTGCACGGACTGGGTTCAGTAATGAAAGGCTTTCAATGACCAAAAAATATTTCAGACTGACAAAATAATTAAAATGACATTCTTCTTCTTTTAAATAGCCTAATAATAATAATAATAACAAAGACATTCTTCTTCTAAATAACAATAAGCGTCATTAATAATCAAAATCATAATACTAATAAGAAGAATATTACAAAGTGTCATGCAATTATTCACATCATCATCTCTATTCTGCCCTGCAAAGGCAAAAGACCTTAACTCGCTAGAGTGTGAAACTGAGAAAAATGACTTTAAAGTTTCTGTTTTGTCCAGACAAAAGTATTATAGGTAGGACTCCCAAAATTTGACAACTAGTTGCTATAATGAAGAAATGTTTGTATGCAAAAAATCTTGAGCTCAAAATTGACCTTTGACCCTGGTTTGGCAGTTACTGTACTCTGCCTTTGTATCATGTGCCAAAAATAAGAAGTCGTGCAAAGGCAAAAGGCAGTAACTGACATATAATCAATATTTGCTTGCTGTCCCCCATACTTACATCCATTATAAGAACACCTAACCAAGGTCTAGTCATCATGGTATGTGTTTTAAATTATATAGAAGACCTTTGGTTGTTCCTATTTAGTGCTATAATGATCAGGATAGTACAGTACAGTATGAATGAATACAATAAATATTTCACAATAAAGATAATTTAATTATAATTGAATACAAAGGTACATTTATTTATTTAAATGCAAGATTTAGAGTAATAATTAATTAAACATTAGACATTAGAGATTACTGCTCATTCCTCATCCTCCATGTTCACAGGCAGCGATACCCAGAAGGCCCTTCTGCTGGAAGGCATAAGAGGACACAGTTTTTGAATAATTTCAATTTTCTTGCGCTCTTCAATCCCCCGGTCATGTAACCTGAGGAGAGAGGGTACATTCGTGCTGAACTTCTTCTGGAGAAAGTCCAATTCAATGAAGCTTTCATCTGTGTGGGTGAGCTTGTAAAATAAACTCCTCGACCCACGTCGCAGCTGAATTTCAGCCATTTCGCTCAACTTGTGGGCCGTCTTGACCTTCGTGGTGGAATGGCCATCCCTCCAATTCAGTACATAAGCATTTTTCAGATGTAAAGCCTCAACTTTTCCGGAGTTGGAAGTGGCCACTACACTAAAAAAGTCCTCATAGTCATAGACAGCACCGCCAGGCCTCCTCTTCATCTCCAGCTCTACCCCATGGTGAAAACTGTCGGCGCTCATGAAGGTGTGTCCCTTTTCAAAATACTTAAGTGTGATATTCTCCCTTTCTGAGGTGGCAGCATTGATGGTGCAGACTAATGTACTCAACAGACACCAGTTCTTGTTCTGGGATGCACAATTGTCCACCCAGTAGATGCTGTGTCTGACATCTCGCTCTTTCTCCAATGCCATCACATAAGCTGATGCTATTTCTTGAGCACTTCTGCCCGCCATGCCCTCATGCCAGACCACAGAGATGGTGTGTTTTTTATTCCCTTTCTTCCCCACTGAAGCAAAGGTCTCATGGTATGCCACTATACGCCGGGTGAAGATGGCAGTTTTGACTCCAGGCATGCGTGGCAACATAATAACCTTCTGGAGGTCCACACTCCTCACTGATGTGTCTCCCTGCCAGTCCTTCTCTGCGTCAGCCTGATATGCGAGTCTGCCCTGCAAAGCAGAATTTTTATGTTTGCGCCAGCGCTCACATTGCAAGCAGTCCATGACATCGTCATCACAAGCATGTTCATGCTGTTCATGCAGTAAGCACTCCTCACATTCCTCCTCTCCAAGCTTTGTGAAGCTGATGTTTTTTTGCCGCACTGCTTTTCGATATGTTTCGTAGGAGCACCTGTTGCCCTTTTCCAGCCAGTCTGCATACATCAGTTTGATGCTAATGTCACTAGGGAGGTAGCGGCGATGGGGAGCATGTTCCCTCCGATAATGACTGACAGAAGGGTGAAAAGACTCAATGTGATCCAACAATGGCTGCAGGTCCAGTTTGTTGCCCGGTGTGTGTCTCCCTCTTTGATCCTTTGGGATCCTCTCATTTTCCATATCACTTCTCATCACCGACAAGACCAGGCTGTCATTTGTTGGGTGGTACCCCAAAGTGGCCAAAAAGAAATTCTTGCAGACCTGCTGTGGAACCTGATCCTCATTTTTAAGTCTGTAAACAAAAGACCTGCTGCGTCGACTTGTTCCTTTCGGGACAAACAATCTTGCCGTTGGTAGCTGGGTTATGTTGCAGAACATAAATGCACGTTTTTCAGTGTAGTCCATGTTCCAGTACATGGCCCAAATCTTCTTTCGCCATTCCTCACTAAATTTCTCGGAACATTTTCTCCTGCATTTCTGGCCACATGGTTCCCTCATCGGAGGGGCCAAGGTAGATAGGGCTGCGTTGGTGTTAGAGGCAGGCAGACAGGCAGGCGGAGTGGCTGGGACAAGGGCCCCGGTGGTGTTGGAGGCAGGCAGAGTGGCTGGGACGAGTTCTCCGGTGGTGTTGGAGACAGGCAGAGTGGCTGGGACGAGTTCTCCGGTGGTGTTGGAGACAGGCAGAGTGGCTAAGACGAGTTCTCTGGTGGTGTTGGAGACAGGCAGAGTGGCTGGGACGAGGGCTCCGGTGGTGTTGGAGACAGGCAGAGTGGCTGAGACGAGTTCTCCGGTGGTGTTGGAGACAGGCAGAGTGGCTGGGACGAGGGCCCTGGTGGTGTTGGAGACAGGCAGAGTGGCTGGGACGAGGGCCCTGGTGGTGTTGGAGACAGGCAGAGTGGCTGGAACGAGGGCTCCGGTGGTGTTGGAGGCAGGCAGAGTGGCTAAGACGAGTTCTCCGGTGGTGTTGGAGGCAGGCAGAGTGGCTGGAACGAGGGCTCCGGTGGTGTTGGAGGCAGGCAGAGTGGCTAAGACGAGTTCTCCGGTGGTGTTGGAGGCAGGCAGAGTGGCTGTGTCTGGACTTCTGGAGAAATCTAAAAGCGCATTTAAAGAGGTATCAGGCGTGCTGTTAAACAAGTCCTCTGAACCAAATTGCGGGAAACTGATGTCCAGACAGCTATCCAGGATTGCCCATGTTTTTGTATCATCTTCTCGAACACAGTAATCCTTAAAATAGTCTGAAATGAAAATTATAATTAGAGAAATTATAATTAGAGACATGGAAATCTCAAAGATATGAATGTAAGACATTATGATATTAATTTGAATGAATAGGCCATTGACATACCATTGTCCAGAATTATCTTTTTTGTGTTTGGTGCTTCTGGACCACATTGAACAGGCTTGTCCCTACAAGGTTCTAAAATGATATGAAACAAGGAGATGATTAATACTGGTATTCTATTAATAACAACAATTGTCATGATCCAGGGGGGTGCACAGTCTCCAAATAGCCAATTCAAGTGGTAGTGACGACCCCCTGTGGTTAATGGACTATATGCTATCTAATGCACGGATGGGAGAAGTCACGTTCATTTATATTTAAATTTCTTAGTTGATTCTTTTGCCCAACACAACAAATTTAATATTTTGCATATAGGGACCTAACAAATCACCCGAGGAGGGAAGTTTAACAACAACACAACTCCATACACCCTCCATACAGGAGGGAAAAAAATGCCCATGTTTACAAACAACCTATCTGTGAAAAGAGCAGCACCTTGTGACCAAGCTGGTCAATCAAATTTAACCCTTTAACTGTCACTGTCCCATATTTAGAACAATAATATCTCAGTAAAAACCTAAAGTAATATTGACAAACTATATCATTTGAAAGCTTACAATCTCTAGTTTTCATATTTTGGTGGATGTTTTTTTAAATAAATTACTGAGGAACAGTAATTTATCAATTTGCAACAAGAATATTTCATTTTCATTAGGCGTGTTTAGGCCTTTATTTTGAAATAGCAATAAACATGAAAAATCAGGAAAGATTGGTAGAAAGCTCAGTTTGTTTTCATACCAAGATTTAAAAAAATAACACCAATTCAATTTTATAAAAAAAAGTCTTATTTTTTTTTAATCTATAAACAAAAATATTATGGATTCTCGATTTGTGATGCGACTGCCAGCTATAACGCACAAATGCTCTTTTTATGCGTTTATTAGAGGAGATTTATGCGTTTATTATTAAATCAAATACTGCCAAACCACCCATACTACTTCTGAATAGGATGTCTACTTCATAATTTGTATGAAAATTATGGAAATACTTGGTTCAGATCACTCAAAGCACATATGAAAATGGAGGCGCCCTTATATGGTCAGTAAGGAAGCTTGGCTGTCCAGTTACTGCGGCCAAATAAAATCTTACTGAAAGCTAATTTTTTGAGATATCAACCAAACATTTGGAACACAACTTGTCCATAGGTCTATTACAAAGCATTCTTGAATTACAACCATTTAAGTTTGGATAGTGATTTTCATGTCTATGCGAAAAAAGGGAGGTGGGGGGTGGTGACAGTTAAAGGGTTAAAGGCCACCAAACTGCTCAAGATGCACAGTCAACGACCTCGACTTGGATTACTGCTTTTTAATTCTGAGATAATATAGACAGAGTCAACCGAAAAAAAGTTTGAATTACTTTTACCATTTGTTAGCCTACTTTGTACGGACGTTAGCGATGATTTAGTGCTATATGGATTTGTGTAAGATCTGACATGAACACCTGCAAGAAGGAAATATGGCTCAAACACGTATGGATTGTTGTGGATACAGCAGATGACGTTACTATATGGATTATGGATCTTCCATGGATTATATCGGATTGCATGGAAAGGTAGGATGCCTGTGTATTTAATAATTGGTTTTTGGCGTCTGATGTGAGGCGAGTGTCAGTGTCAACGTTAGCGCTACGTGACACTAAATTTAGCTAGCTCCGGGCTGTCACTGACATTGACAGATCTGAACGATCGCCCTGAACGAAAATAACAACATTTATGACAACCTATTAGCATATTACCATCTATGTGGCTTGTTCACCTTGCTTTGTTTCTGATTGCATACTTGGAGCAGTTTGTCTGGCCAGCAAAGTGGTGGTAGCCTATGTTGTTCTCGTAAGCTAGCTGAATTAAGCAGAATGAAATCGAAAATGTATCATGTTTAGAATAACATTTTTGGTATGTTCTTACCTTGCTCTTGATGTCTCCGTTTCAATGCCATCTCCACCAACATTTTTCCACGAGAGTAATGGGCCATTACGCTATCACAGAGTAATAATACAAACAAGCACTCGGCAGTACACTTTATTTCAAAGATGTGTCGTGTGTATATGTTACGTGGTTTGGTGACAATTAAAGAGCGGCAAACTTTGACAGTATGACAAAACCAGAGTACAGTAACATCACAGCGGCACCGTAACATCTCTCTTGATACCAGGCTAAACAAAGTCAGAACACCTTAACTCAACTTCAGCGTGCTGGAACAAAGGCAAAGAGCCGTAACAACTGTTACGGCGTTCTGCTGTGGTTTCTCGTATGGTTTTGGAAGTTACGGTTGTCATAGCCCTTTATTTTCTCGTTAAAATGATAAAATTCACTCACGATATTTATTCACATGATAAAGGTCTCAAATACCACAAAAATGACACTAACTCATTTTTGACCAAACATGATGTTACGGCGTTTTGCCTTTGTAGGGCAGTATTGTACACCTCCATTATATGTGACGTCATGCGAAATTCAACGCTAATAGTTTCAAAACACGTGCTATAAAATAATGCATTGTGATAGGTAATTTGCTCAACCAACCAGCGATTTAAACTGGATTTCCACCGGAGAAGTTTCTCCTCTTTGCCGTCTTCCGTGTGTCCATGGCGTAAAATGAGGGCGTGGGGGAGGCGGAGACGTGAATTTATAGGGGCGTGTTAATCTAATGACGATCGTTTTCA
The DNA here is from genome assembly GCF_949152265.1 of Phoxinus phoxinus. NCBI lineage: Eukaryota > Metazoa > Chordata > Actinopteri > Cypriniformes > Leuciscidae > Phoxinus > Phoxinus phoxinus. The sequence goes on from NC_136879.1 coordinate 9,056,701, forward strand.
GCCGCGGCATTTATCAAGAGGCAGGTATTGCGTACACCTGAATTTCAAAGGTACGCACAGCTTCATAAATCAGGCGGTGAAAGGAGTGTAAGCATAATCTTACGCCAACATATACGCCCGTTTCGACACAAGATTGATAAATGAGGGCCAATGTGCCAGACCCTGCGTCAAAAACACAATCTTACAGTGAGAAGGCAAGGCAATTTTTGGGTGAACTACCCCTTTAACATTTTGCATTGTTCTACTCAGTGCAATCCAAAACCAGGTGAGTTTTGGATACCAAAGACCATTGCCTTTTTGAACTCTTCATAGCTTTTGGAAATTGGCCATTTGATCGTATTGGCACATGTGCTGGCAATGGGAAATTTAGAAGTCCTCTCAAAAGTCAGTTGGGGCTGAGGCACAATTGTTAGAGGCAGTGAATCCAGTCCTGTAGCAAACATCAGGATGTCCTGGGGGAAGATTCCGGTTTATTGTTCTGAAAAAAAATTTTATGAAATATGTACACAACAACATTAAAATAGGATGTTCAATCCTTTACCTCCAGTGTCAAGCAGATAGTCTCTCCAGTATCCTAACATCCTTGTTTCTTCTCATCTGGTGCTACCAACTGTACTGAGCTGAGCCTTGAAGACAGCTTCATGTGATTCAGGTGTTAGTTTCTCAACACTGTAGCACGTGTAGGGTCTGAATACACTTGGATGTTGTTCCAGGGCATGGATGACATCCAGGGTGGAAAGACCATCACTAAATCTGGAATCAAAACATCAAAGTAATGGTAATGATAATATGCTCTCAAATTAGGAACCATCTTACCTTTGTACTGAGTATTGGTTTCTGTATATTATGTACCACTGTATAAAATCATTCACAATGTTTTCTTTGCCTTCTACACTTTGTGGGTAATCGAAATATCCAGCATTCTGCAGCAAGCTGGAATACTTATCCACGACCATGTGTAATTCATCCAATGATGCTGCACTAGATATCTGGTAAATAGGATACATAAAAACATTCAAAAGGAGCAATTCTATTCTAATACATTTTTCATAAAGCCAATACCAAAAAAAAATATTGCAACTGTTAATCCTTAAACCATTATTTACGAAAATAAAATAAAAATCTTAAAATGAGCTTAAATACAAATTTAATGCACCTCAAGTAAAGCTGCATGTCATCTGTTATATCTTCAACTGTCTCATTAATTTCAACTCTCCCAGTGAGGTGATCGTATAGCATATCTGAGAGGAAGCGAGGACCTGGACCATCGTGAACAATAGAAACTGCGATCATCCTCCCAGCAAGGAAGTATTCATCCTCTCTGGCAGCTAGTAAATTGTTTTTGTCCAGTTAGTATAAAACAAGAAAATTATGAACAGGGCAGATAAAAGGTAGATTTCAGTAAATAATTTACCTGCATTGTTAAAGGTGAAAAATCTCCTATTTTCTGGACCATCAAAGATTCTCCGTGCCCTTAAACAATCCATTAGGAGGGTTAGAAACTCACGTTTGGGACCACCTGTGTCCACTGCATCTTCAGTTGTGCCTGAATTCGTCATCTGTGAATTTAACAAGCATGTTGTGTAATGGGTCGTATGATGCACGTTTGAATCCACAAATTGCTCCATCCCAAAACATTGGCTCTATTTATGTTGAATCTGCTGCAAGATGTTTTTATGATCTTCAATGAGAGATCTGACCATAGACTGTAAAAAAATATGGACGTAGTGTCCGTGACGTCACCCGTAGGTTTCTGAAGAGCATTTTTGAAGCCTAAAGTGGGCGGAGCCGGCCGTCGCCATCTTTGCCTCGCGTCACCGCTCGTCACTCCCGGATAACAGAATATGGGCAAAGAGGCGGAGCTGAGGAGCCTGGCTATCTGAAACCACGCCCACCTAGCGCGACGTTAATGGAGTTAGCTCCATGGTTAGCTCAGGCTTGGGAGCTAATGCTATATGCTAGTACTCACAGTACCAAGTCTGCGACTGCACAGGGGCTCGCGCTAAAGTGACACTGACAGTTGATGATTAAAATCAGAATGCCAATTAAAAGGTCCTGTTTTTGCCCTTCGAAATATTATAATAGTTAAAAGACATAGCTACAAGTGAGACTGTGAATCGTGATTCTGTACAGCTAAGTTATTCTGCTAGTTGAAAATGTATTATGCAGTAACTTTACAATATTACTCTGAGAGTGTGTGTGACCGTCAGTCACTCTTTTATATTCAATTCTCAAATGGGTCAAAACATAGATATATTACCTATGAAGTTCAAGTAACGTTAAATGCGCTAGAAATCCGCGCTCATTCAAGGATGTGCATTTATTGCATGAACGGAGAAACACAGACACCAGCAGGATTTCATCTGACGGCACATAAGCATGTTATAATCTGTTCCAGAGCAACCGTACCGCAGAACGAGTGTAGCCTTTATATCTATAGACGCTTTTAAATCTGAAAACTCCAAAAAGCAACGAAATTGTCAGACATCCAGTAGTGCATGTTCACCGAGGAGAACAACTGGAATACAGCGCTGGTTGTTCTCTCGAACTACACTCGACGACAACGGCGGAATCCAAAGTCGTGTGCGAGGTAATGGGTGTATTAAATTATATGAAATAATCCAGAAAAAAAGCACAAACACGGCAGAGATGGCAAGTTCAGCGGCTGGAATTTGCTGAGGTGAAGTGACGGCTAACCGGCTAGCATTTACATCAGCGGGAATCCACCTGTCACTCAAAAGTGGACACACCCTTAATCTAGCAGAACTTTAAATATTAATCAACTAAACGGGTGAGTTATAAAAAAATGCACCCCCCTCACAGTTGTTATGAAGGCTAAAATTAGTTGTATAGACCAAAGCCACAGAGAGAACCAGGCTGTAAACATGTTTTTTTTCTGCTGTAAAGTTGGGCATTTTAACATGGGGGAGATACAGATTTGACTCCCTTCTGCAGCCAGCCTCAAGCGGCCAGTTGATGAATTGCCGTTTAATTCACTTCCGTGTTGGTTTCAAGAGAGAGACAGGGAGGTTGCCGCTTGGATCTGACACAAAGTCTGCAGCAGTTAATACATCTGTGCTGTAATAAAAATAGGTTTTGATTAAGTTAAGCAAAATAATAATGATGAAATTTAAAAAATAAAGTCAATAAATTTAGGAACATGACATTGAGATAGAGTAATTAATAATTTAATTAAGAACCTTATCTTGAACATGTTGTCTGCTCTCATCTGACTCTTCAAGTCACTTTCGATTATTATTGGTACATAGAGACGTGTGTAATTGCTGTAAAAAGACAAAAGATTAACAGGTTAACATATAAAAGTAATTGTAGGCTACTTGTAAAGCAATTCATTTCTTTTTTTTAAACTCTTTTCGAGGTAATACAAGCAGCTTACGTGTAGCACTTTTGTTGGCCATGTGTGTGTTCTTGGATATTTGTTCCGTTTCTTCCTAGATTTGTCAGAAATATAACAATTATTAAAATAACATTATAACTGTCACAGTCTTCGTCTGCACCTGTCTGTCTTAGTCTGCACTACACTTCCCAGAATCCCTTGTGTCTTCACACCTCACTTCCTCATTACCCACCTGTTTATCGTCTTGATCATCCATGTCACCCTGTGCTCACCTCATCTTCTGTGATTTGTGTCTGTATTTAGTGTCCTCTGTTCAGTCTGTTCTTGTCGGCTGTTAATTGTATTTAGTTGTATGTGGAGGTTATATCTGCCTGTTTATACCTTTTTTGAATTACCTTTTGGAATTAAATATCTTACATTTAAGCCCTCTGCCGCCCTCTTCTTCCGCCTGCATACATCGTGACAAAAAGGCCCTGTCCCATTTCTCCCCCCTTAAAACTTCCACTTGGTTTTGAGGTGACCTCAGAAGTAAGTCCCCTCAAAGAGGGAAGTGGAGTTGAAGATCTTTCCCTATGAAATGGGACACCACTATATGCAAATTAGCGCGGCAAACGAGGGAAACCTCACTACGTCATGCGCAGGAAACCTCACTATGTCACGCGCAGCGTCGACTCGTCTACTACTACTATTATGTAGTTGCAGTCCGTTTCCGAACGCGCCGTCGCCCTCAAAGTAACGTTACGTCTCTTGCGCGGATAATTGTGCTTATAATAGCTCTTTTTTACAATCAAACACCTCCCGCAATTTAGAATCAGCAGACACTGCATTTTACAACAATCACTGTTTTGTGCTCAGTGCTGTTTGGGTTTAACGTTAGGGAGATAAGTGACAGCGCGCTGTGAAGAAACAGATGAAGCACTAACGTTAACGTTAGACGAACGCGGCTAGTTTTTATATAAATCTTCTTTTTATAATCCTTGGAAGCCAAAATCAAAAATAAAATTAGACAAACTACCCAGATCAGATGTATATTTGATGGGCAGACTCTCTCGAAGCACTTGGCAGATATCATGAACATCGTCAGATAGATAGCTTCGCAAAATATTTTCTAACATTAATGTTCAAAACTTAACAGTCCATTGGATGTGCATCAAACTAACATATTCCAACATATTTCGAAATTTTAACATGCTTATTTGCGAAAATATACTTACAATTCAATTGTTCCTTTCCAGCGGTGTCCGCCATCTTGTGTAAACAAAAATTTACCGGCTTGCTGAGTCCGCAAGGTATTCTGGGTAATTTCATCTTCCTCTTCGTTTTAAGCCTGCATCGGACCGCACTATGTTTTGAGGGTTGATTAAGGGGAGAATACCACTCCCCCTTGCTCTTTAGAGTATTGGGACACCCTACCCCTACACGAGAACGCGCAAAAACAAGGGTTAGGGCAGACATCTAGGGTAAGGGGAGGTATTGGGACAGGCCCTAACTGACCATTATAAAGACTAATAATTTTTTCATTTGTTGTAACAAAGCAACTTTGCAAGGTATGAACATAATTATGAACTTACTTGGTCCAAAAAAGGCAGAGAGAGATCAGGGGGTATGAAAAACAACAACTATGTATTAATTTGGAAAAACTCCACTTCTATCCTCCACAGAATGTCTTGTTTAACTATGCTAATACCTGTTTGATGTGCTTCCTGCTTTGGGTGTGCTTGCTTCATCTGGAACATCCCATATATCTGTATATAAAAAAAAAGCCACCTGTTAAACTGAGTTACAATTAAATGTTATATTTATGTAAAGACACATACAATTAAATGCACCCACCAAAGTGTCACTCTCATAATGTGGACTTTGAGAGGTAGACTTTACCTGGACTTCACTGTCTTCACTAGAAGAATGCCCAGGACAGTCTTCAAACAACAATGAAAGTAATGAAAATTCACTTTGATATAAACCTATTAGTGTAAATAGTGTTTTATACAAATTTATTTTATTAGGATAAACCCCTTGAGATGCATCATCTCGTTTTCAAGGGGGTCCTAAAGTACATCACAACCATCACAAACGACCAAAGTACAATTATACATACTAGACAAACAAATACATACAGAACCACAAACACACACACACACAAAAAAGAAAAAGAAAAAAAAAGACAATAATATTAACCGAAATATACCGAACTTTACAACCACTCGATCAAATGAGCAGAAATACATTTAATATTGAATGTATAAAGTATCTATATATATGTATTTGGATCACAAAATAATAATTCAATTAATTTAAATAAAAATACAAAAAAAAAAATTCACATTGAGTCAGCATCATACATTACAAGAGCACTCAATCACAAAGTAAGAAGACAAGGTATGCTTAAACATCCCAAATGAAGTGATGGATCTAATATCGGAAGGTAAGTTATTCCAGTCTAAAGTGGCTTTAAACATAAAAGCTCTTTTGCCAACTGTCTTCTTGGCTCGGGGGGCAGAAAAATAAAGCTGAACAGAGTGCCTCAAATGATAATTTGAAGTAATAGGAACAAAATACTGTTTTAAATAAAACGGGTAATTGAAATGGATACATTTGAATATTAGTTGAAGCCAGTGCCTTTGTCTTCTTATATTTAAAGATGGCCAATTCAGGGCATTATACATTGTGCAATGATGCGTGAGAAAAGGGCATCCAAGGACAAATCTGCACAGTCTGTTATAAGCTGTTTTAAGACGGGAAAGGTCAGATTTTACAGAGTTTAGATAAACAACATCACAATAGTCAAAAATCGGAAGTATAAGTTGGGAGGCGAGTTTCCTGCGAACACTATAAGTGAAGCAGTTACGAGATCGATATAAAACATTAATTCCATAATTGACTTTACGTAAGATATGACCAATATGAATTTTGAAAGAAAGCTCAGAATCTAGCCATAGACAGAGATATTTAAATTTTTCAACTTGAGGTAGAGGAGTACCATCAGAACAGGTTATTATACAAGAATTGGTTTCAGATTTGAGTTTTTGTCTAGTACCAAAGATCATGAGATATGTTTTAGTTTTGTTAAGCAATAATTTGTTATGAAAAAGCCAATCCTGTAAAATTTTAAAATCATACTGAAGACACGCTTGAATTTGTGGAAGATCATGTTTAGATGTATATAAGACGGTGTCATCGGCATAAAGTTGAGCACAACAGTTATTGAGAATTGATGGTAAGTTGTTAACGTAAATAGAAAAAAGGAGTGGTCCTAAAGTTGAGCCCTGGGGCACACCTCTTTGCTGAGTTAGTAGATTAGATTTATTTCCATGTATGATTACACATTGTTTTCTATTATGGAGGTATGCACTAAACCATAATACTGCGTTTTTAGACAGGCCAGTAGCATAGAGCTTGTCTAAATGAAGATAGTGATCAACAAGGTCAAAGGCTTTAGTCAAGTCAATAAATATTGCTCCTGTAAGTTCACCATTATCTGCAGCAGAGAAGACATCATTGGTGAATTTAAGAAGGGCAGTAGAAGTAGAGTGGTTAGATCTAAAGCCAGATTGAAATGGTGATAATATATTGTTTGCACTAAGAAAATGTGAGAGTTGATTATAAATTAGTTTTTCAAACACTTTAGCAATAGAACATATAATAGATATGGGTCTGTAGTTGTTAAGATCTAGTACATCTCCTCCTTTATGTATTGGAGTGATGCGTGCGCACTTCCAGATAACTGGTAACTCACATGAGGACAAAGAGAGATTGAATAAATCAGTAAGTGGATACATAAGTATATGGGATGCTAGTTTGATCAACTTATTATCTAAACCATCCAGTCCAGCACCACTGTTCCCTTTTAATTCATTTATGACATTCTGCACTTCATCTGGTTGAATTTTCCTAAAATAAAAAGGACTGTGGTTGGGCATAGTATTATTTAAAAAAACAGTACCCAGATCAGATTCGGGTATTAAAGTAGAACAAACAGAAGAGAAATGATGATTAAATGCTTCAGCAATAGATAAAGAGTCATGTAGGATTGTATTTAACACTCGTATTTGGTTAATACAGTGTTTTTCTGATGTATTAGTAATAGTTTTAAATTTTTTCCAGAATTGTTTTGGATTCTTAAAATCATTACTGAGGCTATCCTTATAGTAGTTGGATTTTGCATTACGGGTTTTAGTCTTACTCATATTTCTCAGCTGCCTGTATATTTCCCAATCTACATTAGACCTTGTACTCCGAAAAATTGACCATGCTTTATCCCTCTGCCTAAAGAGACTAATAAGTTCAGGGTCAATCCAAGGGAGGTGTTTACCCTTGACCAGGACAGATTTCCAAGGAGCATGTTTATCCAGAACTTTAATAAAAATATAGAGGAAATCCCATGCGTCTTGAACATTAGGTATAAGTTGGTATCTGTCCCAATTTATAGCGATCAGATCATTAAAAAATAAATCTGGATTCAGTTTCTTATATTGTCTAATTTTGATAAGTCTTGGTGGTGATTTAGGTAATTTGATCTTCCATACACAATATACTATCGAGTGATCACTAAAGCAATCAGACATAACACCTACCCTTAGAAATCTATCTGGATGTGAAACAAGTATCCAGTCAAGCAAGGATTGAGATGTAGGAGTGATACGAGTTGGTTCCTTAATTAATTGTGAAATATTTAAATTACTAAATAAATGTTTCACTTTATCAGATGATTTATCTAACCAGTTTTTATTGAAATCCCCAAGTAAAATAATTTCATTATTACAGGAAATTGAGTTAATAGTGGATATCAGGTGATCAAAAGTTTCAGCTGGCGAAGAGGGTGGTCTGTATATGCTCCCGATAATTAAGCTTTTATTTTCATGAAAAATTACTTTAACAAAAACACATTCAAAGTGTAGAGGCTCAACTGTAGGTATGGTAAAATCAGATACGAGCTCAGAGGAAACATATATAGCCACACCCCCACCTCTGGAACTCCTATCAGATCTATATAGGATATAGTTTGGAAGATTAATTTCAGTATCTGATATATTACTATTGAGCCATGTTTCAGAAAGAGTAAGTATGTTAGGTTTATGCAATGCAACCCATGCACAAAGTAGGTCAATTTTAGGGATAAGACTCCTAATATTTAAATGTACAATTTTTATTCCTTTAGCATCACTCATTGAAAAAGCTAATTTTAGTACTGTTACTACGGTCACTGCTGCTCAAACATAACTGTAAAAGTAGTTGGATCCAAAAAACTAATACACAATTAGAAAGGTTGCAAGATTCATTTGAAAAAATAAAACAAAAACACGAACACACATTACATAAACCCACATACAAAACTAAACACACAAAAAAAACATTACCCAAGCAAGGCCCAGCAACCCCAGACACTATGTTCCGGGGTATTTCTGTGAGTAAACAAAATTATGTTGGAAAAGAAACATCTATTAGTCTCAAGACTCAGTCTGCATTACAGTTTTTTTCAATCGCTAACAAGCACTTAACCATACTTCAGATACTTTTTCTAAACTCTTAACACAGACTCACACCTACAAAACACAATTGGCCAAATGGATAATTTTCTTCTCAAAAACAAATTTTGTTAAATATATACTAACTCTTCATTTCAAAGTAGAACACATCTTTCTCTACCCACACTAACTTTACCAAAACACTGGAAATCTGACTCAAAATGTAATTATTCTGTCAAAGAATAACACTTGATTTCACTTCACAAGGTACAGGCAGTCATCAAAGTACACCAGGTTTCAAAATACTGGCTATTGTTGACATTACAAAAACTGCATAGACTTTTATGTTTCAGTTTTACAGGTATTTGCATGCAAAACATGCAATCCACCGTTTTTACCCGAAATTTCTTGGTTGGGAACTGTATGTCCATGTACAGTAATGTTCACATTCAAAAGCATTCCAGTAAAAATCAAATATGTTTTTTCCTTTACTGTTTACTACAGGAGGTACAGTAGAAACATGGTAAGATAAAACAGAAAAAGTTTTACAGTATTGCTTACAGTGAACAAAATATCTATGAAACACACAAGAGCATTCTGAACAAAAAACAACAACAGCAAAAAGCCCAGATAAAAAGGGGGGGGGGAACTAAAAAAAGCACAAAATTACTGTATCTAATCTCTGCGATCTTCAGGGTTAGGCCACATGTTTTCATCAACATCACATCTGATATTATCTAAGGCGATGCACTTGATAAAATCGCTTGGTATGTCGGATCCACCCTTGGCAATCATGAACTGTAATGTCCCTGCAGCCAGCATCAATGGCTTCAAGCAGCATCCATGGGACATCTGGTCATGTGGCTGATGGTCATAAACCTTCCACCTCCATGCAGAAAATAACTGCTCGGAAAGGTGAATAGGGTGGAAGGAAGAGACTTACCAGTCTTGGGTGGACTTCAAACCATGTTGTTATTGCTTGTGAATGATGGAAAGCCACATTGTCCCAGGTAATTACAAAGCTCCTCATGTTTTCACCCTCCTGATCCTGCTCTGGAACCAGGCGCTGGTGGAGATCATTGAGAAAGGCAAGGATGCGTGTAAATCCATGTAAAATGCAATACTTACCTGTTCGTTTGTTGAAAGATGCGTATAATGGATGCAACCGTTGACCGCCTCAAATTGGGCTGCACTCTTTCACCAGCCTCTCTTAGTGAAAGACCGTGGTTGATTACATGATCAATGATAGTGGCACGAATTTCATCACGGACTACTGTTCTTGCAGCCCTTGGAATGCCACCACCACGCATTCTTACACCTCTACCTTGCCCTCTCCTTGGGCCTGCTCTTCTCCCTGGGCCTCTTGCTCTTGCTCTTCCTCGTCCAGACATTACAGTGTTTGTCCTTTTCTGTTTCTGTTTCCAAAAACATCACTCCTCAAAGTCCTCCTTTTACTGTATAAGTGTCAATGTAATAGAAAAAAATAACCCCTGCCACTGAATCTAAGCCAGACTGGAATCAGCTGTGGTTGGCCCAATTTACCCAACATACTGTAAATCAGCTCTGTGTCAATTATTCAATTGTTTGTTTGTTATCAGCTGAGATATATTGTTTTTGAACTGATATCATTGCAGAATCAGAGGTTTTTATACTGTATCTAAGGTTTGGAATATTGTTTTTGCTATTGTGGGATGTTGTGTGTTAACATTCGTAAATACTACAAAAACAATCCATAATTTTGTTGGGAGGTATAGCTTGTCTGTTAAGAAAATGTAAGCATTGTGGAAATGTGTTCACTGACTGCATATTGTGTGAAAACGACATGAAATGTGTGAATGGTATGGCCACAAAAGACCAATGCTGTGCTAATTGTATTTAGAGTTTTGAAAATGTGACAACTGGTTGGACAAACGCTTGTTAGCGACTGAAAAAAACTGTAATATGAAATAAAGGAAAGTGTAGCTCAAAGAGTACTTCACAGGCAGCATTTAAAGTCAGTAAGGGAAAAGAAAAGGAAAAGCAAAAGCAAAACAGTTAGCATGATGTAAACCAACAGCAACTGAAACTGAGAGCAATCACTGCATCTAACTATAACACAAAAAGAGTGTCAACACCTCAAAAAACACTTTGCAGTCGCGTTGTCCATATTATGAATAGGAAAATAAATAAATAAGTACTTGCGACAGCAAGATGTAAACAAACAACCACTGGAAGCAATCACCCGTAGCATCTAACAACAAGTATCAACAACACCTCAACAAACTTAACAATCGCTTGCAACAGCAGGATATAAACAAACAACAACTGAAAGCAATCACTCGTTGCATCTAACATCATCAAGCTATAACACAAAAGGAGTGTCAACAACACCTAAAAAACAACAACTTTACTGTCGCGTTGTCAAATAAAGAAAGAACAAGAGTGATAATTTGTCGTTCAACAGTTCTGTTGGTATGCTCGTGCAACAGCTAGCTCATGCCTCACATCATCGGGTAACTTATGGAGAAGTTAAATTGGACATGAAGGCAGCTTCAGCGTCTTTGTGACAACTGAAATGCTGCTGTTTTCCATCAACAATAACACACAGCGTGCAAGGATACCGGAGAAAGTACTTCATATTAAGATCACGGAGCTTACGTTTGACAGGATCAAAGTTCCGGCGTCTCCTCATCAGATCAGCACTGAAATCTGGATAGATAAAGATGCGACTCTCGCTATATTCCAATGGCTTTTTCTCTCTAGCAAGGCAAAGGATTTTAACCTTATCCTGGAAGTTAAGCAGTGTGATCATGATTGACCTGGGACTGGCTCGATCACTCTGTCGAACAGACGGAGTGCGGTGGGCCCTCTCGATGATCGGTGTCGTAGGGAAGTTGCTTCGTCCCAGGAATTGTGTGATCAGCTGAGACATGAAGCCGACGATATCACCGCCTTCAGCGGTTTCATGCACTCCCACGAAACGAAGGTTGCAACGACGGCTCCGGTTCTCCAAGTCATCAACTTTGTCCAGCAGGTAAGAATTACTTTTCTCAAGTTGCTGAACCCGAGCCACGGACTCCTGTAGATTGTCCTCATTAGCTCCCACACGCTGCTCTAGTAAATTAACTTGTTCGCCCAAAGTGGTTAAAGAATTCTGAATGCTGCTCAGACTACTTTGTATGGGATCCACTTTAGCATCAAAGCGTGTCAGCATATCAGTCTTGATCTGTTGAATGGCATCCCACAATGTTTGTAATGAGATGTGGCAGTCCTCCATTGTGGCAAGGTCGCATATAAAATGACCCAAAATAAATCTCTTAACTGTATAGAACAGCTTTGTTTAATGCTTGACTTGTTTAGATAGCAGCAGCATAAAGGATCACTTAAAAGGCTACTATACCATGGATAAACAGACTTGTGCTTGAGATGCGTTCACTCACGCAGCAGCCATCTTATACATCATTAATTTAATGAAAATCTTACAAAGACATATGCTCACCATTAGCTAAAAAGTCTTGAAATGTGCTTATAAACAGTGTTATTCTTTGATAGGCCTTCCCAAGTGCCTCTTTGTACAGTCGTAGTTTGAAAGGGGTGTTTGTTCCTGGAATGTTTTTCACCTCTGAACCATCTGGATACAGCAATACATAAGGGCCCTCTTCCATATCCTGATTAAAATATTTTACTTTCTTTTCAGCAGCATTTAACAGTTGCTCAATGACCAATTAGGTTGAACTTCAAGAGGCAGGGTCTTCCCTCTCATAGGCTTTAGGACACCACCATGTCTCCACATAACTCGTTTAGTGTCACAAACTGAAATTTAAAATAGGCTTTAGCTTGGGGTGTGTGCCTATTTTATAAAATATTTGTAAAAACTATTTTGTCAATGTAAATAAAAGTGACATATTAAAAGATAATCATGTTTTTAAAAATAGTTGATATCTTTATTTTCTCAATTCTGCAACTGCACTGAATTCCATAGCGTACTACGGAGATAAGGGGAAGGGGTAATAATGATTCTAACTATCCTTTAAAGTAATTATGAAATGGAAGTTGCAATAGTATTCAACCCTATTGTGGCATATAAAAGATACCTTCACTGTTTTTTATCCTTCTTCGATTCCTGACTTTTCTTAGTAAAGAAGGTTTTCCTCCCCTTCTCATTCAAAGCCCTGAACTTCATGAAGGAATCCAGTGTAATTCTCTCTGATTTTCTTGCTTCAAACACATTGTCATATAGAAATCTCTCAAATTATAGGCTACTTGACAGTTCACCAAGCAAATATTGTTCCAAATCAATATAGTAACAGCCTCTATGTAGGCCTACCTGCACTCGTGCTTGCCTCAATTGCATCACGAATTTTATCTTTCAGAAATTTTACGCTTCTACCACATGCACTGCAAAAAGCAGGACAGCTTTCCGGTGTAGCGCCACAAAATGGACAATACATTGGGATCTGTAAAAAAAGTACTAACTTCAGGAAAGAGGCAGCCTGTTGAAAGGGCATTCAGACTAACAATAATCTTTTGAAATAAAATGTCAACACAAAAATCACAGTGACTAACCTGGCGAGTAGAAAGTAATTATCTATATGGCACAATATGAACTGGACAAATATAGTTGTGTTAAAGTGTTTAACAACACTAAAATTAAACATACATTTTAATATTTACTTGTTTTTACTTACATTCACAGTCTTCGTGAGCGTCTGTGCGAGTAAAAAGCATCCAGGCCGCCAGCGATAACGGATGGGAGATTGGCAGCAATTTACCATTTCCGGAGACCACCTGCCACTTGTGTTGCTGCTATTTGGTTGTGTTGCTGCTATTTGGTTGTGTTGCTGCTATTTGTTTGTGTTGCGGCTATTTGGTTGTGTTGTGAACGTATGTTTGCTTTTTACATTTCGTTGTGTTGTGCACTACTGGGCCACCGTAGGTTTAGAGTCAGAAAAAGGATCTGCTTACAATATTCATCTGTATTCTATAGGCAGTGCCCAGAAGGTATGATGAGCTTAAGATGACAACATTTTATTACTCTTGTTACATAACAGGATGCAGTTAGGACAATGATTCTACTCTTTTCCTTTTTCTCTCTCACATGTAAAACTAAAAAACAATCTTTATTATTGAGGGCAGGGGCTGAGGAACGTGTGCCCGCTCTGGCTGAGATTAGCAGCGAGCGCTGGAGCGCAGGACATCTGCGTGAGAATAACAATCCCACGACTGATAATCCAGTCAGCTCACAGCTTACCACCAACATCAGAGAGAAATAATGAATCCACAGCGATGACCTCACACACACCGACTGTTTAACGGCTGTGCTGATAGAATCTTTTTCTCTTTTTACATGTACATATGTAGGGTGCAATGGGGCTAAAGGCACTAAATTAAAAAGCTAACTGATTTCAAACTAAACTAAACTCTTATCTGGGTAGCACTAGCCACTGAAACCGGCTTCATAAATTAGGCCACTTGTCTATACTGTTTTTTTGTGTTCAAGAGGATGGATTGGTTTTTAGCGGTGTTTATCGCAATGGTAACCTGCGCTGTATGGCTATCCTGCTTCGGAGCAGATTTTATTCTGGGTATAAATAGATTGAAAACTGACACACAGACACAAGGTTGTCCACCTCGGTTCGTGTTCCGGGGCGGAATGAGAATGTGAGTTGATTCTTGTGTTTCTGCTCGTCACTTTTTCTGTTCTCTTCTTTCCTTCAGTGACTCTGCTTGTTAACAGGCTTATTAAGGCTGAGATGACTCCATATATAATATACACAGATTTTGTGGCTCATATAAGGCCCAGTTGTGTCCCAGTCCCACATGTGGCATTGCTATGGCCTGCTTGTGGCCCAGATCTGGCAAACAGGAGTGAGCCGCCCAACGGCCGTCATTCCACGCTGCATGTGGGCCAGATCATCTTTCCACATGCCAAATGTGGGCCGGATCTTGGCCGTCACAATGATTAAAATATAGAAGTGTTCTGTACTGTGTACTGGTGGGTACCGGCCCACTTCGAGCAATGTCTAGCCACCTTATTTTTCAACATGGGCGTAAGGTGTTTTCTGTAATTGTGCGAGACTGACGAATTAGTAAAGGGAAATGATGAGAAGAATTGATCAAAGTGCAAGAAACTGTAATACTGTTTGTGCTACAAACCAGCATGTTTATAATTAAGACAATACATTAAAATATTATAAGACACTACATTAAAATAATATGGTAAGAAATATAAGGTTGCAATATCAATGTTTTGTACAGCTAAAAATAACTGGAAGAGAATTGTCACGTGTCTGGTTATGTTTCCCCGGGTGTCCACTAGATGTCCTTCTTTCCCCCGGTGTCATGCACTAGAACTCCATTCCCCACAATTCTGTCTGTGTAATCGCACCCAGGTGTCTGTTGTTTGTTATCACCAGCTGTCTCTCGTTTTCCCTTTGTCATTCATGTATTTAATGCCCTGTTTGTCTCTTGTTCTGTGTGTATCAATGTTTTACGTCACACCGCGTTTGTTTGCCGAGTTTCTCCTGTTCCCAGTCTGTTTGTTGTTTTGTCTTCTGCTCTGTTGGATATTGACCCTTGCCTGCCCTGACCACGTTTTGGATTATCCTTATAAAATAAAGCCTCGTCTTTGCATCTTGGATCCAGTCTGCTTTTTCCACCAGCGGTCGTGACAGATTGATACACCCGAAATGGATCCAGCAGGACGAGGTGTCACGTCCTCTCTCCCCATTTCTCTAAAGGAGAGGAGGGAGAGACTGCAGAAGCTGTTGGCCTTGAAGCAGAATGGCCAAGAGATAAGTGAGTTTGCTCAGACTTTTTTAGAGGGTTCACGTAATTTAAAATACGACGATGCAACCCTGAAAGACTGTTTGAACCGTTGTTTGGACGACCCATTGCCCCGGTGGGAGATGAGGGGGCTGGAGATATTGAATTTTCAGAGATTCAGGATGTATCTCCACTTTCGGGTGCAATGGGATACACCAGCCTCACCTGCACCATTGCTGCCCAGCTCGGAGAAAGCTTCATCGCTGCCCAGCTCAGAGAAAGCTTCATCGCTGCCCAGCTCAGAGAAAGCTTCATCGCTGCCCAGCTCAGAGAAAGCTTCATCGCTGCCCAGCTCAGAGAAAGCTTCATCGCTGCCCAGCTCAGAGAAAGCTTCATCGCTGCCCAGCTCAGAGAAAGCTTCATCGCTGCCCAGCTCAGAGAAAGCTTCATCGCTGCCCAGCTCAGAGAAAGCTTCATCGCTGCCCAGCCCAGAGAAATCTCCATCGCTGCTCAGCCCAGACACCGCTCAAATCCCAGAGCCCAGCTCAGAGTCTGCACCTCACCGCCGTAGGCGACGGAGGAGGAGGAAGACCCCCGATTCCCCCAATGTCCCGGAATCCGCTGCTGCTGCGGAGGAGGAAGCTGTCTCTGAGGCTGCTGCTGCTGCGGAGGACGAAGCTGTCCCTGAGGCTGCTGCTGCTGCAGAGGAGGAAGCTGTCCCGGAGGCCGCTGCTGCTGCCACTGCGGGGGAGGTGGTTCTAGAGACCGTCGACGGTCTGCTCGCCCGGCCTGCTCCGCCCACGCTGCTAGCCCTGCCGGCCCCGCCCGAGCTGCTCGCCCTGCCGGCCCCGCCCGAGCTGCTCGCCCTGCCGGCCCCGCCCGAGCTGCTCGCCCTGCCGGCCCCGCCCGAGCTGCTCGCCCTGCCGGCCCCGGTACATCATCACGTCACGCCCGCCGAGCCTGAGCCTCACGTCACGCCCGCTGAGCCTGTTCCTGAGCTGGTGGCCGCCCGAGTGGTCTTCACCGCCGTGGCCGCCCGAGGGGTCTTCACCGCCGTAGCCGCCCAAGCGGTCTTCACCGCCGTGGCCGCCCGAGGGGTCTTCTCCGCCCTGGCCGCCAGATGGACTGTCGTCTCCGCCCTGGCCGCCAGATGGACTGTCGTCTCCGCCCTGGCCGCCAGATGGACTGTCGTCTCCGCCCTGGCCGCCAGATGGACTGTCGTCTCCGCCCTGGCCTCCAGATGGACTGTCGTCCCCGCCCTGGCCGCCCGATGGACTGTCTGCTTCGCCACGGCCGCCGCTTAAGCCGTTCCCCCTTGTTCCTCTTCCCCTCCATGGACCTGGCCCCCCATCCCACCCCCTGATCCTCCACCTTTCCTCCTCCCGCCTGGACTCTTGTTTTGTGTGTTTCTTGTGGTCTTGGAGCGTCTGGTAGCCGCTCCGTAGAGGGGAGGTCATGTCACGGTGTCTGGTTATGTTTCCCCGGGTGTCCACTAGATGTCCTTCTTTCCCCCGGTGTCATGCACTAGAACTCCATTCCCCACAATTCTGTCTGTGTAATCGCACCCAGGTGTCTGTTGTTTGTAATCACCAGCTGTCTCTCGTTTTCCCTTTGTCATTCATGTATTTAATGCCCTGTTTGTCTCTTGTTCTGTGTGTATCAATGTTTTACGTCACACCGCGTTTGTTTGCCGAGTTTCTCCTGTTCCCAGTCTGTTTGTTGTTTTGTCTTCTGCTCTGTTGGATATTGACCCTTGCCTGCCCTGACCACGTTTTGGATTATCCTTATAAAATAAAGCCTCGTCTTTGCATCTTGGATCCAGTCTGCTTTTTCCACCAGCGGTCGTGACAAGAATGACACCGGAAGCCAGACACATTCAAATTACAAATGGCCGCTCCAGCTCTTACCAGAAAAATAAAGTGGATAATGTGTAATAAAGTTGAAGAACACATGGCAAGAGATCTGAGACCATTCCTCAACACAGAATCTCTCCAGATCCTCCAGATTCAGTGGCCCATGCTTGTGGACTCTTTTCTATATTTCATCCCACAGGTTTTATGGGGTTTTGGTCAGGGGACTGCTATGTACATGTCACAGGTCGGGGTGGACTTCCCTCCCCTTCAGCAACGTACCACCTCGAGGAGTTACCCAGAGACACCAAGGAACAGACAAGGTAATGATCAAAAACGTCTATTTTTATTTACTTAAAACAAGTCCAATCTCCTTTTCTATCCAGCAGGTGGCGTGGGTAGTTCACCCTTCAGTTCCTCTCGACCAGAAGTACGTGATGGAGCAATCGCTGTTAAAGCTTCGCACAGTGGTTCCTCTTCGGCTGGAGGTAAGTAATGGAGGGTAAGTAGTAGCTCAGACACTGGCGGGGGTTTGCACAGCAACTCCTCTGCGGCTGGAGGTGAGTAATGGAAGGTAAGTGATGGCTCAGGCACTGGCTGGGGTCTGCACAGCAGCTCCTCTTCGGCTGGAGGTAAGTAATGGAAGGCAAGTAATGGCTCAGGCACGGGCGGGGGTCTGCACAGCAGCTCCTCTTCGGCTGGAGGTAAGTAATGGAAGGTAAGTAATGGCTCAGGCACGGGCGGGGGTCTGCACAGCAGCTCCTCTTCGGCTGGAGGTAAGTAATGGAAGGCAAGTAATGGCTCAGGCACTGGCGGGGGTTTGCACAGAAACTCCTCTTCGGCTGGAGGTAAGTAATGGACGGTAAGTAATGGCTCAGGCACGGGCAGGGGTCTACACCGCAGCTCCTCTTCGGCTGGAGGTAAGTAATGGAAGGTAAGTAATGGCTCAGGCACTGGCGGGGGTTTGCACAGCAACTCCTCTTCGGCTGGAGGTAAGTAATGGACGGTAAGTAATGGCTCAGGCACAGGCGGGGGTCTACACAGCAGCTCCTCTTCGGCTGGAGGTAAGTAATGGAAGGTAAGTAATGGCTCAGGCACTGGCGGGGGTTTGCACAGCAACTCCTCTTCGGCTGGAGGTAAGTAATGGAAGGTAAGTGATGGCTCAGGCACGGGCGGGGGTCTGCACAGCAACTCCTCTTCGGCTGGAGGTAAGTAATGGAAGGTAAGTAATGGCTCAGACACGGACGGGGGCTTGCACAGCAACTCCTCTTCGGCTGGAGGTAAGTAATAGACGGTATGTAATGGCTCAGGCACGGGCGGGGGTCTGCACAGCAACTCCTCTTCGGCTGAAGGTGAGTATTGAAGCAAGCGTTAGTGGGAAATTGACAGCAAAGACAGGGGATTACTCATCTCACAGGACAGCATCAATTTGTTTTGAGTGTCGCCTCTCTTTGGGATAGCGGGGAGGGTCGGGAAGGGAATCGTCAGCCGTGCTCCAGTACTCCGTCACGGATGGTCCCCCGAGGAACTCTCTCGCTCCCTCCAAAACAGTCAGGCCACAGCACCAATCAGTCTCTTCCCCTCAGAACAGTAATGGCTACTGACGCCAGCAGGGCAATCCTCCGAGCCACAGTAACAGTGTTCGATGGCAGGAGGGGATAGGTTCTCTATGTGCACAGAATGATCATAGTGAATCGAAGACTTAACATTCAGCCACTGTATCTTCTTACCACAGGACAGCGAGGGCAGGATTTCGAGGGCAGCGAGCAGACTCCCAGTGTTCACACAGCCCCAAAGTTTGTATCAGCTTCAGTCGTCAACAATTGGGCTCTCTCTCCACAGGACGGCAACAACAGCATTTAATAGCAACGGGCAGTTTTCTCTGTTCACAAAGCAAACGTGATGAATAACAGACTGAACATCCAGCAACTGAATCTTCTTACCACAGAGCAGCGATGACAGCATTCGATGGCAGAGAACAATTCCTCCCAGAGCAACGATGGCAGTATTCAAGGGCAGAGGACAGTCTCTCTGTGTTCGCAGAACCCAAGAAGTGTATACAGGTTTCAGTCATCAACAGCTGGGCTTTCACTCCACAGGACAGCAACAACAGCATTTAATAGCAACAGGCAGTTTTCTATGTTCACAGAGCAAAAATGATGAATAACAGACTGAACATCCAGCAGCTAAATCTTCTTACCACAGTACAGCGATGTCAGCATTCAACGGCAGCGAGCAGTTTCTCATAAATCCTCTTCCACTGGGACGGGACAAAGTTGCATGCCTGCACAGCGTATACTCAATACACAACAGTTAGTAAATTCCAGTTCGGCCTTCAGAGCCTACGAAGAGACGACAGAGCAGGCAGACATAAAACTTCAGTTTCCACACTAGTGCATAATTCAGTCACTTCAAATGATCACACGTGTTCACTTCACAATAGGCACTGCAACTCACATCAACTCACAGTGAATAAGGTCTCTTATCGTAGCCCCCAGTCGACTCGCTCCGCTCCACTGGCAAACCGTGCATCCAAACTGTATATATGGTTGGCGTTAGAGTCTCAACTGGCATTAAAAAGTTCAGAACAGAACTCACCGGACGCCGGGGGGGGGTTTCACCACATCATAGCATTTTCTTCCTAGTAGGGAGTTCTTTCCCGATCTGTCCTCTTATCGTCCGATACAATCAGTAGATCAGCCGCAACGGGTTGCCTCCAGCCTGAGTTCGCCCAAAAGTCCTCTTGCCCAAACCTCCAGCACAAAGCGCAGACTTCGCTGTCACGTTTCACAAAAAGAGCACACACCCTTCTGCCCATCAATCGGATCCTTTTATAAATCCCCCTCGTGGCTCAATCTCTGCTTCTCGCCCAGCTGTCACTCGTTTCCCTAATCAGCAAGCTCCGTCAGATTGTTAAAGATTGCTTTATCAATAATCTCCCTAATCAGTTTCATCATCTCAGCATCCCGGATAGCTTAGAAGAACTTGATATTGCAACAGAAACTTTTAACTCTCTTTTCCAGCACTTTAGACAGTTGCTCCGCTGCGCTTAAAGAAGATTAAAGAACATAGTCCAACGCCGTGGCACAACGAGCACACTCAGGCCCTTAAGAGAGCAGCCACTCAGGCCCTTAAGAGAGCAGCCAGAAAAATGGAGCGCAACTGGAAGAAAACAAAACTAGAGGTGTTTCGGATTTCATGGAAGGAGAGCTCGATTGCTTACAGAGAGGCTTTAAAAGCTGCTAGATCTGCTTATTTTTCAACCCTATTAGAAGAAAATAAACATAATCCTAGGTATTTATTTGAAACAGTGGCTAAACTAACGAAAAAGAAAGCTTCAAGCCCAGAAGTTTCCAAACAACACAGCAGTAATGACTTTATGAACTTCTTCACTTATAAGATCGATAATATCAGGGACAAAATTATAACTATGCAACTGTCTAATACAGTATCGCATCAGGAAGTGCACTGTCGTCTCCCTGAGGGAAAATTGTATTCATTCATTGCTATAGGAGAGGAAGAATTTTGCAAACTCGTCAAATCATCTAAATCGGCAACATGTATTTTAGACCCTATACCGACTAAGCTGCTGAAAGAGATGCTTCCAAATGTCATAGATCATCTTCTTAATATCATTAATTCATCTTTGTCTCTAGGATACGTACCAAAAACCTTTAAGCTAGCTATGATTAAACCGCTTGTTAAAAAAACGCAACTTGATCCTACAGAATTAGTCAATTACAGGCCGATCTCTAATCTGCCATTTCTGTCAAAGGTATTAGAAAAAGCAGTATCCTCACAAATGTGTTCCTTTCTTGAAAGAAATTATATCTGCGAGGATTTTCAGTCCGGATTTAGACCGTACCATAGTACCGAGACAGCTCTCGTTAAAGTCACAATTGATTTGCTTTTCATCCGATCGTGGTTGTATCTCTCTATTAGTATTACTTGATCTTAGTGCTGCATTTGACACCATTGACCACAACATCATTTTATATAGACTCGAACATTACGTTGGCATTAGTGGAATTGCACTAGCATGGTTTACATCAGGGGTCGGCAACTGGCGGCCCGCGGGCCAAAACTGGCCCGCCAGCAATATTTTCTGGCCCGCCGGATTATTTTGGAAGTAATCCAAAAAAAAAATTTTTTTTTTTTTTTTTTTATAACTCTAACGGTTTACAAATAGGCCCCGTGAATCAGTGATGCGCGGGTTGATCCAAAATGAGCGACGAGTGCCTGCGGTCACCCGCGGTTACGAGTCATCCAAAAATATTTGTAATGATATTCGGGTCGCGGTCGGTCGGGTCATTTGAAATAATGCCAATTAAACCATTGTAATTTATATAGTATTAGACATAATGTTCTATGAAATACATAGGTCTACACTTTATTGGCTGAATGCGCGAGGATGACGCACGAGCAGTCTGCAGAGATGACAGTGGGAAATCCTTATTTACCTGAATGTTGAGCGCGTTATTAACTTTTGAATAAGAGCTGAAGCGGGACAAAATGCCCGATTTCCCAAAACGTTGAACTGAGCAATGCCATTGTGCCATTTTAATAGGCTACTTTTAAACGCATATAGCTCAGTAATGTCAGTTTTATGTATTTTCTGAGAGCGGGCGGGATTTTTGTTGGGAAATTCGGAGGAGAGACGCACACTTCGATTAGACTGGATAAACACATGCAGCATCTTAATTGTTAAGAAAATGAAACGAAATAAATGAATAAATCAAGCCTTTATTACAAAACACAGCATTCAGAAAAATGCGCACCCCTAGTTCCTACGTCTGCCCAATATGCGGGCCAGGAAGCGGGTCGGGTACAATATTTTCTTTCTTTTGTTTGCGGTCCGAGTTGCGGGCGTGTTGAAAACGTCGGTCGGGTGCGGGTTGTTTATACATTGACCCGCGCATCACTGCCGTGTATCATTCGTTCAATCGTTTTTTTCCCCCAAAATTAAAACCAAAAATAAAAAACGACTTGTTTTTGAGATTTGAGATTCTGAAAACGAGATCAAAATTTTTAAAGCAGGTGAACACTTTTAAGCTTTTACTTTTAAGTATTTTAAGCGGTTGCTGAATTGAACCTTGTGGGAGCGGGACGGAAAAAAACAGTCCCGCGCAGACCTCTTGTGTCCCGAATAAATAATAATTTTAAAAAAGGAATAAAGTTCAAAAGTTGTACAGTCCATTGGTAATACAATACTAAGGGCCCTATCTTGCACCCAGCGCAATTGACTTTGAACACCGACATTCCTATTTTGCACCCGCGCACAGCGGACTTTTCCCTCCACAGACGCACGTCGGTAAATTAGGAAATGAACTTGCGCTCGCGGGGGCGGTTCAGCGCAAAGAGGAGGCGTGTTCCGGCGCAAAACTTCCATGGTGCTATTTTCCAGTTTTAGAAAGCAATTGCGCCATTGACCAGGAAAAAAACAGTCTAAAGACAGTGGCGCGTTGCGCGTTAGTGATATGGTATTTTAAGGGCGCGTGCTTGGCCATAATGTTAACGCGCATCCACTTTGATTCTCTAATATAAACAGACGCAGCAGTTTTCATTTTTGCAAATCATACATTATTACAAGGAAAAATATTAACACACGAGGGAAATCATTGTTGTGTCCGTGAAGATGTTAAACAGATCTATCTAGATAAAAAAATAAAAAAATCTAGATTAGGCTACACATTTACTACCCAAATTATACGCCTGTTTAACCGAAGCTAATTTGGGTGGGTTTCTCCCATCATCCCCAATGTCACTTCTCTGGGTTTTACAGCCCTGACGAGAACGTCGGTTTCCTCGGCTGTGAATCGCTCCTGCGTGCGCCTGGCAAACCCACCGTTATAATAGCGATCCGCCATGGAACAAGCGCGCCGGCTCTTAAAGGAAATGTGAGTGGACGCTCTGATTGGTTTATTTCACGTTACGCCCAAACCACACCTATGAATAATGAAGCTACTTTAGACCAACCCCTTTTAGATTTGCGTCGGGCGCAAGAGTCATTTATCGCGCTGGGAAAATAGCAACAGCGCCGAGATCCGCCCACAAAGTTACTTGCGCTTTGCACTTTGACACTTGCGTTTCAGATCGTTAAAATAGGGCCCTCAATCAGATATATGTACAATAACATGTCCAACAATCGATGTAAATAGTACATGGGGTTTAATTTATCGTTAATAAGATGTATCCGCGGCATTTTCTCGTGTGCTTAAATGGTCCAGTGGTAGAACTTTCGTCAAGTGTGTAAAAGGTTCTGGGTTCTAATCTGCATTTGTATAGTTTTTTTTTTTTCGTTTTTTTTTCTTCATCAAAACCGATTATGCTCATCAGTGGTTGTATATAAGTAGTAGGGACACGTTTGTGTGCATTATATTTTGTGATTTCACCGTAACGAATAGGCCTATTCCATGTAGCTGGCCCGCCATCTACTGGATAAAAAAAATATTGGCCCGCGGCCAAAGTTACTTGCCGACCCCTGGTTTACATCATACTTATCTGACCGTTATCAGTTTGTAGCAGTAAATGAAGAGATCGCATCACAAGTTCAGATCACAAGTTCGATCACAATTTCAGTATGGCGTACCGCTGCTGTTCACTCTGTACATGCTACCATTAGGAGATATCATTAGGAAACATGGAATTAGCTTTCACTGTTATGCCGACGATACTCAGCTGTATATTTCTTCAAAACCTAACGAAACCTACCAATTCACAAAATTAACGGAATGCATAGCTGATATAAAAAATTGGATGACTAGTAATTTCCTACTACTAAATTCAGAAAAAACAGAGATTCTAATTATTGGACAAAAAACTTCCACACGTAATAACCTAGAATACTGTCTAACACTTGATGGCTGCTCTGTTAAGTCTTCGTCGTCGGTTAAAAATTGAAAAAGTAGTAGGAAAAAAAAATACTATGGAAGTCAATGGGTACAGTCAGACTACTGTTTGGTTACTGACATTCTTCAAAATATCTTTCTTTGTGTTCAGCAGAAGAAATAAATTAATACAGGTTTGAAACAACTTGAGGGTGAGTAAATGATGACAGAATTTTAATTTTAAAGTGAACTATCCCTTTAACCGGCAAGGCTTTAAAGCACATGCAAATAATGAACTTTTGAGAACTGCAGTGCCCTGTTCCTCTGCATAAACATTTAATGTGAGTATTTGTCGCGTTGTACACTGGGCTGTTGAGACGCAGACTGCTACAAAAGCACGCAGCAGCTTGCTTGCAGCAAGGATCACAGCGCAACTTTGAACTATATCGATGCAATATGGTCTAATTCCATATCCCATTTAAAAAATATATCAATATATTTTTTATATCGATATTATATCGCCCAGTCCTACCACGCTGTTCCCTTGGAGGGCGGGGGCAATAACAAAATAAACAAAAACACGTCCCTACTGCGAGCTAGAATCTCACAAAACAAGCTGATTTCAACCTAAAAATGTACGATTTTAAATATACCAATATAGATATCTAAAACATGGAGAGGCTTCTTCGTGATCTCAACTAACAGATTCTGCAAAAAAGCTAAAATCACCAGTTTTGAAAAAAAAACGCTTCTTTCTCATTTTGCTCAAAAGTTGTGCTGCCGACTTGTGTCCTTACTTTCCGTGACGGGTCACAAATGTGAGCAAAATGGAAGTTAAATGTTTGCATTGTATAGAAAAAAAAATATGATGCGTGGTTAGTAAGTTTTGGGGAAAAAATTGTCACTGCAATGAGCCCATATAACTCATAATGATTAGTTGTCCACAAGACTTTTGTGTTACCATTCTTGTAGGCTAGAATTTTTACTACAAAATTATGTGAAAATCATTCCGACCACTCTTTCACAAAACAACAATATAATGATTTAAACTTTGTAAGTCAGTTTTTGTGCCAGCACTGCTGTATGCGTAGGGGTGTTGATGGCCATGAATATGAATGAGGGTAGACAATAGACACTCCCCACAATGGCTAATGCCCCATCAAGAATGAGAGGAGATTCAAAGGTTTTGTTTTTCTATCTGTTTTATTGTAATTCCTCTATGTGGAGGGACTAAATGTTGTGCCTCACAAGACCACAGTGCTACTGTACATATATAAACATATAGTACCAGTCAAACATTTGGACACATTACCATTTTTTATATTTTTGGAAGAAGGTGCATTTATTTTATTTAAAAAAATACAGAAACAACAGTAATATTGTGAAATATTATTACAATTTAAAATAATGATTTTCTATTTTAATATACTTTAAAATAAAATTTATTTCTTTGATCAAAGCTGAATTTTCAGCATCCTTACTCCAGTCTTCAGTGTCACATGATCCTTCAGAAATCAGTCTAATATCCTGATTTGATAATGAGGTATTATCAATGTTGGAAACCGCTGTGCTGCTTATTATTTTTTTTATAACCTGTGATACTTTTTTCAGGATTCACTGATTAAAAAGAACAGCATTTATTCAAAATAGAAATCTTTCCTAACAATATAAGTCATTACTATCACTTAACACATCCTTTCAAAAAAAGAAAGAAAGGTAGTGTAGCCTATACTGTTACAATAGATTTTAAATAAATGCTGTTCTTTAATATTTTTTTATTCATCAAAGAATCCTGAAAAAACTATCACATGTTATAAAAAATACTAAGCAACAACTGTTTCCAACACTGATTTGAAAAAAAAATCATATCAGAATGAATAACATTTTAAACTATACAGTTAGGCTATTTTAAATTGGAATACTATTTCACAATATCACAGTTTTTTTCTGTTTTTTCTTATCAAATAAACGCATAGTTGATGAGCATAAGAGACTTCTTCTAAAAACATAAAAAAATGTTTGTAAACTTTTGACGGATACCTATAAAATTCTACATATACCTATAAAACCTATATAGACATAACCTATATATACAGTGCCTTGCGGAAGTATTCGGCCCCCTTGAACTTTTCGACCTTTTGTCACATTTCAGGCTTCAAACATAAAGATATAAAACTGTAATTTTTTGTGAAGAATCAATAACAAGTGGGACACAATCATGAAGTGGAACGAAATTTATTGGATATTTCAAACTTTTTTAACAAATAAAAAACTGAAAAATTGGGTGTGCAAAATTATTCAGCCTCTTTACTTTCAGTGCAGCAAACTCTCTCCAGAAGTTCAGTGAGGATCTCTGAATGATCCAATGTTGACCTAAATGACTAATGATGATAAATAGAATCCACCTGTGTGTAATCAAGTCTCCGTATAAATGCACCTGCTCTGTGATAGTCTCAGAGGTCCGTTTAAAGCACAGAGAGCATCATGAAGAACAAGGAACACACCAGGCAGGTCCGAAATACTGTTGTGGAGAAGTTTAAAGCTGGATTTGGATACAGGAAGATTTCCCAAGCTTTAAACATCCCAAGGAGCACTGTGCAAGCGATAATATTGAAATGGAAGGAGTATCAGGCCACTGCAAATCTACAAAGACCCGGCCGTCCTTCTAAACTTTCAGCTCATACAAGAAGAAGACTGATCAGAGATGCAGCCAAGAGGCCCATGATCACTCTGGATGAACTGCAGAGATCTACAGCTGAGGTGGGAGACTCTGTCCATAGGACAACAATCAGTCGTATACTGCACAAATCTGGCCTTTATGGAAGAGTGGCAAGAAGAAAGCCATTTCTTAAAGATATCCATAAAAAGTGTTGTTTAAAGTTTGCCACAAGCCACCTGGGAGACATACCAAACATGTGGAAGAAGGTGCTCTGGTCAGATGAAACCAAAATGGAACTTTTTGGCAACAATGCAAAACGTTATGTTTGGCGTAAAAGCAACACAGCTCATCACCCTAAACACACCATCCCCACTGTCAAACATGGTGGAGGCAGCATCATGGTTTGGGCCTTGTTTTCTTCAGCAGGTACAGGGAAGATGATTAAAATTGATGGGAAGATGGATGGAGCCAAATACAGGACCATTCTGGAAGAAAACCTGATGGAGTCTGTAAAAGACCTGAGACTGGGACGGAGATTTGTCTTCCAACAAGACAATGATCCAAAACATAAAGCAAAATCTACAATGGAATGGTTCACAAATAAACATATACAGGTGTTAGAATGGCCAAGTCAAAGTCCAGACCTGAATCCAATCGAGAATCTGTGGAAAGAACTGAAAACTGCTGTTCACAAACGCTCTCCATCCAACCTCACTGAGCTCGAGCTGTTTTGCAAGGAGGAATGGGCAAAAATTTCAGTCTCTCAATGTGCAAAACTGATAGAGACATACCCCAAACAACTTACAGCTGTAATCGCAGCAAAAGGTGGCGCTACAAAGTATTAACTTAAGGAGGCCGAATAATTTTGCACACCCAATTTTTCAGTTTTTTATTTGTTAAAAAAGTTTGAAATATCCAATAAATTTCGTTCCACTTCATGATTGTGTCCTACTTGTTGTTGATTCTTCACAAAAAATTACAGTTTTATATCTTTATGTTTGAAGCCTGAAATGTGGCAAAAGGTCGAAAAGTTCAAGGGGGCTGAATACTTTCGCAAGGCACTGTAACTGTATAAGCTGCAATATAACCTAATTTGCCGCCAGTAGTCCCTGATGGAGCTGACCTTCACCATAAAACAGCAGCCCAATATAGCGGTACATCTCACTGATGCTGACATCTGTCCATTTATATTTGCAGCCCTTTGCAGTTGCCTTGGCAGCCTGAGCATTGGTGTTGTGGCACAGAGTTGACACAGCACTTTCTGAAAAAAATTGTTTGAAAAGACTCATGGGCGAATGTGAGTCAACAGAGCTCAGTTGCGATCCAGTTTCCCGTGCGGGCAGGAATCGCCCAGTCTGTGCAACCATGTCAACATCAGTCTCGGTTTTCCATGACAGGGTGGACTTGGACCTGTTGCTTGTTTGCCTTGGCTCTCTTCGGGACAGGTGCTTGGACATGTTCATTGTCACATCTGTTGATAACACAATCAAAGAAACTATTATTATCATTATCAATCACTAATGGCCATGGATTGAAAAAAAAGATTCCTAAAAAAAGAAAAACAACTGTTAGCATACACTATCCAAAGATGGGCAATTAATGGGCATGGACGCACAATGCATGTATATATCTGTTGATGGGCCATAGAGCGGAGAAATATCTATTTATGGGCCATAGACCACCGCGAGTATCTGTTGATGGGCGCACGCATTTAGAGCATTTCAAACATTTACACCTGTATTCACAATCATCTGTGCATAAGGCAATATTTTAGCAAGATAAGTGCCATAGGCTAACCAAAACCGAACATTTATATATAAAAATATAATGTCATACTGTCTAGTATTTAGACAGTATCACATTTTACCGGAGGCTGAAATATATTTGCACTAAACCATATTTACACCTAAGCAGATATTCACAAATAAGCTACATTACGCATAAGGCAGTATTTTTAGCATGATAATCAGTGTCATAAGCTAATCAAAACTGAGTGAAATATATATACAAATATGTTTAGAGAGTAATATCACATTGAAACAGTTTACACGACCATATACACGAATGTTAGGGATATTGTAAGGCAATCTTTCCTGTAAGATGTCAAAAGCTAACCAAAACTAAGCAAATTATAGTCTGAAAATTCATATGAGTTCTATATAACGTTAATCAGAAAAATAATTATATAACACTAAACAACTTACTCCGAACTTGTATCCTCGGCGGGATCAATTCGCTCTTGAAAATGCCGTTCGTCGTCTGATTTGCAATCTTCTTCCACTGAGGAAAAGGTGAATTCTTCCTTGCTGTCCACCCAGCTAACAGGGAACGTTCCCAGAACATTCACTAACGTTCTTTAAAAGTTGTGTAAAGGTTAGAACAAAACGTTATTAAAATATTTTTTTCGGAACGTTTTTATAACGTTAATAACGTTATTGTAACGTTGATAGAAAACGCTCTTAGAACAAGGTTCTTATTTATTTATTTGACTAATTAATTAGCCAAAATCAATTTTTCATCCGTTGTCCCTGGACAGATCTAAAAATCAAAATAAGATTACAGTGAACAGTACAAATATAAAAAGCAGTAAAACAGATATAACTCTTCAAATCCTGGTGATAAATACAATGTACAAGTTTACTATAATACAGACATAATAAAAGAAAAAAAAAAATATATATTATACACATTGACACAGCAGAGACACAAGTGGCAGCAGGTTGGGTTGAGGGAAGATGCCTATTCTTATTAATGCTGACATGTCTGATGTGTAATAAGCCAGTTTTTTAGATGCTTTTTGAACTGAGGATATGTGGTGAGTTCTCTGCTGTTCTGAGGGACAGAGTTCCAATGCTGCGCTGCTGTGACTGAAAAGGCACTCTGACTAAATGCACTTTTCCGCAAAGGAACAACACAGTCTCCTCGGGCCGACCCTCGTGTTACTCTCTGTGTGGTATTTCTGATGTTTACAAACTGACTGAGTGGAGGAGATGATAGACCATGAATGATTTTGTATAACAGACAGAGGTTTGGATACTTAATGACATTTTCCCAACTTAAAAGCTTATGCTTTTGTAAAATGGCACAATGATGATATCTTAATGGTTTTTTATCCACGATTTTGATTGTCTGTTTATAAAGTGACTCTAAAGATTTTAGTGTTGTTTTATTTGCCTGTGACCAGGTTGTAAGACAGACAGTAAGTGATGTGAGACAGAACCATACTGTACATGAACAATTTAGCTGCCTGAAGTGAAAAGTTTGATCTTATGAACCGGAAATTTGCAATTTTAAATTTGACTCGATTGCAGACCTTTTTTATCTGTGATTTAAAAGTTAGTTTGGAGTCTATTATGATGCCTAAGTATTTGAATTCTGACACAACTTTTATTTTTTCCCCTGTCACATAAATATCTGCCTGATTATTTGCACTGTTTGATTTAGAAAAGAACATTGAAACGGTTTTATTTACATTAAGTTTTAAGCAGGATTGATTCAGCCATTCAGAGACACGGGCCATAGACTGTGTAAGTTTTTCAGCAACTTGTTTTGTGTTTTTACCATGGGTATAAATTACTGTGTCGTCTGCGTACATCTGAATATAGACGTCTCGACAAACTGAAGGGAGGTCGTTTATATAAAGAGAAAATAGCAGTGGCCCCAAAATAGAGCCTTGAGGAACCACCGTGGACATGGCGAGGGGCGGTGAGTGGTAATCACTGATCCTGTCTGACTGTGAGTGATTCGATAGATATGATTCTATCCATTTTATTGCATCTGAGGAGAAATTAAATTTGCTTAGTTTGATTAATAATATTTTATGGTTTACAGTGTCAAAAGCTTTTTTTAGATCGAGAAACACAGCTCCAACCACATCACCTTTATCCAGTAAATGTTTGATATTTTCTATGAAAAAACAATTAGCAGTTTCCGTGGAGTGTTGAGTTCTGAAACCAAATTGCATTGATGAAGAGAAAATGTAGTAGTATTCAAATGTGTTATTATTTGCTGGGAAATTAGTTTCTCTGCGACTTTTGACACTGTAGGTATGATGCTGATAGGTCTGTAGTTGTCCACTGACAATGGATCTCCATTTTTGAGAATTGGAACAACAGCAGCTGACTTCCACACACTTGGAAATACTGCCTCAATGAAGGAGAGATTGACAATTTTGGTTACTGGTGTTGATAATGTGGAACTGAGTTATTTCAGCATGCACATATCTATGCCAAATATGTCCCTATAGTTCTGGAAGCTTTTAGTGTTTTTATTTTATTTTGTGTTCTTAGAACAACGTTATCGGAATGTCTTTATCACGTTATTTGTGCTTGATGAACCTTCTCATAATGTTAATAGAAATGTTCAGAGCAATATTCATACATATGTTACTTGCTGAACATTCTCATAATGTTTAGAGAAAACATTCTTATAACATTTTCAGAATGTCCTGTAATTGTTTGTAAAGGTATCCATTAACATTAACATAAGTTAATAAAAATATTGCTTGGAACCTGAAAGGATTAAAAATATAATTGTTACCATAGAAAATATTGGTATAAAAAAATGACTTCCGCCTGTCTATACGGTAATTTCTCGACTGTACGACAGCGGAGTCGAGTAGTTATGATGCAATCGTTAGCCTATTTTTACAAAAACTTCTACGGGGCCATAACGTAAGATACAAAGTAATGGAGCCTTTTATACATTGTCGTGTTTCTTTAGAAATAAATAATGGAAAAATGGAGTCATTGGACGCCACAGATGTAAAGCTATTCGCTGTCAAAGTGACGCCAAAATGAATGGGAGTCAATGGAATGCAGCAGGTGATGTTCTACAATGGCGGCCCCCGGGGAAGCCTCAGTTTCCGGCTGATAGATTACCCCCTTGGTTTTTTCCAAATCACTGAAATGACTTCACGTCAGGTTAGCAGTAGCATTCGCTGTCAGGCAAGTGTTATTTAAATAAACTCCTGATGTACTTACAAACTTTCCAATGCCTCGTTTTATGAGTAAACCCATTTGTACTACTGTAGAATTTTGGTACCATTCTGGGCATTATTAGTGGGGTAATTTACGAGATACAAACCTGGTTCTGTTAGCGCCTGCAAGCCATACGGCTGATAACTCTAAATAAGCTCTAATTTTAATATTGTCCAAACCATCCCTTTAATAGCTATATAAACACAGAAAGGTTGGGGAAAGAATTATTATTTTTTTAATTAAATTAACCCTTTAAGGTACTACTCAACCATTTGGTAGACCACACTTTAAGTCACTATATTTAAATGAAAAATGCATCAAGCTTAACTCAACCTGAATGAGCCATCTCTATCATTTGGTGTAGTTGTGCAATGCTAAAAAAATCCACTAGATGGCACTGTGTCTGTGAGCAGCGTGCCTTTTCAGTGTTCCTTCAAACAGCACATGACACAGCGCTAATTTACATGAAAACATGATGACGCATATCGGCGGGACTTTTAAAGGTAATACTATTTTGTTGACATATTATAGTTTCAGAGGAGTTGTTAAACAGAATTATGTAACTTAATTAAACAAAATTAAGTCTTATAAGGGTCAAATAATTTTTTCAAAATATGCTCTACCAAACGGTTGAGTTGTCATTTTATGGTAGATAAGCTAGCTAATGTTGGTAAAATTAGCTAATGTTGGTAAAATTAGCTAATGTTGGTACAATTAGCTATTTACAATGAAAAAAAAGGGTTAGTGTTGTTAAAATAATTAATTTAATATTATTAAATTGCATATTTGATGAAAAATATTTGATCAATATCATTTTTTCACCATTTCAAAAAACTATCCAGTGATGAAATGTTTTCTGTGTTGACAAATCTTGTGCGATATCCTAAACTGCTGAGATAATTATAACGCGTGCCGTAGACCAGACTACACGTCCGATTCGCGAACTAATGATTCATTTGAACCGATTCAATTGAATGAATGGTTTAAACAACTGATCTGTCCAACACTGAACTCACGAGACGTCTGAATTGGTGTATACAAAAAATTTGTAACACTTTACAATACTGTTCTATTTATTCAATTATTTAACTACATTAGTTAACATTCACTATTAGTAAACTGCACTTCTACAACATTGTTAATTCCAACATTTAGGTTATTGCCTATTGAAATCAAAAGTTGTACAGTATTTGTTAACATAGTTAATGCACTGTGAAGTAACATTACCAAACAATGAACAGCTGTATTTTTATAAACTAAGATAAACAAAGATTAATAAATACAGTAACAAAAGTATTGCTCATGGTAAGTTCATGTTAGTTATTAGATACATTAACTAATGTTAACAATTCAAACCATAGCCTAAAGTTACAAACAAAAATAATTTACTCTAATTTAATTTTTTCCCAATATCGTGCAGCCCTACTGTATATGGTAAATATCAAGAATAAATTTGAAGAATTAATACCAATTATGGTGTTACTATTAAATTCATAATTTAAAATTGACTATGTTTGTGTATTACTATATGACTAGCATTGTAAGAGTACATGGTTTGTAATACAAATTGTTTTAGACGTGATAGATGGACGCCAAATCATTTTACGGTTCAAGACCACGCACTTTTCTGGCCCTTGTGCCAGAAAATCCTGAGGACTCAGATGCGGATCTTAGTGATGATGACCCCGTAGATGATCCAGATTATCTGCCCACACCAGCAGAAGAGAGTGGGGACACTTCTTTTGATTCAATGGATGAGGAGGAGGTTGCCTCAACAAGTTCATCCTCTAAACCACCGTCCAAAAAGAAGAGGAGAATGGGGAAAAACTCCCTGAAAACTGTTTCTTTGGCAGAGCTACAGGACACACCTGAACCATCACCCCCAGATGGAAAAGAAGCCAGAAGAAGATTGTGGAGGCATGAAGACATTGAGACATTCCAGGTTCCAGATTCAAGTTTTAACCTCCCTGATGCTGTAAAGACACCCTTTCAGTATTTTAAGTACTGTTCACAGATGAGATGATTACACATATCTCTGAGCAAACCAATCTCTACACTGCCCAGGAGCTGGGAGATCCAATCAGCACCAGTTCTGAAGAGATTGAAAAATTCCTGGCAATGCTTCTCTTCATGGGTGTTTTCAGTTTCCCAGCCATCGATGACTACTGGTGCATTGAGTCACGATTCAGTGTGATAGCCGATATTATGCCAAGGAGAAGATTCAAGTTGTTACGCCGGTACCTTCATTTTAATGATAATCAGCAGTGCAATGGCAGTCCAGACAGGTTCTACAAAATCCGGCCCCTTTTTGACATGCTTCGTCAGCAGTGTCTTCTTATCTCATCCACTTACCAGCACAGTGTGGATGAGGTCATGGTGGCGTATAAAGGCACAAGGGCTGGCTCTCTCCACCAGTATATTGCCAACAAGCCAGACAAGTGGGGCTTTAAATTGTTCTGCCGGGCCAGCTCATCTGGCATCATTCATGACTTTCTGCTCTATCAGGGGGCGTCCACATTCTTCAACGTTGCCCTAACTGAGCAGGAGGAGGCACTGCTTCTAGGGGCCAAACTTGTGACAACACTCTGCAAAACCATCACACTGCCAAGACTTTCAGTCGTCTTCTGTGACAACTTCTTCACCAGTTTCGACTTGGTCCAGAACCTAAAAGAGAACCTGGGCATCAGGTGCATTGGCACTGTCCGACCAAACCGCATGGGTGGAGCAACCTTAAAGACGGACAAAGAGCTGATGAAGGAAGGACGTGGAGCTTTTGACTTCATGTCTGCTGAAGGGCTGCTCGCAGTAAAATAGTTCGATAATAAATGTGTGAGCCTTCTTAGCAGTGCCTGTGGGATCACACCTCTTTCCTCTGTCAAACGGTGGAGCAAAGAGGCCAAAGCAAAGGTCGCTGTCCCGTGCCCATCACTCATCCCTGCCTACAATCAGCATATGGGAGGCATTGATCTGTCTGACATGCTGGTACACATGTATAAGACCCCGGCGAAAATCCAGGCGATGGTACCTTCCCCTGTTTGGATATATCCTAGACCTCTGCATCTCAAATGCCTGGCTTGTCTACAAGCGGGACTGCAGACTCCTGAAAGAAGCAATGCTACCTCTCAAAAAGTTCCGTCTGGCAGTCGCACACACTTTGGCTCAAGTGAACAAGCCAGCATCCAAAGTTGGCCGACCTTCATCATCCTCTCCACCACAGATGTCGTCAAACAAAAAGTCCAATACCCCAAGACCCTCCCACCCACAACCAGATGTACAATATGACAACTGCGGACATTTGCCACTACACTCTAACAAGCGGGGGCGATGCAACCTCTGTCCAAAGGGAGTGTCGAGATGGAAATGCCAGAAATGTCATGTATTCCTGTGTATGAATGCAAAACAGGAATGCTTTGCAGCATACCATCAGAAATGAATGGTCAAAGGCAAAATAAGTGCTGTTGCACCGCTGCTGTTGCACAGCTGCTGTTGCACCGCTGCTGTTGCACCCCTGACCAAAATCATTAGTGCAGTTGCACAACAGGTCTGTAAAGCTAAGTAGAGGTTTTCTTTTTCTCCCGAAAAAATTCTAATCAAAACACACACACACACACACACACACTTGATGTGTTTGGAGCCATCAATAGCAGCCATCAGATTTTTTATTGGTCAAGAAATTGCACTTAAAATTACTTGTTCTGAATGTTGTTCTTTTATTCTGAACAGACGTCTCAACCGTTTGGTAGAGGACTGTATCTAAAATACTGTAGGGTCCAATAAAAAATTTATTTTTGATTGTTGTTATTGTTATCATAATTGAATAAAAAATGCAAAGAAATCATTTTTCCTTGGCTTTTTTCATGGTGCGTACCTCAAAGGGTTAAAAAAACGTCTCGGTTTACGACTGTAACCCTTGTTTCCTGAGGAGGGAACGGGACACTGCGTCGTTGAAAACGACTCTTTGGGAACGCTCCCTAAGCGTACGCCTCTGTATGAATGAAACTAATCCAATCCTGATTGGTGTTGCGTCGTGACGTAACATGTGAAGGCTTAACCGGATGCAGAAAAGTGTCGCCGGCGCACACACACATTAGCCTCGCAATGAAGCATGCCGCTCCCAGGTGTTAAGGGGTGTGGCAAGACGATGCAGTGTCTCGTTCCCTCCTCAGGGAACAAGGGTTACACGTTCCCTTTCGTAGGGAACTCGCACTGCGTCGTTGAAAACGACTCTTTGGGGAACGAATACCCACTAGGCCACGCACCGAAAAAGCCTGTCCTAGAGTGAAGCTGATCTCAGGCACTTAAGCTAGGATGAGAGCACTCGTGCACCAGATGCACTAAGGAGGTGAAGACAATAAAACATGATGAAAGTGTGCGGGGTAGCCCAACCGGCTGCCTCACAGATCTCCTGGAGGGGCACTCCCGAACGGAGGGCCCTAGAGGACGCCATGCCTCTGTTAAAATGAGCCCTTACGGCCAAAGGTGAAGGCAAATTGCGCACCTTGTAGGCCTACTTATGGTTTGTTTGGATGCCGGGAGCCCCTTATTAGGTGACCCAAAACAACACTAACTGTAGGTCCGACCTCCTCGAAGAAGAGGACCTCTCAAGGTAAATACTCTGAACCCTGACTGGCAGAGCAAAGGAACCTCTCTTCTTCTGCCGACACATGAGGTGGAGGATGAAATGCTCGCAGGACCATGGACCTAGCCATGTTAGAATGCACTTAAGGCACATAGCTGGGTCTCGGGTGCAGGATGGCCTTAACTCTGCCGGGGGCAAAACCCCAAGCAAGCTGGCGTTAGTGGCATATAACGTTAGTAGTATAACGTTAATTTCTATTAAATTGTTAATTTATGTTAATGTTATTGTGAATGTTAATGCTTTAATAACAAATTATTTATCAGGAGCATTTATGCCGATGTTTATGGTGGCGACACGTAGGCTAACACAAAGTCAGGGCCGGATTAACCATTAGGGCAACTGGGCACTTGCCCAGGGGCCCAGGACATCTAAGGGGGCCTGGGCACCATCAAATATTATGTTATATTAGGGGTGTGCGATATCACGATTTTTGATCGTGGACGATTAAAATGTCTCCACGATCTGCTTTTAAAGAAATATCGTAAGATCGTGCATTCTATCAGTTTGCAGTTCTGGCGCC
Source organism: Phoxinus phoxinus (assembly GCF_949152265.1). Taxonomy (NCBI): domain Eukaryota; kingdom Metazoa; phylum Chordata; class Actinopteri; order Cypriniformes; family Leuciscidae; genus Phoxinus; species Phoxinus phoxinus. The sequence goes on from NC_136879.1 coordinate 9,093,742, forward strand.
TCCGTCTCAACATACTGTACAGCGCGACGTATATTCACATGAAATGCAGAGGAACGGGACACTGTAGTTTATAAAAATTAATTATTTAAACATGTCATTCGCTGCTGATGCGCTGTTCTAACGGGCGCTTTTCTGAGCGCAAACACCCGACGCGCACATGCACTAAAAGCCTGTCTAACAGCGCATGGATACTGGACTAAGTTATCTTTCGAGTCTTATTGCGCTAATACTGTCAAACACACACAAGGTTTACATAAACAAAGTTGGTTATGTCTAAAGTGAAAGAACAGTAGAAAAAAATATGAACAAAATCTGATTGTCAAATGTGTGTATATTAGACTCGTCGCGGGCAGATCTTAAAGAGACAGTAGCCCTAATAGTAAACAGCCGCTTGTCCTTAAAGGGATAGTTACCCAAAAATAAAAATGATGTCATTATTTACTCACTCACTCTAATGTTGTTCCATACATGTATTAATTTCTTTCTTGTGCTGAACACAAAAGAAGATATTTTGAGGAGTGTGGCTAACCGGGCGGTTGCTGGTCCCCATTGACCATAGTAGGAAAAAAACTATTATGGAAGTCTCTGGGGTACATCAACTGTTTGGTTACCCACATTCTTCCAAATAACTTTTATTTTCAACAGAAGAGGGAGACTTATTCGGGTTTGAAACGGCTTGAGAGAGTAGGCTAAATGATGACAATCAAACTATCCCTGTTAATAAAACAACAAAATACAAAGAGCAAATCCCTCACTCTTGACTGAGAACTTTAATAGTAGCTTTAATAAGAATCAATGTACAATTTATACATTGAAGTCCATGCTGTATTTTATTTTCATATTTCATATCATTTAATGACTTTCTTCATTAGCCAGCGAGTCCAACAAGTTACCGGTCAGCAAGTTCACCAAGCTCCCGATCTCATTCCACAACACTAAATACATTGAGTTCTTCCTCGGTGTCGCTTCTGAACAACTCCGCTAACTAGAGCGCCCTCTCTCGGCTGTAGACTATAATGCTTTCTCTTGGTTCATCTCAGTCAGTATGAATTCATTTTGATATATAAGTCGCATCTGACTATAAGTCGCAGGACCAGAAAAACTATGAACTACTTATAGTCCGGAAAATACGGTACTAGTGGCACGACTAACATAGTGGGCTTTTTTTTTTCTTTGGGAAATCAATAGTGCCCCATAAGTTTGTATGAACAACCTTTATTAAATAAAAAAATTTCAGCTAATGTCCATTTTGAAGGGTTAATATGAAGATCTGCTCTCAACAGGGTATATTTTGCTACTGGCCAAGAAAGAATTTTACTACCAAAGCAAAAAAAAGATCCACTCCAGATACTGCATTGTGGTCTAAACATGTTCCAGTGATTCTGGTGTATGCAGGTATTTAGGATGTATTAGAAGTATGTCACATACATGGTTTATACTGTTCTCTTACTGGTCAAACTAAGCTGCCATGTTCTTTCCAGATATCTATGAGGAAGCCAGGCTGAAAGCCAACCAGGCCACAGTGACATCAAACCTGGAGAGCGACGAGGAACCTCCACGGAGACTAGTTCGACCTCCAGCTAGAGATATTTGAGAAAGCTGGATAGTGGTAAATACTTTTCTGAAAATTTGACAGCGGTGAATTTAAATATGGTTGCTTTTAGAGGTCGATTAATATGGTGTTTTCTCTGGCCAATGCTGATGCCGATATGTAGAAATCAGGGCGTCCGATATGTTTGGCCAATTTTCTTTCACCACCCCCTACCACCAAACAGCTGTTGTCATGTAAATGAACAGCCAGAACGCATTAAAAGTTTTCTGTTTTCAGTTTCCTCTGTAGCCCCTTTTTGGTATGAGATGTTGTAACAATAACATATACTGTTAACTAGGTGATGATGATGAAGGCCCACCACGTTCATATTCGTCATATCACACACTAGGGGTGGAACGGTACACTGAAGTCACGGTTCGTTTCATACCTCGGTTCAGACATCACGGTTCGGTACGAGCGCGCGGCTCCGCATCCGATGCACGACTTCTAGCCGCATCTGGCCGAGCATGTCCATCTCACCACACCGGCACCCAATTCTTGCGTCTAAATTAGTTGCTTACATTAACTAAATGAGCCTACAGTAGCCGACATAAGCCCTTGAAATAAAATTAAATGGCCATGTTTTATAAAAAGGTTCACAAAACTAAATAAAAATGTTTAGAAATTATGTAAGATAATGTTAATTTAGTTGTAGGTTCACATATCCATTTTTTTTCTTCTAACGTCACAAGGAATAATCTGGTTTACTGCTTTGCACGATTCTTTTGTAGTGTGGTTTTGGTGTAGCCTACTAAAGTGTACTAAAATAAACATTCACGAGTGTACCTTACTTCTTCTCACCGCTGATTCCTGATGGTTTCGACAGAGGACAATTGCACCGAGTCGCACCCTGTCTTTTCAAAGAATAGTACACCGGCAAGCGCTAAGTATAAATGCCTTGTGGGGAGGCACGCGCGCAGTCAGCAGAGGCTTGACTTCGAGGTGTAACCTTTATTATTGTTCGGTCTGAAACGGCGCCAAGTGACGGATGGTGTAGCAATATTGTTGTCCAGGTGGAAATCGGGAGATATTCGGGAGAAAGGTCGGTCCGGGAGATTTTCGGGAGGGGCTTTGAAATTCATGAGTCTCCCGGAAAAATCAGGAGGGTTGGCATGTATGCCAACAGGAACTCATTTCTGAGTTCCTGCTCAATCCTTGCCGTACTACGCAGGAACTGAATGATTTATGCTCTAAAATGCAAGATGGTGAATACAGGAAAAAAACTGTAAGTACATTTAACAGGAGATTATAATTGTGGGGGTTTTATCACTTGAAATGTGCTTTGACATCTATAATGTAATTTACTTAGAAATCATGAAAAACTTTTGCGAAGTGCACATATATGCACACCAACACAACATGTCAGTTTGCATTGCAAACTTGATAGCCTATTCATCATCAATCTAAAATCAACCAAAAAAAAAAAGAAACATGGCTCAATTTAAAGTTGTACAATACATTTTTGCGCATATGAAGGAATCCGTTTTACATGGATAATGGGGCACAAGTTAATTTGAAGCCCATTTACATAAATAATAGTTTTAAAACTAAATGTTGCAGCACAAATTTAAAAACATTTGGATCCATGCTGAAGGAGAGAGCTTTCCGGTTTCAGTTTTGCTTTTAATAGATATATTTACATTTGCCTTTTATACTAAATGTTGTTTATAAAATAATAACACAATTTGCTTATTTTGTCTGGTCCTGTTATGAATACCAATAAGAGGAATTAAAATACATATTTTCAAATATTTATTTTTATGTTCTGGTATTTTGCATTATTTCTGACTATTATATATTATAAATAATACAAATAAATAGATATAATTAATTTATACAATATTATATAATTTAATTATAAAAGGCAACTTCTACACCATGGTGACCCTTCTCTTCACCATGAAATTTTCACCTGGTGCATCTGGTTCTCTTACGAGAGGTTCTCTCGTACTGCGTAATGTAAAATTACGCACCGGGTAAAGTCTCTTTGCCCGAGATACTGAAGCCAAAATGTATCCTAAATTTGTATACATTGTCAACGCTGTGCAGCAGCAGGCAGACCTAGAGCGGGCTGTCTCGCGCACTCATTGGTTGCCCCGCGGCAACTGCAGCAGCCTACCACTGAGCCTGGCGTGACGTCACGCTTCGCGCCCTCATGCGCCAAAGCCCGCCAAAATGGGAGTGGCTTAGCGTATAAAAGGAAGGGCTCAGGCTGCTTTCAACTTGATTTTCATCTCTTCAGCGAAGCTCTACGCAACGCTGATCTCTGAGAGAAGCCGCCGCCGTCGAATCCAGCGACCAGCCAGCTTAGAAACTGCCCGCTCTGCTACACAGTTATCCCAGGGGGCGAAACCATTAAAGCTCACCGGCCGTGTTTTAGATGCTCGCGAGCGCTCGCGCTTACTGATAAACACTGTTTCCCCTATATCGCTCACAAGCACCACTGTTCGCGCCACAAATTGTTCTCCGTCCCTAGCGGAGTCAATGACTCCCTAGAGTCATTGAATGTGAAACAGCCGGCTGCTGTCGTCAGCGAGCAGCAATATTCAGACATCGAGGTGCGCGCGCCGCGTTGATACCTCAGTTTCAGTTTCTCGAACCCGCGCAGTGTGGCCCATTCTACTTTCGCAGGGCGAAAGTCGACCTATTTGCGTCAGCAGACAACGCCCACTGCCCAAGGTTCTTTTCGGAGAACGAGGACGCTCTGGCCCAGATATGGCCCAGATTCCCGTTATACACGTTCCCTCCGGTCTCAATGTTACCACAGGTACTCGAGAGAATCAGGGAAATGCGTCATTCGGTGCTCCTCATAGCCCCCCGATGGGAGAATCAGACGAGTTGGTGCGGCTGTCAGACTCAGCCCCATGGCCGATCCCGGTGAGGAAAGACCTCCTTTCCCAAGCCGGCGGGTCGATTTGGCATCCTCATCCAGAGCAATGGTCTCTGCATGCATGGATAATCAACGGGTACCCGTTGCTTTGCCAGAAGGGGTCGTGAACACGATCGCACAGTCTAGAGCCCCCTCTACCAGGCGGCTTTATGCGTCTAAATGGTCTGTGTTTACTAAATGGTGCACGGGCAAAGGCCTAGAACCACAAACGTGCAGAGTTTCGTGGGTGCTTTGCTTCCTTCAAGAGCTGTTGGCAGGTCCCCCTCCACGCTCAAAGTATATGTCGCGGCCATCGCAGCGTTCGCCGAGTCGACGCGCGGCCAGGCGATAGGAAGGAATGAGCTCATCATCCGCTTCCTTAGAGGAGCCAGGAGGATGAATCCCCCACGGCCCCCGCCGCCTTCAGGCGCTCGGAGCAGCTTTTTGTTTCGCTTGGTGGGCGCACCAAGGGTCTCGCCGCCTCGAAACACAGCCTATCCAGATGGATAGTGGACACTATTGCTGCGGCTTACGGGTCAAAAGACCTGCAATGCCCTCTGGGCGTTAGGGCTCACTCCACCAGAGGCATGGCCTCTTCGTGGGCTTGGTCCAGTGGGATTTCTATTCATGACATTTGTACAGCGGCAGGCTGGGCCTCCCCCTCTACATTTGTTAGGTTTTACAACCTAGAAGTTCTCACCCTGCAGGCTAGACTTCTTTCAGTCTAAAAGTCTCTAACGACTGACTTGGTGAGCTGCGCTACAAGGGTAGATGAGTTCAGTATAAGACTGGCGGTGCCGCTTTGTATGTGTATCCCCTTAAAAGTGCTTTATGTACATGTGCGAGCCCACTCCGTTGGCCGCCTGTTTCTCACTTATCTGTGTCCCCCGTGGCGTTCCCCCCTGGGATTCATATAGTGACTGCTTAGCGCACACGGCGTTGACAAGGGGTTCCTGGTGCGTAATTTTACATTACGCAGTACGAGAGAACCTCTCGTAAGAGAACGTACTCGGTTATCTAACGTAACCTCGGTTCTCTCTAGAAGAGGGAACGAGTACTGCGTTCCCTGCCGTGTCGCGCAACGAGCTCATTTCGCTTCAAGCTATGAAAACCAAGTTGAAAGCAGCCTGAGCCCTTCCTTTTAAACGCTAAGCCACTCCCATTTTGGCGGGCTTTGACGCGTGAGGGCGCGACGTCACGCCAGGCTCAGTGGTAGGCTGCTGCAGTTGCCGCGGGGCAGCCAATGAGTGCGCGAGACAGCCCGCTCTAGGTCTGCCTGCTGCTGCACAGCGTTGACAATGTATACGAATTTAGGATAAATTTTGGCTTCAGTATCTCGAGCAAAGAGACTTTACCCGTTGCGTAATTTTACATTACGCAGTGCTCGTTCTCTCTTCTAGAGAGAACCGAGGTTACGTTAGGTAACCAAGTACATTTTCCAGGAAAATGTGGTAGTTTTCTTACTAGTCGCAGACTTACTTTTCAGCAATTGAAATGCTAGTGTCCACAGTTATACATGGATTAGGAATGGAAGTATCTATCTGTCCCAAACTAATAATTGCTCTTTTTTTATTACAGGTCCATCACCTTAGCCTTCTTGGAGGCAAAACCCCTGGAGACGCTGTCCGGAGGGTATTAAGAGCAATTGCGCTCAACTGTGTTTGGAGTCAGTATAGTATGAATGGACGGAAGGGGAAACTAATTTTTCAGGACCTTAATATTTGCACTGTGATAATTTGTAAGTATTACATTTTGTAAGACTCACTGCATTTACACCTGGTATTAAGATATTAGGAGTTTTCAGTGATCTGATCGGCTAAGACACAATACCATTATTTACATTAATGTCACATAACGTATGAGTGAGTTAAAAAACAAATGAAAAGGATAAGTTGGGCAGCTACCATTTTCACAAAAAAAGTACAACACAAAACTGTTTAATGCACAGGTAATTCCAAGTCAGTTGAATCACCGTTTTATATTAATGTGCTCTTTAAATTTAAATGTGCTAGGGATGTAACAATATATCGTGTGACATGCAACAATATAATAAAATAGCTTTGCTACTGATTCGCTACATTATATTTCTCAGCAAAGAGGGGGTTACATCACTAGTTTTAATTAAACGCATAGCTTCATCGTTAATAGAGAGACACTAAACAGACACAGTTACAAATCTCTTTCTCTTATGAGGTATAAATCTACTTTATCTCTGTGTCTGATTAAAAGCGGACAGAACATGCTAAACCTAACGAGTCATAACTTGACTAAAATATAACCATAATTTTTCCCAGTCAAATATTGTGATGCAAACATCAATAACAGCTTTAAATGGTAAATGCTGGCAAATGACCCTGATATAAGTGGGAAGTTAGCTTTTCATTACACAATTTGAATGCACAACGCTAAGGCAAAGAACCACCCGATGCAAATCAGAGGTATTCAGCAGTATTCATATCAGCAAGGATTAGGTGACGATACAGCTTTATAGTGATATTTTGAACACAGCCCTACTGACTACTTTCATATGGTTTCAGTGATCTGATCGCAAAAATAGGACTTATGTTTGTTAAAGATGTCATGACATTAATTTTTTTTTTTTTTTTTGAGGTCCATGTTTTCCCAATATTTTTACTGAAGTTCCACTAAACCATTATGTAAACTTCTTTTTAGAGGCTTGCCAAAAGATGTACCCGAAGGTGCCCGTCAAGGTATTAGAGCAATATATTTCAGACACCTTGAAGTACGCTCCTCATCGGGAATCAAGGGTGAGTAACATTCCTGCATGTTTTCTTTTCATTTTCTGGTGTAATCCTTTACAATGTGTTATTGAACCTTTCGATTGTAATTCCATTACATTTGTAAGCTATATTTGAATCTTGTGTGATTTACTGATTTTATATTTATAGTACACAAAGCACAGCCTAAATAACTTAAGGGTTAACTTTTATGGAGTAGCCACACTGTTATTATTATTAAATGTTAATGAAATGATAAATCACCATTAGTAACATCAGTCAATCTGTTCACTTTACAGACGGAGCATGTAGAGAGTGGACCACAGACCGGACCACACCATGTAGAGAGTGGACCACAGACTGGACCACAGTGCTAGTTTGGCACCAGAACAACTGTTTCCTGTTCATTAAAATATTATGATAAAAAAAGTTTTTTTTTTTTTTTTTTGAAAATGATAATCATTTTCAACTTTTTGATGTGCTGTAAAAGTTTGCAGTTAAAAAGTGGGCACTTGTAAATCACAAGGTTGTGTAAAAAAATAAAGTTGAATGAAGGATGAAGAAACATTATTCTTAATATTCTGACCTTAAAATAACATAACAGAAAGTGGACATTTTAATGTTCTTGAAATGTTCCAAATAAACGTTATTTGAATGTTTGTTTGTTGTATTTTTGGGGAAAGAACGTTCCATGAACATTATACTAACCTTAATATAACGTTCCAGCAACGCAATGCTAGCCTTAAGATAACGTTCCAGCAACAGTATGCTAACCTTAGGATAACATTCTAGCAACGCAATGCTAACCTTAAGATAATGTACCAGCAATGTTATGCTAACCTTAGGATAACATTCCAGCAACGTTATGCAAACCTTAAGATAACGTTCCAGCAACATTATGCTAACCTTAATATAATGTTATGCTAACCTTTAGATAACATTCCAAAAAGGTTATGCTAACCTTAAGATAATGTTCCAGCAATTTGATGCTTACCTTAGGATAACGTTCCAACATTATGCTAACCTTAAGATAATGTTCCAGCAACGTTATGCTAACGTTCCGGCAACGTTATGTTAACCTAAAGATAACGTTCCAGCAACATTATGCTAACCTTAAGATAACATTCCAGCAACATTATGCTAACCTTACGATAACGTTTCGGCAACATTATGCTAACGTTCCAGCAACGTTTTGCTAACATTAAGATACCATTCCAGCAACGTTAAGCAAACTGGACATTTCAACGTTTTTAGAACATTTAAAATCAACGTTACCACAACGTTCTCAGAACATACCAAGCAGGCACAAGACGTCTATATGACGTCAGTCTGACGTTGGACCCCAACGTTGGACAGACGTTGCATTTTGGTTGAATATTAAAAAATCGGGTTGACGTCAGAACCCAACGTCAGATTAACGTCAACTTCCAACGTCTCTCCAACGTTGGAGGTAGACGTCAGACTGACGTTGGGTTATGACGTCAACTCGATTTTCATTTTCAACCAAATACAACGTCTTTCCAACTTTGGAGATAGACGTCAGTCTGACGTTGGGTAATGACGTCAACCCGATTTTCATTTTCAACCAAAATACAACGTCTTTCCAACGTTGGAGATAGACGTCAGACTGACGTTGGGTAATGACGTCAACCCGATTTTCATTTTCAATCAAAATACAATGTCTTTCCAACGTTGGAGATAGACGTCAGTCTGACGTTGGGTAATGACGTCAACCCGGTTTTCATTTTCAACCAAAATACAACGTCTGTCCAACGTTGGAGATAGACGTCAGACTGACGTTGGGTAATGACGTCAACCCGATTTTCATTTTCAATCAAAATACAATGTCTTTCCAACATTGGAGATAGACGTCAGTCTGACGTTGGGTAATGACGTCAACCCGGTTTTCATTTTCAACCAAAATACAACGTCTTTCCAACGTTGGAGATAGACGTCAGACTGACGTTGGGTAATGACGTCAACCCGATTTTCATTTTCAATCAAAATACGTCTTTCCAACGTTGGAGATAGACGTCAGTCTGACGTTGGGTAATGACGTCAACCCGGTTTTCATTTTCAACCAAAATACAACGTCTGTCCAACGTTAGACAGACGTTGCATTTTGGTTGAAAATGGAAATCGGTTTGACGTCAGACCCCAATATCAAGCTTGACATTAAACTCAAGTTGGTCCAATCTCCAACAGTGTCAACACAACATTAGCTGTCAAATTCCAACTTAAATATATATACTAAGATATATATGGTTATTTTGTTGGCATGACATCGAACTTTTAACAGAGCCAGGTTTTCATTGTAAAATTAAAATCAACATACAAAGAAACTTCATAGCAACAAGGTTGAACAGAGGTCAAGATCCAATGCGAGACAACCCAAAAGTATCTTAAGACAAGAGCAAACAGAAAAGTAACTTGGAGTACACATATGTTGTTTATTAGATAAATGACAAAACAATTAAATGGATTATAAAAAAAAACTTTTATTAGTATTTTTTTTTTTACATTATTTTAACAAATAGATTATAAAATTAGTATTTTTTTTACATTATTTTAAAAAGAAATAGAACTATAAATCGTCAACTATAAACTATAAAGCAAATTTACCATTATCCTTTATTCTTTATATCTAACCATCTTTCTTTCTGCCACTGTCTGGGGCACCGTCTGGGGCATATTTTAAACCAAAGGCGACAGCCGCTGAAATATTTGCCTCCGTCTCCTTGGAAGTTCTCTGGACACTCTCTGTAAGAATTATTTAAAAAATGGAAATTTATGGGGAACATAGGTTATGATGCACTGCAGTAAGCATTAAAACATTAAATTGCAAACAGTCTTAAGGCTAGAGAGGTTAGCAATAGCAGCTTTGAAAGCATTCGATCCCACCCTCCCTTCAGACCCACTAAACATCAGACGTCTATTGGACAGGCAGATCATGTCTATATTGCGTCAGTCGGTCCAAGACCAATTTTTGACCTTTATGCAACGTGCAATCTAGGTCCGCTATTTGGACATCTAACTATGACCCCACCTGGACGTCAATATAATGTTCAATATTTGAGCGCCGGAATAGGTAATTTTGTGGATGTTATGTGGACGTCTAAGACAGGTGCAGGAAATTGACATGATCTAGGTTTGCAAAGTTACCTCCAAATGAGGTCTTTTCTACGTCATGTTTGGAAGTCAGATTTTGGTTCCCTGAAGGTGCAGACTGTGACGCCATGTGGACGTCTAAGACAGGTGCAGGAAATTGACATGATCTAGGTTTGCAAAGTTACCTCCAAATGAGGTCTTTTCTACGTCATGTTTGGAAGTCAGATTTTGGTTCCCTGAAGGTGCAGACTGTGACGCCATGTGGACGTCTAAGACAGTTGCAGGAAATTGACATGAACAATGAATGTAGGGAAATGTTTTATTGACTATTTTTTATGACTTTATTTTTTAAAACATTTTGTAAATGTTTTTTTTTTTTTGATGAGGCATTAATCATTGACATGCTTAGCTTCGTGAATGCATTTTTTATTGTAAATATTAACATTGTTTTTCAACGTGATTCATTAGTAGCCTAGGTCTAAAACAGAAGTAGTTTGCACGTCGTGATGACGTCCGGAATTGGTCCGCATATATATAGATGAAACAGGAAGTCCCGCCTGCAGTATGGTAGTTCCACAGGAAACACCACAGGAAAAGTGAACGGCAGGCACTTCAAGCAATTAGGCTTAAATCTGAAAAATCCTTGTTTTCAAGGTAAGTTCTAGCTAGCACTAAGCTGTTTTAGCGTTATTGTCTTAAACTAGCCTGTTGTGGGGGAGGGAGTGCATCTCCACCAGCTAGCGTTAGCTAAACATTGGCCATAGTTAGCCTACTTTTGAAAACAACTTTCGCACGGCACCGAAGCTTAACAAGTAGCATATAACATCATTCCGCTAAACGTTTTGTACATATGCTGGGGTTTTATTTTGGCCGTCGTTGGTTGCCCAATGATCTGGTCGTGATTGGCCTTAAAAAGTCCCACATTCCAAGGCCACTATGGCTTGTTTCTCTGTATGGCTGGCAATACTTTAAATTGACTAATGCCGCGATTTTTGTGGTCTGCCACTGCCTTTGTCATAAAGAAAACAAACAAATATGATAACATAACAATAACATAACAGAATGTTTGCAAATCCAAAGCATTTCGCAGTGCGGCTCACTTTTGATTTAACGTTAGTGCAAAGTGAAGGTAATGCGTCAAAAGACCCAGGAATAATATTTCATGTGATTCATGAAAAATAAGATGAGGTGCGCAATTATCAGTGAGTAGCCTAGAATTGGGAAATCAGCCGATAACTGTGGTAGGCTACAATGCCACTTATTTGTTCCCTAATTTAACTTCACGATATGTGTTAGGTATATGTTTTGATAGCGCATACCGTTGACTATCCAAGAGAATGATCCGATGCATAATACAGATATAGCACATTAGCTCTAAATTGAATCTTTCCATCCCCACCCTACATGACAACAAGACGTGCAGGGTAGCGTTCTCAACGGGCCTGAAAAATCTCTCTCCCTCCCGCATGTTAATCAAAATCAATTGACACCATAGTAAAAGTTCGGAAGACCGCAGTTTCATGTGAAGCATTTAGAGACTTTTTTTTTCCTCCTGAATTACCGCGGTGTGTGAATTGTGCTTAAAAAAATTAAAAACCCACGTTGCCTTATCTTCTCTAAAAAGCGTTCCGCCCATTCAGCTGACATAAACCACATTTCAATAAACGAAAAAACCTATCCAGTGACTAAATGTTTTCAGTATTGACACAAATCGTGTGCGATGTCCTAAACTGCCGAGATAATCACACAAGCGTGCCGTGGCTAGACGTCCAATAGGCTACGCAAACGAATGACTCATTTTAACCATTCACTTTAATGAATGGTTAAAACAACTGACCTGTCCAACACTGAACTCACGAGACCTCTGAATCGGTGTATAAAAAAAATCAGTAACAATTAATTCGATTAGTTAACATTTACTATTAATAAACTGCACTTCTACAGCAGTTAATTTCAATATTTAGTCTGTATAGGCCCACTGTATGTGTTGTAACCATTAAAAAGTGCATTTAGTTTCATTTTTAAAATATTATAATGTGTGTGTAGGCTATATATATGCTCAATGTTGTGCCCGTTCATACTTAAAAAGAACTAGCTCAAAGTTCAGTTCACACAGATGATAATGAACTAGTTCATGTTCATAGTTCATTTAAAAAAAAAAAAAGAACTAAGTTCACATATCTAAAAATGAACTAGTTCACGTTCATTTTTTAAAATTCATTTAACAAAGATGTAGGCTATTATTAATAATGTTATTTCAACACAGTAGCTATCTCGTTATTTCGAAATAATATGTGTGCGTGCATCTGTAAATCCGGTGACGAGTGTATTGATTTTTTTATTAATAAACAAGTGTTTTCTCTAAAAGTGTTGACTCGGCTGCAAAGATGAAGTTGACGATCGCCATCTCCGTGTGAACGCGCTTATAGAGAGCAATGCACATAAATAAGCCTAATAATGGATTACATAATCAGAGAGTAGCCTTTTTCTTTTGTTCGTTTTGAATTATTTCGTTTAAAGACATTTCAAGCTTTGTGTATTTGATGTATTTGTCATGTCTGTGTGAGGCATACACTGAGTTTCGTTAAGTTAGGATGTACTCTAGTTCACGTGCAATGCAAGTGAGCGCACGGGCGCCTCCGTTATATTTGTTTCGTCGACCTATTCATTAAATACAGGCAATTGGTTGATGAAAAATTGATTAAAATTAAGATACAATTTATACAAAACGAAAATCTTTTAAAAAGAGTTTTCTACAAAACTTAAGTGGTCAAAAGTTTTACCAAAAACAGCGCTGTTGCTAGGAGGGCGCTAGCGCCTCTGCCTCTCAGTGCCTCTGCCTCGCGAGTAGATGATATCCCTGAAGACGCCTAGCAATGATATACCTTTAGTGGTAGTATACCTTTAGTTAAGTTATACCTTAAGAGTATTCGTTGCGCGCTAAAAGACAACGTTATTGGAAAATGCAGCCCAGGTATGATGCGTAATGAAGATTTCAAAGCGCTCTTCTTTGGTCAGAACCATGGAGAGCAATCGTGGATTCCGTCCTATGCACCGAAACTTTTAACAATGCAACAACATTTTTAAAGAGCATCAAGCTATTAAAATCTATATTATGTATATGCACAGATAATATAACAGTAGGCTTTATTAGTCAATATTTTTAACTAGGTTAAACAGAGATTGGATAACGGTTTTAATTTAATATTTTTAATTGAAGGCCCACCCACTATTTGTCTGGCTTATCCAAAACTGGAATCCCACTCCCACTGTTCCTTATTTCCATTTCAGAAAGTTGGCAACCCTATTTGCAGTGTCCTCTTTTGGAGTGAGGTGTCCTTTTTGGAGATAGACAGATTAAACACGGTAGGCCTATCTGTTGTGAACTCATCCTCCTCCTCTTTGCAGATGGCTCAGTTAAATACACATAAAACAAAACTAACTAACACTCTGTTTACAGATGACATTGAGAATGAGACAGTGGCGAAAACGGCAAATTGAACTGGAACAAATTCTTGCTGATTCTGACAGCGATAACTCGGACAGTGTGCCTTCTTTTAGTGGTCACAGTGACACCAGAGAGGGTAAAAGGATCTTATGTGACGCTGTTTCTGGGACGTGTTGCGACGTTCATGTGACATCTGACTTTGATTTTAACACAGACACTGAAGGGGATCGTTGGTCCACTGACTCTGAACATGATGAAGCTGATGTGACCAGTAGCTTAAAGGATGACCTCAGAAAGTGGGCCTTAGACTACAACTTGACTCACAGAGCAATTAATAGTTTATTGATTATTTTGAGAAGGCAAGGCCACCAGTTGCCTGCTGATTGTCGCACACTGCTTGCCACACCACAACATAACACAACACAATCTAAATGTGGTGGGCAGTACAAATATTACGGCCCAGAAAAGGGGATCATTCCTTATTTGAATCAGAGTCACAGTAATGATCTGCACCTTACTGTAAATATTGATGGCCTCCCCCTTTTCAAAAGCAGTGGTGTCCAATTCTGGCCAATACTGGCAAAGACTGGCCATTTCGATCCATTTATTGTTGCCATATTTTGTGGCCAAAGTAAGCCTACTCCACTTGAGGACTATGCTGAAGATTTTCTTACCGAGTACAAGCATCTGAAAGACAGTGGGATAGTTTATGAAGGCCACACCTATACTGTTAATGTTGATTCTGTGATTTGTGATGCGCCAGCAAGGGCTTATCTTAAATGTATTAATGTACAATAGTTGCGAAAGATGTGTCATCACAGGAACTTCTGTTGAGAGAAGGATAGTTTTTGCTGATCAGGATTGCCCTTCGCGCACTGATGACTGTTTTTCTCGAGTTGAGTATAGGGATCACCAGAGAGCTTTCAGTCCATTCATTGATGCGGGAATTCCTTGTGTTACCTCTTTTGTCTTGGATTATATCCATATGGTCATTTTAGGAGTGGTTCGACGCCTGTTAATATACATGACTCGTGGCCCAAAACTCTGTCGTCTATCATTGAGACAAAAACATGCAATTTCTCAAAGTCTAATTGCTTTTAGAGGGAAGTTGCCAAGTGAATTTGCCAGGCAACCACAGGGTTTACTTGAGGTAGATCGGTGGAAAGCCACTGAGTTGCGTCAGTTTTTGCTCTAAACTGGTAGCCTGGCTAACGCCAGACCCAATTCTCGTTGAGACTTGGGTCTGGGAACCACATGTGCATTTTCTCGTATTTGAGGCGTGGTCTACGAATGCGCCGGCGCCGTTTATTGGGTGCTAAGAATGTCTATCAAATGCGCCTGTACGTAGCTCATAGCCAATCGTTTCCATTATACCAGATGACGTATGTAGAGCGACAGAAATTAGACAAGTAAGAAGACGATGGGTTTTTGTAGACAATATTTTTGTGTAAACAATGACGTTCAGCGACTATTGCCGTTTGTGTAAGATTAACATGAGGGTCGAAGGTATATATGGACACTCCACAGACATTTTTTTATCAAAAAAATCACCGAATTTATCCGAGAGGTTAGCATTATTAGGGGTGACAGTCGCGACGAAGTCAGGTGAATCACGAAGATCCTGCCAGCGTTGCTCCAACCGAATTTCCAGGCTGGAAAGAGACTTGCCTACATTCAGGCAATGGGAAGAAGAGTTCCGAATCACAGACAGCAACATAGCCAAAAGGCAACGCGAGCCTACACCATCGAAGACCCCGAGGGCTTTGAAAAAGACCTGCCCAAACCCACCGAGTCCACGTGACAGCTCCACCAGGAAAACCAATAACTTGTCATTGTAATCCAATAGAAAGTGAAAACAATTCCAGTTTGTTATTTATTTACTTGTCCCAGACAATCTAGAGGGGAGAGCATTTTACTTGACCATCCCCAACACTGGTAGAAAAGGATCACAGAGCTTCACTACTATCTGGTTTATGTCTGTTTATGGTCAAATGCGACCTGGTTTATCATAAAATCTACTCTGTAATCTAGCTGCAAACAGTCTGCCTGGCTGTGACTTATCTTAACTTGGCTCTGAGCATATAGCACTTTTAACAGACATGTGTTTGATTACTGATTAGTGACTATCAAACATTTAAAAAACAGATAAAAGCACTTCAGTGATGAAACTATTGTCTATAACTGCTGAAAGTGTATCATTTATTTCAGGTTACCATTACATATCCGTCGCAAACACTATCAAGGGTGTGCAATCCTGAGGAAGATCCAATCATAAAATTCATAATTTTAAAGAGATGGAAAGAGGCTGCCAGTCATACACTAAAGCATAAACACCTGCAAGAGGAACTCAAATCTGGAATCATTCAGTTAATTTTGGAAGAATGTGACGTACTGTGCTCTCGAAGAAATGACTTCATTCTATGGAGGTCTAAACTTGCAGACCTTAAGTCATTCTCTTTCCACAGTTTAAGAGATGACCTTCAACGGCTTGCTCCCTTTCTGCTATCTATTTTCAATTGCATCACCAACAACAACAACTTGTCAACATGTACTGCTGTAGCTATAGCAATCAGAGGCAGACAACCCCGTCTGGCTGCATTATCATATTACATCAACACCATTCTCCAGTACGGCGGAGAAAAAAAAGTCAGTTTTCAAACGATTGAGCCAGTTATCAATAACCACATCACACAGCAGAGCCATAAAGAAGCAACATGAGTTGGCATTTGGCTGTGGGGCTGAATTCCAAAAACTCAAACAAAGCTTCAGACCTACAGACAACGATGAAGAATTCCTAGAAGCATTCAGAAGCATTGAGGACCTTCATCTGTCAGGTGAGGGAGAAATGCACCCCAAATAAAACACAGTTACAGTAATTGTTTGTTTGTTTTTGTTCAAGTACATGTGGAGATCTAATGTTATTTTTAACAAATTATGAATTTATACAGATGAAAACATCGCACCTTCCCCCAGACAGAAAGACAGCCGTGTGACCTGCCCATCATCATATTCAATTATCATGGACAATCTGGATTTTTTTGTACGCAGACACAACCAGTCAATCAATAACAGCAACAGCAGTCTACACTGGATACACCATATTGCCGTCAAAGACCGTATAACCACCCACCACATCTCCAATATCAAACCCACAACAGACATTCAACGATACAATCTTGCCTTATCACTTCCACGGAGGAGCACCCAGGCTTTAATGCGGCGCGAATTGATTGGTCTTGGCACCAGAATGTTGAACAAGCACATGTCCGTGTTTGAAAGCTTTGGAGACAGTGTGGTGCATCACATTCCTCACGAATATTCAAGTGAAATGTCAACACGCTCAACCGATGTAAGATGTTACAAGGACATTCAAATGTGGCTATATGTTCTAATAATTTTTATAATTTTCATACATCTGTATTTTACCTTTTTCTCTTTCTGAAGTTCCCCTTAGGCGTCTTTTTCAAGGATGAGAACAAAATAAATGACTTGGTGGAAGTTATGAGACATATACAACAAGAGTAAGTATTGAACATGATAACTGTTACAATCTCTTGTGAACAAGCCTATGACAATCATATACTAATTCTGTTACTCTGTCACAATTTTATTTGCATTCAAGTATGTTATTGTGTCCCTTTTTGCTTAGGTATATGCCCAAAGATCCTGATGGGGCACAACACTTACTAATTGGAGGGGACCGTCTCACAGAGGCTAACTGCCGCAATGTACAATGGGGATTTTCAGATGCAGACACTGAGGAGGAACGAATGGAGGGGATGCATTTTAAATTTGAGGACTGGCACGCTATTCGAGTTCTCTTTGAAGTAAGGAACATGTGAAAAACAACCAAAATTTGCATTATTTAGTTATTTCCAATATTTACATTAAAAAAGCATGGATTTTACACTAATTTTGCAATTAGTACACTTGTGTATATGTTTGAATATGTTTTTATTTTTACATTATAGATCCATCACAAGATTTTCTTCAAGGAGTCTGCCAAGGACCATGGCACACTCTTTGCGAACATGACCAAGTTGAGGTATGACTATAGACTTTGTATTTGTTATATTAATCACCGGCATATACATTCTAACATTTTCTTTGTGACAGAGGTTGTGAACGCTGTTCTGCACCTCAAGCACTTTGACTGCAAAGCAGTAGTAAATATGCTGTACCATGTGTCAAAATGATTGATGGCTTCCGGTTGACCTTGACCTTTGACCTTTTCCGGTCCCGCCTCTTCCGGCGTCTATTGTTGTGGTTTGACCTATTGACCCCCACCCCTCTAATCGATCATGTGTTTTGACAGGTTCTGCGTCCGGTGTGTATAGATAAGGGCTGAGCAGATGACCTATCTATTCGATCAATCAAATGTTTTGACAGGTTGACCATCGGGTCTCTACTGATAAGGGTTGATCAGTTGGCAGTTTGACCATCCGGCCTCTATGATAAGGGCTGAGCAGTTGACCTATCTATCCGATCAATCATGTGTTTTGACAGGTAGGCCATGCTGTATCTATGATAACGGTCGAGCAGTTGACAGTTTGAACCAGTTGTTATAGGCTATGTATCACCACTCCAGACTGGTGCTTGGTTTCCTGTGTAATGTGAGACGAAAAAGTCACTGTCACAGGGGCTTCCCTCCCTCTGCAAGTGTGTGACAGCGTCTTCACATCCCTCCCACTCCATCTGTGTGACAAGCACTCCCCCTAGCCTTCCATGTCTGCTCTGACGTTTGAAACATATATTTAAAAGATTATAAAACTAAATGCTTATAAAATATAATACAAATGAAACTATGAAAACATAACGTTAAAACTGTATAAATTAAAGGATATAAATGATTTAACTATGGTTGAAACACGGTCTTCTTTATAAATAGTTATATGAAATGGCTATAAAACATACAGTTAAAAATGTATAAAATAAATGGTTATAAAAAATAATTTAACTACGGTTGAAACATATTATTCTTTATAAATGTATATATGAAATGGACATAGACAAACTAATGTTGAAACATGGTGCTAAAACCATATACAAAACTCTGATGATTATAAAATAGCGTTCTAAAAAAGCCTGCCGAATCAAACATTTCAGTTAAAAGTTGTAAAATAGACCCTGTCTTTTTCATGAATATGCATACATCATCTATAAATTACTGCGTCGTGATTATACAGACTATAATGTAAATCAGTCGTGCCTCTAGCTATGCATGGTCGCGCCTCGCTGTCTCTGTTTCACAGCCTGTTTCTGTATACGTGTGTAACTGTGACGGTGTAAGGCAGTAAACACTGATTATCTCTGATAACATACACACGCGATTGAACAGCCATTTGTTTAAAATCACCGATGCGAACATTTTGCACTCCCTGTTTGACTGAATGAAATCAAATATAGTTGGTTAGTTAGTCAGTCTATATCTTGTCTAACAATGTGTATCCTGACTATGGGATCTCTATTCGCAGAATCGATCGTAACATCGATATGCAGTCTTTCACTCTTCGTCTTCATTATCTACGACGCACATCAATGGTCATGTACCCGGTTGTTTTTTTAAAAACACACCAGGACATCATTTTCACGGGTCGGCGTGACAGGCATGATTAAATTATGACTGGGTCTGTCACACCTAATGTGAGATAACGGCCTCCTGAACACAAATTCATTCGTTATACAATGCTGCCATCTAGTGGCGAACGAGTTGTGTTTTTCTCCGCACTAGTGGCTAGAGATTCGGGTCATTCACCTCAGAGTCCAGGTGTATAAAAGGCCTGTTGGCCCACGGCCAAACACTGCAAACTTTTGCCAAGTAACGTTGCCATCTCTACCGATCAGCTCCATCGATCATCTCTACACGTTTCAACATGCAAAAAAGTAAGTGTTTATACATTATATTAATATACTGATTTTATACATTAAGAATAATTCATTACTGGTTTAATCATTGATTTTTAGTTACTATAATTGTTATATCATTGTTTTATCTAAAAAGATCGTTTTAACTATTAGAATGATATTTTATATTTATATTAAAACAGTTATTTTAATTTTAATTACATGATGCTGAAAATTACGTATCACAGGAATATTATTTTATCATTTTAACTGATATCTGTTTTTAAATGCGGTGTGTTTGCTGGCTTTATCAAATGCTTCTGGGTTTTATCTGATGTTTTAAATGCGCTGCTTTTGCTGGCTTCATCTGATGTTTTAAATGCGCTGTGTTTGATGGCTTTATTAAATGTTGCTGGTTTTATCTGATGGCCGATGTTCTGCTTTTGCTGGCTTTATCTGATGTTTTAAAAGCAATGTTTGCTGTTGCTGGTTTTATCTGATGTTTTTAACAGCTTTGACGTCTTCATCAGTTTTTATCCGTTGTCTGATAATGCATGATTTATCTATTAAAATCTCCATCGTTGTTATTATATTAATTTTGTTCATATTTACATACTGTTACCCCGCGGGCTTTTATTATGAAAAGACCATGGACTTCCTTCCGTTGGCGGGGGCATATCATAATGATTCTCTATCCCTCGTTGATAAAACAGAGAAAAATGTCATACCTTAATGCTTTTTCTCATATGCATTGTTGATTCAGAGCGATCTCATTTCGATGATCTATTGTATTTCTTGGCGTAGCAACTCCTAGCACGTGCTATAACTCTGGTTATATTCTATTGGATCTAGCGATAATTTTTTACCAAACTGTTTTTCTTCAGTGTACATGATTCTGAAGCTAGATCGATTTGTTTTCCTGGTGTTTTAAAACATAAAACCCTGTTTGAAAGTTGTTGATAATGCTGTTGTTTAAACATACGACATCTAGCGATCCTAACGCCCCATGAGTTATGAAACACATCCTGATTTGTAAAATATTGCCAGCTAGTGTTTGTGACTGTTATGACATCGTGGTTTTAACTGGTATTACATCCTGTTTTGTGAAATATTGTCATCTAGTGTTTGTTGCTGGTATGACATTCTATTTGTAAAATATTGTCATCTAGTGTTTGTGGCAGGTATGACATTCTATTTGTAAAATATTGCCATCTAGTGTTTGTGGCTGGTATGACATTCTATTTGTAAAATATTGCCATCTAGTGTTTGTGGCTGGTATGACATTCTATTTGTAAAATATTGCCGTCTAGTGTTTGTGGCAGGTATGACATTCTATTTGTAAAATATTTCCATCTAGTGTTTGTTGCTGGTATGACATTCTATTTGTAAAATATTGCCATCTAGTGTTTCTGGCTGGTATGACATTCTATTTGTAAAATATTGCCATCTAGTGTTTGTTGCTGGTATGACATTCTATTTGTAAAATATTGCCATCTAGTGTTTGTGGCTGGTATGACATTCTATTTGTAAAATATTGCCATCTAGTGTTTCTGGCTGGTATGACATTCTATTTGTAAAATATTGCCATCTAGTGTTTGTTGCTGGTATGACATTCTATTTGTAAAATATTGCCATCTAGTGTTTGTGGCTGGTATGACATTCTATTTGTAAAATATTGCCATCTAGTGTTTGTGGTTGGTATGACATTCTATTTGTAAAATATTGCCATCTAGTGTTTGTGGCTGGTATGACATTCTATTTGTAAAATATTGCCATCTAGTGTTTGTGGTTGGTATGACATTCTATTTGTAAAATATTGCCATCTAGTGTTTGTGGCTGGTATGGCATTCTATTTGTAAAATATTGCCATCTTGTGGTTTTTAATTAGTATGACATCCTGGTTTTTAATTGGTATTACATTCTGTTTTGTGAAATATTGACATCTAGCGGTTTTAACTGGTATTACATTATGATTTTCAGATAGATAATCTTTTAAACTTATTTTAATTAATTTATATTTAATTATAATTATTTTATTTTATTTTTTTTAAATCTTTTTTTTTTTTTTTTTTTTTTTTTTTTTTAATCCATGCGTATATCTGTGTGTGTGTGTGTGTGTCTGTGTGTGTGTGTGTGTGTGTGTGTGTGTGTGTGTGTGTGTGTGTGTGTGTGTGTGTGTGTGTGTGTCTGTGTCTGTGTGTGTGTGTGTGTGTGTGTGTGTGTGTGAGGGTTGGTCAAATATGGTAAAAGAAACAGTCGTTTTAGATTCTAGTGGCAGTTACTCTCTCGAGGCTGAAGGGTAGAGATCTGGGTTACATTATATTACATGCTACATGCCTATGTGTTTTATTATTCAGAGTTGATGTGTATAAAATCAGCTTCTCAATTTGTCTTTCATGCATAAACAGGTCTTATATTTTCCAGGCACGAATACCCCGAACATCGAATCGGCCGCTTTGCAAGCCATTAATGATGCATGTGAGTACTTTTTATAATATTTTATAAATTTAAATGAAATATTTTAATTCAATTATTTTAACATAATTTTTAATTTACAGTATTAGATGTCGTAGATCTTACGCATGATGATGATAACGATGCTGAGAGCTCAGGAGCGAGCGACGAACCTTTGAGAAAGGTCAGAAAGACCGTCGGTTCCGGCTCATTCGATACCCCGCCAGCCGTTCCGCTTACCGCATCACCACCCAGTCCTATCACCCTGCCTGCCGGTCCCCCGACCATTCTGCCTAACACCCCACCATCCAGCCCGCCTACCATTACCGCTGATACCCAACCTATCAACCAGTCAGCCGGTCCACCTACCAGCTGGACATGCGGCTATCGGCCCAGTCCTGACACGACTGTGTTTTATGGTAAGACTAACTATGTTATTGGAAGTTTTAAAAATTCTAATTGAAACAGATCCTTAAGATTTTGTTATTTTTCCACACACCAGGAAATCATGATGATGTGGCGGATTGGAATAGTCAACAGCTGGAATCGTGGTCCTGTGGTTCTTGGGCGAGTGACATTCAGGTTGAGGTATCGGTCATAAACACTAATCAAACTATTGATGAAAACAACGGCGTTCGCCAATCGACGGAAGAAGACCAAGGAGACATCGAGGATGAACAAGTAGTACCGGAGATTCGGGCGGTCGATGATGATGATCGTCCTACTCCTCTCATGTATGCGCTTATTGATTCAGTAGAATCATTGAGACACCAGCTTCGCGATACACACACCGATACACAAAACCGTTTAGAGTCACTACATGCCGAGCTTCGCGATACACATATCGAAGCACTTGGTAGAATAGAGACGCTGCAAGTTCAGCTTTGTGATGCGCAGATCGAAACACATAGTAGATTATCCTCATTGAACCGGGATCTTCGCAACTCTCAGCAGGAGATACATAGTAGAATCGATGCGCAAGATCGATTTATTCAAAATTTGTCCGACGAGATGTTTCGTCGTGTCAATAGAAACGCGCGCATGTTCGGTGAATTCCATCGTGAACTGACACTTTTGATTCATCATCTTCTTCTCATTCTTGTTGAACAGTCGGATGAGTAAAATAGATTTGTTCCATCATATCATGTATTTCATATTTGCTTTTTAATACTGTGATTTTGTACTATTACATGATTGTTTTTATATACTTTTTTACAGATTTTCTGATTGCTTTTTTACTCTGATTTTGTACTATTACATTTATGCTTTTATATTTTATGTTTTGGTCTGAAATCTAAAATGGAGGGTGTTAAAAGCTTTGACGCAGACGACGCAGAACTGGCACCGGCCGAAATCGAAATGCTAAGTATGCTTCCGAATTCTTTAGAAGAATATTTGGTTAATTTAGAATCATCACAACCCATCGCTAATATGGATCTTTTTGAATTAGCTGTAAATCCGAATATGAATATGTTCGATTCTGTTGTACAATTCGGCGGCGTTTTAAACAATCAAACAGCACCACCAGAGGTCCCTGACGGTGACGATACTTCACAACCATCGACATCAGGTAATGTCAATCCTAATACACAGCAGCGATTAAGCCGCACGGACATCGATAGATTGATTCGCGACGGCGGGGATGTTAACGAATATCATGTTTTACCACGATCTCGTTTCAATAGCGTAACGCTGAGAAGGAGTTTGAATCTGAGAGAGATTAATTCTACAGATTTGGCCTCTTATCATACTTACTTACACGATATATTCTCAGGGATTGTTAATTTTGCTAGAGAATTCGACCAGACTGCCCCCGTAATCAATATTACAATGACAGCTCCCAGTCTCCAAGAACCCGTCAACGCAGTTTTAACTCGCGGTAATAATTACGACGTAGATTCAGTTTTTGATCAAATTGAAAAAGTTTTACAGAGTAACAATCGGGTGTTATCTGACGAATCCGTTGAATTTGAAGCATCTGTGGCTCTGCACAACCATGGTGGCGTGCGTCGTAAACTCACAGACCTGGCTGTTGATGAGGTGATTAAAAGAAAAAAGACAAGCTTATTCTGTCCCACAAATATTTCGAATAATTTGTGTTTCTCCATCTGTCTCGCCCATTTTCTTAACCCGCAATTACCCGAGAGCGAGTTAGAAAAACAGGCTACCGTTATCCAAAACAACGTTGGGTTCTCAATCCAAGATCAAATCGGCCTTGGAGACATAGCATCGTTTGAACGAGCGCTAGACATTAAAATTGTTGTATTTCACAGATCTAATGCTATGATCGTAGAAACGTTCAAAAATTCTGATGAACCCCATCCAAAAACAGTTTTCCTGTACCTCCACAAAAGCCACTTTTACCTGATACTGAACTTAACGGGTTTCCTGGGTTCATCATACGTGTGTCCATTCTGCTATAAAAGTTACAGCAACCGTAGACAACACCGATGTAAGCATGTTTGTAACATCTGTTTCGATCCAGATTGTTACACGTTCCCCGCAAGAAGTATACATTGCCCCGATTGTTTGCGTTACTGTAAATCGGCCTATTGCTTCGAAATGCATAAAAAAAACTCTGCTCCCGGTAAGGAACACCCCGCCTGCGACATTATAAAATTTTGCAAACTATGTAACCGGCGTTATGATGTTAAACCAGGCGATAAGAAAACCAAACACACATGCGCCCCCGACAGATGTGTGCATTGTCGAGAACGTCTAACGGGTGATGGTGAACACCAATGCTTCATACAACCCGTAGCACCTAAGGAAACGTGCGAGAAATATATCTTCTACGATTTCGAAACGCGTTACGAAAACGGCAGGCACGAGGCCAATTTTGTTTGCGCCATCACATTCAAAGGTGAGAAATTTACCGCTCACGGTACCGACTGCATCGCTAAGCTAATCAATCGCTTCAGACAACCCCGATATAATGGTTACTGCTTCATTGCTCATTATTCATCTCGATTTGACTCCTTTTTAATTCTTCAGTATTTCTGCAAAGCCGGGATTGCGTTTGACGTCATAATGCAAGGTTGTAAATTAATTTTCATGTACGATGAAGCGTATGCTCAGCGATATATCGATAGCTACTCGTTTTTTCCGATGGCTCTTGCCAAAATGCCCGCGGCGTTAGACTTAACGACGATTGAAAAAGGCTACTTCCCCCACCTTTTCAACCGGGCGGGGAATGAGAATTATTTCGGCCCATACCCCGACAAAAAGTTCTACAATTACGATAACATGTCGGTCAAAGAAAGACAAAAGTTTTGTGAATGGTACCGTACGGTTGAGGGTAAGTTCTTTGACTTCAAGAAAGAACTGTACGAGTATGGTGTTAACGACGTCGTCTTATTACGCGAAGGATGCATGAAATACAGGGAGTCTTTCATTCATTGTACCCAACTCGACCCTTTTTCGTTCACGACGATCGCCGGCTGTTCGATGGGGGTCTTCAAAACGCATTATCTCAACAGAAACACGCTAGCCCTAACGCATAACAAAGCGTACGTCCATCAGAATAAGTCATACTCGAGCGGTTCGATCGAATGGCTCGAGTACATAAAAAAGACACGAAACGTAGACGTTCACCACGCGGTCAACCACGGCGAAGTATCGATCGGTAAGTACTTTTTAGATGGTTATTACCAACACGACGGGGTTCAACATGGTCTAGAGTACGGGGGCTGTTTTTTCCATGGACATTGCTGTCGCTTTACACCTCATCAGACACACCCCTTGTCCGGAGTACCCTTCGGGGTTCTCAGGAACGAGTTTGACGATAAGATCGAAATTCTGCGGAACGCGTACGGTTTGCAAATCGAAGTTATTTGGGAATGCCAATGGACCGATATGAAAAAAACCGATCCCTCCGTGATTGAATTTATGATCGATTATTCGGCGCCAGAGAGATTGAACCCGCGAGACGCTCTCTACGGTGGGAGAACGAACGCCTATAAGCTCTATCACAAGACGACCTCCGATGAGAAAATTAGGTATCTGGACTTCACCAGTCTGTACCCGTATTGTCAGGCGAGGAAAAGCTACCCGATTGAACACCCCAAAATCATTTTCAAAGATTTTGAACCGATTGAAAATTATTACGGGCTTATCAAAGCGACCGTATACCCACCCCGCAAATTACTTCACCCGGTTCTCCCTTACAGATGCCAGGGAAAACTTATGTTCCCTCTCTGTGCGAAGTGTGCTCACGATCAAAACCAGACCACGAGCTGTACCCACACAGATAAGGAAAGAGCGCTCTCGGGGTGTTGGGTCAGTATCGAGCTTTTAAAAGCCATTGAGAAGGGCTATGTGATAGCCAAGATAGACGAGGTTTGGCATTTTCCACAACAGTCAGACGAGTTGTTCGCAGAATACGTAAAAACTTTCTTGCGTTTGAAACAGCAAGCGTCGGGGTACCCGACGAATGTTGTTACGGATGCTGAGAAAGAGACATACATTCGTGACTATTTTGAAAAAGAGGGTATTCAACTCGACCCTGAAAAGATCAAGTACAACGCCGCCCAGAGGGCAATCACAAAATTAATTCTGAACAGTCTGTGGGGGCGCTTCTCTTTAAGACAGAACTTGCCCCAAACGACTCTGGTGAGCGACCCCGAAGATTTCACCAGAATCGTTTTTGGTAATACCGACACGTTGACGTATTTCTCATTCATCTCAGAAGACGTAGCTCTCGTTCAGCATAAACCCTCCAAAGAGGATGTTTGCAAAGCACGCGACGTGAATGTTTTTATAGGTGCCTTTACTACCGCACACGCCCGACTCGAATTGTACGAATTGATGGACCGACTCGGCGATCGGTTGTTATACTCTGACACAGACAGTGTCATATTTGTGTCTAGGGATGGGGACTGGGAGCCTCCGCTCGGGGATTATTTGGGGGATCTGACGAGCGAATTAGACGATAATGACCATATAACAGTCTTTTGCTCGAGCGGACCCAAATCGTATGGTTTTGAAACGGCTAAAGGTAAATCGTGCATGAAAGCTAAGGGGATAACCCTGAATGCTAAAAATTCTCAAGCTATCTGCCTCGAATCCCTGATTGGTCTGGTTGACAGTTATGTGACGTCGCACGATAGATCCAAATACATCCTGGCTCACACGGAAGACATTGTGAGGAATAAAAAGTCTCTCACACTGCACAACAAATCAGTCGTTAAAAGGTTTAAGGTGGTCTATAATAAACGTAGGCTTTTGGCTGATTTCACCACCCTTCCTTATGGCTACTGACCAGATGCTGCATAGAGCGGGTCAGGATGTTTCCGATTTTGATTTCAGACTTCAACATCCTTTCAGTTGTGTTGTTAGTGGACCTTCCAACTCTGGAAAGTCATATTTTGTAAAACTTTTGTTGGAAAAAGGTTTGAATATCATTTCCATGAAAATTGAAAACATTGTTTGGTTGTATGATTGTTGGCAGACTTTGTATGATGATTTACTTCAATTGTACGACATTAAATTTGTGCAAGGAATACCCCAGACTCTGAATGATGATGATTTACTGCCTGTCACCAAGACAAACCTGCTTGTGGTGGATGATTTAATGGAGCAAGCTAGCGGTAACCTGGAACTTCAACGTGTTTTCACCCAATATTGTCACCATCGCAATCTCAGCTCTATCTACATAGTACAAAATTTATTTGCCCAGGGTAAGTCCAGCCGAACCATAAGCTTAAACGCCAATTATATGTTTCTGTTTAAAAATCCCCGAGACGTCAATCAAGTGGCGATGCTAGGACGTCAAATGTACCCAGGAAACACAAAATATTTTATGGAGTGTTATCACGACGCGGTCAATCAGGCATACGGTTATCTAATGATAGACTATAAAGCGAAAACTCCGGAGCAGTACCGTCTCAGAACAGGATTGCTTTCCGACTGTCAAGTGGTTTATATTCCGAAAAAAAGAAGAACGGTATAAATCAATATGTCTGCCAGACTTTGTAAACATTTGCCTGTGTTAAAACTGTTACATAAAGCCAATCCTAAACAGCGACGTCTTATTTTACAATCGGCGTCCGACGAATTCATATTAGCGCTGTGTGAAGTGGCGCTTAACATCCTCTACGGTACCATCCCGGTCAATAAGCAACAGTATCGAACGCTGAAAAAGAGAAAAGCCGAAATCAAATTTGTAGCCGATAAAAAAATTGGCATAACGGCCAAGAAGCGAGTCTTTAACCAGAAGGGCGGATTCCTGTTGCCGCTCCTAAGTGTCGCAGTCCCATTTATTACAAGTTTAATAGCGAATCGATAGGATGGAGTATGCAGAGAAGATGTATTTAGTCCCGCACCATCAACTGGATAAGATGAAGAGTGAAAACCCCCGCGAGAATATTCAACGGAGCGTAGAGAACGATTTGGATGACGCCATAAGAAATATTCTACGTCGCACAGACATGAATCCGTACGAAAAAGCCAAACTTTACACCAACACCCTTACCAGGTTTTTGAACATCGTTAAACAAGGCGATCGCGAGAGCAGCGTTTTAACGCTTTCGTTACCTAATACTGATTCCGGTCATAAAGATGAATCAGTGGGTGTTGCTGCTGGAGGTATCGTTGAAGACGGCCTAGCTGAGGGGGCGGAGGATATTATCGATGAAGTTCTGAAGAATGTACCTTCGAGAAGCGTGAAAAACAGCAGATACATATTAGACAAGATGTCTAAAGCTAAAGGTCTAAGTGCATGGAACGAATCGGGCGAGTTTGTGTTCAGGGGTAACGCCGTACGAGGGTCGCACATGGTCGATTTGTTAAAAAATGTTACGGCGCCTCAAAAGGTTAGGGATGATCGGAGACCTATAGGATGGCCCGAGTTTCTACGAGCGTTTGCTGAATTAAACATCCCATTTTCTACAGTGCCGAATCAACGGGTCAGACACGCAATTAACTCTCTAAAGCGTAAACCCGGCACCCCAAGCCCTCGCCGTGTTAGACCTTATAAAAAAACACAGAGATATTCGCCTTATGCAGTTCCAGAGTTCGAAGACTATGTGTTTAAATCACCGGCTCTCAAACGAAAGCGATGGTTGGAATTTTAACTAATCTTTCTATTTTGTGTATACATTAAATAAAAAGACGATAAACAAATATATAATGATTTTAAGCTTTTTATTTATAAGTCAAACAGGTCTGCACACAGTGAATGCAAGATAACATTTTATCATTACAAACATATGGTCTTAATCTCTTCACAAATAGGGACACCATTTTATCATTTTTAATAGAATCATCAGTGTATAATTTCATCACATGGTTATAGTCATAGCCTCTAGCTAAATGATAGAGAAAAAACACACAATGTTGTCCACAGGTGTCCGATGAAAAATCCTGGACACGTCTATCGGAATGCAACACATCAACGTCGTTGGTTGTTAGAAACTCATTGATGCTGATTGGAAAGCGGGGACTGTCTGGTGGATTGCCGAAGCTGTCAAAAAAACAAGACGATCCATCTTGGGGTAAATAAACGGCGACCCAATGCTCTCCCGGCAGCCGAGCAGGGTGTGTGTTTATGATGACCATCGACGGTAAGATCCTCAGCGTTTTTTTGGGTAGTTGATCGCATGGTAGAACCCCGAGAAAATGAGTCCTACACGTAATTTTATCCATGATAGCGGTGAGTTGTAGCGTATTCATCTCAGTAGTAATCGAGTAATACCTGTCTGCGGTTAGAAAGTTCCAAAATCGAGTCAAATACTGAGTAAACTAATAAATTAACGGTATTCGGCAACGGTTGCCTGAATCGTGCTTCGAGTCTGATATTCCCGGACTTGATGAGCGATATGTGCTGACCACAGTCTTCATCAGGCGTCAGGTTAAATGCGTAAAGTGTGTATCCGTTCAGGAAATCACTCCTGTCGATGGAGAGCGCCTGGTTTTTAAGATGTCTCCCCGTCGTCATCGCCAACTGATAAAATTCGCGTACTGCCAAACCATCTCCGAAATTAGGTTGTAGAGGTTTGGAGGGGAATTGTTGTCCGTCGACATAGACGGCTAGGAACTCCAGATCGTAATGTTTGAATGCAAATGGGTTTTTTTCGTAGGAACCGGTGAATGCGTCATTGTCGACCATAGCTATAACGATAGATTTTGGTAGGGTTCCTAAAAACAGATTTTCTTGATTTGAAACGCGTGTCCCCTCAGGTATGGAGAAATTTTTTAGAACCACCCTATCTATTGGGTACTTCGCTGTTGCCGAGAGTAATGCTTGGGCGTGTCCCAGTCTCACCGGCGGTGCCACGGTGACTTTCTTGACAAATAGGGATGCCGACTCTATTTTTATTTTGTAAGCTACATCATCGCACCTCATCAGACAGAATTCATCTTTTGCTCTAATTAGACGTATCTTGATGTCAACACCGTTTAACAAAAGTTTTTCTTGAAAGAATATGTCGCTATGTATAGGGGCCATCAGTTCAACCACCTTGCTTTCGGCAGTGTAGAGCGATCTCTTCGTCAGCCCCGCGTTACGCCCAACCGGATCGTTAGAATCCATATGACCAGCAGTGTCCTTGTAAAACAATCCTGCGGAGAAAATTGATTCCAACGAATCTTTACTGTAGTTGATCAGACTCTCTATGATGCACCGATAAGGATAGGTGCTCGAACTCTGAGATATTAGACGATCGCCTAGGGTCACATCGACTTGTGAAAATATAGTGGCTCCAGGATAATTTATTAACGCAACCCTTGCAGGATGCACGATGTCGGCACCATTAGGTCTTGTGATTTTCACCCGTAGGTAGAGCATCGTGTTATTTAGATCCACATAATCGTCACCATTGCCAGCGATAAAAAACTCTAACGGACCGCTGTCGGAAATTGCGGATAAAGGCGATATTTCTAGATAACCGTTTTTCTCAATAACGGTTTGTGTTAGCGGTAGGGTAAATAAGTCCAACTCGGACTTGATGCATTCTCCTGACATACGATGCAGTAGCGCCATGCTAGAATATGGTTTTTATGAATCTCTTGACGGATGATTTTCGACTAACAGACTTCTTACGCTTTCTGCGTATGACTGGTCGCTTCTTTGTTCCACTTGTTGTTTTCTTCTTCTTCTTCTTATTACCGCATTGACCACGCCTCCTCGCACCAGGCGGTTTATACATCCTCTTACGTCCCATGACCATCAATCCTGACCCGTCTTGAGCATTAGCATTATTGCTATGCGCTCGCGTCAATACGTTTGAGACGACATCGGATACTATATTTTTAGCAGCGGATTTTAGGTGGGGTTTCGCGATGCTAAATCCTCTTTTTAACAGGGGTATGGCCATCCTGAACAGACCTCTGAAAAGTCCTCCTAACCCAGCCCCATACATAACCCCTCCCCCGGCATAGCCTGGTAAACCCCCTCCGGCTTGATTTCTGTAATAGTCCACATAGTCCGCGGCATGGGAGTCTCTAGGGTTATAGTAATAACTCATTTTTAAAGAATAGAATGATTAGCTGGTTTAAAGTGTAGTTTCACGATGACTTTCCCGTAAGAAAACGATATTTCGCGGTTTTGGTCGTCCTTCAACTCTATGGTAATGCTGGTGATATGATCCTTGTTTATTGATGCGTAATGTGGGGAGTCGTATCTAGCAATGACGGTATCGTTGCTTTTACCAGATATATGTACACATCTCAAAAGCGGGACGTAAGAATCGCCTACCGATTGATATTGGATGATGTCGGTGTAAACGTACAATGTGTAGAACCCGGCGTTGATATCGGATTGATGAGGAGCGTACGTAATGACGCTCGTAGTTAAATCACCTTCTTTATGATGGTTTGAATGTCCGAGAGCCTCGTCCGGTATCATACCTAAAATAGTAGCGAGTCTACCTTGAAAGCTAACTGAAATGTTGGGTCTCGCAACCAGAAACACTTTGTTTTTTAATTCATCGTGATTCAATACTGCCGTGGGTGTGAGAACTTGATTTATCAAACGGATGATCGCCCGAATGTTGGCGTAGTACCCACCGCTTATTTGTAATCTCCTCGATACAGAAAACCCTGATAAGTCTTTTTTAAAAGGTCCAGCGTCTTCAGCCCCCGCGTTATTCGCCAGTCCTGGGGCAGTGTGTAGGACGAAATAACCATCTTCATCATTAAAGTTATACCAGCTTCTAGGATATTCGATTTCGGCTAGCCCGACCTCCCATTGTCCCTTCAATTCTATAGCTTTTGCTAACCTGGTTGTGTAGGCGGATATACGATTTTCGGGGTATACTCCCAAAGATGCATTGCACGGTAGCGTGACGTAGAAACCTTGATCATCCATGGCCCTTCTTCACCCGTATGATCTCATCCGTTAAACGCCGGCTTGTTTTAAGGTGTTTGTAAGTCCACCAGAGTTTTTTTATCTATATAACTATTGAATTTTGAAGGCCATCCTAACCATTTCACTAAAACAAGCGTAGATTTCCCTTGTTTTTTCTGACCTAAAATCTTTTCCACCTTAAAAGATTTGTTTTTACTGACGATTATTTTTTGTAGCTCTTTTTCATAAAAAACTCCCTCGATGACATCACCGTCATAATCTGTGAGTCTGTAGACTGGTGGTTTGCGTGGTATGCATGCGGCTATGGTGAAAAATTCTTCCGTGTAGTTCTGCTCATAACCTTTGGCGAACGGGCCTCTCACTTTAGAAATCCTGACGACGTCACCGACTTTGAAATTAAATGCGACTCTCTCGGTCTTCTTTATATCCCCGTACAAGTTTTGAAACACTTGACCCTCATTTGCTTTGTTGACGTCCACGGGTCTCATTTTGATACTTCGATGATAACTGACGTTGTACCCCTGGATAATGTCTTGTAAAACATCTATGTATCGTCGCGAATTTGTAGCCGTTAAAAACCGCCACATTCGACTTTTTAACGTTCTATTAAATCGTTCCACGACGCTGGCTTTCAAATCGGTAGCGGTAGCGAAATGATTAATATCATACTTTTTCATTACATCTTGAAAATGTTTGTTAAAAAATTCCTTTCCCTTATCCGTCTGCAATTTCTGCGGTACACGCCCCTCTTCGAGTATAGACTCGAATGCTCTAGCAACCTCTACGCCAGTCTTATTCTTCAATACGCGAACCGATGAAAATTTTGTAAATACATCGATACAAACCAGCAGATATTTATGATTATCATTATCCTTTGCATATGCGATCATGTCGACTAGATCGGCCTGGAACTGCGTATCGATCCCGTACACTACTACTCTATTTCGCTTGTATTTTATAGGGGCTGTTTTGTGTAAAGTGTAAGCATCCTCGCCAGACAGCCATTCTGAAACCTTTTTATCGCTTAGATGAACCCCGCTATCTTTTAAGATTGCGTCTTTTAATCGTTTTTTACCCCCTAAAGAACCAGGGTTGGAGGGTGTATAATAAGTCTTTTTCATGAGCTCCGTCATGCTGCCGTTTCAACCGCTGTAAAAGAATAACTCGTACATGTGGTTTGAATCAATCTTTTATTAAAAAAGTTACAGGATATACAATTTAACTAAATGGTATTAATATAATACAAGATAGTAGACATGGTTATAATAATAATAAATCCATCACAAAAAAAGTAAATTGAAAATAATAATAATGTTAGTACGACAAAATCTAAGTAAATTTAATATAATGAAGTTAGTACAAAATGGATATAATAATAAAATATAGAACAATTGGATATAACAACGTTACGTGATTAGTCTAAGTAAAATGGATATAATGAAATATAGAACAATTAGATATAACAACGTTACATGCACAATCTAAGTAGGATAATAATAATAACATCAATGATTGTCTAACCAGAAAAGGAAGTTTCGGCATGCCATCATGTTACGATCTAGGATGCGATTGACAAACATTATGATAATTCGATCACTGTCGTCCTCATCATTGTCTTTTCGTTTTAAATCCAATAGTCGGCATACATCTGATACATACGTACACATACAGAGCACGTCAGGGATTGCAAACTCATCAGAACATTCAATCATCATAGTCAGAGCATCGTTTATCAGTACACATGGGGGTTCAATACCATTGACACACATGTTTGCTAAATCAGACCATGATTTAGGTAAGCCTCTTAACATATTCATCTGTTTCCTGAGGTTTCTTACACGCTTGGTGTCAACATCATTATCATCATCATCATCACATTCATCATCTGATTCGCTATGGTGCCGGATTTTACGCAGCAATAAAATCAACTGTCTTCTGTAATGTCCTTTAAACATGTATTCCATGAAACTCTTTCGGCTAAATGCAGCAGCCATGCTGGTGGGGTTTTGATCACTCTCCATTCACAGTTGCGAGACCTTCCCAGAGATCGACGACGTCGTGGACTATTTCGTCGCAGGGTTTCTCCAGAAGTCCGACTCTGATTTCTTCAAGCTTAGCGCCGATGAATGGTTCGTCTTTTAATTCGTGCAGAATAGTCCCAACCGTTCCTTGAATCCGTTGTGGATGAGATTTTAACCCACAACGTTTTAGCACGATACCGATGATTGCGTAAAAATAGGGTCTAAACAGTTTGGTTGAAAGTTCATCAAAATGGGTGTCCAAGTAGTAGTTAGGAGGGTCAAACAGGCAGGAATGCTGCAACTGACTCGGGTGATCAATCTCGCAACCCTCACACTCGTCCTTCAGCTTCGTTCCGATGAGATGTTGGAGTAAAACCGCGGTCGCGGCTTTTATGATTTTGAACCCCAAGACATCGAAACATCCGTCTGTGACGTCGAAGGCATGATTAGCATGAGGGAGGGTCCGGTCGATTTTAGATATGTCGTAAGAAGCCTGATCTTTATGGAGCTTGAAAATTTTGAATGTCCCCATGTCCAAATCCTCGACTTTGTCGGGGTCGATTTTGATACCTGGACCGCGGTCGTTTTGCACGTTCAATGTTTCAGGGTTAATAATATTACCAGGACCCCAATCGTTTCCAATGCATGTGTCAAAGTCTATGCGACGTTTGATAGTTTTAGCCGATGACCAGTCTTTGTGGTGATCCAACGGATCACAGGCGTTGTCTTCGGGAGGGTCAAGAATGCTACCGAAAGAGATTCCGCAGCTGCACACATGTTCGGGTTCCGAAGCGCCGTCTTCACCCATGTTTTATAAATGACGCATGTAGGGTCTAGTTGCCTGAATTTATTGTCGTTGTAGTAAAGGGGGTGGAGACACGGATTTATAAAAAACAACGCTTGGCAGGGTTTCCCGGTCGAGGTTTACGATGGGCGTAGCGAATGGTGGGGGACGGGAGACAATCAAACCCGTCGTCGCGCGGGGTTCTCTCAGGGTGAAACAGCTGCAATTTCATTTTGTTGTACCCGTCATGAATATCACACCATTCGAACAATTTGTCGATGGTCGAAAAAAAACCATTCAGCTGATACAGATCACCCCACTTGAACAAAAATTGCATTTCATACAAGTCATGATGATCCTTAGGGACGACTGTTAGGATGTTGGTGAGCTTCGTCTTGTCTTTACAACTGAATATGTAAACAGAATCATTCGGCGGCTTGTTAGTATGATCGCCCACCACACGGTACTGAATATTCGGGGTCTCCCCACCCCACTCCGCCACGTACAGAGGCTCTCGCCCTGTGTCATTCAGATCCGTCCAGATACATTTGTAAAATAGATCCCAGTCTTTTTCAGGAAATATCAGACACGGATCCTCACCTGTCTGAAACTCACGGACGTGGGGAGTGGTGTAGAGTATAACAACTCTCGTCGGTTTGTGAAATTTGTACCCGAATACAAGGCCACTAGGCATCACAAATTCGTGTTCAGTCCATTCGGAAACATCATGGAGAAAATTTGTCAAACGGACATGACCATAAGCTTTTCTCGGAGCCATAGTCAGAGTTGCTATCATGCTGTTGGTCAGCCCCGTCTCTGGGGGTTGTGGGGATGCTAAACCGTCCATGCTCGTATAGCTCATGTCTCTGTTGGTTGTAGAACACACTGACACCATTTATATATATATAGACCCGTCTGGAATGTCAACGCACAATGGTTATGTCAAAACATTTGATTGATCGGATAGATAGGTCAACTGCTCAGCCCTTATCATAGAGGCCGGATGGTCAAACTGCCAACTGATCAACCCTTATCAGTAGAGACCCGATGGTCAACCTGTCAAAACATTTGATTGATCGAATAGATAGGTCATCTGCTCAGCCCTTATCTATACACACCGGACGCAGAACCTGTCAAAACACATGATCGATTAGAGGGGTGGGGGTCAATAGGTCAAACCACAACAATAGACGCCGGAAGAGGCGGGACCGGAAAAGGTCAAAGGTCAAGGTCAACCGGAAGCCATCAATCATTTTGACACATGGTACAGCATATTTACTACTCAAAGCCATTGAACTGTATATTGTTTTTGATAAGTTAACGGTCTATAATGCTTCCCACAGTGTATGATGACTCTAAATCCACTGCTAACATGTCTGGATAATTTTCTTTGCTGTGGGATGGGAAACACAGTCCTGACATCATGACCTAAGCTGTGCTATTCCCGGGGAGGTGGTTAATGGCATTGTTATGGTGGTATGATTTCATCTATGAACTGTATGAATGTGATGTTTGATTATTTACTCACATTATAACAAACTAAAGCATAATAGATTGAGTGAATGAGTGTTTGTGTTACTGCGCTTCATAGGGATCTGAAGCGACTACAGAAATAACTATTGTGCGCAGCCCTACTAATTTATTATGTCAGTGAGTGAATGAGTCACTGGACTTGCATGGGACGTGAAGAGGCTAAAGAGAGACTGATTGTTTTGTGACACAAGACAAAAATGTGATTGTCATACACTACATTGAAAAAATGTCTCATCCCAGGTGCAGCAATGCCAAGAGTGGACCCCATGCTGCGTTCAATGCTTACAGGGACTTTGTGATCAAGGACACGACTGCTCTATTCCTAGCAGCGGCGATTGAGCATCTTGGTTTTCATCATGTAACAGGTAAATCATCAATTAACACAAACATATGTTGGTGTCACAATAAATGAAGTTGATGATTATATATTTAAAAAATGTACCTGGGGTGTATAACAAACTTTTAACTCGCACATTGGTCTTGATACCATCAAGATGACTGATTCAATATTGAAGCTGGCAAATGTCTGCATGTGTGGGGTTGGAATACTACCTCTATTAATTAGTCCCTGTTTTGTTTTTCCTGTTAAAGACTGTCCTGAGTCCCTTATACCAGAACACATCAAAGAGGCCTCTCCAGAAGCAAGGAGGACATGGTTCAACAGATTAACTAGCTCAATCGTGGACAAATATGTTCTTCTTCCTGACATAACAGAGGCTGCAGAAGCTGCAAGTAAACCAGCATCAGCCACACCAATTCAAAAGAATAAGTTCCATTGTCGTATGGAGGGTTGTTCAAGAATATTCACTTACTTCAAAAGCAGACAAACCCACGAAATAAAGACACACAACCTGGTTGTGCCAACAGACTCGAAACCAATCATCCCCACTCACTGTGACCACAAGTATGAGCACACCGTTGCCAGACTGGGTTTCAGCTTTATTCTTTTAGACATTTTAGATGCAGTAAAGGAAGGAGATGGTGAAAGGCTGATGCGTCTCTACACAGTAGCCCTGTTGTTCTACAAAGCTTACGGACACACTAGCTACGCATACAGTACTTTTCTGCTTACTGTACAAATGAATGCCACGTTGTCTCCAAAAGTTGCTCACAGTCTCAAGTGGAACAGATTCTGGAGCACCAGGGGAGTCAAGGGAAGAAACATTCCACTAGATTTACATCTAGAGCACTTAAATGGATTCCTGAAATCTTTCCTGATTGGCCTGGGGCCTAACCTGAATGAGACATCAGCAGCAAGAATAAGCAGGTCTATAGGAGTCATGAAAGAAATGATGGCAGGCACTGATATTGAGCTGGGCATATCTGGACAAACTGGTGCTCACCATGTGGACATTACCAAAGACATCCTCACCTTGGTGGACACTCTGCAAGAGGCAGAGCTTTTTAAACAACAACCAGGTCGAGTGTATGCTGCCTTTCCTGGCTTCCGAAAAAACCTATTGGCAAAGCTGGATCATAAAGCACTGTGGAACTGGATGATGCACAAACTAAATGAATGGCGCAGTGTCCCTTTGTAAACCTTGAGAACATAACCACATTGTGTTAATTGTGCTGTGTGTATCTCTATGTAAACACTTTTTTGTTTTTAAATATTTTACGATTTTATCATGCTCATTGATGTTAATAAAGTTGCATGTTTTCAAACCTTGTTGTACCTTTGGTTATTCAGGAATTTTGACACAGGGGACACATTACAGAAGTTTAAATATAAATATTTATTCAGAATCAAACCTATTTACAACTGTGTAGTTATTTACAGTGGCTCAGTAATTAGTCTGATATTGGAAGCACAGATAAGCCTGACTCAATGCTGCTTAATGATTTTTCATCATACTCATCCTCTAAATCAAAGTACCCCTTGAAGTCAATATCAGGCTGCAAAAATGGTTCTTCAGGAGTATCCGGGTACTTGCATAAATCAAAGTCTTCAAAAACTTTGTGAACAATTTGAAGGATTTCAAAGCCATGTTTTATGTCGAATACAGGTAGATTCTGCATGACATAAGTGATGTCAAATATTTCACAAACACTTTCAACTACTGATTCAATTAGTACATTGCTGAAACCTGTGCAGAATGACGCATGTGTGTACAGATGTTCATCTGGTGGAATTAGACTTTCTCTATAATTCTCTAAAAGCTCTCTGACCAATCCCTGCTCATCTAATGTGACTTGTCTGCATTTGACAGATGATGGAATCTGTTTTGGCTTCTCGTAATTTGGTGTTTCTACCGAGCAACTGTCAGAGCTACACTTGCATATTGAATGGCAATAGGTGCAGCAAGAATGTCCAGGCTCAACACTAGATGTATCTTTCACAAAATGTGAGTATAGGGCCTTCCTAAAACAGCCATTTAAGCTTTCTTGAAGAAAACCCTTTACTGCCTTGTCTGTGTTGGCAAGCTGTTTATTGGCATAGAGAACAGCATGAGCGGGAGAGCCATCTCTGCCTGCTCTTCCAACCTGCTGGAGAGTGGCCTCTGGGTCCTCTGGTAACCCATACATGACCACATGGGAGACCTTGGGGAAATTTAGGCCAACTCCAAGTGCTGTAGTTGCCACAATTACTCTGCAGCTGCCTTCACCATTAAATGAAGAAAGTACCCTGCTCTTGTTCACAGGTAAAGTCTGGCTGTGGAACATCCCAATCAATAGGTTTTTACCTATTTTCTCTTCACTGACCCAGGCGCTCTCCCCAAGTTCAGCCTTGAGGTGGCAGAAAACTCGTGTAACAGTGTTTATTGTCCGGCAGTATATGATGATCGGTAACATCTCCAGTCCTTTCTCTTTTAAGTCCTTTACCAGCCAGTCGAAACAGTCCAGAGAATCTGTTGTAAGTCTTCTTACCCCAAGTCTAATGTTGGGTTGATTGGGGCTAACAGTGATATTGTTTGCATTTTGGAAGTGTAGTTGTCTCCTGACAATGTCTCTTGAGTGCAAATCCGCAGATGCAGTCAATGCCAATACCGGAGTTCCTAAAAAAAATTATTAAAAACAACAACTCAGAAACCTTGAAGTCATTCACATTATATTAATCTCACTGCATAGTTGTTTTACACTGAAGACTGACATTGTAACAGTAGTTTGAAAGTAACAATGTCAAAGCAAAAACAAGGCATTAATTGATAATTTTGAAATGTGTAATTTGTGTAATGTTAGTGTTTACACAGAGGCTAATACTCATTTTCAGACAGTAAGACACCTAACACTGGTAAATGGTGTGAGAGTGGTGTGATATTCCACTAGCAAAACCATGATTAGAAAGATGGCTTCTCATCAAAAAGGTAATGGGTTGGATGAGTCAACAAAATTCAGTGCCCAAGTAACAGAAATGCCATAGGTAGTGTAGAGCCAGGTAAAGCTAACATTAATCTCTGAAGTGTTATTGTTAATCTACCTGAAGGTACGATTGCTCGAAGTTCACCCAACCTTGCAAAGCTTTCCCTAAAGGCCTTCTGTCCTTTCGCAGCCTTTCCCCTTGTTAGAGAAAAGAAAAACACAAGTATTATGTACAGTTTAACATAGATGTTGAAGTTGTTATTTGCATTGGAAATTGTTTGCCCTTGTACTTCACAAGTTTAACATTTTAAAAATTTACATTTAATGATTAAAGTGGCAACAACTTTTATCAGGTACGTGTGCACACCGCTGAATGTTATGCTACTAAAGCGGTAGCTGTATATTGATATTGAAAAGTAACACAACTTTGTGGCACTGTGACAACCACCGTAGGTAGTCAATAGGCATAATGGCAATATAATATTAATAAATACCACTTACCATTTATAAGTTAAATGGACTTCGTCAACGACGATGCCTAGCAGGTTGGTCCTATACAACTCCGTGGCTAACATGTCTTGCCACTTTGCGCTCATCCAGGCCTCGGGACTGCCGAACAGAAGTTGGTATAGACAATTATTAATCGCATTTGTTTTCTCGGGACGCAGCTGAGCGGCAGATATTCCCAGGTTTACCGCCTCCTGTACCTGGT
This sequence comes from Phoxinus phoxinus, assembly GCF_949152265.1. Classification (NCBI taxonomy): domain Eukaryota; kingdom Metazoa; phylum Chordata; class Actinopteri; order Cypriniformes; family Leuciscidae; genus Phoxinus; species Phoxinus phoxinus. Next base: position 9,134,450 of record NC_136879.1, read on the forward strand.
CCTCCATTAGGGCGATTAATGGCGAGACAACAATAACGACTGGGGTCTCGCAAAGCCCCATTGCCTTAGCCACTAACGGGGCTAGTTGATATATAAGGCTTTTTCCAAAGCCTGTTGGTAGTAGGGCAAAAACATCGTTCTTGTTTAGGAAATGGTTTAACGCCAAACGCTGCTCTTTTTTCAAAATAAAATTGCGATCTAAACTACTTAGAACAATATCTAAGGCTGCATCAAAAGGTAGCTTCGCGTCTGCTGCCATGTTGAATCCATAGATATAAACAAACTGCTTAGTTGTGTCGCATAGATGTCGTCATCGTCTTGCTGCTCCCTCCCCGTTCTGTGATTGGTTCCCTAAACGAGGCGAAATCAGGTCCATGGTTTCCAGACTGCCTTTCAGCGAGAATAAAATCGCGCTGCGCAAAGGCAGTCTGGGGAAACCCAGGCTACTACACTGGACCTGTGGTCTTAAATTTGTCTTGTCCCCTGAACGATACAAACATTTCTTGTCCTTGACGATCGCCATGTCTATAATGCTAGAGTCAGATGACCGAACTCGAAATGGCTATCTCCAATATGCTCATGAACTTATCAAACACTTTGTCACATGCTGTCCTAAACTGTATGGCAAGACCTTTCCTGTCTACAATGTACATGGACTAGTTCATCTTCATGAAGATGTCCGCCATTTCAACAGTTCCTTAAATTACATTTCCTGTTTTCCGTTTGAAAACCACTTACAACAACTAAAGAAACGCGTAAGGAGTGGTAGAAGTCCCCTGGAACAGCTCACCAGGCGTTTGTCGGAAATGGAACATACAAAAGTTAACAGGAACAAAATAAACTGTAACACAACCGTAACACACAAGAGAAGGGACAGTTGTTTTCTCTTGAGAGATGACACATTTGCTTTTGTTAAAGAGAAAAATGAAGAGAGTACCTTTGCTTGTGAAATCCTGCATCAGCGTCACACTTCCCCTTTATTCCATCAACCATGTAACTCAAAACTTATTAATGTAGTATGCATGCGAAATGGGAAGGCCAGGATGACAAAAAGAGTATTGCGTGAAGAGGATCTGTTCCGCAAGGTGGCCTGCCTTCCACAAACGTTTGGTTCTGTCCTCATACCCCTTCGCCATAGTCTGGAACACAAATATTAAAGGTTGAATTTGTTGTGCTCTCCTCTGTGATTCCTGCCACCTACTACAGGCTGATTCTACTTTTTGTGTGGATGTAGCTTACCTGGTACCAGTTTAATAAATATATATTTTGAGTTTTTACCTTTTATTGGCACTGTTGTTTGGCACTGTTGGGCTCGGAGATCGATTGCTCCTGTCTGCCTCGCTGTGACCGCTGCTGCTGTGAGTTTGTTTGCTGCGTCTAAGCCTCGTATTAGCTTCGTATTTCTTTCTGTTTTGAACCATCATTTATTATAAATTCTAGTTGTTTATACTACTAAATACAGCTTACTCAACATCTCAGATTAACCTGACATTGCTAGCTTCCGTTATTGTCAGCACAACACGCTAACTCGCTAGCCTTTTAACGCACCACCCGTGCGCTCAGTTATTTATTTTTCTCTCGCGCGCCCGCGCCTTTGAGTTCATAAAAGCCCAGGTGAGTAAGAATCAGTCAACAAACACGGTGAGTAATGTCTTCTCCTGTTATTGTCACCTGCACTTCATGTCACATGTTTACCATAGCCTTCTCTGTCGGCAATATAGGATTTATATGTGATAAATGCAAGGAGACAGTCAGGCTGACAGAGAAGATTTCAGAACTAGAGACACGCATCCAAACTTTAATCGAGAATAGTAAGAAGAGTGCTAGAGCTTTAGATACTATTTTGGATGCGCCTAGCCTAGTGAACTCTTTACATGAGTCGGTTCCGGCTGAAGTAGAGCCCGTGCAGCAGGGCAGATGGGTGACAGTGAGGGATCGCTCTAGTCGCGGATCAAAAAACCACTTTTCCGTTCCGATAACAAATCGATTTGCCCCGCTCAGTGAAACACCCACTGAGAAATATTCTGATTGTGCCCTAGTTATTGGCGATTCTATTACACGGAACGTGAAAATAGAGACACCAGCCACCATAGTCACATGTTTGCCGGGAGCCAGAGCGCCTGACATCAAAGCAAATTTGAAAGTGCTGGCTAATGCTAAACGTAAATTCTCTAAGATTATTATTCACGTCGGCACTAATGATGTTCGACTCCGCCAGTCGGAGATCACCAAAATTAATATTAAAGAGGTGTGTGAACTTGCAAGTACGATGTCAAGCACTGTAATTTGCTCTGGCCCCCTTCCTGTTCACCGGAGTGATGAGATAGTTAGTAGATTGTGTTCACTCAATGGCTGGCTGTCTGGGTGGTGTCCACGAAATAATATAGAATTCATAGACAATTGGAAAAGTTTTTGGGGCAAACCTGACCTGTTGAAAAGAGATGGTATTCATCCCTCCTGGGATGGTGCTGCTCTTCTCTCTAGTAATTTGGCTCATAGTCTTAGAGATAAAACATGACAATCTGGGCCTCAGGTCAGGAAGCAGACAGACTGGCTTAACCGACCGTCTGCTAGCGGCCTCACGTCACCAAGGTCAGATAAATCCCATCACATAGAGCCTCTTTCACCTAGATATCATCATATAGAGACTGTGTCTGTTCCCCGAACTTGGAAATCAAAAATACGTTCAAACCCATCTAAGGTTAAAAATTTAATTGATCTTCAACAAATAAAAAATAGATATAATACAAATGAGCAAATGATAAAGCTTGGGTTGCTGAATATTCGATCTCTTACTTCAAAAGCGCTAATAGTTAATGATATGATTACAGATTATAACCTAGATGTGCTGTGTTTAACAGAAACCTGGCTAAAACCAAACGATTACATTGCTTTAAATGAGTCAACCCCACAAGATTACGGTTATAAACATGAACCTCGTCTGAAACGCAAAGGAGGAGGTGTTGCTGTAATTTATAGTAATATTTTCAAAACCACTAAGAAATCTAGTTGTAAATATAATTCTTTTGAAGTGTTGGTGCTTAATGTAAAAATATCTAGTGTAAACGATAAATCACGTTTGAAAATTCTGCTGGCTACTGTATACAGGCCACCAGGGTACCATACAGACTTTATCAAAGAATTTGCGGACTTTCTATCAGAATTAGTATTGGCTGCAGATAAAGTACTAATTGTTGGTGACTTTAATATACACATAGATAATGAAAAAGATGCATTGGGATTGGCATTTAAAGACATTATAAACTCAATTGGAGTTAGACAACACGTGTCAGGACCGACTCATTGTCGTAATCATACTCTAGATCTAATACTATCACATGGAATAGATGTTGATGCCGTTGAAATACTGCAACAGAGTGATGACATCTCAGATCACTATCTAGTCTCGTGTAAATTACATTTAGCCAAGGCTGCAAAGCCGACTCCGTGTTATAAATATATTAGACCGATTACTTCTGCTACTAAAGATTGCTTTATCAATAATCTTCCTAATCAGTTTCATCATCTCAGCATCCCGGATAGCTTAGAAGAACTTGATATTGCAACAGAAACTTTTAACTCTCTCTTTTCCAGCACTTTAGACACAGCTGCTCCGCTGCGCTTAAAGAAGATTAAAGAACATAGTCCAACGCCGTGGCACAACGAGCACACTCAGGCCCTTAAGAGAGCAGCCAGAAAAATGGAGCGCAACTGGAAGAAAACAAAACTAGAGGTGTTTTGGATTTCATGGAAGGAGAGCTCGATTGCTTACAGAGAGGCTTTAAAAGCTGCTAGATCTGCTTATTTTTCAACCCTATTAGAATAAAATAAACATAATCCTAGGTATTTATTTGAAACAGTGGCTAAACTAACGAAAAAGAAAGCTTCAAGCCCAGAAGCTTCCAAGAAACACAGCAGTAATGACTTTATGAACTTCTTCACTTATAAGATCGATAATATCAGGGACAAAATTATAACTATGCAACCGTCTAATACAGTATCGCATCAGGAAGTGCATTGTAGTCTCCCTGAGGGAAAATTTGATTCATTCATTGCTATAGGAGAGGAAGAATTTTGCAAACTCGTCAAATCATCTAAATCCACAACGTGCATGTTAGACCCTATACCGACTAAGCTGCTGAAAGAGATGCTTCCAGATGTCATAGATCCTCTTCTTAATATCATTAATTCATCTTTGTCTCTAGGATACGTACCAAAAACCTTTAAGCTAGCTATGATTAAACCGCTTGTTAAAAAACAGCAACTTGATCCTACAAAACTAGTCAATTACAGGCCGATCTCTAATCTGCCATTTCTGTCAAAGATATTAGAAAAAGCAGTATCCTCACAACTGTGTTCCTTTCTTGAAAGAAATGATATCTGCGAGGATTTTCAGTCCGGATTTAGACCGTACCATAGTACCGAGACAGCTCTCGTTAGAGTCACAAATGATTTGCTCTTATCATCCGATCGTGGTTGTATCTCTCTATTAGTATTACTGGATCTTAGTGCTGCATTTGACACCATTGACCACAACATCCTTTTAAATAGACTCGAACATTATGTTGGCATTAGTGGAATTGCACTAGCATGGTTTAAATCATACTTATCTGACCGTTATCAGTTTGTAGCAGTAAATGAAGAGATGTCTTATCAATCACAAGTTCAGTATGGCGTACCACAAGGCTCAGTACTAGGACCGCTGCTGTTCACTCTGTATATGCTACCATTAGGAGATATCATTAGGAAACATGGAATTAGCTTTCACTGTTATGCCGACGATACTCAGCTGTATATTTCTTCAAAACCTAACGAAACCTACCAATTCACAAAATTAACGGAATGCATAGCTGATATAAAAAATTGGATGACTAGTAATTTCCTACTACTAAATTCAGAAAAAACAGAGATTCTAATTATTGGACAAAAAATTTCCACACGTAATAACCTAGAGTACTGTCTAACACTTGATGGCTGCTCTGTTAAGTCTTCGTCGTCGGTTAGGAACCTGGGTGTGCTCTTTGATACCAATCTTTCATTTGAAAGTCATGTGTCTAGTATCTGTAAAACCGCTTTCTTCCATCTTAAAAATATATCTAAATTACGTCATATGCTCTCAATGAATAATGCAGAACAATTAGTTCATGCGTTTATGACCTCAAGGCTAGATTATTGTAATGCTTTACTGGGTGGCTGCCCTGCACGCTTAATAAACAAACTACAGCTAGTTCAAAACGCAGCAGCTCGAGTTCTTACTAGAACCAGGAAGTATGACCATATTAGCCCCGTTCTGTCAACACTGCATTGGCTGCCTATTAAACATCGTATAAATTTTAAAATATTGCTGATCACTTACAAAGCACTAAATGGTTTAGCTCCGCAGTACTTGAGCGAGCTCTTAACTTATTATAGTCCTTCACGTCTACTGCGATCTCAAAATTCCGGCCAGTTAATAATACCTAGAATATCAAAATCGACTGCTGGCGGTAGATCCTTTTCCTATTTAGCACCAAAACTTTGGAACGGTCTTCCTACCATTGTCCGGGAAGCAGACACACTCTGTCAGTTCAAATCTAGACTAAAAACACATCTCTTCGGCCTAGCATACACATAACACATTATAGACTTATATAATTAGGCTGCATAGTTTAGAACAGCCGGGACCGGGAACACTTCCCGTAAATCCTGATGTACTTGGTACATCATAAGAAGGATGGCGTCTACGCTAATATTAGTCTCTCTGTCTATCCCGAGGTTTACCGCTGTCCACCGGAACCAGGCCGTATCCAGATCTGATGAAGGACCAGCGCCAGGACACGACGACGACGCCGCTGACCTGAAGTGTCAACCAGTCTCTCCTCCTCTCCACTCCGACTTCAACCAACCGGAACTGGACAAATACTCTGATTCATTCTGAACTTCATACACTGTTCACTCATTGGCCAGAGGAGAACTGGCCCCCGACTGAGCCTGGGTTCTCCCAAGGTTTTTTTCTCCATTCTGTCACCTGATGGAGTTTTGGTTCCTTGCCGCTGTTGCCTTACCTTCTGGCTTGCTTAGTTGGGGACATTTAATATTTAACAATATTATAGATCTGCCTTAAAGGTGGACGATGATGAAATTATGTTTTTTTGTATTATTTTCATGTTATCACTGTGAAGCTGCTTTGATACAATCTGTATTGTAAAAAGCGCTATATAAATAAAGATGACTTGACTTGACTTGACTTGACCTGCATGTCCTTTCTCACGGTCACTGCTCACTTGCCACAACATTCTTACAATGTAACCCTCAAATGTCCAAACCCTGTCAATCTCACTTCACTTGCTTTATTCACCAACTTAACCAAGTAGGTCACCAACTAAATCTTGTCACAAGGGGAGCTGCTAGAAATCTTGGGCCCCATGAAAGATTGCATGGGGTCGTGAAATTTTCACACGCAAGCAAACTAAATTCAAGTCTGTTTTTGGCTGGCCCTGAACACTTTTATTAACCTTTATATGTTGATGCCACTTACATGCAGCATACCTTTCTTTAGTATAAGTCACATCAATCCAAATGGCCTCAAATGTAATGGCCCTCAAAGAGACCCCAGTCAGTGCCAGGCCCTTTGCATCGTCCTAACTTACTAACATGCATATGCTGTCTTTTCCAGGTCATGTATTCAAGGGCCATTTGGCGGGAAGGAGACCAGGAGGAAGAGGGAGTAATTCCTCACAACTGGATTAATACACACACAAAAATTGTTAGATGGCCAAAAAGGCTATTAAAGACAAACTTGAACCCAAGGAAGACTGGATGAGCTTTCCATTAATAAAAATAAAAATAACTTCAGGTAACTTTTCTTTTGATGAATAGAGAATTGTTTTTTATTTTTATTTTAATGTTTGTAAGTTGAATTTTTCTATTTCTAGATAAGCGGAGTGAATGCAATCACTACAACATAACCAGTCAGGCAGAGCAGGAGGAGGTGGAAGAAGAAGAGGTGGTGATTAGATCAACAAGGACCCGGCCTAAAAAGGGAACGCCAGAGGGTTTTGTCAGAAATGGTATGTTTATCATTCACAAATAATTCTGACATTAGGAATATAAAGTCTGTTGATGAATTGGATGGTCAATGATTTTTGCAGAATCTACTGATTCAACTGTTGAGGATGTGAGCGTTAGGGGTAATGTATTTCTATAATTTCTATATTGAAGATATAACGTCTTCTGTGAACGCTGGCGCGACTCGCTGCCGCTGCTCTCCGATTGTTCATTTAATTTTGGGCTTTTTTCGGCTTTTTATTGAACTTTTACCTGCCTGTTGCCCTGCTGAGATATACTGTCACCGATTGCTGTTCATACCAGCTACACCTTGCTTCTCTACCTGACTTCCCGGTGTGAGCCAAAATGTGGATAAGCAAGTCGGCGATACTCATGTGGATTGCTGTGCTTCTCCTCACAAGTTCCTCGTCGGCCCTGTTTCAATACTCGGCTGCTGAGCTTCTCAAACTCTGCTTCAATCCGACTACCTCAGCAGTTTTACAATCGACGCTGCACTCTGGCCCGGAAAACGCTCGCTTACCTCGTCGGAGATATCTTCATCGTGGGTCCCGACGGAGTTTTAACATCGATGCCTCCACCTCAATCAACTCCTTCTGGTCTTCATCTCGTCGTCAACCGAGATCATCCAGCAGGAGGGTGGACCATAGTGTGCTAACCAGTCTACCTAGGTCTGCTAATGTTAGCTCTGTCTCCCACAAGAATAATCTTAGTGATCTCCACTTTGGATTATACAACATCCGATCACTTTCGGGCAAAGGACCTTTTCTCCAGGATTTCATCAATGACCGTAAATATGACTTTTTTAGTTTGACAGAGACCTGGCAGCAACCAAATGACTTTTCCCAGTTGAACGAAGCAACTCCCCCCGGGTTTGTTTACAACTGTCAACCCCGCGCTACAGGTCGCGGGGGAGGTCTCGCGATAATATATCGCGAGAGCTGGAGAATCTCGCCTGTCTCTGTGCCACTTTATCAGTCATTTGAGTCTCTTGTTATTAAACTAAATGGTCCATCCCCTATTATTGTAGCCACCGTGTATCGTCCACCTAAGCCCAATTCAGAATTCATTAATGAATTTTTAGCTTTTCTTACACTTATATCACCTCTCTCCCCTAATATTATCCTTCTTGGTGATTTTAACATCCATATTTATAATGACAATAACTACCTCACAAAAGACTTTAAATCATGTCTAAATAGTTTTGAATTGCAGCAGTTTATTAATTTCCCCACCCATTCGAAGGGCCATATCCTGGATCTACTTTGCTGCTTTGGTATCACTCCTTTTAACTGTACTGCATTGGACCTTCCCATCTCTGATCATAAACTTATTTCATTTGATGCTAAGGCGACACTGTTCAAAACGAAACTGCCACGTACAATCTCTTTCCGCAACATCAAGTCTATCGACCCAGCAGCTCTAGACTCTGGTATTGCCAATCTTCCTAATATTGACTTCACATCTACCCCTGATGAACTGCTCAGTCATTATGATTGTGGCCTACACCATCTCCTCGATAACTTGGCTCCATTAAAAACACGGACTGTTTCCTTTTCTCAATCTGCACCCTGGTTTACTTCTGAACATCGTCAAATGAAAGCTAGAGGTCGACAACTGGAACGCCTCTATAGAAAAACTGGTTTGGCCATCCACAAACAAATGTTTTTTACTCATTTACTTTCCTATAAAGATTCTCTTTCCACTGCAAAGTCCAACTACTATACAGCTCTAATAAGTTTGGGCTCTGGTAATTCTCAAGCACTTTTTTCACTGGTGCATAAAACACTCCGTTCTCCTGATTCTCTACCACTTCATTTTTACTCCACTGACTCTTGTAATTCTATTATGACATTTTTTACTACGAAAATTGATCGTATACATCAACAGTTACTCCCTCAGATCTCAACCCTCAAACTATCCTCTGATTTTCAAATATCTTCTTGTCATCTTTTCTCTGCCTTCACCCTCCCCTCTGCTGCTGAAATAGCCAACCTTGTTTGCAAATCTAAACCATCGACCTGCCAACTTGATCCTCTCCCGACTACATTGGTTAAAACGTGCATTCACTCCCTGACCCCTCTTATAACTGCAATTATCCATTCCTCGCTTAATACTGGTATTGTTCCGTCATCCTTTAAATCAGCTGCAATAACCCCCATTCTTAAGAAACCTGGAGCTGACCCCAGCGACTTTAACAACTTCCGCCCAATTTCCAACCTCCCCTTCCTTTCAAAAATTCTTGAAAAAACAGTTGCTTCTCAGATTCATGACCACCTCACCCACAATAGTCTCTATGAACAGTTCCAATCAGGTTTCCGTCCCTTTCATAGCACCGAAACAGCTCTTGTTAAAATAACCAATGACCTTCTTACGGCTGCAGATTCTGGATTACTAACAATTCTCATCCTCCTGGACCTGAGTGCGGCTTTTGACACCATTTCACACACCATCCTCATTGACCGATTAGCTTCCCTTGGATTATCTGACACACCACTGCACTGGTTTAAATCATATCTCTCTGGTCGTACTCAGTTTGTACAACTTAAAACATTTAGATCCCACTCTGCCCCCCTTTCCTCTGGTGTTCCCCAAGGCTCTGTCCTTGGACCCCTATTATTCATTATTTACCTTCTCCCTCTTGGCCATATTTTTCGCAAACATAACATCCAGTTCCATTGCTATGCAGATGACACCCAGCTCTACCTATCCACCAAACCCACTACATCTCTCCCTCCCATTTCCCTATCTAATTGCCTTCAGGAAATCAGATCCTGGTTTTCTTTAAACTTTCTCAAGCTCAACAGTGACAAAACTGAATTCCTCCTCATTGGCACCAAATCCATCCTCTCTAAAATAAATGATTTCTCTATCTTCATCGACAATTCATCTGTGTTCCCTTCCGCTCAGGTTAAGAGCCTAGGTGTCATCCTGGATAGCACTCTGTCATTTCAGTCCCACATTAATAACATCACTCGGTCAGCATATTTCCACTTACGTAATATTTCTCGTTTACGTCCATCTCTCACCCCCAACAGTGCTGAAATTCTGGTTCACACCCTGGTCACCTCCCGTCTAGATTATTGCAACTCTCTTCTTTATGGTCTACCTGACAAATTCATCCATAAACTACAACTGGTCCAAAACTCTGCTGCCCGTATTATTACCAGAACCCCCTCCATCAGTCACATAACACCTGTCCTGCAGCAACTTCACTGGCTTCCTTTCAAATATCGCATCATCTATAAGATTCTCCTCCTCACATTCAAAGCTATTAATAATCTTGCCCCTGAGTATCTCATTGAGCTTCTCCATATTAAGATTCCCGCCCGTTCGCTCAGGTCCTCCTCCTCCATTCAGCTCATCCTCCCTCATGCCCGTCTGGTTACCATGGGGTTTAGGGCTTTCAGTCATTCAGCCCCACATCTCTGGAACTCTCTGCCCCAGTACATTCAACACTCCACGTCCATAACCATTTTCAAAACTCAATTAAAAACTCATCTTTTTAGACAGGCATATTCTCTTTAGTTTTTAAATTTTTAATTCTTTTTTGCTGTTGTTGTTGTTTTACTATGTTATGATAATGTTTGTTCTCGTTGAATCAATGTTCAATGCAGTGTTTTATTGTTGATTTTGTAAGGTGACCTTGAGTGTTGAGAAAGGCGCCTATAAATAAAATGCATTATTATTATTATTATTATTATAATGCATTTTTAAATCCAGTCTCCAAATAAATATATTTTTTTACATTATGCCATAGATATGTTTATTTTACTTTATGTTGACTCTCTCTATAGGCATAAAGCTTCCTGACTACCCTACTGCACCAAAGAAGCTGCCGACCATTCAGGACAGCAGCATGTTACATAATGCATGTGAGTACAGATGGCAATTTCTGAAGCATGTTAATGTTGTGTGTACAACATGATAAATACAGGCTGATTGATGTGTTTCAGACTCTGAAGATAAAGCCATGTCTGTCAGTAATTGTGCATCTTTTAAATATTTCTCGCAAACACAGCACTTCACCAAAGAGACCCATTAACACCCAGTGAGTATTCATCTCATCACACTTTAAACTGTAAAAAAAAAAAAAAAAAAAATCCTTGTGTTTTTCAGGGTCTCGTGATTCAGCAAGAGTTTGTACCAGGGAAGACTATCGCTCAGGTAAGAACTCCGGATAAGAATATTTGTATTAATCCCAAAGGAAATTGACACAAAAAGCAATCTCTAAAGTGTGTAAGAAGTTGTATTAAGATTTTATTAAAAATTATTAGAAATGATAAAAAATGACTAGGAAGAAAAGGGAAAAAGTTAAGACTAACAATCTTCTGTTGCAGCAGTGGATCAGAGAAGTGAAAATTAGCATAATTTGATGGTGTGAAGTACTTACTGTTTCTCACAGATGAACAATTTTAGAGTGATTAGTCTTTCACTGAAAGTGCTCCAGTGAAGGGGGTGAAGATAATTATTTAGAATACTAAAAAGGCACAGTGTCAGTCATGAAATTGCCAAGTGATAGAAATAATTTAAAATTGTATTACTGTAGGTCCAGTGGTGGTTCCAGCGTGAGCAGAAGTGTCAGATCATGGCACAGCGATGAAGCAAGACACACAGTGAGATCCAGAAGTGGGGGCTCGAGGCACAGCGATGAAGCAAGACGCACAGTGAGATCCAGAAGTGGGGGCTCGAGGCACAGCGATGAAGCAAGACGCACAGTGAGATCCAGAAGTGGGGGCTCGAGGCACTGCAAAGAAGCAAGACACACAGTGAGATCCTGAAGTGGGGGCTCGAGGCACGGCAAAGAAGAAAGAAGCACAGTGAGATCCAGAAGTGGGGGCTCGAGGCACAGCGATGAAGCAAGACGCACAGTGAGATCCAGAAGTGGGGGCTCGAGGCACGGCAAAGAAGCAAGACGCACAGTGAGATCCAGAAGTGGGGGCTCGAGGCACTGCAAAGAAGCAAGACGCACAGTGAGATCCAGAAGTGGGGGCTCGAGGCACTGCAAAGAAGCAAGACACACAGTGAGATCCTGAAGTGGGGGCTCGAGGCACGGCAAAGAAGCAAGACGCACAGTGAGATCCAGAAGTGGGGGCTCGAGGCACGGCAAAGAAGCAAGACGCACAGTGAGATCCAGAAGTGGGGGCTCGAGGCACAGCGATGAAGCAAGACGCACAGTGAGATCCAGGAATGATCACAGCACACATCATGGCATAAGATCAACCGCAACCCCACCACCCATTGGCAGGCCAAGGCATGGTGAGTTCTATTTCTGAAGTGCAACATTAGTGCAGTGAGTAGTACGTATACTCATTGTTAGAATATAACCCATTTTTGAGGGGTTGTAAGGCGGCCCCAATATTTTAAAAATGTTGTGATGTAGTAATTGCTGAATCAGACTTTATGTGGTGCAGATGCAGTGACCAACAGAAGATGGACTTTCCCATTGCCTTGGAGTGGTAGGTTATCAATGTGTGACAGTGTCAACCTAAAAGTAAACAATTGGGCAACGAGAACCACCTGTCAGTCACATGTTCCCATACAAGGGGTGATATAAGTTGTTTAACAGATCTAGATGTACTGTAAATACCAGGAATTGAAAGCTGACATTCTGATCTTTAGTATCACATTGGTATTTTTATCTTAAACCCAAATGTCTTCAATGTACAACAAAAAGAAAGAAATTTGCCTTGCTGTTCACATAACTTTGGAGATGACTGTAATGATTGTGATCTTCATTTGTGTTTATTGATTTCAGTGTACCAGAAAAAAGTCCTAGACATACTTGCTGACATAAGAACTTGCTTAAAGCAAAGCCAACCTGCCAGTTCACCAGTTAACATCGAAAGGATGGAGACTTTGGAGGACTTTGACCGTGAAGAGGAATGTCTCCATGATGTGGAGGCCTATAATGCTTTGGTAGTAAAAGAGAACTAGCTTTATACAATACAATGCACTGACTCATTGTTAGGTTATTTTGGGGAGGGCCAGTCAATCTTATTGACTAAAGTTATTCTAACAGGTGCTGCAAATATCAAAAGTTGGCGGAAAGACCACCATGGACTGTGTCCACAAAGCCCTTGACAGGTACGTTAGTACAAACAGTATGGATTTTGTGTAAGGTCCAGGTGCTTTGTGTTTTTTTGAATGTCTGAATCACAATCCGCTTCATTGGCCATCCATGCATTGGTGCATGCATGAAGGAGCACCTTATTGGCTACCGAGACAGAGGTTAGGAAATTACCTGGTTTTGACCCCGGAATTAAGCCCACAAATATCCATCATGGCGGCGGCCAATTTCAGCCCGTTTAGGCGGAGTTTGCTAGCCTAGCACAGCCCATAGAAATGCATGGGAGGGGGAGGAGCTTCTCACTGTCTCCAGTTATATTAATATCCATGGCGTAAACCCCCCTTACTGACATGACTGTGTGTATGCAGAATATTATTTGTGTATGTGTTTGTGGCCACAGAACATACTTTCTCCTATTGATTTCTAAATGTAAATTATTTTCCTTTAGACTCTTCTCTAATGCCGTAATGGCATCTTTTAATATGAAGGGGAGGGGGCAAAAAGGCAAGAGGCCTTTCGGAAACACAAAGATATACAGAGCACTACAAGGTAAAGCCAGATAAAAAAAAAGAATGAGGGACTTGATGTATGACTGCAGAGTGCCTTTGTATGATAGTAATTATGTGTGTTTTTGTACTTGTGCAGATGCAGTTATGAAGTTCGACCAAACGGCTACGGAGGACTCCATTAGAACTTTCACCTCGGAACACCTTAAACACGCACCACAAAGAAGTGGAGGTGGAGGGTTCACTCCACATAGTCACTGATCATGTACACATGAAGAGTTCAGATGCAAAAGCCTCAAAGAAATTTTCTTTTAGAATGATAATTATCAAGCTTGTATATTTAAGTTCAGTAATTTCACTTTAATTAAATATACAAGCTTGATAAAAAAATTATCATTCTAGAAGTAAATTTAAAATGGCACTTTAAGGCTTTTGCATCTGAACTCTACACACACACACTCAACATTTGCGTCTTGTTTTGCACTTGTGTGATAGTTGTGTAACTGAAATTGTGCAGATCAAACAGTGATTTACAAAAAATAAAAACAATAAAAATGAGTGGGGATTTAATTGATTTCTTAAACCTCAGTGCATAACTGTATGCCTATCCTTTTCCAGTGGGTGGAGGGCCTGTTTTCTGGACCAGTTAATTTTCCTGTAGCGTTTGGCTCAGAGGCAGGTTTCAACTGGAAATGGATGGATTAGGCTACATTGGAATGTGTTTCCAGTTGAGTTAGAGTGGTGGTGGAAAGGAAAGCAATCAAATGAAGCAACCGAAAAATGAACTGGAACAGTTGAAATGAGACAAAGGTTATAACCAGTGCAGTATCAAAGCACTGTATCTGTACGTTAATACAGGACGTTTGTTGGACGACTAAATAAGACGTCGTTTGGCGTCACAGTCTGCACCTTTAAGGTATAAAAATGTGACGTCCACAATGACCACATTTGGTGTCAAGTTCCTCCTCTTGTTCAACGTCCAAAGGACACAAGGACAACTCAAATCACTTTTATTTTTTCTGGTTCTTTGTCAGCTGATTTATCTGTTCAGTGAATTAGGTTGTAAACCTTTAAAGACAGAGAACACAGTTACAATAGTACACATAGTTACAATAGCAGACAGTTACAATAGCAACCTATAAATTTCAACATTTTAAAATGAATTAATGATGAATTAACTACTTAAGCCTTTTAAATGGAAAACCATTATTTCAAACACCATGAAAATAAATAAACATTACAACCAACCATTGGCGTCTTTGGACTGAACCTACGAGTGAACTTGGAGTGTCTTCTCTCTGAAGTGTGTTTGTCTGAATGACTGAGGAACACAATGCCTTAACAGGTGCGCCAAATCAGTGACAATGACAAGCAGCTGGTTTGCTGCTGCTGGTGCACTCTGGGAAATGTATTTCTTTGTGACTCATTCCTGAGATTCAGCTCAACACCTCCCACTTGAGCTCCTGGTTTTCTCAAACCCAGAGAGGTCACACAAGTCCTTCACACCTCTGCTTGTTCTTCAGTGGGAAGTAGAATGACAAGGCGTCTGACATCTCTATGAAGAATTGTGGCTGGAATTTTGGTTTGGAGCCTCTTGGTTCTTTTACTATTAGCTCTTGTGGGCCCTTCTTTGCCGTTCGCCTTTGTGATGTGAACAGGATAGCTGGGAAAAGTCTTCACAAGCACATCTCTTACGATGCCTTTGCTGTCAGCATTGACACTGACCACTCTAGCTAGCTTGTACTGTCCTCTCAGGGCGTTTTGGTCAGCTAACCAGACCACATCTCCAACAGCAACATTTCGCTCTTTGGTGTGCCATTTGTTCCTTATGAACAGATTAGGTCCAGCCAATTGGCTCCACTTCTTCCAGAAATTGTTTAATTCTGCTTGAATTTGTTTAAGTCTTCTGTAAGGGTAGCCATCAAACTGAAAAATCTCCAGGGTCTCCCTTTGGATTGGCACGTCCTAAAAGTAGAGAATTTGGGGTGATGTACTCTACACAATCTTCTCTGCTTTGAGTTCTTGCATCGATGGGCCTCTCATTTGCAAGGTTGGCTGCCATGAAGAGAAAAGTTTGGAATTCTCCCCATGTGAAAACACCATCTCCACCAAGGTTGCTTAACGCCCGCTTCACTACTTTGACAGCTGCCTCTGCTGCACCATTCCTATGGGGAGAGTCAGCAGGGTGGATCTTCCACGACCATTCTGTACCATGCTTGGCAGCTGTGTCTTCAAGCTCAGACATGTTTAGTCGGTCAAGGAACCTGTGAAGCTTCTCCAGTGCAGGTCTGGCTCCTACAAAGTTAGTGCCAGGGTCTGACCAGAGTTTCCTGGGGTGTCCTCTCAGTGAAGTGAACCTTTGATAGGCTAGCAGGAATCCTTCAGATGACATGTCACTCACCACTTCAGTGTGTATGGCTCGGGAAGCCATGCAACAGAAGACTATTCCCCATACTCTGAGTCTAGTTCTCTTCTTGACCTCATCTTTTACTTCATAAGGGCCGAACAGGTCCATAGTGGTGAATTCAAAAGGTGCAGCTGGGCCTGTTCGCTCTAGAGGCAGGTCAGCCATGATTTGTTGACACTGTTTTGCCTTGTTCTTCCTGCAGACCACACAGCTGTCAACCATTTTCTTGGCAAGTCTACGACCTTTAATTACCCAGGCTTTCTTCCTCATCCGGAGAAGGGTTCCTGCCACTCCCTCGTGGTTTGCTTTGTGGGATTCCTGTGCCAGCAGTGTAGACACCCATGCTTCAAATGGTAAAACTGGCACTGCGGTCTTATCTTCGTTGAACGTCTGAATTCTGCCCCCGCAAACTAGCAGTCCGGAGTTCACATCTTTGTATATTGCCAGTCTGCTTAGAGTTGTGTCTGGAAAAACTGTACCTTCTTGAGCTGCTAGGAAGATGTCTTTAAGTGCATCTTCATGTTCTTTGACAGTCAGCACAGCTTGCATGGGTGATCTAACCTCCCACTTTGACTGTTTAGGGGCCCGGCACTTCCTCTTTAGCCACTGCTTGGCAGCAAGACAAACCCAGGCAACAACTCTCACCAGCTTGGACAGGCTACTGGATCTTCTTACTTCCACAAGATCTCTAACCCAGCCAGTGGGCTTCCTTCTTAGAAGAAGAGTTGGGCTTACCACAGGTATCCCCTCTTGAGTCTTACTCTCTGGACTTTCCTAAGTGCCTCGTAGGTCTTCTTTCTGACGACTACTACTTCTTGCTTGAGCTCTCGTTAATGCACCTGAGAATGCCTTTCTCTGGAGCTTGTTTACACTCTCCCTGGCGTGAGCTGCAATCTCTCCAGCTGATTTTATAGGCCACTCCTCCACTGGCCACTTCAGGAACTCTGGTCCATTTTGCCATGTGGAATTCTCCCTCAAATCTTCAGGAGCGCCCCCTCTCGTTATGATGTCAGCTATGTTTTGATCTCCACGGATCCACCACCAGTCTTGCACTAGTCCAGCCTTCTGGATTTCACCCACTCTATTTGCAAAGAAGGTTTTGTACCCATAACTGACTCTTTGAATGGCTCCCAAGATCGTTTGACTGTCGAGTAGATGGAACCATCTCTCGATCTTCATTCGAGCATGCTTTTCCACATACTTCCTGATCCTGGCTGCGAAGACAGCACCACAGATCTCAGCTTTTACAGCTTCTCCCTTCTGATCCAGGGGTGTCAGCTTGGCTTTTGATTCAACGAATCGAACCTCAGTGCCTTGACTTGTCTCCCATCTTAAGTACATCACAGCTCCATAGGATTTGTCACTTCCATCGGAGAATGTAATGCCCCAAGGTTTCCCTTCCCAGCCAGCTGGTGTGAGGCTCCTGTGGAATTTCACCTGTCCAAGTAGCACATATTCTTCAAAAAGCTGTATGCCTTCTTCTCTTAGGCTTTCTGAGAGAGGTTGGTCCCAAGTTCCTTGGGTTAGTTTCCCACCCCCTCCCTCTTGGAATGCTTTTCTTACCAGAATTGCTCCCTTCTGTTTGACAGGTGTAACTAAGCCAATTGGGTCGTACAGTCCAGCCACTTGGCTTAAGAGAGCCCTCCTAGTAAGTGGGTTAGGGGTCTCAGTTCTAACCTCCTCCTTCAGAAGATCTTTCCCAACTCTCATCTTCTTTTTCCTTTTGGAAAAGTTAACTGAGGTTAACATGTAGAGCTTGTCTTCATCCATTTGGTAGCCGATGCCCAAGGCTTTGTTGTCTTCGTCCCTCATTTGATTTGGAAGAATTAAGGTTTTACCTTGAGTTTCTGTTAGAACCTCCTCCGTCTCCATTCCTTGCCTCCCACTTTGCCCTGACCGGATCCATGGTTTTAGGAAGAAACCTCCAGCTTTCAAAATCTCTTCAACATTTGCTGTGATTTTGTCCAGTTTTTTTAGGTCATTTTGGGAGGTTAAGAGGTCATCCACATAACTGTCCTCTTCAATGACTCTGCGCTCGTCCTCTAGGTGAAGAAAGTTGGGCAGGCGTGCCGTCTCCCTCATAGCCAACTGAGCTATGCAACCAGCAGGTCTGTCCCCAATGTTGACTCTGGTGATTGCATATTCACCTATCTCTTCATCTAGGCTGTCCCTCCAGAGCAGGGATGTTCAACTTCGGTCCTGGAGGGCCACTGTCCTACAGAGTTTAGCTTCAACCCTGACAAAAGCTCTTTTCTAGTAATCCTGAAAACATTGATTAGCTTGTTCAGGTGTGTTTAATTAGGGTTGGAGCTAAACTCTGCAGGACAGTGGCCCTCCAGGACTGAAGTTGAGCATCCCTGCTCCAGAGGAACCTGTGAAGATGCATCTCACGCTCCTCCAGCCATACAGAGTTATACATCTTTTTGATGTCTCCTAGAGATGCATACGTCCCTTCTCTGAACCTCAGCAGGACAGCTCTGATAGGGTTGAGAACGTCTGGTCCCTTCAGAAGAAGATCATTCATACCTACGCCTTTGTATCTCTGGCTACTATTCCATACAATACGAATTGGTGTTGTCACCAAATGAGGGTTTGGTGCCACCAGGTGGCTTACGTACCACACTGGTCCGTTCCACTCGTCTATGATTTTGTTGGTGAGTTTTATGGCTGCGCCTCGTTCGATCATTTCATGGATCTGGGTAGCATATGCGACTTTCCAGTCTGGCTCTCTGCTTAGTTGCTTCTCCATCCTTAAGAAACAAGCCTGGACTGCACCTTTGTTGTTTGGGAGAGAGGCTGGATCTACGGTCCAAGGATACTTTGCATCCCAATGTGGAGCTGGTGTGTGAACATCCCCCTTCTTGTAGGTGAGGCCTCCTTTTATGATCTCCAGTTCCCTCTCCTCTGCCAGGGTCATTTCTTTTCCTCCTGGTGGACAGTTTCCACATCGGCATCCTCCACATCTTGGGTCACATGCAGCTCCGATGCTGTCCCAGTGCCACCACTCAAGGAACTCATGGTTACTGACAGCTGTAAATCTGGTCTGAGCCACATCCTCTTGCTGTAGCTGGGCTGTGTCAGTTGTTGGACTTGTGATTTCTTGATATTTGACAGCTGCTGTCCTCATGGAGCGAGCAAAGTGTGTTCTGGACTCATATGCTGCAACCTCCACTTCTTCAAATAAGTCGGGATGTGCTCCACCCACTGTCTTTCCCAATGGTCCCTCCCACAAGACGAGGTCTCCAATGATTTTTACCCTCTGGGGAGCGAGTCTTCCCTCTCGGTGGCTAATGAGAAGTTCAACCTCTTCTGGCCTTTCCAATTCTTTAAGTTCGACTTCTGGGAAGAATTTTCTCAACTTCTCAGGTTCAATTACTTGATGCACTCTGGCGATTTCATCTAAGCCGTAGCAGACCATTTCATGAGCTCTCTCAGTTCCTTTAGGGGTCTTTACTCTGACTTTGAGGAGATACCTTCGTGTGTTCACTTCCATAGCCATACCACCAACCCCATGCACAACTAAAGTTATCTTCTCATGCCTTAACCTCAGTCTTTCAGCAGCCTTATGGGTGATGTAGTTCGTATCTGAAGCAAGGTCAATTAAAGTCCCAATCTTCTGCCCTGCGTTTGCAGTGACTTGCATCAACATCATGATGACAGGAAGTTCAGAGAGCCCATTCCTCTGCAGTAGCTCAGACTGGCCTGAAGCATCGAGTGTCACTGCGGTTCTGTTGGTGTTGGTGAAAGCCTTTCTGCATCGATCTGCCATTTCTGGAGAAAGTTCAGACAAGATGTCCTGTTGTTCCTCCGTTAGTTTGCTTTCACCTTTGCCGTCTTTTCCACGCTTTCTCTCTTCCCCTCTTCTAACATCTCCCTTTGGGCAGAGGAAAAAATGGTGGTCTGGGGCACCACCTTCCCTTTTACAGTCTTTATTTCTGCATAGGAAAGTGTCTCTGCAGTATCCATCTTCATCATGGCATCCGAGACATTTTCTGCATGCTCCCAGCTTTCTCAATACAGCTCTCTTTTCTGATAGCTTAAGTCTTTTGAACTTTCTACAGAAGAATATTTTGTTGTTGTGCCCTCCATCACCACAGACACCACATACTTCATCAAACTCTTCTTTCTTTGTGGTTTTTGTTGAGGCGATATTTCGGTCATACTTGTCTGAACGATCTGATTTCTCCACCTTCTCCACAGTTCTGAGCTGTTCGAGTCTCTCCAGTATTTCTTCTTGACTTTTCAGGAACTTCAAGAGCATGACAAAGTGGTTGTCTGATGTGACATTGTTTCTGGGTTCAACCATGAACATCACCCAATCTCTTTTAATAAAGTCAGGCAATTTGCTTTCAATGGTTTTAATTACCAGTGGGTTATTTATGGCTCCAGAGTTTCCTAACTCTGTAAGATCTGCTAGGGCCTTCTCCACTGTCTGTATGAGGTCAATGACCTTTCTTGGCTGGTTCCCTCTCACATGTGGCATCTTCTCCAGCTCTTCAAGGATTTCCACTGTGATGGTTGACTTGTTGCCATATCTGTTCTCCAGGACTCTGAACATGTCTTTGGCAGTGGTGTAGGTTGAAAGTCTGAGGTCTTTTGAGATTTTGTCATCCACACCCTCCAAGAGTTGAATTTTCTTAACTTCAGTTGATCCGGATGGCTCTCCCTGCCTTTGCAGGCTTTCCCAGTCTTTCCTCCTTCTGTGATATTCTCTCTTGCTTCCATTGAAAATAGGTAGAGAGGTTGGCTTGATTCTCACTATTGGAGTGGGTGTTGCTGGTAGGGGTAGTAGTGGTCTTGTGCCTTGCCCATTGATCGTCCGTGCAGTGGCAAATTCAGCTTTCCTTACCTCAAGCCTGTAGTAGGATGCTCTTACGTCCTTGACTCTTCCATCTAATTCGTCCTTTAATTCTACAGGGATCCATCTCTCCCATGTAGACATTGCTGAGATGGCCTCCTTTATTCTCTTGTCCAAGAGAGCGAGGTGCACTTCATAGCCCTCCAAATTGGCACTTTCCACAGGCACATCAGCCGCTTTATCATTGCCTTTTTCTGCTTCCAGGATTGCCACAAGAAGTTCACTCCTTCCATACCTCGACCACAGGTTTGTTTGAACAATGTTTCTTATCTCCGCCAACTTTGTTTCACCTTCCTTAACAGATCTATCAATGTCGACCTCTTGCTGTTCATCAAGACCTGCTTCCTTATCCTCAGTCTTAATGTCAGCCTCCAGTCCAATCCTGTAGTCATCATTGGCATCGAGCATCTTTCTGAAACAGTCTGAAAGCTTAGAGAATTCCTCCTTTAACTCCACTTGAAGCATGCTGCTTGCTTCTCTTGAAATGAAGTTGGCTTGTCTGGTGAAGCTGCTTTTTGCAGTGGTCCTCTCCCTTTTGAGCTGCTGGACCGACTTCCCCAGGACATCTTCCGCCATCTTGACTTTCTCTGCGTCAACAGCTTATTTCTTGATCTGAAGCCGTTTATCCTCAGGGCCAGGCCGCTCCGCTTGGTTTACAACTGTCAAGTTCCTCCTCTTGTTCAACGTCCAAAGGACACAAGGACAACTCAAATTTCCAACTCAAATCACTTTTATTTTTTCTGGTTCTTTGTCAGCTGATTTATCTGTTCAGTGAATTAGGTTGTAAACCTTTAAAGACAGAGAACACAGTTACAATAGTACACATAGTTACAATAGCAGACAGTTACAATAGCAACCTATAAATTTCAACATTTTAAAATGAATTAATGATGAATTAACTACTTAAGCCTTTTAAATGGAAAACCATTATTTCAAACACCATGAAAATAAATAAACATTACAACCAACCATTGGCGTCTTTGGACTGAACCTACGAGTGAACTTGGAGTGTCTTCTCTCTGAGGTGTGTTTGTCTGAATGACTGAGGAACTCAATGCCTTAACAGGTGCGCCAAATCAGTGACAATGACAAGCAGCTGGTTTGCTGCTGCTGGTGCACTCTGGGAAATGTATTTCTTTGTGACTCATTCCTGAGATTCAGCTCAACATTTGGAGTATAATTAGCCCTTATACAGAAATTATATGGACGTTAATACAGGACGTTTGTTGGACGACTAAATAAGACGTCGTTTGGCGTCACAGTCTTCACCTTTAAGGTATAAAAATGTGACGTCCACAATGACCACATTTGGAGTATAATTAGCCCTTATAGAAATTCTACGGACGTTAATACAGGACGTTTGTTGGACGACTAAATAAGACGTCGTTTGGCGTCACAGTCTTCACCTTTAAGGTATAAAAATGTGACGTCCACAATGACCACATTTGGAGTATAATTAGCCCTTATAGAAATTCTACGGACGTTAATACAGGACGTTTGTTGGACGACTAAATAAGACGTCGTTTGGCGTCACAGTCTTCACCTTTAAGGTATAAAAATGTGACGTCCACAATGACCACATTTGGAGTATAATTAGCCCTTATACAGAAATTATATGGACGTTAATACAGGACGTTTGTTTGACGACTAAATAAGACGTCGTTTGGCGTCACAGTCTTCACCTTTAAGGTATCAAAATGTGACGTCCACAATGACCACATTTGGAGTATAATTAGCCCTTATACAGAAATTATATGGACGTTAATACAGGACGTTTGTTGGACGACTAACTAAGACGCCATTTGGCGTCACAGTCTGCACCGTTAAAGTATCAACATGGGACGTCCACAATGACCACATTTGGAGTACAATTAGCCCTTACACAGAGGTCCTCTGGTCGTTAATACAGGACGATCATTAGACGACAAAAAAAGACGTCGTCTGGCGTTACAGTCTGCACCCATAGGGGACCAAAATGAGACGTCCACAACGACCATAGCTGGACTACATTTAGCCCTTAAACAGAAGTCCTGTGGAAGTCCATACAGGAAGTTCGGTAGACGTCGGAAAAATACGTTGATTGGCGTCACAGTCTGCACCCTCCTGATACCGACATAGGACGGACAAGCACACCGTTGAAACTACGTCATCTGGAGGTAACTTTGCGCAGGGGGGAGCGTCTCCAAAGCCATGCCTCCTCTGCAAAGAGCCAGGAGGAGAGTGTGCTAAGTGTTTTTACAGAGTGTCTTAGGCCACATTTACACATAGCCGGGTATTTAGAGAAACGAATATTTCTCCCCCTCCGTTTTCAATAATAACATCGTGCACACAACCCGCATAAATACGCCGTCGAGCGCCTTTATAACTATGCTAAACCTATGGGCGGCAGTGTAGGGAGAAGGATAAAGCCATGCAAGCCAATCAGAGTCCTCAGAATCGACAAGAGAGAACCTAAAACCCCGTTTCTCCCAGTTGACACGACAACATATAACCGGCGTTTTCAGAAATCTCCACTTTGGCCGGAGTTTTTAGAAATGATCGTTTTCTGGGATAAAAACGGCGTTTTCGTGTAAATGACAGGCCAAAACGCAGAGAAATATCTGCGTTTTCCCATCGTGTAAACGGGGCCTTAAGCTAAATTAACATTTAAAAGACATCAGAATGAATGTAATGAGTACGGGTGGGCGATCTTACCAACATTGCATATCACGATCTTAAAAGAAACAATCACGATCCATGAACTTAATCGTGATCTTCCCAATTTTGAGATGCACTATCAAGAATATTCAGACTGGAATATTGATTTTTTTTTAAAATAGAAAAAAATGTCTACATTAAACAGCCTTATTTTAGATTGTAACAAAGATTTGTTTGAATTATATAAATGCGTATATTTACTGAATTCTCATGGTAAATGAGAAATTATTAATAGTGTTTGCCTTTCTGTTACTAGTAATATAAGAGCAAACACTATAATACTTTTTCGTATACTGTTTACTTTCTTTGTTCTATCGAACAACAGGTTCTATTCAGTAACGTATTAGACAAAACTGTTAAAACAGAGACCACAAACTAATGAAGATGAAGAATAGAAGCGCTGTGTGCTCAGGGCCACCCATAAAAATAAATAAACGTCTGGCGTGTCGTCAAAATAAAAGTCCTGCTGTTACAAGGACTGAATTCCTGCAATTCGCTTGAAAAGTAGAATGTCGATCACGATATAAAATCGTCAGATTGCCTACCCCTAAGTTAGAGTTCTGAAAAATTAAAGATGTCAAACGGAAAGGTACTATGTGGCTACTGTTTTTATAGGTTTTTATTTTATTTTTTTACCTGTGACAACATTGTAGAGATGGAGCTTGGTGAAAGCAAGCTTCCCCTTCCCCCCCTTCATATTAAAACTGGCCATTACCTCATTTGTCATCAATCTGTGGATACAAAGGGAAGAGGATTTTAATGTCCAAATAATTAATTATATACAATACATTATGAAACGGTTGTTATAGTTTAGTAGGTTTGTCATATCTAATGCAGATGTCACACTGGTTCTACTGTTGGCAGAAAAATCTGTAAATAATTAATATCATATTTGGATATTGCATATTGGATTAGTAAATTTAGTATTTTATTTGAATCAAATGTACAAATAGTGTTCCTATTTTTACTGCAGGGGTTTGTTAATTTTAAACTAGTCGGTTTCTAAACTTCTGTTTATACTACAGGGCCGTTGAATGCTTGAATCTGATTGGTTGACGAACGTTCTGAGGTGTGCAATTATATTCAGGGAACCGCACGGCTAAAGTAGTTCCGGCAGGTCTTAACCGTATTACAGTTCCATATCACTTCGCGTAGTCAACTGTAATAACGGAAAATATAATACAATTCATAACAAGAAAACTGCAGCCACATGCGCTCGATCTGCAATTTCCAATGTCTAACTTCACAATCAATGGAAATATGCAGTTTAATTTTAATAAATAAAGTATATATAGTTCTATA
The DNA here is from genome assembly GCF_949152265.1 of Phoxinus phoxinus. Classification (NCBI taxonomy): domain Eukaryota; kingdom Metazoa; phylum Chordata; class Actinopteri; order Cypriniformes; family Leuciscidae; genus Phoxinus; species Phoxinus phoxinus. The sequence goes on from NC_136879.1 coordinate 9,159,334, forward strand.
TATAATCAATAGAAAATTTAAAATAATATTTCAATAAATTGATAGTCCTGCTGCAGATAATATAACAAATAAAAAATTATTGATTGGCCTATACTTGTTAAAAGGGCTTTGTGTTTCATTTATTAGGCTAGTCTGTCACTAATAGAAAAAAAAGAATGAACGAATTAATTAAAACGAATTGAATAAATAAATAAATAAATAATATTGACGCGAATGCTTCTTTCTCTCTCATAACTGCATTAATAACTGCATAAAGCCGGGGACACACTTACTGTAGCCTAAGGCCGGTTATGAATGTAAGTTGATACTTATCTGCATGCACGCGTGTTCAGCGCGTTCAGTCTGTGTTCACAGCGGTGTTTAAAATCTGCTGCATTCACAGTCTGAGAATGTTTCTAGTCGTTACGTGTGTCCAGCATTAAGTGGCCTTTAGTCTGCTATCAGCGGCTCAGACCTCCGTTACTAACTCTAAAATGACGTTTTGGAATTAGCAACGGAGCATGCAGTTTAGATGCGCAAGGAATTAGTCCTACATACAAGAGCGTTTTAATGAAAAAAACTTTACAAACGTCTTGAAATACATCATCTGAACAATATTTCGAGGTGTGGTAACTGTAGTATAAGCGGAATAATTGACTCCAGACCGTTGAATTATTATAAAAATAATGCACACCCGAGGTGTAACGGCCACTCCGCTTCGCGTCGTGACCGCATTACCACCTCGGGTGTGCATTATTTTTATAATAATTCAACGGCCTGTCGTCAATTATTCCTTACTTAAACGACTGTCAAATTAGTCATCACACACATCTATAATTAAATAGAAAGACGGACGGATTTATGGATGGATAGATAGACAGACAACTTCATCAACTTCATGACAACATCAAGTGCCAGATGAAATGGCACATGATTCTGCCAAGAGCTAATATAAAAACTTACTTCTCCATGACCCTTTTAACATTGTCCTTCAAATGGACACCCCCAACATTGGACAAGCCATTAATCTGAAATTAGAGGAACAGTATTTTAGTTTAACCACAAAAAAGGTTAACAGTGTATCCCCATGACTGTTGCAAGTCACACTGGGATTGAAACACTTCAATAAAAATTGCATCATGCTGGTATGACTACATGTATGTCCTTACCAGTCTCTGCTTTTCCTCCAGGCAGTTGAGGGATCTGTCAATTAAATTGAGCTCCTCCACTGTTGACGCCTATGCCGGAAGTCTTGAGTCACTACCCATTTCTGCTCCCCTCTCCTTCTTAAAGGACAAGTTCGGTATTTTACACTTAAAGCCCTGTTTACAGATCGTATCTGATGAAATAGAACGGTTAAGATTAAAATTTGGACACATGCTCCTGTCGCGAGAATTTTAGGTTTATTTAGGACCTATTTTGCCAAACGTGTCACACCCGTGATTCTTCCGTTGAGAGCTTGAATAATAGACACTCAAGCGGCGGAGTAATACCGCACCTCACACAGCACATTCAATACAAGTCATGGAGTTGGACAAAAACTACGATAAAACCTGTTGGAATGCATCTTTTTCAGCGATTTTTTTGGGGACCGTATCAGTGAACACCCCTGGCCACTCGGTGAGTTTCACGTCTTTGTAAACGAAAGTTTAATGTGTTTTAGGAAGGAATCTTCCAGTGGCCATAGACAACCATTGTGGGGGTGAGGGGGGAAAGCGATATAAACCTAAAATTCTCGCGACAGCAGCATCTGTCCAAAGTTTAATCTTAACCGTTCTATTTCATCAGATACGATCTGTAAACAGGGCTTTAAGTGTAAAATACCGAACTTGTCCTTTAATCGATCTTATATCCTCACAGATTTCCACCAGCATCTCTAGGACTTTTCTTTGGAATTCTAATGTATTCAAACCAATGATAATCATAGTAAGAAATATTATCAAGTAGGGATGTTAACCAATGACCGTTTGACCGATTGTTGACCGTATCAACGTTAACCGATCTAAGTTGTTGGTAGTCGGTTTAAAAAAAAAAAAGTGATCTCTAAATTAGGCTATTATAGACAGTGGACTAAACGCTACTACAGTTAGCCATCTCATTCCAATATCTTTTTGTGTGAAGTGAACAAATCCCTCTCACTCAATTTTTCATAACTCGCCCGTTTGTACTTAATAAACCAATAAAAACATTTGGCGCGAGGTCACAGCGTTTGGGTTTGCACGCTCAAAAGGTTTGCGAAAAGTAAAGACTACAGGCTAAAACACTCGAGGTTAGAGCCAGGGCAGACGACAGGAGGAAGCGTGCGAGGAAAAGTAGAGTGTGGGACCATTTCACCAAACAGAATGACACAGATGTAAGTTGCAACTTGTGTGATACAGTGCTTAAATATGAAAATACATTACATCTAAATTTCAGTGGTAAAAGATAAGGTGATGATGATCATCATCTTTCTTTATTATTGTTAGCACTACCTCAAACTAAAGCGGCGTCTCTTCGGTTCGGAGCTGTCATTTTCTTAAATGAGCCGCGGCAATGTTTCAAATTAGCTACTAATGCTAGACAAACGCCTTTATTTTCAACGCTATCACCTTGTACCCAAACCATTTCGAAACTAAGGAGCCATTTGTCCGCCGATTACATACAAGCTCCTCTGCGCCGCGTTTGCGGGACTCATAATTCGCGCTGGTGGGGATTTTAAAAAAGTGACGTGACCCTGCAAACACGTCTAATTGGGGCCCACGCGGGCCTCACATGGGCTAGTTGGGCTTCGGCTGGGCATGGGCTCAGAGTGGGCTTTGTTGTTGGGCCCCACATGGGCAGTAGATGGGCTAAAAACTAAGTGGGCTCCTGCTGGGCTCCACTCCTAAGATATTCAAAATTGATTATGTCAGACATGGATGCTATTTTTAACAATAGCCACTGTGCTAGGTCCACATTTTATAAGAATTTTATTAGACTATTAAGCTATTTAGAAGCCATAGCTATTTAATAGTGGTCTTAAGCACTATACGACTTTCAACAGACAAGTTTGCTACAGGTTTCCCCACAAAATGTTCAAACCCTAAAGTAAGCAGTGTGCACTCTGTGCACATTCGGAAAGCTCCACCCCCATCACCGAGCGAAATAAGTTTGCCCAGCAACAACTTTGCCGCCTTTGAGTCTGCTGTCCGTTGGATCCATTACGTATTACGGTGTCGTGTGGACAAAAGACAGGTAAGAATCTCCCTCAATGTATAATAAACAGGGGATGATTTTACCGCATGATGTATGTTAACCAAAAGCTTTTTTGGAAAGTATTAGTTAAGAGGCCAGGAACTAGCTTTTAGCGAATGTACGTTAACTTAAATCAGTGAGGTAACGTTAACTTAGCTGTACAGCTTTGGTAATTAAACCTGGTTAAAGCATGGCGTTGAACAGACGAGTTTCATTTATTAAGTAAATATCATGCATATGTTTAGCTTATTTTGAGTGGTTGACTTGAATTATTTAGAAGGATTTGGTTGTGAACTTGTTAGTCGAACAGGCATAGTTATTAGCAAACTAATAAAAAAAAGCTGTCAGATGCCCATTTCTCCGCTTTTACCAGCTGGTGGCATTTTAATGTTTGCACTTGTTGCATTTACAGTTAAAAAAAGCAAAAATACTGATGAAAGTCCATGTGAATGTCAGCAGTGTTTTTTCGGCTAGGGTGTCGTGCCAAGGCACTTATTTCCGCCAGGAGTTTAACTGCTGCACTACGAATTCACCTCTTAAACGGAACAAATTGCGACGTGGAAGGGTTTTCCATAGTAATAAGGGACACATTTATCTACATAAATATGTTTATTTGTCTGTTACATAAAGGTGACGTGTGAATTGTTTAATGCGTCGTTTAATATTGTGGATTAATCGACAGTGGTTTCCAAAGTTCCATTGCCATGCACCTAAGCTACATAGGCCGACTGATACAGGGGTTTTCACGAACGAGCAGAGAGAGCAACCCGGTATCACGACAAGACGTGAAATAATCCCTGACCATATTATATATAATGCCCTGACCATATTATAAGTATAAAGTAGGCTATAAACTCATCAAATAGGATAGGCTAGTGTTCTCATTCTGTATTTTCACCCTCAACCACCCTACACTTTAGGAACCAATGTCGTATATAGAGGAATGTGTACAGGTGTGTACAAGAAATGGCAATGTATGGGAAATCGCTACCAGAACGTATTTTTTGTGGCTAAGACCCTACCCCAGAAAATTTGACCATTGTTTAAAGTACGGAGAACGGAGTAATCATTCTAATCATCCCCGCTGTGCCCTGACACCGTGCCCTGATGTTAGTGACTAACCAGCCAAAGACCAGAAAAAATAGGCAACTTTTACATCATTTCATTGTATTATTATTGTGAAACCCATTTGTTTATGTCTCTTTCCAAACAGATATGCCAGGACCTGGTTCAACTACAAAGAAATGTGCGTCTTGTTCTATGCCACTCAATGTGGCTTGCAAGACGTGCAAGTACTGCAAAGCGGCGCAGCCCCACAATCTGCGTTTGAAAAAAAAAAATAGAAAGATTTGATTTGAAATCAGAGACATGGGCCCAGGCCCAGAAAAATAATAACACTTCATCCCACCATACAGACTTTTTTTTTTTTTTTTTTTTGGCTTGCATACATAAGTAATTAAACACCTGTATTTTTTAGTTTTAGGTTTACACTTATTGACCGTAGCTCATCATAATTAAGTAAAGATCTTCTTAATTCACCGTGTAATTAAAATCACCGTGTAAAGCTTCTACTTGCTGATCCCAAAATTCTAAAGACTGTTATTGCAGCGAAATAGTTCTTATGCACTGTAAAACCCAACAAGTTAAGCTAAGTCATTTTATTTGAGGAAACCGATTGCCTCAATTAATTTAAGTTTATAAAAAACAATAGTTATGAGTACTCTGAACTTATTTTAATCGAGTTCACTAAAACAATAATATTTCTTAATACACAAATACATTTTACACTGCATTTAATACTGTATATAGCTGAAACTTCGTTTTCTTGACTAAAACAGTGAAATAACAAACTTTAAATGAACTCAGAGCACTTGCAGTTCCTGCTAGCTCACAATATCACACACAAAGTCAAATCCAATGAGTTAAGCTAACTCATTACATTTGAGGAAACCGATTGCCTCAATTCATTTAAGTTTATAAAAACAATAGTTATGAGTACTCTGCAATTATTTCAGTTGAGTTCACTAAGGCCACATTTACACATAGCCGGGTATTTAAAGAAACGAATATTTCTCCCCCTCCGTTTTCAATAATAACATCGTGCACACAACCCGCATAAATACGCCGTTGAGCACCATCATAACTATGCTAAACCTATGGGCGGCAGTGTAGGGAGAAGGATAAAGCCATGCAAGCCAATCAGAATCCTCAGAATCGACAAGAGAGAACCTAAAACCCCGTTTCTCCCAGTTGACACGACAACATATAACTGGCGTTTTCAGAAATCTCCACTTTGGCCGGAGTTTTTAGAAATGATCGTTTTCTGGGATAAAAACGGCGTTTTCGTGTAAATGACAGGCCAAAACGCAGAGAAATATCTGCGTTTTCCCATCGTGTAAACGGGGCCTAAAAGTAGATATTGCAGTCAAGAAATTAAGTGATTATTTAAGTGATTAATTACGAGATGATTGAGCATTAGTGATGAACACCTGCTGTTAACAAGCAGAATCACTGAAGGAAAGAGGAACACAAGAACTACAACTGACTTCAGACACAGTCTTAAATTAAATCAACTGAAGATAAAAGAAGACATTAAATCTCTGAAGATCTCACCAGAGGAGGATTAAACAACTCCACAAACAGCATTACCAGCTTCACTTATTACTAACCAGATTGATTTGATTTCTGCCATGCTTCTACAGAAGTTGTTATTGTAAAATGAATGAGCAGAGGTTTAGATGAAGATTATTTATTGAGTTTCATTTAAAGACACCATGATAGTGGTCAGTGTTTGCTTTAGTTGGTCACTTGACCCTTGACTTTATAACACCAGTTTTTCCTCTGGCTGCTATAACTGAGTGTTTATATAACACATTTGTTATGGCACAAAAGCCAAAAGAAAATTTGAGCATGACGGTGTCAAATGACAACACATTTTTTTTAAAGTAGTTTTGTAAGTTCTTGAACTCTTAAAATAAGTACTTGTTACACATAACATACATATGTTCTCTTTTTTCATTTCAGTGGGGAAAAAATGGAGAAGCACCTGGGTGGAGGAGGATTCCTTCCTTATGTAGTGTGTGTGTGTTTTAATAAACAGTTGTTACAATGCCAAATGTCTTCGTTGGACTCAATCTTTTATGCAATTTCACATACAACACATTCTGTCAACATCTGCAGGGTTGCCAACTCTCACGCATCTGGCGTGACTCTCACGCTTTCAGCATCAATCTCACGCTCTCACGCACAGGCAAGAAATGTCACGCCAAAATCCATTTTTCTCCCCTCTCAATACGTTCGTTTTCTATTGATGACTATAGACGAGACCACAGTGTATTAATGACAGGAGAGGAGCCCACAGCTGTAACATCTGCCGACAACGTTCTCACAGCAGTATTCTCTGATCGTTGATTCGCTGAAAACCTTTGCACCTGATACGTCAGTTGCGTGTGAGAAGTTCAGAGAGAGTTCGGAGCATAGGTTCGGAGTCGGAGCCGCTGATGCGCGTTTGAAAGTTTGCATGACAATTAAGGTAAGCAGTTAATAAAATAATGTGCCTTGTCAGTACAGACGTAGCCTTGCCTAATCAGTCTGTGTGCCGAGAGTACCGTTGTCCGAGAGCGCGCTCGACAGTGCGCGAGTGAGATCGAGTGTGTCCGACCATAATATAGTCATCAATTTAATATACATTTCCGCATTATGATCATCTCTGTAGTCTATTGGTATAATCTGCAGCGTTTTAATTCGTTTACATGGTTATAAAATAAAACTCCAAAATAACCTGCAGGGAACGTTCAAAGAAAACATCTTTGTTTGACCGGCTGTGAACACAACAAACACGACTAGAAGTTGGCTAATAACCTCTGATGATGACGTTCTCCTTAGGTTATAAAAATAAAACCCCAAGATATTATTATTATTATTGGTAGGCTACATTGTTCAGTATTATATTGAGAGCACTTTTTTGTGTATACAATGTTTTATAATAATAATTTGTTCTATTTAGTGTCCATTGCATTCATTTAAAATATTTAATATTGGAGCTGTTTTTTTTTTAAGTAACGCAATAGTTACTTTCCCTGGTAATTAGTTACTTTTGTAATGATGTAATTCAATTACTAACTCTGTGAGAAGTAACTCTAATTACTTTTTTAAAGTAACTTACCCAACATTGCTCAAATGCGGATGCTAAGCGAACCTTTTCAGTTATTGGCCTAAACAAGACTGACACCAGGAACAGACTGTCACTTGATCGCACCCTGTCATCAATGACAATGAGCAGCCTTGAACCCTGCTTCAGATACGAGCTCCTGCAGAGGCAGTGAAGCAGCCAAACTGCCACTGTGGCACAACAGGCCTAATGTTTGAAACGTGTGTTGTGGTTTTCTGGGGAGGTGGAGTAACTATTATGTGTCCCTTTTGTTTTGAGATTTCTTATTGTTTTGATGTTGATGTTTTACATGTTTGTTATTTAATCACCTCTATCTTTATTTTTTATAGTGCAATCAATAAATTAATTGTACATTTTGAAAAAGCGTTTCCATTCTATTAGATTTTTTATATATATTTTTTATGTATAAATCAGGGTTTATACTAAGTAAACAAGGACTGACATTTTTTAAATTAGGTTTAGGGTTACCAAAAAATTTCTCCGCTCGTGCGCACTGAAATTTTGCAGAGTCTCACTCCAGCCAAAGTCCCGAAGTTGGCAACCCTGCATCTGTGACGGAGGAGTCATCACACATTAAAGCTGTTTTTGGGTACCTGTCTGGAGCAATGACTTGGATGAACCTGGACTTGCAGTGAAAGAATGCAGAAACCATGAAAACATCCATACTTCTCTTTATGATTCTTACATGTGTGTTGTACTAATTTATCTAATTTGACTATCACCTGCTGTGTCAACTTGTATGTGGCTGAACTTTAAAACTATCATGCAGGTACAGTGGTTGTTAAGCTAAGAAAAATAAACATTGTGTGACCTCAATATAAGGGTCAAATCTCTTGTGGGTCTTAAGGGTCATGTCAGTAATTTCTTCACATACCAGCCTATGAAACGTGTTATACAGGACATAAAGACACAATTATTTGTCAAATTTGAGACCTCTACCTGGATGTGTGTTGCGAGGAGGCAGGACCAAAGAGTGGGAACATTACATTCCTAGGGGGTGCTACAGAGTCTGAGAGTGTGCAAGGTGTAACTGCACATCTCTCCTTTACTTTACATCATAGTGGGACATTATATAGCAAATTGCATCATTCTATGAGGTCTTCTTGTTAGAAATGTCAATCCTAGGTCTAAGCTTAATATCGTGCCTATGAACTGCATGGGTCAGACAGGCCTCATATCAGCAATGGAAACATATGTGATATAGAGCATGAAGACACACTTGTTTGTTGAATTTAAAAGTTCCTTGTTATCTTGAATGGCATATTTTAAAGATGGCAAAGGCAGTCCATATTATCTGGTGTGACCAATACAAAGGCCTGTTTGAACCATATGCATTTTATGGGTATTAAACCTAGGTTTACCATTTCTAACTTCTAACAGAACAATGAGACGTTACATTAAACAATTACATATGATACAAAACAAGGGAGCAAGTTGAAATCACACCTCACTCAATCATAGACCCGTTTACACCCCAAATCAAATTTTTCAGATTTGTGGCTCTGCCTTCTGTGAACAGAACCAGCTAGGGGTCTCAAATTTCACAAATCAAATTTGTTACCAACCCCTGTATCAATAAATGTCCCATGCACACATTTCCTCTATAATAATGATACCGTTTTTATCCCAGAAAACGATCATTTCTAAAAACTCCGGCCAAAGTGGAGATTTCTGAAAACGCCGGTTATATGTTGTCGTGTCAACTGGGAGAAACAGGGTTTTAGGTTCTCTCTTGTCGATTCTGAGGATTCTGATTGGCTTGCATGGCTTTATCCTTCTCCCTACACTGCCGCCCATAGGTTTGGCATAGTTATAAAGGCGCTCGACGGCGTATTTATGCGGGTTGTGTGCACGATGTTATTATTGAAAACGGAGGGGGAGAAATATTCGTTTCTCTAAATACCCGGCTATGTGTAAATGTGGCCTAATGTAGTTGCTATTGTAGTGAAGTCATGTGACGTCAGTACTATTTGGTACGTGGCCAATGAGCAATCGCCCATTGGGGGATATAAACCGTTCATTCATGCCTCCTGGGGTGCGTCATGGTTGAAAGCCTGCCCCTTCCGTCGTAACCACAGATTGAGTGTGCCACTGGGTTGCTGAGGGTTTGTGCGCGTTGGTTGCTGCTTACTCCCAGGTAGGCTTGGTATCATCTTGGGGCGTAGTGGGAAGTTTTTCTTTTTGTCCTGACTTGGGTTGTGACAATTTGTTTCAGTACGGTGTGCCTTCAGGGCTTCCATCGGTGTGGCATCGCAGCTTAACTGATCGGAACACCAGCTGTTGCAGTCAACAAGGCTGTTAAATGAACCTCTTGTTATATTAAGTGTAACTTTATCGTATTCTCTGGTAGGTAAACTGGGATAGTACTTCATTGTATTATTGGGTGGGTAACTGGTCGACAACTTTGTTAGTCGTAAACTTTCTTGTTTACTGTTTTGAAGGTCTTCATGGACGTTAAAGCGGGCTAAAGCGGGCTAAGTGAGCAGTCACATTGAACAGCGCGCGCGCGCTCTCTCTCTCCGCACTCGCTCTTTAAAGCCACGCTGCTGCTTTCTACACACCGTTACGTTCAAGTCAAGTATGTCTATGCGGGCTTGAAGGATTATTTTGTTTCTTATTATTAGTTGGCATTCTTTTACTTTTTTGTGTGTTTGGTATATTTGTTTTCTAGTTATTATTTTGATTCGGAGTGGCTGTGATTTGTGGCCTGAAATCACCTCACAGGTGTTACTGCAGTTAACTCTGTATTTGGTCTGAGTTTCTGCCGCGGTCACGGTATATATGTTTGTTTTGTTTGAACGTGAATGTGAGTGTTTAGTGTATTTATATTTTGTTTATTTTGGGGTGCATTGTAAATTGTTAGTCAGTAAATTAACCTTGTTTATTTTGTTGTTTCTTTTGTTTATTTAAATTGTCTAGTTTATTAATTATCTTTTATTTTTCTTTCCTTTCCTGGATTTAGGAGCTGAGGACTTTCCGGTCGCATTGCAGGTTTTGCTTCACTAAGAGTGTTATTGCAGTTTCATTATTGTCGTGTCACTATTTTTGGCTATTTGCAGTGAATTTGGTGGGTGTACGTTGAGTTGGCGTGCTTCTTGTAGACTTGCTGCCAGCACACTAGCCTGCTCCTGACCGGAAGCCTCAGCCCCTGTGAAGGTGTTTTGTGAAGATTTATTGTGAATCTGTGAAAGGTTTATTTCTTTGCTTTGTTCACTTCAATCATGACTCATGTGAATTATTGATTTCAATCATTGTTGATCAACTTTTAGCTTTAATAAAAGACAATTTTGTACGGAAGCCCATGCCTCTTGCCTTCCTAGGTGGAACGTGTTTGTGTGCTTTATTTTGGTTGTTTTTCCCCGTTAACCTGGGGTGGCGTAGTCTTTAAAATTGAGCCACTTGCTACACTATAATATCCATAAAGTAGTCTTGGTGGTAGTCATTCAACAACTCAGTCAGAATATGACTGTGAGAATGTGGTGCAACAGGAACAATTAAGCCTAGCATACAGAGCAGATAAAGCATAACAGCAGAAAGAACACTACATCAGCTTTTATTTATACAGTCAGTACCAAGTACATCAGTTTGACCAGTTACAGGGCTGGTGGGTGGGTACACTTCATCTGACACTGAAATAATTTTGCTAGTTTACTCATCACAAAAAAGGCAATGGTATTTAAGTAAAATAAATGAGGGAGGCCATCTATTGAAATAGATATAGTCCAAAACCACCCAAAAAAAAAACAAAAAAAAACATGTAAATTCACAAATTAGACATCTTCCAAATCACTGTCCTCTGAGCTCTCGTATTCAAGTCCTTTACTCTCATCCAGTATCTCCTTCGACCAGTCTTCAGGGAATAGAGGTCCTAAAGCCAAGCTGTATCTTGAGGAAACGACTTGAATCTTCTCCTCCACATCAGCAAGCCTTTCCGGTAGAAGACAATGTAGCCCACAATGCCCCTCGTCAGTTAAACTGCCTAGGAGGAAATATAAAACGAAAAAGCCACACATTAATGGAACACATTAATTCTTACCCGTTTAGAGCCAGACCCAGTTAAGATAGCAGCCATACATTTCCATCTCTGAACAGCATTATAACATGTTAACATTATAACTCCATAGTGTTATCCCCATGTTCTTACCAAGGTTTCCTCCAGACATTTCTGCAATCAGCTTCCTAATGCCATCAGCCAGCCCTCTGAGGTAGGTGCAGTGCTGTCTCATCTCCCTAAGAATTAGGATCTTCTCTTCTTGCAGCCGCATCTTTGACATGAATGCATCGAAGATCTTCTTCTTAGTGAGGAAGTTTGTGGATTCTAAAGACATACAAATGAGCCAGTCAACAGGATTGACCTGTAAGCTGCAATATAGTTGTATAGCATACATGCCCATTAAGCTGCTTCAACATCTGTTTGATCAACATCATGTCTCAAACCTAATCCCTCTCCCTCACAGAAGTTGTTCCATACCAGTGCTGTGAACCTCCCATGGCCATATTAGACTGTCCTCCCCACTGGCATGGCCCACCATAGAGAGTCGGCTCTCCACCATCTGCTCATTTATGCCCTCCTCCTCTGGCACCTGCTCATTGTATCGTTTGATTGCTTCAAAGAGTTATTTTCTCGTCCCCCAATTTCCGTCGCCGTATTTGTCGAATCTTGTTGCTGTCTATAATTTCCAAACATATGACAGAAACATAAAATCCAGACAAGAGATCACAAGTCATGTAAATACAATAGATAAGTCAACAACATACCTGTCTGATTATAAAGACTTGCTTTTTTTGATAGACACCCAGACATATGTGCTCTATCGACCGCTGAAGGATATGTTGGTCATCCTGTCTGGCATCTATAGAATCTTGGGAGGAGACAAAAGCATGAATAAATAACCACTCTGGAAAGGTCAGTTTACATTTCTAAAAGCTGAGTTACTGAATTGTTGGTTATAAGGCATTTGGGGCAGAGCCGTTTCAGCCTGAGTAAGGTACAGGCATAGAAACCACAACTTTACCTGACAGTGCATCACTAGCACTATGCTGTATGTGCAGTTTGCCACAGTGGCTAAAACACCTTACACATGATATTAATTTGGAACCCTAATGTGTTACTGAAGAAAGTAATGCGATTACAGTAACACGTCCTCAACACTGTCGAGCACACTATGCTGTAACTGTAAATAGCCTATTATTTATAACGTCAATACTGTACCATCAGTGGCCCACTGTCTGACGTCATGTACCCACTGCTGCACCATGTTCTCAGGACACCCAAGTTCACAGCTCAAGTTCTCCAGCCTCTGGGACTCAGCCTCAGCCTTTCGGACGGTCTACAATAAAAATGCAAACAACAAACAATTGCCTTTGCCATCTTGGACCAGATTTTTATTCTGTGTAATATGGATAATTCTGTGTAATATGTCAATACCTTAACATGTTGGACAATGCAAGATGAAGGCCACCATGCTTGCGTCTATTCCACCCAATTGCATGTACAGTCAGCATGTCATTGCGAGCTTTTTGAAAACATATTCATATGTTACTGGGCGGCTTATTCAAATTTAATTAAAATAAAGGTTTATCTTCTGTATTTTTATATAATGAATGAAAGACTACTGAAAGAACAAATCATTTTTATTAATGTAATAAAGTAGGATCACATACCATATTTGGTCATGTACTTGGTTGTGAGGGCACAACGAGAGAGGAAACTGTTCACCATTTCCACCTCTTCCCCTGCAGTTGTGCCAGCACCCTCCTGATTCCTACCACTCCAGACAATCTAACAAATGTGTGAAAAAGTTATTGGTTAGGGATGCACCAATCTCAGTTTTGCAAAGATATAAATTGTGCATTCCCATTATCAATAATTCAATTAAATAGCAATAGTAAACGGGGCAAGATTCAAAGAGGTCAGAAAAATTATTGTGTAATAATAACTCAACAAAAACATCATACAATTTAAGAAAATTTATTCAACAATAAAACCATTTCATAAAATGTACAAGTCTACAAGAACATGACTAATAAAAATAAACTTGTGTCCCGTGACCGTCCCTGTGTGACTGTGTATATGACGTGTGTGTGTGTTTGTGAACAAATGTGCATGGGTGAGAAAGAGAGAGATGGTTTTACTAAAGCAATAATTTGTTATTGATCTTGAGAAAAACGCGTTGCTCCAGAGATGTAGTTGTTCTGTTTCTCAATATAAAATATTTGTATACCACTTTTTATGTGTGTGATTGTGTAAGTGATTGTGTAAAGGTGTTCATGAGATATCAACCTTTTGCGAACTTGCTTCAACGTCGCGTCGAACACGTTCACATGGAGACGTTCTCTGGAGACTTGAGAGGAGGGGAGGGGTGTGTGACTGTGGGTGTTTCTCAAAACCAAGAATGCAAAGAACGGACTTGTGTTCTTGGGGAGAACGCTCTTCCTAGTTGTTTTAGGAAGAATGAACTCACATGGTGACGAGCACACAGACCGCTGCTGACAGTTTGAGACGATGTGTTCTTGCTGGTATTGCGCAATAATACCCCCGCACAAACGCTGTCTGCAGGACCCAAACATAATGAGAATTATTGACAATAACAGCCAGGCTTTATCGCCCAAGCCTACCCTCAGCTCAAGGGATTACTCTACAAATGTACACTACAATGTAATGTATATTCATAACAATAAAGCAACGCCTGTCTCCTTTCATTCTGCTTCTGTTGTTTGTTTGAGTATACATCACTAGCCAACGGCGGGGAAAAACGCCGGTAAAAGGCAATGGTCTCTTGACTGTGGGGTAAAACGAGTCTGTCAGCAGACTGGCCGGTTGGCTCGCAAGCTAACTTAACACCCGCAGGTGCTTATGGAGATTCTCACTTCCGAAAACGTTTGAGCACATTTTCGATTCGGCATAAATTTTCGTAAAAGTGCCAATATTTAAAATCTACACAGGTGATTTCTCGCATCAAATGTCCTCAGATGTGAATTTAGTGATGAAATAGCGTACGAAATTGTAGAAAAACTACTTTCTGTATTGACCTGCCTCTCCTTCCTCCAAATCCGGAATGAATGCTGGGATATTTCTGCCGTCAAGTTCACACAAGTTACCAACCGATGCAGCCTCGGTAAAATGGACGTGTCAAGAACACTTCCAGGATTTTTAACCGTTCTTGCCATAATGCAAACTTGTGTATTGGGACAGTACTTGGGCCACAAAAGATGATGTTTCACAAGAACACAAGTACAGACAAGAACACAGATTGAGAAAGGCCCTTTGTTCTGTTTGGAGAGATGGTCCTCCATGAGTAGGTGGTCTCGTCTGCTTTTCTGAGATGGGCTCCTGAATTTGCCGGGGGGCTACAAGAATCAGAGAGTAAATTTACAGCTTAAGACAAATTATTAAGTTAAGGACAGATTTTGAAAAATCATTTATTTTAAACAAAATAATAAAAAAAATTATCAAATTTAATTAAGGACCTGAAGAACCCTTTGATTTAAGGGTAGTCTGAAGTCGGGGGCAAGGGGATCGCCAACCCTGTGCTTTCCCCCAATGAGTGGAAATGGTGAGCCAGAGCTTGATCGCCTGGATAAAGTAGATGATGGTGAGCTTTCATTTCCTGAGCATACTGGAAACTCTCTCTCTTGATGTTTTCCCAGCTTCCTTGGAGGAATAGGAAGTTCTAGCTCTGTTAGACAGATAAAATGTGTTAGTCCTTAATTGATGTAATGTAATCATCTTTTAAAGCAAAGACAATGCATTGTTTTTATGCCACTTTTTTGTTCCTGTTTTTTTATACTATACCATAGTGACAAGTAGTCTCCCTGTTGGCATGTAAGAACAAAAAAAGGAACTAACCTTCACTAGTAGTGTTAGGATGATGGGAATTTGAAAGGACATCTTCTTCTTCGCATTCTACCACAGTTTCATCAGTATCATCTAATTCAAGAGGTAAATGTCACAGGTCGGGATGGGCCAAGCTAGACTACACCCACCCCTGAACCAGGACCACCTTGAGGAGCGTGTCAGGGACGAGTCAGAGGCAGAGATAAAAGAAATACCAAGTTTATTTGAAGTTAAAAGTAATTTGAAAATCCTAACTAAAATCTTCTCTCCCTTCTTCTTCCCAGGAGTCCAGGCGACACCGTGACCAGTAATGGACGGGTGTGTATCACACAGGTGAGTAGGTGGGTCGGGGCTCACCTCCTTCTGGCGCTGGTGCCATACTCACAGTGGTAAGTATTGGACAGGTGAGTCTCACAGGGGAGTAGGTGGTCGGGGCTCACTTCCTTCCGGCGCTAGTGACAAGCTCACAGTGGTAAGTGATGGACAGGTAGATATCACAGGCGAGTAGGTGGGTCGGGGCTCCCCTCTTTCTGGCGCTGGTGCCAGACTCACAGTGGTAAGTAGTGGACAGGTAGGGATCACAGGCGAGTAGGTGGATCGGGGCTCACCTCTTTCTGGCGCTGGTGCCCAGCTCACGGGGGTAAGTAATGGACAGGTAGATAAGATATCACAGTGATAAGTAGTGGACAAGTAGTTGTGCGGTTTTCCCGCACAATTGGGCTATTTTAAAAAAGTTGCGGGAAAAATTACGGAGTCGTGGGTTGCGTTTTTTTGGGCTACATTTATAATGTACCGCGGCCGCAAAAAAAAAAAAATGTTGACAAAGATAAAATGAAAAGGGAACCTTTTATTAGTGGGTTTTGATCCCGGGAATGAATACTTGGCAACAACCGCTGCTGCTCGCGAGACGCGAGTAAGCGCGTCACATGTGCTTTTGACTCAACATCACAAATCAAGCACCATCACCTCACTCACATGAGAGCGTTGTAGAAGCGTCGGTTCGGTTGTCCGTGGATGAATAAGCAGCCTTCTAAAATGTCAGGTAAATGGGGAAAGTATGGAAAGAAGTAGCCTATCGCAAAGAATGGGAGACAGAGAAAGGATTAAGGAGTGGATATTGCAAATGTGAAGTAAGAGCTCACCACAGTGATCTAGCTCATGCTGCGACCGAAAAACATAAAAAAAATCTCCTTTCTCAAATATTAATTTAATTTAATAACAAATTATCCTTTCGACGGAAGTGAATCAATCAAAACTAACTTTAGCTGGAAAATAACATTATTCAAGAACCGCTATAAAGCCAAAAAAAATCTGTTACCTTAAATTATACGTGTATCACTGTAAAGCAGCTTTGAAACTATCTACATTGTTAAAAGCAATATATAAATGAAGATGAAATGCCAGAATATTATTTGACACCGGCAGTTCCTTTGCAAGAAATAATGTAAAATAAAACAGCCCTGAGATTGTATATTCTGTTCAAAGCTGTAATCAAAATGAGGCTGCACAGTTAGACCATCTAAGATTATGTTGTGAAAATTTCTGGAAAAAGAGAAGACAAACAACAACAAAAACAAATGGACAAGTGTTCAAGTTCACCCAGTAAGCATATTGGTAATAATATTGATAAAACCCAGTGTATGTTAATTTAATTTAACAGTGAGTTAATTGTAATATTGATGCTTGTGTGTAAACAGAACAACCTCAGATCTGGAGAGAAAAGAAGTGCTGAGAAGAGAAAAAGTTAGTACAAGTTAGTAATACTGACTAGGGTCAGAAAATATCAGAGAGGACATTATTTTACCTTTATTGTATGAGATTGTGTATAAAAAAAACACACACAGTGTGTGATATTAAGAATATTAAGAATTTGTGTAAGGCAAAATGGCAAAACTTTTAACTTAAACTTATACATATATACATTTATTTTAAGGCCCTTTGTGGGAATCCAGCCGTTGTCTAATCTGATTGGACACTGGAAAATTGGGCTAGTTTTCATTCCATTTGGGCGGGTTTTGAGTTGTCATTGGGCTGGAAATATTTCTGGGACCTGGCAACCCTGCTTCCGAACTCGCCATATCAGCTTTTGCAAAATGCATCAATCAGCGGGCTAATGTTTCAATAATGTCTGAGGAAGGGCCATGTGAGGCCCGAAACGTCACTAATAAAAATGTTGTGCATGGGAGCTTATTCGGTGTGCGGATCTGTTACTTACTTACTACTACATGGATCATACTTGTGATCCAGCACCCGTATTTGAAAATAAGATGTGCGTGATTTACTCCTGTGGATACTAATGTTTCAATAAAGCTTGACATTTGTTTCTAAGTATTTTATATATAGTATATTATATAGTTAAGTATGACATATTTTGTGTTTAGACATAAGTGATATATATACACTGATCAGGCATAACATTATCACCACCTTCCTAATATTGTTTTGGTCCCCCTTTTGCTGCCAAAACAGCAATGCAGTATTAGAGATATTCTGAACCAGTCGTCTAGCAACCACAATTTGGTTTGTCTGACTCGCTTAAATCCTTATAATGCGTTCACACCAAACACGAATAGAGCATCAAATTCGCGTCTATCACGTCTAAATTGTCACTTGAACTAGGGCTGACGTTGACGCAAAATATGCGCGTCGATTCGTCACATAGATATATATACATCAATTATTAACTAATTACTATATGTAATAAAGTCATGTATGAAATGACATGCTTAAAGGGATACTCTACCGTTTTTTCATATTAAACTATGTTATTCCCTTAACTAAGACGAGTTGATACATACCTCACTTCGACTTGGCAGAGTAATATCTTCGGGGAGAGGGAGCGGGGCCGGTGAGAGGATTTTTCACGAGTGAAGATATTACTGCGCCAAGTCGAAGTACTCCCAAGCACTTGCTACGGTATTCCGCCATACAATATAGTTATCCATTTTACACGCTTAGAAAAGCACAACGTTTTGTTTTGCGTCACCGTCCTAGGTCGAATTACACTACTTGAGTAACTGTATTTAAATAGGGAAAACGTGGAGGTGTTTGGTAGCTTCTCTGCTTGGCCCCTATTGAATGAACTGTGCAATCAAAGTGTCGCGGCGCGCCAGAGCGATTAAGTGCACGCACTGAGACGAGAGAGGTATGTATCAACTCGTCTTAGTTAAGGGAATAACATAGTTTAATATGAAAAAACGGTAGAGTATCCCTTTAAGCAACTTAAGTCAACAAATGGTTGTAATGTTATTTCTTCATTGATTGTCGTCAATGGGTCACTGAGCATAAAGTGCGGAATGGGGCCGAATTTTTCTGTCCGAGTCCGACAGGCATGAAAATATTTATGTCCCAGACGACAGTTAAAATCCTATTTTTTTTCTCATACTAATGACACATCTACGTTTGTTTGTGTGGAATGCGTGCTTTTATTAAGCAACTGTAGGAAGGCATTCGGAAATGTCAACAGGATCAGAGCGCACAGAGCATCTAGCGCTCTTAACACAGGCGCGCATGCACGTGTTTCATTGTCACGGCTACATAAACAAATTTCCGCACAGGAAGACAGATGTTATGGTAATATTTTAAGTATTTTAATCACAAAAACGAACATTTTCCTTAAGTGAAAGCATCAGGCACATTGGCTACCTACATAATAAGCTGTTTTAAATTTAAAATGTGCAATGCCTTCATCGCACTGATGTGACCTGATGATCGGGTCGAGTATCCATCCTCTAAGTGAGCACATGCCAGGAATTTTCCGGTTTTAAACAGAATATTGGTGCCCGTAATAGTCCCTAAATGTAACTGTGTTCACTGTCATGCCGCAACTGCGCAAGTGACGTTTATGTTACACCCATATGATTTGATTAGCCTACTTGTTGATATTTAATCAATGGGCATAGCCTGTAGGCTGAGGTGGATACATAGAAAAAAAAAAATTTCCATTCAGATATGTAAATCAACATGTATAAATTGCTATTAGGCAATTAATGCGATGATAATCGATAATCGAATTGGACTGGAAAAATGAATCGTTAGATTAATCGATGCATCGAAAAAATAATCGCTAGGGATTAGGGCTGCAACGATTAGTCGACATTGTCGACAACGTCGACAATAAAAAATTGTCGACAAATATCTTTGTTGTCGAGTAGTCGTTTGATCTCACGTGACCAATGTATGGGCCTGCAATATCGCATTTTGACCGCTACGACGCTGTAGCGCTAGAGTGTAATGCAGCCGTTAAATGCTTTTGCGGTAGAAGAAAAAACAGCGCGAATTACATAGACAGTAAATAAACGGCGAATTATGGCGGAGTGTAAACGAGTTCGGACCAGTAAGGTGTGGGAAAGTTTCACAAAACTGCCAACTAAAAATGCTGTCATGTGCAATACATGCAAGGCTGAGCTTGCGTTTCACGGGAGCACAACATATGTTGGAGCACTTAAGAGAAAGCATCCCGGATCAAAAGGAGCCGGTGAGAGGTGAGTGTTCAATCTCCAGGTGAAGCTAACTAACTAGTTGTAAATCTCTTTATTAGAGAATGCAATACTACCATTAATAAAAGTGATAATATTAAAAATTATAATATAAATACAGTAATGTGATTATTTATTTTGCATAGAATAAAGCTTGATCGAGCTTAGGAGTCAGGGCTGTTTTTATTATTGTAACACTATTAGGTAAATACGTTAGCTATTACATTAATATAAACACAATGAACTAACATGAACAAAAATGTTAACAAAAATTAATAATGTTACAATGTGCTGCTCATATTAGTTAGTTCATGTTAGTAAATACATTAATGTTTACAAATTAAACTGTTACCTTAGTGTGAATTGCTTCTAGATTTCAAACTAAACACCCAGTAAAGATGATGACTAAACAACAGTTTAATCACTAAGAGAGTTCAAATAAAATGTTTTTTCTTTGCAAAAAAGATCTTTTCTTTGCATTCCTGCAACATCCACTCCAGCAGAACGGATCTTCTCAGCTGCAGGAAACATTTGCTCACAAAAAAGAGCAAGCTTGTCACGTGAACATGTTGATATGCTGACCATCCTTCATTTTAATTCAGCACTTATTTGAAAATCCAAAAAAGCCAGTGCAGAAAGGACACGAGTTACTTACTGCTTTTCATTAAACTAACTGAACACTTGGTTTTAGAAATAAAGCTCTTAATACTGCTGCCAAGAGATATTTACATTCAAACATATTCTTGTCTGCAATGCAGCTGATTTATTTTTGTTGACCTGTTTAGTTGGAGGTTCATTAAAGTTCATTAAAACACCATTTCAAAAGCTGAAGTGATTTTTTTTTTTTAAGATTATAATATGTATAACTCAATGTTTTAACTTATTGAAAAGGCTGAATAATCATTCCAAACTTACTGATTAGTCGTCAATATAATCGACGATTAGTCGATTAATCGGTCCAATAATCGTTAGATTAATCGACTATCAAAATAATCGTTTGTTGCAGCCCTACTAGGGATGAGTCGCGATCTTCGAATAGTCGAACTGCGTGCGAAATTCGATCATGAAATGGCTTTTTCGAAAATCGTTATATAATTTTCACACAATTCCTATATGTTCTACATAATTGATGACGCTCGCCTACTGTTACAGCTCGCGCAGCAGGGTATTTTTCTGTCGGGGACACAAGGTGTCACTACTCGCTAACATGAATGAATGCATAGCCACCTGTGATCAAAGCACCCGCAGCAGCAGCACACTTCCGTCTCTCTCTCTCGGGCCGCGCCGTACTAAGCGCCCGCGCTCACAGTATCATTAGCACGCGAGCTCATGCTGGTTGAATCCCCGCGTGCCTCGCTCACTGAATCTCCCTCGCCTGTTTTCTTCAACAAGGATAGCCGTGCACTCGGGGGAAGCGAGGAATGGTCGGCTCCATTTCGGTCCCCGCCCCCTCAACCCAGGCCAGTTCTAGCGGGGTAAGAGCCGGCATCGACGCGGACTTTATATCCGTTTGCTGACCGTTGGATAACGACCGTTCCATACAAACTCCCTTTTCTCGAGAATATTGAAGCCAAAAATTATCCTTTAATATAATTTTTTCAACTAATTTGTTTAAAAAATAGGCTATTGCCGGTAACGAGGCTCGTATAAAATCATTATGACATGTACCGCATTTATTTAATTTTTTGATCTAACGAACATCTGGTTTGACGATGCAGAAACGGGTGCTTATTGTTTTTTTTTCTTCTTCCAATTAGCATAGGCCTACAATGTAAAAAAAACCCAACATGTTACTTGTTCAACTGATAAACAGTTTGTTTGATAAATCGCTAAAGATGAAATTGGCCTCTCTTTCTGTCATTGTGAGAATGTGCGTTTTCCCCCCCTTTTTTTACCTCGATCTTCGAACGATCTTCGACTTTTGCTCGATTGTCGAATGGTATTTTTGGCAGAAATTCACATCCCTAATAATCGCTAGATTAATCGTTTAAAAAATAATAGTTTATCCCAGCCCTAACTTGGAACAATTTGAATGCATTCGCGCGTCTAAAGCAAAATGGACTCCTCTGCTATTGATGCCCACAACCTAATATGAAAAGTGCAAATGGACGCGCGTCAATTTTGCCTTTCTCACACATTTGCTTTTTATGCGTGTGCGTCCATTTGCGCTTTCTTTAATAGGTTGCGTGCGTCAATAGCAGAGGAGAAAGGCCGCGAAATTTAAAAATACTACTGTTATTGTGTCACGAAATGTAGTTTTAAGAGTTGTTCAGTCTGTAGTTGAATGTAGTTGTTTAAAGCACAGATCTGTGGTTTATTATAAAGATAGTGCCTATTTAAAAAAAATAACTGACGTTTTCAGAGTTGTGAGATCCGGGTACTCAGCACTCATGTAACCCGCCTGGAACAGCCTAACCTCGGCTAGTAATCCTGACACGTGCCGCTGCTAAATGAGAAATGTTTAAATTCACATTCTATAGCTTCGGTTCTATTATATGAAACATAATAGACATTATTGACTCGTTATAACGTAAGTCAAACTACTTTTTTAACTATGTGAGTTTTTCTTCATCTCATTCAGAAATGAATGACTGCAAGTGCTCAGTGTCACATAGTTCATAGTTAACATAGCTGAAGTCATTCCTTCTTTCACGCAGGCATTTAGTCACATTACAAAATAATTTATTGAGGCCAAACATAAAATGACATTATAAACTTAAAAGCGGGCCTGCCCCCTTTTATCACATCACTTCACCACACGACAGCACCAAGCATGCTCCTGATTGGTTAACGTGGCGTGAATTGACGCCAAAGTTCAGTTCAGATTTTTGAACTTGGGCGTCAGATGTACAAAAGCACCACTCGCGCGTATAGCGTTAGACGCGAATTGACTGCACCGCGCTAAGCGCTCATTCGCGCCGCAGGACCTCCAGACGAGTGTACACGCGTCTTTACATTGACTTAACCCTCTGGGGTCGGCAAACGCGCAGGCGCGTTTTGCTCGGTTTTTTTTTACATAGCAGCAAAATAGACCTAAAATACTCTGTCAGTTTTGGTCATACAGACTTAAGAAATATGAAAAAATAAGCTGTTAAATGTCTACTTTTTTATGTGTCCACTTACAATCGAAATAAAACATTGTGCTTTTGTAAAATAAAGAAAATATACAGGGTGTGCTTTCTGCCTCTCCGTCTCCGTGAACTTTTTTTCTGAAGCACGTTTCTAAACTCAAACAAAACTCAGCGAATACTATTCACTCAGACATAAGATATATATCTCTATAATCATTTAAGTGTGTAGTGTTAAATTATCTAATTCAAAACTAAAAGAAATATTCTCTGTTTATGTAATCTATATAAAAAGAGCGAGAGATCAGCCGTTCTCATTATCGTTCTGGCACCTCATTACTCTGCTAATTTGACACGCCCATGGAGAGCGCGCTGCTATTCAAACGCAGATGATCTGAGGCAACACATGCAAACCAGTCAACGCCCACAACAGCTGGAAAACACACTCGCTGTGAATAATAATAATATTGTGATAATCCTGGAATATTTACCTCAAACGTGCTGGAGTAGCCTATCAACGGACCCAGCTGCAGATCAGTAAGTCCTTTGTTCTAATCGCGATATGAAATGGGGTCTGTAAACCGCAAAAGACTGTTTATATTTGAATCGCGTTTCTGTGTTTGAATGAATGAACGGCACATATGCGCGCTGTTGTTTACTACAGCTCGCGCGTGTCTGTGTGAATGAATTTAGCTTTTAGCAAACTATCTATATTGCCTACTGAGATGAGTAAAAATCGACTGAATACGTTGAAATAAAATGTCTTTGTATAAGCAACATATTAAACTGCAAATGAACATTTATGCCCTAATATATATTATAAAAGATGATATGTTACAGACGAAATATGAAAGACAACATTTCGTTTTGGATAGATTATAAAGTTTTTACTGCCACATCAAAACCTAATTTACAAGGTGCAAACAAAATCTTAAAAGGTCAATATAAAGCCTTCTCTTTAAATTATTTTTGTGTTTTATTAGTGACAAATTTGGGGAGAGGATAGCCTACATCCAAAACTTTCTGAAAATATGAATGAGAATTAACTGCACAATTACTAGAAATGTTTACCTTGGATATTATACAATTTGCAAGCATACACAGTTTGTGGAAAAAATACACTTTTTTTCAAGATGTTTCCAACTCTGAACCAATTCTGTAGTAATATATATATATATATATATATATATATATATATATATATGTGTGTGTGTGTGTGTGTTGTCTTTGCATTCTTTCTTGTGGCTCAGTGACACCTGAATGAAAGGCTCATTAGTATGCAGCATTAGCAGGTCTTTGTCTTCTCAGGTGTGAATTAGGACATTATTCATGACCTTGTTGGATCATTCACGCCCACCTGCATATTGCCTTTCCAAACAAAAAGTGTCTCACAAAATTTAAATCAATCTATTGTTTAATGTGAACGATTAGCCCGGATGATTTTCAGATTATTTTGAAGTAAAAACTCTAGGCGACAACATTAGTCAAAAGTATTGTGGGAATATGTGAAGTTGGTCGTTTATGGTCTTATATCAGAAAATTTAAAGGTCCCATGACATGAAATTTTCATTTTTTGAGGTTTTTTAACATTAATATGAGTTCCCCTAGCCTTTATATGGTCCCCAAATTTCTAGAAATTTAAATCGGTGTAAATCGAGCTTTTGCTACCTTTCTCTGCCTTTGAGAAAGTGGAAGCTCAATCGGCCTGATCTTGAATCTCCTCCGTATGACGTCATACGGAGGAAATGTTACCTCCCCTTTCTCTGCTTTGCCCGCCCAGAGAATATTTCCAGTCCATGAGAAAATGAGCTAGTAAGCAGGAACGCGTGCGCGCGATTTTTGTTTGTCCACGGGTGATATCATGGCTTTTGAGCAAGCGAAGCATAATAATTGCTCAATAATTGGATGTACAAATGAACACCGAAGCCTTTTTTTTAGTTCCTTCATCCAAGCCCCAGAAGAACCAGTGGATTAATTTCATTTTCTCTGGAAATGCGCCAACACAACTCCCCAAAGTTTTGCATGTCTGCGGCATACATTTCACCGACGACTGTTTCCTCAACTTGGGTCAATACCATGTCAATACAGAGCTGGCCTCGACGAACGTCTGAAAATAAATCGATCGAGCTACCAAGCAACACTTTCTGATGTGTAATTGTTCAAGTTCAGACAGGTAATCTTTCTCTCAAAACGTTCAATACTGCTGTTTATGCCTCAGTAAGTCAAGCCAGTGATTAATATCAACTTCACATCGTTTCTTTTAGTAGGATGAAAATAATCGTATTTAAATTGTGAATAAATTATATACAGAAAGCGATCAAAGAACAATCTTTGTAGGAATCGCGCGCACGCGTTCCTACTTCCTAGCTCATTTTCTCATGGACACAGCGCGATCGAGTTTATCTGGACACTTGCCAAACTCCTTATGAAATCAATGACGCTCGTTACACTGCACATGATCGCTCTTACTGTATTTACATCATCGTGTTTGCATTGGTGAAAGCAGAGAGAGTGCAGAAACTGCGTTGCAATGATAAGATCTTCATTCTCGCGATCAACAACAGACTGTCATCTGCGCAATGCTCATCACGGCAACATTTTATGTGATGGGAATAGATCTAAATACTTTAAAAACTTCTGACGATTTGTTAATCTCGATAGCTGTAATAGTAAAAACGTATAATAACTGTAGTAAAAGTATTCGAGAGAGTTTCACATGTAATAAGTAGCTATTTCATATGCAAGCATGTCAGCCAATCACAGCAGTGGCTGGTTACACCGAAGTCTCACACAGACACGCCCCTTCAAACAGAGCGTTCAAATCAGAGGCTAAAACTGGGCTAGGAAAAATGCCTTTTGTTTCTAAATTATTACTATTTTTATCTAAAAAACATACTAACATTATAAGGGCAACCCAGGAAACATTATAAAATAATATAATAACCCCATGTCATGGGACCTTTAAGTTTGAGTTTTTTGAATAACCACGCATAAATAATATTCTCTCAAAAATGCAAACATGTACATACATGTTGCTCACATATTATGATAGCCATGTTCGTGCTAAATATAGTGTAATTACACCTTTGCCATTAATATGTTTATAAGCAACTGAAAAAATACAAATATCAGGGCATGTCAAAACATCTCAAGGACCCCAAAAACACCTTAGACCCCAGAGGGTTAACATTGAAATCACTCACGCCAGACTCTCGATTCGCGTTTGGTGTGAACACAGCATTACGCTTGCCCATTTTCCTGCTTCTAACACATCAACTTTGAGGACAAATGTTCAATTACTGCCTAATATATCCCACCCACTAACAGGAGCCATGATTAAGAGATCATTAGTGTTATTCACTTTACCGATCACTGCTCATAATGTTATGTCTGATCGGTGTATATACAATTTTTAATAACTTTAGATTTATCATAGAGCAGGTTTTCTCTGAGCGGGAGAAAACCTCTCCATACTTTTGATCAGATCCCTCTCAGCAGTGCGAATCTACCTTGTAGCCTGTCTGTCCGTTTCCTAAATGTAAGAACTCTACCGAACAAAAATAAAGAAATGTTTTACACTATTTGAGACATTTAAGACTTTTTACGGCCATAAGAAAGACTGGAGGAACTCTGGAATTGAGAAAAAAAATCCATTGTAATGATGGAGAACTTTAATCCCTGGAATAATAACTGGTTGATCCATAATTGAATAAATCAGTAAATGATTGACAATTGCAAAGTAAAAAGAATACCTGTCACACAGTCTTCAAATGTCTTTGTTACTTTCCTTCTTTTTGGTTCAAGTCCACCTTCTTCGGCTTCAGTACTACTTGTGAAGTCGCAATTGTCACATTCTATAAAGTCATCTGCAAATCATAAACAATGGCAAACAGAAGCAAAGAAAAATCTTGTCAATAAATAACAATCATATGGCTGGTCACATGCACATAGATGTAACATGTACTATTACCTACCCGATCTCAACTTCTCTTTAAGAAGTGGAAACTTTCTCCAACTTTCGGATGGTTGCCGTCGTTCACTCAAATGTCTTGTTGCATTTGCAACTTTTGGCCAGAACACAATCCTATTTTTTGTGTCTACCCAGCTGTCTGGCAGCGTCCCTTCCTCCTGCCTTTTCTTCTCTTGCCACACTGCCCTTACCCAAGCCATCCTGAAACATAACGTACTGACATAAATTTAAAATGAATTAACAAATATAACTGAATATATAGATAACTCCAAATTAATATCAAGGTATAATATCAAGTCAGTTGCCATAAAATAAAACAGTAACTTTATACATTTAAAATACCAGACATATATAGTAATGGTAACAAGGTTGAATACTCAAGTAGTCATTCTGCAATAGTTATTAGAAAAATAATATATAATAACATAAATAATATTACTTAAACCTAGCAAAATGTTGCTTTTTTTGCTTTATATTCATTAAGTGAAATTCATATTAAATCCGAACACCCGAATTAAAACAGTTGTAACTGAATAAAGCGCTGTGTACACAAACTGATCTCATTTGATTAGAGAATGGTGTTGTCTGCCTCCAGGCACAGCAAATTTTGGAATTGCTTTATCAAAACAATCAATGTGTTGTGTGCGATTGTAGCAGTATTAATTAATACGTAATGTGTAACTGGCGTACTTTTGGCCAATCCCCATGTGAGGCTCCGTCCTATAAATATCGCGAGTAGTCTTTCTAACGCCCTCTTTTGCTCGTCAGTGACGGAAGTTGTGTTCTGCTTCCGGGTCGTTCTCTCTGGTGCTCTGCTGTGCTAACAGGTAGGGTAGCGGCTTCGTTGCCTCCATGTGAATATATTGTTCTTATCTGCAGTGATGGTTATTATGTGTTGGACGCTCATAGATCTCCGTTTCGGGGCCCAGTTTTCCATCTCGTCAGTCAGCACATTCAATAAACGCTACTGCATTATCGGTGACGTCGGCACGCGTCGAGCGGTCTCCCTCGGGTGCTGCTTGATCGGTATGTATGCCATGATGTGTGATTATTCATTTCATTTTTATAAATTAGAGTTAATTGTAATATTTGTGTGTAAATAACAGGAATGAGGCTGGTTTAGCTGGAGATCGTCGCCAGCAACACTGTTGATTCGCTAGCTGCTGTTTTGCCTTTACGGCTGTGTTGCAGACACTGTTTTGACCTGTACAGCTGTCTTTCCTGGACTGTTGGTTTCCCTGAACTACTGTTTGCATTATATGTATGTATTGTACCAGCAACTGGAGCAGATTGCTGTGCGCTCGTCTTGCCATTGTACTACGGGGCAATTACGCCTGAATGGTCAAAAGCATGTGCCGTTTGTTTCATGTGGGCTATTGTTTTTATGACATTTGAATATAGCTCAAGGGGTTGGGGCTTTATATTATAATTTTGCTGATTAAGGAGTTTGTTTTTGTTTTCTTTTTTTTGTGTGTGTTAATTCCAATTTAGATTAAAAATTGTATTTATATTTTGTTTGATTTCTTTTTTTCTGATTACTGGATTTTCTTTATACTGCCCTTTTATAACCATTGCTGGTTTTGGCAGTCATTTTCTGTACTTTCTGATAAGTGGTTAGTTCCTTTCATTTAAAGATTTAGATTTTCTGTATTTTCTATTCTTTTTGGTGAATCCTTGTTAAAGGAGTGTGTGTGCTTGTTTCATTCTTCTTTGTTTTTGTTACAGTGACTGAGAGCCGATGGTGGTGTTGGTGTCTGGGTGGTAGTGTTCCCTTCCGGTGTGCTGTTGACTTTCTCGTTTTCCTTTGTGTTCACTGTGGTGTGGTTGTGTGTTTACTGGGGAACTTTCCCTGGGATGTCTAACTGCCTTTGACTCCTTTCTCCTCCATCGGTAAGCCTCAGCATTTATACATTTGTTATTTTGTGGGGTTTTTTCTGTGTTCTCTTCCCCGAGAGATGGTTTTACAGTGTTTTAAATTATTGAAATAAAAGTAGTTTCTTCAAATTTGAACCCGTCTTTGGCTGTATTGTACGTGTACCTGTGTGTCCTTAATTGTATTAATATAATTTCAATAAGGGAGTAAAATCATTCCCTGGGTGAAATTCCCAGGGTGGCGTAGTCGGTGTTTTGTCTGTTCTTGTTTTGAATGCCACACAAGCATTGTCATGTGAAAGGGAACCATCATAATAGCAGCACCTCAATGAGGAGAAATATCAAGTTCAAACCCAAATCAGTCAGTATTGACTAATCAAATGCGGAAAGTCAGCTGCCCATCACTACATTCACCACTGCCTTGGGGAATCAAAGCCATTCATTTTCATATACACTTCTGTTATTCAACACAGGTGAAGCAAAGGTGTAATATTTCAGACTACATTTTTTTAATGAGGAAAAAACGAATGTAAACTCAAAATGCGTTTATACTGTAATTAATACTTGACACTAAATATTATTTACCTTTTTTTAGTCTTTTCGCTCCATGCTGTGCAATTAAGGCATAAGCACATATCCTGTTTTATAGGGTAGACAAGCCACTTTACGGTGTATTTCTTCAACTTCAAGAAGCCTGCGATGTTTCCGGACTCTCTCCAAGTTTCTGACGAATGCAATGTTAATAAGCTTGGAGTCACAAGGCACAGTACAAAAAACTTTCCAGGTTTTTTTGGGATATGACATCACATAACAGAATGCCATCCTCCCATTTTTCTTTAACAAAGGCAAAGTCTTCATTGTGCAAGAGGAAACATCCATTTCTTTTCTTTACTGTGTAGTGGGACGCACTGCTGCGTCCAATTAGCCTAATGCGTTCGGGCGTGAGTTCAATCATAACGATGCGGGACCATATAAAACAAGGGTTTCGAGTCACTGTTTACGTGTGAGTGTCGTCTACGTGTGAGTGTCGTCTGCGTGGTGCGTCATTGTCCGTTCTCGCTTGGAGGTATGTGTTTGGCTGATTAGTTAAACAGAGATGCGTGATTTCATGTTAACAACGATTCCGTTTTAGCCTTGAGGATAAATCGCGGCTGTGGGCTTTTGGCAGTTGCTACTCTCCTTTGGCGTTCCTCATAGCGTGGTTTTGTGTGCGCGTGACACGGACGCGCGACTTATGAAATGAAGGTACGTAAAACTTTAACTATTGAGTGGCGCTCCCTTTTTAGACTGCAAGTATATGTGTTATGTTGATATTTTAGGAGGAATAGACTGGTCAGTGACACCTGCGGTGCAACGTTGTTTGACGCTGCTGCTTTGTACACTCGGATTCCTGCTGTTTTGTACTCCGGACTATTCCCGGCAATAACATTTCGCATCAACACGTGTGCTCGATTTATGCGACTTGGGTGACGCCTGCTCTACAGCACTCGTCCTTGTGATCGCTGGGTTGTTTCTCCAACTAGTCTTTCAAATAGGGTATATGTCGAACGTCGCATTACGAAACCGGAAAACCGAACGCATCGCTTCCGGCTCAGGTCTTTTGTATGTGCTTCATGCATTTTTTTACTGTTTTACTCAAGATAACTTAAAAGGAGCGAGCAAAGATGATCATAACCAATGTCCCTCGCATGTGAAGATCGATATTTAAAAGTAAAAAAAAAAAAAAATCTTCACACTAACGTTAAGATATTTAAATAGAATAAAACGCCAATAACAAAGTGAGATAGGTAGGTTAGCTGATTACCTTAAAATTCCATAGATATCGGCGTCAGTTCATACGGCTGTTAACACTTTCTATGACAAGCGGATGCGATGAGACCAGGTTTCCGGTTTCGTCATGCGACGTTCGACATATACCCTATTGTGTGATTTGCTGTTTATATATATTTTCTGTGTATTTATTTATGAATGTTTTGGTTTGTTTATGTCTGTTTCTTCTGAAAGTATTGTTAGAAGAATAGTTTTGTATTATATTATGTGTGTTTTCGTTTGTAGTTAAGTATCCTTGTTATATGTTGAGACCAGTGCAGTTATTTCTGCTCTCATTACAGGAGCCGAGGCTTCGGTGCAGGCCGCTAGTAGGCCCTCACGTGCTGTGGTGGAGGTTTTGTCACTGAGTGCTGTGCGTTCATGCTTGACCGTATTGGAGTGTGTGTGATACCTGTGCACAGGGTGGTAAGAGTGATTATAGGGGCCTTGTGCTCACTAAAGTAGTGTACCTGCCATGGTTAAGCCTCGGCTTCCTCCTTGACTTCTTGAGTGTTGAATGATGACCCAGTCTTTAATGTTGTCTTAAGATTGTTGCTGACTACAATAAAATCTTTTATATTTTTGTATCCACGTCTCTGAAATGTATGTGTTGACTGATTTAGAGTAGAAAGTACTTATGTATTAGAAATAGTTTTATGATAAATGAAAATTTACTAGATAAAGTATATATTGCAGACGACTAAGAGAAGAAAGCAGAGGAAGAGAAGGCGGAGGCTGTGAAAGGATACGCCATAAACAGCTAAGAGCCATGTCTAAAGAAGTTGCCAGAACTCCACTTGATGATGTCAGGAGAGATTCCGAAGCCTGCATATAAAAGGCTGAGGGGGGCGCGCAAGATGGCGACTGGTGAGGAGGTAGTTTTGAGAAGCTGAGGAGAAAGTTTGTTCCTTCACCTCATATCGTTCTTTTTTGTTTAAAAATTGACCAATCGGACATCTAAATGTAAGATCTTATTATTTACCAGATAATTAACACGGATATAGTTGCTGTAATTACTTTTAAAGCTGTAACCAGAGAGACTGCATTGAATGGCGGAAAAACGAAAAGAGAGGGAGAGTAAAGTCAAAGGAAAAAGCCTAACAAAGTCGCTGACAAAGATGACGAACAAAGATGATGAAATGCACATTTGCGGGACTGACATTCAAACAGTGCACGCATATGTAGTGTAAGGCGCTACAGTTGCTTTACCGGATTCAATGCCCAACACTCCTGATCCGAAGAAAAGTAAAACTGAACCATCCCTGTCTGAAATTCAGGAAAACATCATGCGATGCATAAATGAAAGAGTCAACGGATTAGAGGAGCTCTTAAGGGCAAATACGGTGAGCATTGAAGCTTTAAAGAAAACGACGGAGTTCCTCTTCAATGAAGTAAAGGATGTCAAAGATGACGTGAAAATTTTGAAAAAGGACACGAAGGCGATGCATGAGGTCAGTGATGCACATAGTAAGAAAATGTCGGAGTTCGATGCCAGGCTTAACGAGGTAGAACGGTACAAGAGAAGATGGAATCTGAGATTGTACGGTCTGGCTGAGCAGATGAGTGAAGATGTTAAGGCACAAGTCGTGGATATCTGTTGTGCAATTCTTCCAGAGCTTGCCACCAAAATACAACAAGATGTAGATACAGTACATCGGCTCGGAAGAAAACTTGAAGGAAATGCCATGAGAGGGAGAACTGTCATCATCCAGTTTGTATCCAGATCCTTACGAGACATGCTTTGGAAAGCAGCGAAAACCAGCACCTACCTGAGGTCCAAGGAGTTACGGTTTGGAGAGGATTTAACAACTATGGACAAAGCCATCCGCAGGCAACTGTGGCCAAAGGTGGAGGCGGCTCGGCAGGTAGGGAAGAAGGCTTACTTCGTCGGCGTACGAGCCTTCGTTGATGGAAAGGAAATACCTCCCTAAAGATTGAATATGTTTACGCGCATAATTCTTGATAAAGAACTACAATGGACACGACGCAGTTATAATCAGATTTTTTTGTGACATTTACAGCAGAATATTTCTTTTAGTTTACGGACAGAATGGATCTTTGTTGATCGAAATATGTTGCAATTGCACAGTATTGTTTTCGAAAGATGTTGAGTTAGTTTAAGTATTATTAAGGTCAATTTGGGTTGTAAATTCTACTGTTGAGGTGTTGGGAACATGTTTTGTTTCACATTTGTTAAATCTAAAGGTGCTAATTTAGCACATTGGTATCTTTGTCAGTTTTATCTTTAAATGTCAGGGGAATTCGAGATTTGCTAAAAAGGAAAGCAGTTTTTTTGTTTTGCAGGAAATTTAAATGTGATTTTTATTATATTCAAGAAACACACGCATCTTTGTCAGATCATAATTTTTGGAAAAGCCAATGGGGGGATGATTTATGGATGTCATATGGGAGTAATCGATCAGCTGGTGTTGCAACATTTAAGGGGAAAATAATTAAAACTAAAATGCATGATTTAGGTCGATGGGTGATATTGGTTGTAGAAAAGAATGCTGAATTTTTTATTTTGGGGAATATTTACGCAAGTAATTTTACCACACAAAACAAAACTTTATTTTTGAATTTTGAATACCAGATTGAAAAAACAGTGGAACAATATAGCAATGCAAAATTAGTTATTGGAAGGGGATTTTAATACAAAATGGGATTCTGAAAAGGATTGTTTTCCACCTCGTCCAAGTAACAGGTCTGTTCTTCCAGAATTGAATAATTTATGTTCTACTTTGGACCTGATTGATATATGGAGACATAAGTATCCAGAAAAGATTCAGGCCCCGTTTACACGATGGTAAAACGCAGATATTTCTCTGCGTTTTGGCCTGTCATTTACACGAAAACGCCGTTTTTATCCCAGAAAACGATCATTTCTAAAAACTCCGGCCAAAGTGGAGATTTCTGAAAACGCCGGTTATATGTTGTCGTGTCAACTGGGAGAAACGGGGTTTTAGGTTCTCTCTTGTCGATTCTGAGGATTCTGATTGGCTTGCATGGCTTTATCCTTCTCCCTACACTGCCGCCCATAGGTTTAGCATAGTTATAAAGGCGCTCGACGGCGTATTTATGCGGGTTGTGTGCACGATGTTATTATTGAAAACGGAGGGGGAGAAATATTCGTTTCTCTAAATACCCGGCTATGTGTAAATGTGGCCTCAGTTTACATGGTGTAAAGGAAACCTTTCTCAACAGTCACGTATAGACTTAATTTCAAGCAATCTAATAAATTGTGTTAATGAGGTCTCTATAGAGCCGTCTGTTCTTACAGATCACAAAGCTATTTTTCTCTCATTAAATACAACTAAATCCAAAGATGAAAAAAAATGTACATACTGGAAAATGAACCAAAATATATTGACAGATGTGCAGTTTAGAGATAAAGCAAAAGAGATTATCACAGATTGCTGGAAG
Source organism: Phoxinus phoxinus (assembly GCF_949152265.1). NCBI lineage: Eukaryota > Metazoa > Chordata > Actinopteri > Cypriniformes > Leuciscidae > Phoxinus > Phoxinus phoxinus. Next base: position 9,193,154 of record NC_136879.1, read on the forward strand.
GAGGCAAATGTAACAATTTTTTTGGGGGTAAATTGGGAATTAATGAAGTATAAAATTAGAACTTTAGCCATAAGGAGAGGAAAGGAAATAGCCAAATATAGAAGAGAAAATGAAGAAAAAATTATACAAGAAATTATAAGCCTTTCTGGGAGTTCTAATATAGATCAAGAAAAGAAAAATATATTACTACAACTACAATTAGATTTAGATAAAATATATGAATATAAAGCAAAGGGTGCCTTCATAAGATCAAGAAAGAAATGGTTAGAGGAAGGAGAAAAACATACAAAATATTTTTTTAATATGGAAAAAAGAAATGTAGAACTTGCATCTATGGTCAAACTGAATATTAATGGACAGTTAACAGAAAATTCGAAAGAAATATCAAGAGGTGTGGCTGAATTTTATGGAAAATTGTATTCTTGTGATAACAAATTGAGTAATGCACAGTCATTCTTAGATTCTATTAAAGATGACATCCAAAAGATAAGTGAGTCTTCTATTGAAATGTGCGTCCAAGAGATTTCCTTAATTTAAGTATCTCACTGTATTAATAAACTCAAAGACAATAAGTCACCTGGGAATGATGGTTTAATTAGTGAATTTTACAAATATTTTCAAAAAGAATTATCCCCTTTTTTGTTATCTGTATTTAGAGAAGCTATACAACAAGGTAATTTACCCAATTCAATCAGACAAGGTTTGATAACTTTAATACCAAAGCCCAATAAGGATATATTATTTTTAGAAAATTGGCGTCCGATTACACTAATTAATAATGATGCAAAGATTTTTGCACAAATATTTGCAGAAAGATTGAAGAACTGTCTTAATCCCATAATTGATGAATGTCAATCAGGATTTATGAAAGGTCGACATATTTGCAATAATATTAGACTCATTTTGGATTTAATTGATTACAACGAGTTTATTACAGATAATAGTTTTATTTTATTTATTGATTTTTTTAAAGCGTTTGATACTGTCGATCATAACTTTATGTTGGAGACCTTAGATTATTTTGGTTTTGGAGTATACTTTAAAAAAGCTATTCAAACACTGTACAATGACTGTAACAGCTCAGTTAAGTTATCATATGGAACTTCATCCAGGTTTAAAATCAATCGAGGTATACGACAAGGCTGTCCCATTTCACCGTGTCTTTTCTTACTTGTAACACAAACTATGGCCATACATATTAAAAGAGATACATTTCGTGGTATTAGACTTTTGGAGAATGAGTTAAAATGCTCTCAATTAGCGGACGATACTGCCATTTTTTAAAAAAATGAAACTGAAATTAAAAAAGCTATTGAGTGCCTTAATATTTTCTCTTCTGTATCTGGTTTGTTTAAACATTAAAAAAATGTGTGTTATTCCCTTTGAAAACATGTAATGATAATAACATAATTGGTATTCCAGTAAAGGTGATAGTAGATTATTTAGGTATTAAGATCTGTAAAGGTCAAAAAGAGAGAAATAATTTGAATTTTACACCAATTATTAAGAAAATTAAACAAAAATTAAACTCATGGTTAATGAGAGATCTTTCATTAAAAGGGAGAATATTATTATCCAAAACTGAAGGATTGTCACGCTTGGTGTATACAGCTCGTCACGAGTGGGAGACGAGAGACTTGGATTCAATAGCAGAGTGATTTAATAGGAAGACAACACGGGTAAGGGACAAACTCCAACACTGGGAAACAAACGGGAAGGTACACACGGAACATGTAACATGTACAACGAACCAGCACAGGACAGCAAACACAGGAAGACTAAATAGGGAGGCAAACAAGGAGGGTAACGAGCAGGACAGGTGGGACAACTAAACCAATAATCAGATAACAAGGGGGAGGGACCAGACAATGACAAGAGCACATGGCCCCAAAATAACAAAACACCCATGTGCATCACCAGACAGGACAGACATGTGACATTACCCCCTCCCTACGGAGCGGCTACCAGACGCTCCATAAGACCAGGGCGGGACGGGAGGGACAGACCAGGGCGGGACGGGAGGGACAGACCAGGGCGGGACGGAAGGGACAGGCGAAGCGGACAGTTCATCAGGCCGCCAGGGCGAAGCGGACAGTTCATCGGGCGGCCAGGGCGGTGAAGACCCCTCGGGCGGCCAGGGCGGTGAAGACCCCTCGGGCGGCCAGGGCGGTGAAGACCCCTCGGGCGGCCAGGGCGGTGAAGACCCCTCGGGCGGCCAGGGCGGTGAAGACCCCTCGGGCGGCCAGGGCGGTGAAGACCCCTCGGGCGGCCAGGGCGGTGAAGACCCCTCGGGCGGCCAGGGCGAAGACGACAGTCCATCTGGCGGCCAGGGCGGAGATGACAGTCCATCTGGCGGCCAGGGCGGAGACGAACAGGGTGAAGACGACCACTCGGGCAGCCATGGCGGTGAAGACCCAAGCGGAACAGGAATAGACCCTTGCTCAGGAACAGTCACAGACACCACCGGCTCAGGAACTGCAACAGCAACAGACACCACCGGGGCTCAGGAACAACAACAGCAACCGGCTCAGGAACAGCAAAAGACACCGGCTCAGGAACAGCAACAGACACCACCGGCTCAGGAACTGGAACAGACACCACCGGCTCAGGAACAACAACAGCAACCGGCTCAGGAACAGCAAAAGACACCGGCTCAGGAACTGCAACAGACACCACCGGCTCAGGCTCAGGAACTGCAACAGACACCACCGGCTCAGGAACTGGAACAGACACCACCGGCTCAGGAACAACAACAGCAACCGGCTCAGGAACAGCAAAAGACACCGGCTCAGGAACTGCAACAGACACCACCGGCTCAGGCTCAGGAACTGCAACAGGCACCACCGGCTCAGGAACTGCAACAGGCACCACCGGCTCAGGAACTGCAACAGGCACCACCGGCTCAGGAACTGCAACAGGCACCACCGGCTCAGGAACTGCAACAGGCACCACCGGCTCAGGAACTGCAACAGGCACCACCGGCTCAGGAACTGCAACAGGCACCACCGGCTCAGGAACTGCAACAGGCACCACCGGCTCAGGAACAGCAACAGGCACCACCGGCTCAGGAACTGCAACAGGCACCACCGGCTCAGGAACTGCAACAGGCACCACCGGCTCAGGAACTGCAACAGACAGCGGCTCAGGAACCAGGGCGAGCAACTGGGACGGTCCCGGCAGGGCGAGCAGCCCGGGCGGGGCCGGCAGGGCGAGCAGCTCGGGCGGCGCGGCAGGGATGGCAGTTACCTCCGGGCTGGTCTCTGGGTTAGAACCCACCAGACGACCCGATGAAGAGGTTCCTCTCCTTCTCCTCCTCCGTCTCCGGACCACCGAAATCGGAACAGCAGACACTGGCTCCGACTCAGGAACAGCAGACACTGGCTCCGACTCAGGAACAGCAGACACTGGCTCCGACTCAGGAACAGCAGACACTGGCTCCGACTCAGGAACAGCAGACACTGGCTCCGACTCAGGAACAGCAGACACTGGCTCCGACTCAGGAACAGCAGACACTGGCTCCGACTCAGGAACAGCAGACACTGGCTCCGACTCAGGAACAGCAGACACTGGCTCCGACTCAGGAACAGCAGACACTGGCTCCGACTCAGGAACAGCAGACACTGAAGGACTGAAGGGCGTCTCCAGGATCCGAGCTAAACGCTCTAAATAACCGATCAGTGCCCCCCCCGGCCATGAGAATGGGCATCTCCCGATCTGTCTCCGACAGGGCAGACGTGGGTTGAACCCTCTCTGGCTGGGCAGACGTGACCTGAACAGTCTCTGACTGGGCAGACGTGACGCGAACAGTCTCTGACTGGGCAGACGGGACGTGAACGGTCTCTGACTGGGCAGACGGAACGTGCATGGCCTCTGACTGGGCAGACGGAACGTGCACGGTCTCTGACTGGGCAGACGGGACATGAACGGTCTCTGACTGGGCAGACGGGACGTGCACGGTCTCTGACTGGGCCGGCGCAGATCTCCTCCTCCTCCTCCGTCCTCCCCGACGGATGCCTGAAGACTCGAGGCTGGCCGAAACCACCGATGACGTCCCAACACTGGACGGATCCAGTGACGAGGAATTACCCTCCAAATTCGTTTGGGCGCACATAAAAAAATACTTCGCCAAGGAAATCCCATTCTCCCTCTCAGCAGGAGAAAGTTCACTCCGCTGAATCCACATTTAGGCTGGTTCGTTCTGTCACGAGTGGGAGTATTCAATAGCAGAGTGATTTAATAGGAAGACAACACGGGTAAGGTACAAACTCCAACACTGGGAAACAAACGGGAAGGTACACACGGAACACGTAACATGTACAACGAACCAGCACAGGACAGCAAACACAGGAAGACTAAATAGGGAGGCAAACAAGGAGGGTAACGAGCAGGACAGGTGGGACAACTAAACCAATAATCAGATAACAAGGGGGAGGGACCAGACAATGACAAGAGCACATGGCCCCAAAATAACAAAACACCCATGTGCATCACCAGACAGGACAGACATGTGACAGCTCTTGCATTAGACGTTCCACAATCAATTATAAAAGAGGTGGATACTATTTTGTTCAATTTCATTTGGAAGAACAGACCACATTATTTAAAAAAAACAGTTTTATGCAATCCAATTGAGGATGGTGGTCTAAATGTACTTGACTTTAATACTGCTAATTGCGTATTTAAGAATAAGTGGATAAAGAACTACTTGAACTCTAAAGGCAAAATTTGGAATATCATCCCCGAGTTCATTTTTGATAAGTTGGGGAGTTTAGAATTTTTTTTGAGATGTGATTTTGATGTAAATAAGGTTCCGATAAAGCTTTCTTCTTTTCATAAACAGTTTTTTTTATTATGGATGCTCATTTTTAAGCATAACTTTTCTCCACACAAATCTGTGATTTGGAACAACAAATGGTAACACTTTACAATAAGGTTCATTAGTTAACTACATTAGTTAACATTAACAAATAATGAACTGCACTTATACAGCATTTATTTATCTTTGTTAATGTTAATTTCAACATTTACTAATACTTCATTAAAATCTTGTTAACATGAGTTAATGCACTGTGAACTAACATGAACTAACAATGAACAGCTTTATTCATTTTAACTAACATTAACAAAGATTAATAAATACTGTAACAAATGTATCGCTCATTGTTAGTTCATGTTAGTTAATACATTAACTAATGTTTAATAAATGAACCTTATTGTAAAGTGTTACCCAACAAATATATTACGTTTAAAAATAAATCTTTATTTTACAGAAACTGGTACAATAATGGTATAATTCTGGTCAGACAGTTATTTAAAAATAATGGACATCTCTTTAATTACTGTGAATTCCTTAACTATTATAAGATCCCTGTAACTGCTAAAGAGTTTGCAGTAGTATTTGACGCCATTCCTAGTGGCCTTATTCAACTTTTATCAGGCAATGTATCTTCTGAGTCTATCCCCATATATACTACTAATCAGTTAAGTATTGACGGGGTGAAAATTATAGATAAAAAATTTAATAACTTTTATATTAGAGAGTTATATAGAATTACATTATTGCCTAAATGCAAACCTTTTTGGAACTCAATGTATAATCAGATTGAATGGAAAGAGGTCTGGAGTTTACCCAGTAAATACTGTCTTACTAATAAAGTTAAAGAAATTACATATAAGATTATTCACTTGATTTATCCAGTCAGACAAGTAGTCTCAAGATTTTTTAGAGACATGGAGACTACATGCACCTTTTGTAAAACAGAAGAAGAATCAATAAAACATTTATTCTTTGAATGTGTATTTACCAAATTGTTCTGGATTGATGTTGAATATCTGATATTTAAATTCACAAAATTAAAGATTCAACTCTCTGGTAAAGATATTTTTTTGATGTACAAAAATAAGAGTTTGGAGCCAAATTTGGTGGTTAACTTAATAATTATGTATGGAAAATACCATATACACAAACAGAAATGGACAAATAATAAACCTAACATTATGTTATTTAAAATTGAGCTTAAACATTATATTGAAACCCTAAAAGATGCAAGAAATAAAAAAGCAAAACGAATATTTAGAATTTTTGAATCCTTTTCTTTTTGGAATTTTTTGTAAGTTTCCCCTGTATTTTTTTTTTATATTTTTTTAATTTTTTTATTATTTCTTATTCTTTCTACTGTTTCTTTGATGCTAATGTGAATGTAATATATAATAATAATACACTGTGATCCTCTGTATGTGTATGTTATATATCTTGTTATTGCAATAAAAAAAATAAAAAAAAGGCTGAGAGTGTCACGGATTGGCCAGGTTCTTCCACCACAATCACCCAGCGATCACAGTCACCTGAGTTTTAACGAGACACATCTGCACCCCATCAACCACTCTGCTTCATAAGCACACACCACGCACCTCTCATTGTCTGGGCTCGTTCATACGAAGCGGACTCGTAGTGCTTCTCTCGACGAGTGTCACTAACTAAACTTACCTGTGTTTACTTACCAGTTCTCTGTGCCGATTCCAGTCTGTCTCAGTCTGTCCAGATCTTCTCTTCAGTGGGGTGCGAGCCGTAAGCCATTCAGTCCAGTAAAGTGGTGCGTGAGTGTGTGCCGTCAGCCTGTCAGCCTCTTCTAACGAAGTTTGAATCCACTCTGGAAATCTCCTCCCGCCGTTCCTGCTAAGGATATCTCTATTATTCATTCACGGATTGCACTGAAGAATTCCCCATATCTGTACTCTGATTCTCACCCATTTCTGCACGTTGAGTTATCCTGATACTCTGCTGTTTAATTAAACTTTATAATCACTATTTACCTTGTTGTCCGTCTGCTTCCGTAACAGAGAGAGAGAGACTGAAGACTTTGGAGACTGAATAGCCAAATAGTCTGAATAGTGTCCCTCGACGCCTGTATAACCAGCTGATTGTTGAAACGTATTATTATTGTAACCTAACTTTAACTTTGATATAACGTTTGTTAACTTTAATAAAACTTATATTATATTATTGGCAAGATATTGTCTGATTAATAATTTAAGGACCTTAACCCTCTGGGGACTAAGCCCTTTTTGGTCTGTTTTCTCTATTTTTACTTTTGGGCTTATAAACCATATGTAATGGAGATGGAACACCATGTGTTTGGTATCTATGGATTCAGAAGACCCTAAGCTAACATAAGCATGCATGTAATGTGTTTATAAAGGAAGTATGAGTGAAACATGTACAATAATCGAGAGAATTTCAAAAACGAAAATTAGATTTTTGTCATTTATTACTGAAAAACACACCTCACACAACAATAGTGAACAGTTTTTGAACCAAAAAAAAATTTGTCAAACCCTTTGCTTGACAGACATTTGTAATTGTTCTATCAAATGTGTTAAGAACAATGAAATAAGGAACTTTTTTTACAAACAGTCCCAGGGGTGAAAAAGCTGTCTGCTTCGAACTAAATGAGACCTGCTTGCTTTGAAGAACAGACACACTCACAACCTGGCAGATTTACTTTGCAGTAATTGTTCCAGAGCTTGTTCTTGTACTGCTTGCCATCATAAAAGTGCTAAAACAATACAATAATAATGCTATTTAAGTTATTCTGTCTCTCTCTTATATAGATCTCTATGCGCTCTGTAATACTCCGCTCCGTTAGCTATCTGTCTCATTCTACGTCCACATGACGCTGTTTGTTTGTACATGTTGAAGGCTACAGAGTCCTCTGATTGGCTAGAATACGTCATGGTAACCTTCCTCTGATTGGGTAAAAAAAAAAAAATCCTCCCAGCGGCATTTTTTCCATTGGTGGAGTTTGCCTAACAACATCGATTTCATTGCCCTTTTTATGCAGTGGTATTGCGCAACAGCGAAGTAAGTGTGTTATACAAAGGGATATCACTGTTTTCAGCGGAATCTGAGGAAGACGGCAAAAAAGACCGCACCTCTCTATCATTAATAGTTTTGAAGATAATTGCACATTTGTAAAAGTATGCCATTTTGGGGAGTACCGCCCAATTCGTCCCCAGAGGGTTAAGCAAGAACTGACCACAGGGAAGTCTGCTGATCTAATTGTAAGTATTTTGAATGCTTATAGTATTGTCCAGATTCGACTTTCCTTACCTACCTGAGAATAAAGAATAAATAGGTAAAAGGTGTAAAGTATATTTGAGACACCATAAAACAATATGCTTACATTTGTCAACAAAATAGTCTAAAAGTTGTTTAGCATAGTCCATGTAAGCAGAACGCTTCTTCTCACAGGAGCCCAAAAGGATTGATACAGCAACTGTTAGGCAAAGAAAGTGTTGATATACATCCCTGTGCAACACCTTTTTCAAAACTACAGGTCCAGTGTACAGAAGGAATTGCCGAAGCTCTGTTGCTTTCCACCGATCTAATTCTGCTAAGGGTCTTGGTTGGCGAGCAAATTCACTAGGCAGCTTCCCAGATAAAGACACAAGAAGAGTTGAAATCTCCCCAACTACTCTATGTGACAGTCTACATTCAGCTGGTCCTTTTTTTTTTAAAGCACAGCAGTCGTTTTACAACTCCAAGACATACTAAATGCATATAGTCAAGAGGAAAACCTGTAACACATCTTATTCCTGCATTGACTAAAGGAGATACTCCAACCTGATGATTAACATAAAGTCCATTAGAGAAATCTCTATCAGTTCTTAATGGGTAGTCTCCCATGAACACAACTCTTCTGTTCTTATACTCTCCCTTAATTGTGCATCTTTCACAAAAGTCATATAAATTGTGTCCTTTTATACACTTTAAGAATGCTCGAGCTGAAGCGTCACAAACGAAGGCTTTGATGTGCACATGGATTTTGTGGCCATTCACAGTGATTTGCTTTCTCTGTAGTTCTGTGTATTCTGCTAAAAAGTCTTCAAGAAAATCCTCAACAGAGTTAGGTTTATGTACACCACAAAAAACTGCAACTACAAATGGGTGGTCAAAGTCACTGAAACGACAGATGATTGGCCATAATTGGGTATTAGATGACTTGAAAAGAGGAACTCCATCAATGTTCACTAATAGGTCCACAGAGTTTGAACTTTCCAAAAACTTGATGTTCCGGCCAATAATTTTTACAACAGAGCATTCAATGCCTAAGTAAACATATTGTCCACCACACTTGTCTTCTGTCCCGATTTGACAAGGAGTTTTCAATAAAGTCCTAGAATTCTTCGGTACGTCTAAACCTTTATCCTTCAAAATACCAAGCAATTCATCAATTTGGCTTCTTCCACATTTACTTCTTGTAGCCCAGGAAGCAAGCTTTTCTTGAAAAGTTGACTCATCTTCTTTTGCAGATTCTATGCCTTCTTCAGAATCAGTTGACACATATTCTTTGTATCCAAAATCTGAATCTGTATCACCAAGTTCAGCCGATTCATGTGAAGTACTGTTTTCCCCTGCTGCTAAATTTTCACCTCCATCTACATGACACTGATGAGGATGATCCAAATTTTCAGGTCAATCATCTTTATTGCAGTGTGTGTGCTGTTATTTGTACACGGGGTGTTGCGAGTGATTATTGAAGCCTAGGGCGTGTGTCTGCCATCAAGCCTCGGCCTCCTTTGGATTATGGTCTCTCCTGCATGTCTCTGTTGATAATTCTCAGATTTTAACAGATGATTGTATTTAAATAAAAACTTTTGTATTATTGGTATCCACGTCTCTAGCCCTTCTTGCTAATTACGTTCCTGTGTATCTTTTACCAATTCTAAGTGGTAACATCTATATTTCCCTATTAAATAGGGTGGCGTAGTCATGTGACGCTAGAGGCAGTGTTTCTATATTTGCCTCAGGTGTGAAGGGCCAAGGTCCCGCTACATATACATCATCAACAACAACAACAACTGATATTGAATTGATGTTTATTTTACTGAATAATACAAATAATACATGTATCTTTTGTAGAGGTTTGAAATCTTGATATGTGCAATGGCTTACACTAATAACTATATAACATTAATCCAAGCAGCTATTCCCATTTGCAGTGTTCATTGCCAGCCCAGCAATGCCGTTCAATAAATCCACCTCAGAAACGTTGTTGAAATAAAAGATGAAAATCTCCGGTTTTTATTCCTTGGTTTCTGGTTTACAACAAAGAATGTGAGCTTAATAATACACTTATTCTAATTGTTACTGAAAATAAAAAGAAATAACTAGAAGTTAGCAGTTATCAGGTAAGAAAACCATTTGCTTCCACAGCTCTCAAGATCTGAATCGCGTTCTGAGAATCAACATAATGTAGCCGGAGTATGCATACTCTTAAAGAGGCAGTATAGTATTTTACCAAATCTTACAAACACATGAAAAATCCTATAAACATGAATTCTAGAAAGCTTTTAACCTTTTAAGTATTATTTAACATTTTGTAACCATTACATGAACTACTAAAAGAAATTATTTACTTGTTTAACATTCATTCTTATTCACATTGCTATGAATTGTACTTTGGCCTCTACATACCCGACCCCTAATTGCCTTCTATCCTAGAAGCAATTATAACTTTAAATGTCTTTCTTTTGAGTAAAGCTCAGTAACAGTCCTTCTCATACTGCTTCCTGAAGTAAGCAGAGTTTAGTTATCGGCCTCTCAAGTTCGTTCGTCTTTGTCTTGACTCGAACCTTGCGGACCATTCCATGCTCGTCCTCCATAGTCTTAACGATTCTTCCCATTAGCCACGATCCCCTGGGGGCTGATTCGTCGACAATCAAGACTACATCGCCCGGTATGAAGTTCCGTGATGGATGGTTCCATTTCTGTCTTTTTTGGAGGTGAGGCAGATATTCCTTGGTCCAGCGCTTCCAGAATAGATCGCTCATATACTGGACTTGCCTCCATCGTTTACGCGCATAAGTATCATCCTTATGGAAGAGTCCTGGTGGTAAGTTGGGGTTAGTCTTGAGCAGAAGTAAGTGCTGTGGGGTAAGAGCTTCCAGATCATTAATATCATTGGATGGCATAGTAATAGGCCTACTATTCAGAATGGCTTCACATTCACAGAAGAACGTCTGAAGACTTTCCTCATCCAAGTTTTGTTCTCTCAGCGTAGCACCCATGATTTTCCTGATGGAGCGGATGATTCTCTCCCACACCCCTCCATGGTGGGATCCGGATGGTGGATTGAATAACCATTTGATGTCACGTTGGAGCAAGCTATCCTCAATTTGTGAAGTATTCCACTCCTTTATTGCCTTTCTGAGCTCATGATTAGCTCCAACAAAGTTGGTCCCATTGTCAGATCTCATCTCCTTCACCTGACCTCTTCTTGCAATGAAGCGACGCAGAGCTTGAATAAAAGAGTCTGTTTCCAATGATGTTGTCATTTCTATGTGGACCGCACGACATGCAAGGCAGGTAAATATCACCCCATATCTTTTTACAGATGATCTTCCACGTTTAATGTTGAATGGCCCAAATAGATCCACTCCCGTTCTGGTGAAGGGTGGTTCGTCTGGTACAACTCTGTTTCTTGGTAAGTCCGCCATCATTTGTGTGCCTGATGCACCATGTTGTCTTCGACAGATAATACACCGTGACAGCATTCTTCTGATTGACGAGTGAGCACCAATAATCCAGTACCTTTGACATACATGAGACAAGACATGATTACGTCCACTGTGTCCCAGCCGCTCATGTGAATCCTGGAGAATCAGATCAGCCACACGATGGTTTTTAGGCAGGATCATCGGGTGCTTGGCTTCGGCTGGCATGGATGCTCGACTGAGCCTCCCTCCAACACGAAGGATTCCCTCTTCAAGTCGTGGATTCAGTCTGAATATTCGACTACTCTTCTTGATGGAGTCCTTTCTCCGAAGAGCAGATATCTCCTCTTGGAACATACTTTGCTGACAATAACTGATGATATCCGTCTCAGCTTGTCGCAGATTGTCCACGGTCAGGTAAGTCTGTTTGAGACTCCTTTTGTAGTTCAACATCTCCCTGTTCACCCGTTGCTGATCACTGTACAATCCATTCATCTCCTTTCTCTTCCTTGACAGGTTTACCAGGGTTCTCTTGAGTCGCGTGAGCCACGCCACAGCCTTCTTGAGGTGTATCCATGAAGAGTAGTATCGAATTAGTTGTTGCATTGCATCAGTGCTTTCTTTTGCCATTGTAGCATTGACAAGTACGCCCTTCTTGACCTCAGGATCTTCAGCCATGAGCTCTTCGTGGAGATCGTGCTTATCTGGCCATTCCCTTTCAGGTTTACTGAGGAAGACAGGCCCTGCAATCCAAACTTCATTCTTCATGAAGACGCTCACTTTTTGTCCCCTGGAGGCGCAATCAGCAGGATTCAACTGAGTGTTGATGTAGCTCCATTGTTGCACTTTTGATGCTTGCAAGATTATGGCAATCCTGTTCGCCACAAATGTCTTAAATCTGATGTTCTCATTTGCTAAGTACTTGAGTACAGCAGTACTGTCCGTCCAAAACTTGGAATCTGACAGTGGCAACTGTAGTTCTTTCTTCAGCATAACATCCACCTTCACAGCTAAGGCAGCTGCCGTCAGCTCCATTCGTGGGATAGTTGGTGGTTTAAGGGGTGCCACCCTTGCCTTTCCTATGACAAATGAGCAGTGTATTTGGTTTCTACTGTTTTTCTGGACTAAGTAAGTAACAGTACCGTAGCCTGTTTCGCACGCGTCACAAAAATGATGCAGCCGAGCTTGCACTGCTTTCCCAAACTCAGGTGGCTTAAAGCACCGATCCACTCCAAAGTCAGTGAGCTGTTGAAGTTCTTCAGTCCACTCTGTCCATTGTTGTGCGAAATGCTCTGGCACAGTGTCATCCCAGCCTGTTCTTAGTCTACACAATTCTTGCAAGATGTTTCTAGCAGGCAGAATGACTGGCGACAACATTCCCAGTGGGTCGTAAACTGAACTCATCGTAGACAAGATACCTCTCCTGGTGAGAGGCTTCTGCTCTATGTGCACATGGAACTTGAACTGATCTGACCGTATACACCACTGTACTCCCAAAGCTCTCTTGATGGCGAGTGAATCCTGGTCAAGATCGAGATCTTTGACTTCTGTTGCCCGGTCCTCCAGTGGAATGTTTAACAGCACATTTCGATTGTTCGTTGTCCATTTTGTCAGCCTAAAACCTCCTGTTTGACAGATGGCCTTCAAGTCTTGGAATAGTCTGACTGCTTCTTGTTCAGTGGCAACTGATCTTAAACAATCGTCTACATAAAAATTATTTAAGACTGTATCCACTACTGCAGCATCAAACATGTTCTTGTTGTCCTCGGCACACCTTCTCAACGCATAACTCGCGCAACTTGGTGAGGAAGTGGCTCCAAACAAGTGTACCTCCATTCTGTACTCTTGCAGCTCTTTTGAGGTGTCGCCGTCCGGCCACCACAAAAACCTGAGAAGGTCAGCATCTTCTGGTGGGACTTTGACTTGGTGAAACATCGATTCCACATCCGCCATGACTGCGACTCGCTCTTGACGGAATCTAGTCAAGACACCAATCAGACTGCTTGTCATGTCAGGCCCTTGCAGTAATTGTTCATTGAGTGTGGTTCCTTGATATGCAGCACCACAGTCGAATACCACTCGCATTTTATGCTTTTTAGGGTGGTAAACACCGTGATGCGGAATAAACCACACCTTTCCATCATTCCGTTTTAGTTCTTCTTCTGGGACCTTTACAGCATAGCCCTTCTTTATCACATCATTCATGAAGCTGACATAGTCCTCTTTGAACGTCTGCTTTCTCTGAAGCTTCTTTTTCATGTTGAGCGCTCGTTGCTCTATCATTGCTCTGTTGTTGGGCATTTTCACATCTTTGTTCTTCAACGGCAGACCAATAGAGTAGTGGCCGTTGACCAGCTTTGCCGATTTAGAGACTCTGTCCATAAACAGTTGGTCTTCCTTAGACATCTCCAACTGCTCTCCTTGAGCATTCTCAGGAAAATCATACTTGAATTGCTGAGTCCACAAATCTTCGAGTCGAGCCACTGAGATCCGATTCATCTGAATCTGCGGGTATCCGTTCTTTGTCCAGCTTCTGATGTTATCACGCAGCGGTCCGTTTACTATCCATCCCAACGCTGTGCGTACTGCATACGGCCCATCGTTGACACTGCGGATTACCTCTTCTGGCTCCAAAGCCTTTGCCACATCAGTCCCAATCAGAAGACCGATATCAGCATTGATCGAAGGAATTCGTACACCTCGTAGATGTGGCCACCTATCCACGTCTTTTTGGGTTGGAATGTTCTCTTTACTTGCGGGTATAACCTTTTGTGCGAAAACACCTGTAAGTTCGATAAAGTCATCACCTTCTAGGCTACTCACTTCTAGGTCTGATACAGCTTTGCATGAGACTGTCTTTTGGTCTCCCATAGTAGTGAGTAGGATGTTCACATTTTTCCCTTGCAAGTGAAGGTCGTTAGCCAGCTTGTTAGTACAGAAGGAGGCGTTACTCCCTGGATCCATGAATGCATAACAAGTCAGCACCTTGTTGCCTTTCTTCGCCTTTACTCTCACGGGAACGATGGCGAAGACACTACCTGTACCCCCGACCCCAGTCTGAGAGCATGCTTCCCCTGCATCCACGAATCCACTGACAACGGTTTGCTCTCCCTTTGGAGACTCCTCTTTTTGCTCCTCATGTGAAGCTTCTTCCCTTGATAAGTCTTTAAATTTTTGCTTTATGTGTAAGAGCGTAGGGTGTGTCGCTGAACATATCTGACAGCTCTTCTTTTCTTCACAGGCATTACTCATGTGTCCTCTTATAAGACAACTGAAACAAAGTCCTTTGCTCTTAAGGAATTCAAGCTTTTCTTTGTGCAGCTTTCTTTGGAGCTTCTTGCACTGTTCCATGGTATGATCTACCTGACAGAAGATACAAGGTTTCATGAAGGCTTTGTCCATGTTTGTTCCCTTCTCTTGAGCTTTCTTGTTTCCGACACCAGCTGCATATTTCTCAGCTTTCTGTTCTTTTAATTCAGTGGCTAAAGTTGTAATGTTTTTCTTTCCACTTGACCTTTCAGTCTGGCGCTTAGTTTGTCCTAAGATTTCACCAAACACAGGGTGTGAAGCCATTTCAGCCTGTGTGTTGACAAATGACACTACGTCTTTGAACTTTGTCCGCCGATCTTGCTTCTTCTGAATGTCTATGGCAACACTCCTGAATCTCTCTCTCAGCCTGTATGGAAGCTTTGAGATGATCGTGCGCATGTTAGCAGCATTTTCCATCTCTTCTAAGTACTCCAGATCCGACATCGCATTATTGCAGTTTGTCAAAAAGAGGGCGTATGCTTCAAGTGCCTTGGTGTCATCTGCTTTAATGGCAGGCCAGTTTAAAGCCTTATCCAGGTATGCCATGGATATCTTATATTTATCACCAAAGCGTTCCTTTAGCAGTCTCTTGGCTTCAGGGTATCCTTGATCTGGATCCATATGAAAACAGCTGCGCACTAAGTCATTAGGTTGTCCATTTGTGTGCTGTTCTAGATAGTAAAGCCGATCTTTGCTGTTTTCAGTCTTGCTTTCTATGCGGTGCTCAAAGGCTCTCATGAATAGACGATATTCTAATGGATCTCCTTTGAAAACTGGAATGTTCGGTGATGGCAATGTAGATAGCCTTTGCTGCTTTATTAAGCTTTCAGTGATGTCATTTTGTCGTTGCATGACGGTAACCAGATTATCTGTGTGATCATCTGAAGTGACAGGAGCTCGTATCGCGCCTGCGCCTCTTTCACTAGTGTGGTTATGCCAAGTTCCACTGCTAGATACACTTCTCTTACTGTGGCTGACATCACGTTTCCTTGTCGCAGACGTGGCTATTTCCACCATACTGCCCTTGGTTCTACTTGACACATCTGAACATTCATATTTCCTTATCACGGCTAATCGTGCATCCGTTGCAGCGAGCTCTGCTTGCAGCTCCAACTGTTCTTTTTCAACCTTGAGCTGTAGTTCCTGTTCATCCAAAGTCTGTCTTTTTCTTAATGTATCTGATTTGACTAACAGAGCAGCTCTCTCTAATTCAACCTTTAAGCGCTCAGCACGCGCTGACGAAGTTGCAGAAGTAGTCGAAACAGACTTCGATTTTCTAGACTTACTGGTGGCTGACACACTATCTTCAGGATGTATCTGCTCATTAACCTTGTTAGCCTCTTCTCTGCGTAGTATTGCATCCTGTAGCCATCCATTCACTTCTTGCACAAATTCTCTGTGCTCATTATTTCTTGGCTCAAACCAATCCCTTTGATCTGTGTTCAAATTCTCTATGCATTCAATCTGGCAGAATAAGTCTTTAACGTCAGCATTTATTTTACTGAATTCCTTTATCTGTGTTTCATACTTTGTCAACAACTCCTTTGTTATGATTTCCACATTTGCATCATCATCCATTAAAGCATGCAATTCGTTTTTTCTCGCAGTAAGTTGTCCTAAAATAGCTCTTCTGGAGCTCATTTTAGTTTTCAAACTATATTCCAATGCTTTAAGTGTTGGTTTAACCACTCGCTTTTCCTCAACTGGGCTTACCGTGGCTTCTGTTCCTGTCTCCGTCATGATTGCTTTGATATTCATACAGTTCGTTTTTTTTTTTTTTACTTTTTCAGTAACGCAGCAGCAATGACAAACTCGTTAAGTCCGTTAGCAATCCACTTATCACTCACCAGCCACGAGCACAGCGCATGATCAGTCAGTCCCTCGTCGAAACTTTCATTAATGTTCCACTTGCCGCAAACCTCTCGGCTCGATGTCCAATGTCAAGCGGGTTTTCTTACTAATGTAGAGGTTTGAAATCTTGATATGTGCAATGGCTTACACTAATAACTATATAACATTAATGCAAGCAGTTATTCCCATTTGCAGTGTTCATTGCCAGCCCAGCAATGCCGTTCAATAAATCCACCTCAGAAACGTTGTTGAAATAAAAGATGAAAATCTCCGGTTTTTATTCCTTGGTTTCTGGTTTACAACAAAGAATGTGAGCTTAATAATACACTTATTCTAATTGTTACTGAAAATAAAAAGAAATAACTAGAAGTTAGCAGTTATCAGGTAAGAAAACCATTTGCTTCCACAGCTCTCAAGATCTGAATCGCGTTCTGAGAATCAACATAATGTAGCCGGAGTATGCATACTCTTAAAGAGGCAGTATACTATTTTACCAAATCTTACAAACACATGAAAAATCCTATAAACACATGAATTCTAGAAAGCTTTTAACCTTTTAAGTATTATTTAACATTTTGTAACCATTACATGAACTACTAAAAGAAATTATTTACTTGTTTAACATTCATTCTTATTCACATTGCTATGAATTGTACTTTGGCCTCTACACTTTTATTTATACATAGACATATAAAATAGGCATAATATAAATATAATGTAATAGGCATAATATAATGTTTAACATGACAGATTTTAATATTTATGCACATCAACAACAACAACTGATATTGAATTGATATTTATTTTACTGAATAATACAAATATTACATGTATCTTAGACATATAAAATAGGCATAATATAAATATAATGTAATAGGCATAATATAAATATAATGTAATGTTTAACTTGACAGATTTTAATATTTATGCCCTGGTTAGAGCACTTTCCCTGGCCGGGATTCGAACCTACGATTTCAGTGTGGCTCGTTTGTACGACTGGGCATGCGCGAAGGCGCTACTGCGCATGCGCAAAAACAGAAGATTGATCGCTTTTTTTTGCGCTATCTGCCAAGCAATGGTCTCTGTATGACAGCCAATGAGCAGCTCTGAAAATCGAGCGTTTATCGAGCGTTTTCAGATTTGGGCCAATAAGGAGCTCGGAAAATCGAGCGTTTATCGAGCGTTTTCAGATCTGGGCCAATCAGGAGCTCGAAAAATCGAGCGTTTATCGAGCGTTTTAGGCCAATCGGCAGCTCGGATTATCGAGCGTTTGTCATAGCAACCATAAACAAACTGCTTCAGATCAGAGTCACCGAGTCACCGAGTGAGTAACGTAAAAACAAAAATAAATAGAATATTACGAATTTACTGATATAACATTGTCTTCCCAGAGTACTTTTACAATGTACTGACATGAAATTTGTCGATGTAATCGCTGATTTTGATTTTTAAAAGATACGTTAGTTAATTGACGTGAACGTCAACGTCAGGCGTTCTGTTTACACATTTAAACCATATTTACACTTCGAATTTTGACTCCAAACTGTAGTTACTACATCTACAGGGTCTAAGGAAGATAACCAGGTAGTCTGATCAAAGATTAAAAACATTTTGAGAGATCGCTAGCATGTAATGTAATGTAATGCATTAGAAATTAATGGGACAACATGTGACGAACTCTAAAAACAAAATAAAATTATGAAAAGACCATACAGTTAGTATCTTTAGACCCTTAAGATTATAATATCACCACGTGAAATCAAAATATAAAGTTTAAGTGTATGTTTTATGCATTATTACCAATAAGCCTGTTTGTTTAATGGCTGCCAATGCATAACCTGGGGTTATTATTTACCTGTTGTGTCACGTTATGTTAATTTGTTAACGTTAATATTTCAATAGTGTGAATGTGTAGTACTAGTACATCATTAATCTTATGTGTGATATCCCTGTCAATATGGCAATTAACATGTAGTTTAACCTGTAATGCTGGCTTAATGCAGTGCTGTGTCATTTATTGTCATTGTAGAGATGGTTTTTGCAAATTTTAAAGTGACGGCCTCGCAGCAGCTTCTCCTGCGGGCCTCTGATGAGGCGGTGGCCTTCATCGCCGCCAAGGGGCCACGCGGGACCGCCGCTGCTGCGAGGGCCAAGAAGCCGGAGGAGGTGGAGAAGGAGGCCCAAGCCCACGTCGTCTCCAAGGGCGGTGACCCTGGTAACCATATGCTGGTGCTGGGCTGCCACAGCATCCAGTTTGGCAAGTACCAGGGTCAAACGTTCCGTTGGCTCCTGGAGAACGACGTGGGCTACACCACGCAGTTGGTTGCCAGCCACCAGCGGGAGCGGGAGCAAAGTGCCTCCGACAGCCCCCTTATGGCCAACAAGGACGCACTCGCCCGGTACTCGTGCGCCCACCCTGCTTTTGCGGAGCAGGTGCGGTACCACCGGGTGCACGAGGAGGCCCGGGCTCGCGCCACTCAGCCCGGGTGTGAGGGCGAGGCGCTTGTTGGCTTTGGGGACTACAAGGAGGCCACCCTGAAGGACCTGTACGACTCTAAGGAGAAGAAGCACCAGACGTAAGTCCTGTTGTGGTGAAGGGCAGTGGGCTGTTGACAGGGTGCTGTGACTTGTTGATATGCGTGCCAATCTTTGATCATTGTCTTGCAGCTTTGTCAAGTGGCTACGGCGGAAGACACCGCAGCCTGGGACCTCGATGGACGCCGCCAGAAAGTACATCCTGGGCCGAGACAAGGAGCGGTCGGCAGAGGTGGCTGCTACCCCCCCACCTCCCACCAGCAGCAGCAGCACCCCCACCACCACCACCACGCTGCCGCCGCGCAAGTCGATCGCTCCCATGTTCTCGGCCCTACTGGGAAGGCGTCCAATGGCCCCAGGTGAACTGCAGGCCAAGGTCAGGAAGCTGATGACCACACCAGCACGGCCTGCAGTTCCAGGTAGATCTCTTTCTTTCTCTTTAACACAACAGAGGTTCAGTGTACAGGAATAACTAACCATTGCCCAACCCCCCTCCCCACACAGCGGTCTCTACATCCGTCAGAGACCAGCGCCCCTCGGTTCCGCCGCCGCCCCCCTCCCCCCACCACAGAGGTGACGGACGAGGAACTGGTCCAGATGGCCACTGACTTAGAAACGGGTAACTGGCACCACACTGGACATGTCACACTGTAACATTTGCCTTCAATATATATTCTTCTGTCAGTATTTTTTTATTAACTGTAATGGTTTCTTTTACTGGTCGCTACAGCTGATGCTTGAAGGAGAAAGGTAGGTTTGGCAGGTAATGTAGCCGTCTTTGTCGGTGTTAGATGTGCCATCCTCACTAACGTAGTGGTACTATGTAGATTTGATTAAACACCTTCACATGTCTACTTCCCTTGGCCCTGCGGCGTCTCTTAACATTCACCTTGTAGCACTAAACCATCTGCCCTATCACTGGCATGCTGCACGTCATCTAATCACTGGCATGTTGCACGTCATCTAATCACTGGCATGCTGCACGTCATCTAATCACTGGCATGCTTGCACGTCATTTAATCAC
This sequence comes from Phoxinus phoxinus, assembly GCF_949152265.1. Taxonomy (NCBI): domain Eukaryota; kingdom Metazoa; phylum Chordata; class Actinopteri; order Cypriniformes; family Leuciscidae; genus Phoxinus; species Phoxinus phoxinus. The sequence goes on from NC_136879.1 coordinate 9,213,369, forward strand.
TATCATTATGACTATCTAATGACTATTATTGTGCTGATGCCATTTTGTTGTGTGTGATGCTCGCGTACAGGTCCTTCAGAGTCTCCCGCTCCCACTGGTGGTGAGGCCTCCATCTCCTCCTCCTCCGGCATTGTCCTCCATCCCTCCCCCACCCCTCCCACCACCCCCACCCCCACCCCTCCCACCACCTCCACGTCTAGTTGCGGCTGCTCCACCTACGCTCGCGGTTCCGGCTCGGGCTCCGGCGTTGACCAGGGAGGAGCCCCGTCGCGTCTCCGTGGAGGAGACGCCATCCGGGGAGGCCACCCTGGCACCACCGCACACACACGTGCCCGTACTCATGAACGCACAACTCAGTGGAGTTGACTGTCAAACTGCATGTAGCACCTCCTCTCAGCCTCCTTACAGTGTGTTTGTTTGTTTGTTTGTGTTGTTTTTTCCCCCTCACAGTCCCGGTTGCCTGAGAGCTGGCGGACAGCCCTCACCGTGGAAGAGCAGGAGTGGATCGGCCGGGAGCTGTTTAAGACGGACAGCGGGGGGAGGACCAAACTCACCACAGACCTCAAGCTGTGGTGGGACCCCCCTCAGCCCCGGCTGAGTTACACTCAGCCACCCGCCTCACCAGCTGCCTTCTTCGCGTGTCGGCTGTTCCTCTGGACGCCCCTGCGTCTGTGGGGCATCCGGCCGACATGCTGTAATAGGGCCCTCACGAAGTGTGGGCTCTACAGGACCATCCGGAGGGTCCTGGACATCGACGGCTGGTACTTGATGGCCACCGAGTACCTGGAGTGCTGTCGGTGTAAGAGGAAGGTAGCTGCCTGGTCGCAGGACGTCGTGGGTCAGCTGGGAGAGGGGCATCGCGCCCTCTTCCCGGCAATCCTCACCTACAAGTAAGTAGCTGTCCGAACACTGTCTGTCTGTCTGTGTGTGGCTCTTCTGTAACACATGATGTGCTTCTCTGTAGGCTTGCCTGCGACCGGCGGGTAATCATCCAGCTGCGTGAGCGTACTCGGGGGAACAGCGCCACGCAGCTGTACAAAAAACTCTGTGAGGCACACACAGAGGCCTGGATGCGGCGGTCCATACACTACCTCAGCGTCATGGAGCCCTTCACGTCGCAAGGTGTCGTGCGCAGGTGCACCCCACCACCGCAACCGCCACCCGTACCCCAGTACGCGTGGCTGTTAATGGTGTACTGCCACGACATCCTCTCCCGCCTGGAGGACGTGAAGGCCCGGGTCACCTCCGTCTTTGGGACAGTTCTGAAGATGGATTCGACCAAGAAGGTAAATGTGGTGCTATAGTGGAGTATCATGCTCTGGCTATGTGCGTGCAGCCTTACTGAGATGCTTTATTCTTTCAAACAGGTGACCCGGAAGCTCGCCGGTGCTGCCGCCCAGACCGCAGCCTGGTCAACGAACGTTGGCAACGTACTGGTCACTCCATCTTGTTTTGGTAATTTCCAGAGATAGATTGGAGGAAAAAGGTGCTCCAAAAGTCCAAAATTATGAAATCACAAACGTCAAAACTGGGATAATGAGATGGAGATTGTTATTGGCCAAGAATCCAAGATTATGCAGTGATCTCCAATTTTCTTCTTAAAAGCAGCTCATGAGCAAAGACAAAAATAATATGAAAAATTAGACCAACTAGGCCTATTATTTTAAAATATAGAGGATATTAGAGTTTATAAAAAGAAAAAAGAAAGGGTTTGTAAAATCGGTGTTAAACTAAACCTTATGATCACGGAAACTTCTCAATAGTGATTGGACATAGTTGTGTTGACCTGATCAGACCTTGTGGCATTCCACAGCTAAAATGATAAGCTCCGCATTTAGAGCAAAACCTGCTGCAGCAGCCACAGGAGTGTGTGTGATGGCCAATGCGTGTGACTGAGTATGAATGGAGTGAGAGATTGTGCTTAAAGAGACACTGAGGCAAATCAATTATTTTGCCAATACAGCTGTATTAAAAATTTAAAAATGTGGGCCCACAGGGCAAATTCTGCCCAATAAAATAATGACCATGGATGAATTTGGTTAAATTTCCTGGTTGAAACTGTACTGGCAATAGAAATAAAGAATATCTTTCTTTTCAGAATATCATGATGGAGCATAACACATCTGACTTTCTTTTCAGCATATCATGATGGAGCTGATTATTTGTAAAAAGTATGAAATAATGTCTTGTAACTTTTATCTTGTAGCAAAGTGGGTTGAGTGTTGTCCAAGATGAATAGTTTGCTAATAGTGGGACTCAAAGCAATGAGATAACTGAGTTGAATTGACTAATTGTAAAAAGTACATTTGAAATTTATTTTGAGAAAAATGTAAAGAAGGTGCAAATATGAAGATAAAAGGCCAAATTTATGAAAAATAAAGGGAATATATGGGTTCAAGCCCTGCTGCTAATGAAAGGAAATGGGCCAGATGAGCAGATGATTTAATATATGTTGTTGTCACTAACAGAAATAATTAAGATTTCATTCACAGATGACAGTAGCTCACTTCCAGGAAGGTTTCTGGGATGATTCTAACAAAGAACCAGTGACTGTGCATTGTATTCTCAGAAGAGGCTTGTGCATTGATCAGCAAAAAGACATTTGAGTCCATGCCTCTCAACTTAAAATACCACCTTACTTCAGCAGCCCCCGACAGCAGAAAGTGAGGGATCAAGGACATGCTGGCAATGATCTTCCCTTGCAAATGAGAGGAAACAACCCATTGCAACAAACTCACAAAGATCAACATGAATGGAAAAAGGAGACAAACTTGAACAGCAACACAGTAATGAAAAGTTGCATAAAGTGGGAGATTCAAAAGGAGTTGTGCAAAGAAGACAATCAACAGAGTGAAAGAGATGAGTACAAGTTCAAACAAATCTCAACATCAACCAAACTTTTCTAAAAATGTAATGTTAAAGCCCTTGAATATTTAGTACTAACTTAATAATAACCCCACCAGAACAAAAACTGATTGAAGAGAAAAAATATATCAAAGCAACGTAGTAACGATGATAATGAGAAATTAGAAAATAAAAGAAAATAATGAATGGTAACGACTAATTCACGAAATGTACATAGCATAATGGGAATTAAGACAATTCATAAAGGAAAATAAAAAAAATAGAACTAAAAGACATTTTAAAATAGATCCAAACGGGGACTCAGATGCAACTTGTCAATTACAATTTAGGGCTACAGTTGAAATTAAAGCAAGTATTAAGACTAGCTACTAACAAATATTCGATTTCAATATTAAATTCATAAGATTGTTATGATTCAATATGCTATTGACTAAATAAATCTATATCAAGTAGTGCTAATAGAACGACAAACTCAATTGGAAGTTATTCGAATTCAATAACAAAAAGGCCTTACGAACAATCTATGGTACCAGAGGAGGGTCAAAAAGATATTTGACATTCACTTGAATGAATTGTTACACCAAAATCACTTTTAAATATATTCTCAATCCAGATGCACATGGTTTTGACCAGTGCGCAAGGGGGGAATAAGGAGAGATTAGGGAAAAAGAGAGATTAAGAATTAAGGAAAAGGAGAGATTAAGAATGTGAAATTTGTGCAAAAAAAAAAACAAAGTTAAGAAAGGAAAATGCAACACAAATAGGCGAGAAGGACAATTAAAACACTTGATAATGGATTATGTGGACATGATATAGACAGGTAAAGGCAATGGTATTAGCAGAGGAGGGGCAGATGCAGAAATTGCATTTCTAACAGAGAAGTATTCCTTAGATGCAGAAATGCTAATGGGTTAGCAGTTATTCCAAGAATATTGAAGATTAGAATTAATTGTATACGAACACTTAAATTACACACAAGGAAGTTTTAATAATAATTAAGTTATAATGCTTTATGTTTTAAATGGTTGATATAAAAATGATGGTTTTAGATTTACATAAAAAAGAAATGTACATATAATGAATATGTAAGGTAGTGGAAAAGTTATTTTTTAGAGTTATTTTTTCTAATTGTCTAATGAGTTTATTGAATGACTTTTATGAGGTAAATGTAACATTGCTCTAAAGCTTTCTTAGTTTGAGTGATTACATGGGACATAACTAGTTTATTCATGTTAGTTTATTTAGAAATTAGTAGAAAGGAAGAAAAGGTATTCTTGAACTGAGGGGCTACAATGAGGAGCTATAACACGCAAGCTTAAAGGGTTAGTTCACCCAAAAATGAAAATAATGTCATTAATGACTCACCCTCATGTCGTTCTAAGCCCGTAAGACCTCCGTTCATCTTCGGAACACAGTTTAAGATATTTTAGATTTAGTCCGAGAGCTTTCTGTCCGTCCATTGAAAATGTATATATACAGTATACTGTCCATGTCCAGAAAGTTAATAAAAACATAATCAAAGTAGTCCATGTGACATCAGTGGGTTAGTTAGAAGTTTTTGAAGCATCGAAAATACTTTTTGGTCCAAAAATAACACAAAATAAGACTTTATTCAGCATTGTATTCTCTCCCGGGTCTGTTGTCAATCTGCGTTCAGGACTCCGCAGTGACGCTGCTGACGTAAGACGCTGATGACGTGTTATCTGGTGCGCCCGAGCTTCGTTTACAGTCTGAGGGAGACGCACGCTATATTCAAGCTATTCTACATTGTTTGCGTGGATATCATTTTTTTAATGGTGCGTAAATGTGCATGTCGCGGATGAGACACTTTTACAGCGTGCGTTTCCCTCAGTCTATAAATGAAGCTCGGGCGCACCAGATAACACGTCATCAGCGTCTTACGCCATCAGCGTAACTGTGAAGGATTGACAACAGACCCGGGAGAGAATACAATGCTGGATAAAGTCTTATTTTGTGTTATTTTTGGACCAAAAAGTATTTTCGATGCTTCAAAAACTTCTAACTAACCCACTGATGTCACATGGACTACTGTGATGATGTTTTTATGACCTTTATGGACATGGACAGTATACTGTATATACATTTTCAATGGACGGACAGAAAGCTCTCGGACTAAATCTAAAATATCTTAAACTGTGTTCCGAAGATGAACGGAGGTCTTACGGGCTTAGAACGACATGAGGGTGAGTCATTAATGACATTATTTTCATTTTTGGGTGAACTAACCCTTTAAAAATGTCAAAATGGTATTTATTGTTTAAGTTTGGTAATAAAATAGACAGAATTTAAAATATGAAACTTTATAACAAAGCACAAAGCGATTTAAAGGATAGAAGGTGCACTCCAATGTTCTGTTCGTTTATTAACTAAAAATGATTGACTAAAAGATTTGATTCTTCGAATTTAAGAATTGATATTCCTTCATAGAAATAAGAAGCTATTAAAAATTAGAAATAGGTATTTACCCAGCCCTATTTTAAATAAAAATTCATATGGATCACACAAAACAAAAATTATTTATTATAAATCATCAGAGATTTACTGTAATGCTTTGTCTGCATCAGGAGGAAAACAATTACATGACAAAAAGGAGAATGACTTGTGTTTGAAGATCAGTGTTGCACTTATACCAAATAATACTGTGCATTTAGCGAATACAGGATTAAGTCAAAAAAAGTTTAAGAACAAAAAGTTAAGGAAAACTTTATTTGAAGTTTGGAGAATTATGAACATGGTTTGCTATATTAGGAATGTTTTCTGAAGTTGCAATATTGAAAGGTGGTTATTATTCTGTTGTGTACTTCCCATATTAAGATCACTAGTTGTCAAAACCACTGTTAAGACAAATGGAAATGCTGAAATAATAAGATAATGGAAACTAATTTAAGAGGTCAACCAAATCATATATTATTAAGATTGGGCTTATGAACCAAATTAAAATTTACAAACATTGGATGTTGATTCAAGTACCTCAAATAAAGATGAAGAAGATGATTGATGAGTCAGACCCTGGGAGTCTGGGTCGAAGAGGATGTCTACACCGCAAGAACACTTTTAAATGTATAAGGGATTTTTATGTTTGACATACTCTACTGTGACAATAACCGGCAATGCTGAACCAACTTTATCCACACACTTATTACAATGTTTTTTGTTTTATTAGGGAGAATTCGAAGTCTTTCACTTTCTCCATTGAATGAAAAAAAAGAAAATATAACTGAAAGAAAGATAAATATATGGAGAGAGATGTTTGGCTCGAATGCTGCTCCGGAGTGTGGTGGCATAATCTAGTCATTGGAAAAGAGACTGGGTGACTTGATTTAGTCACTAGGTAGCATAAGTGAGGGGGGGCTGGATTTTGAAACTACACTCTGGAAAAGGATACTAAAAGTGGGGCTTAGATAAGCCCCAGAAGAAGGGAATGTTGAAGATTTTATTATTTAGAAAATAAGTAATTCAGCTATATATTTGTACACCATTATTTCCTCTGTGTGTGTCTGTGTCTTTGGTTTGACTTTTGGGGGCTTAAAGAAAGGTCAGAATGCTGATGCAAGCAGAGAATTCTATTTAAGTGTGTCACATGGTGTAAGACCCTATCTATAGGATGTATGACCATTTTTGGAGGCGATGTATGTATATATGTGAAAAGCTAACCGATGTTCGGGAGTCATCTCCTGCAGGAGTTTGCTCGGCTTTGTTTTGTTAAATAAAGTCTACAATATTTCTGGCATCAAAGATCTCTGAGAAGTGATTTCACAAAAAGATTGAAACCACAACAATTATAGGGCGATAGAAGATCCGTTAAATAGACTGGAGCTAAGTCGTTTAGGGCTTTATAAGTCAGTAACAATACCTTATAATCAGTGTTGGGTGTAACGCGTTACAAAGTAACGCGTTACTGTAATAATATTACTTTTTTCAGTAACTAGTAGTGTAAGGCATTACTCGTCTGAAAATGGTAATATTATTACAGTTTTGCCGAGCTAGTTACTTGCGTTACATTTGCCAGTAGCACCATCACACACAAGGCACACAACACAGAGAACAGAAGGGAAGGGGAGGAGGGCGTGAATGGAACAGTGATTGGTCTGGGTTTGGCACGAGGTTCATTTACCATCACCGATTGGTCGACACCCGGCAGCCAGCCGCAGAGCGGCACCCTCAAAGACAGATGGGGGAAAATGAAAGCGTCAACAACGGCAAGCTCTTTTCAGAGGAAGGTTCCCAGCAACAGAAAGCTAGTTTCGACGGGTGGAGATTCAGAAATTATTTTGAATATGTTCAACGGAAGGAAAATAACGTGACGGTGAAGTGCACACTCTGCCCGGGGAGAAAGCTGCTCTCCACCGCTTCCGACAGCACGGACACTTCAAGCTCGTTGCGAAGCGACAGAGTGACATGAACGAGCAGCCCCACAAGCAGCAAAAAGTTTAGACTTGTTATCCCATACGGAAATGTAATACAGTATGTACATATATGAAATATATCCACATATATAAAATATATACCATATATAAAACCTATTAGAAAATGGAACAATTGACATATAAAACCAGCCCATATATTTTAGCTATGTATAATAGTGTTTTTTTACATACATGTCACATATATATAATTATCAGTTTTCAAATATAATTTGTGTAGTATTTGTTTTGTTTTTATGAGCTTGTCAAGAAGAGGTAAAATAATAATAAATAATACATTTTATTTATAAAAGATTCGAAAATGAAATGTGGATATGTAGACTTGATCTGTAGACTTGAAATAAATAGTTAAATAGTAAATAGTTTGGCATATATAATAATAATTTAACATTTCCGTATGGGATAAATTGACAATCAAATTTATTGATTGTTTGCACCAGAAAACATTGAGGAAATTAATACTTGTTTTTTGTACTTGATTGATTGCACAAGTAGGCTACAGTTGTTTGTAGTTATTTGTGCTAGACAGTGCCAGTCTGTTGTTGGCGTAATAAAGAGCTTAAGAACACTCCTCCTTTGTATGTTCTCCCTCCATCTGATGCATCTCAGGCAATTATAGAGTAATTAATAAAAAAAATGTAACTAGTAATATAACTAGTTACTTTCTCCAGGGAGTAATAAAGTAAAGTAAGGCATTACTATTTTTGAGAGTAATATGTAATATATTACTTTTTTGAGTAACTAGCCCCAACACTGCTTATAATTAATACGGAACTTTATAGGTTGCCAATGTAGTGATGATAAGATCGGTGTTATATGATCATATTTTCTTGATCTAGTAAGAACTCTAGCGGCTGCATTTTGGACTAACTGTAGCTTGTTTAATGAGGATGCAGGACAACCAGCTAATAAAGCATTACAGTAATCTAGTCTCGAGGTCATGAATGCATGAACTAACTTTTCTGCATCAGAAACTGATAGCATATTACGTAGCTTAGCAATGTTTCTAAGGTGGAAAAAGGCAGTTCCCTTTCAAGGGAACTCGAGCTGCGTTGAGACGCGGTGGGAACGCCTTGCGTGATTGCGTCGTGAAGCACATCTAAAATCAGTCCAATGGAAACGGGAGACGTCATGGGCGGGTGACGTCACCGACCAGGAAGCTATAAAGCACTCCCGCGATCAGAGAACACTAGCTTTGTTGCCTTCAGCAAGCGCTCTCTGTCTGTCCATGTCTATTTATTGTTGTCTGTCTCAGTATCTAGATATATATTATGAAGAAACAAGAATTCAAAACGTTGTGTTGTTCCCTACCCTCGTGTTATCTCGGTTGTTGGGGACGCGCATCAGCTTTGCGTTGATTGTTTGAGAGTAGAGCATACCCAGTCAGTTCTCGAGGGGGCTGACTGAGGCCCCGTTTACACGATGGGAAAACGCAGATATTTCTCTGCGTTTTGGCCTGTCATTTACACGAAAACGCCGTTTTTATCCCAGAAAACGATAATTTCTAAAAACTCCGGCCAAAGTGGAGATTTCTGAAAACGCCGGTTATATGTTGTCGTGTCAACTGGGAGAAACGGGGTTTTAGGTTCTCTCTTGTCGATTCTGAGGATTCTGATTGGCTTGCATGGCTTTATTCTTCTCCCTACACTGCCGCCCATAGGTTTAGCATAGTTATAAAGGCGCTCGACGGCGTATTTATGCGGGTTGTGTGCACGATGTTATTATTGAAAACGGAGGGGGAGAAATATTCGTTTCTCTAAATACCCGGCTATGTGTAAATGTGGCCTGAGTTGCGAGAGGTTGTCTGTTAATCACCTCGCTCCCGCCGGGCGTTCTTCGAGGAGGACGATTCGGTGCGCGCTTCCCGAGGCGCGAGTCCCGCTGCTGCCGAGGCACAACGGCGACGCGCATCTTGGGGAGCGCAAATGGATCTAACAGCGAGGTTTGAGACGGGCGCGCCCTATCTCTGCCTTCACGTGTTAAATCCAGTGGCTTATCTCGGGGAGAAGCACGCGCTGCGTTTTCTTTTCCCCGCGATGAGACCCTCGTGCTGCGATCTCCAGTTCCGAGGAATTGGTGATCGTTAGTTTTTAAAAACAATATATGTGTATAGCCTATCTCTATATATATGAATAAAGCAGATGTGTGTGAGTTTTCAATGAATAAATAAATAAGTCAGCTCATAACTCTGTTGTATAAAGAGGAGCTTATAAAAGGAGGTTTTATTTTGTGCTGATTGCCAAGTTAAATGTTTTCTGGCCAACTGAACATTATGAGAGTGAGAATATAATTAAAGGGGTCATGACATGAGAAACCAAATTTGCCTTGATCTTTTGGTATATAAGAGGTCTTTGTACCATTAAAACGTCCTGCAAGTTTCATAGCTTAAGACGTCCTCCCCATTATAAACGAATCATTTATTTAATCAAGCTCTAAATACAGCTCGTTCTGGATCCATGGTAAGAAGTGACGTCACGGTACGAAGTGACGTACCAGCGTTTGCATATGACCGCCTCCGGCACAAGACAACTACGCTTAAAGCGCAAGGCAACTACGCTCATTTCGTATCATTGTCGCGCCCGCGCGCCGCGCGCCTCACAAGTGTTCAGTCGACGGACAGCGTCTGTGTACAGGGAAATTACGATGCCGCAGATGTGCTGTTCCTGGCTGTGGACAAACAACATCTTTGAATACGCTGCGAAAGATCCAGTCGTCAGGGGAAAATGGAAGCACTTTATTTTTTGCAGACGTCTCAGTCACGGCAGTGTTAGTTTAAGCGTTTGTTCTATACATGTGAAGGATGACTGTTTTGAGCTTTGCCAGAAAACTGTTGCTCAAAGATAAGTCCGTGCCGACTGTTCTGGGCTCAACATCGACGACGCAAACTGTAAGTAATGTATTTAAAACTTTAAACTACTTTTTAAATACGCTGAAAGATCCAGTCGTCAGGGAAAAAAATGGATGCACTTTATTTTTTGCGGACGTCCCAGTCACGGCAGTGTTAGTTTAAGCGTTTGTTCTATACATTTAAGGATGACTGTTTTGAGGAAAAAATCCCAATATGATGCTTGGCTTTGCCAGAAAACTGTTGCTCAAAGATAAGTCCGTGCCGAATATTCTGGGCTCAACAACGACGACGCAAACTTACTTTTTACTATGGCTAATATAAACACATTTGTATAAGAGAATCTTGAAAATATGTCGCCTTTCTAGTAGGCCTACATGTGATAGAAAATTAAAAATGTTGCCTTTATCAATGCTGCATCTTCAAATATGGCCTGTGCATGCATTTTTGTCCGTGGTACACCCTATCATTTCATTGGAATTAGTTAAATAATGTTAAACTGTTAGCAAATTAGGCTATATGATAATTATGCAACAATAATCTGTTTTCAAGTGTCTCGGGTTAATTTTTTTTTATTAATTCAAAATAGTTTCACTTTCCATGTGGACACGGGCTGAATAGTTTCACTTTCCATGTGGACACGGGCTGATCCAGTCTTCGTTGTTGTGGTGATCGTTCATTTTCCTCTGATTCTGGCTCAAACATAATAAGGTTTTATCATTGCAAGAGCCATCGCTTCGCATGCATCACCCGCTATTAAACAGTTACGCCGAATCCGCAAACGTTCTGGCTGGGGGCGTTAATAATTGATGCATAGGCACTGACGTTAGCCAATCATAACAGTGGGCGTTAACACTGAACTCTTAAAGGGGAAACACCCCCAAAACAGACTGTTTGAATCAGAGGATGAGAAACAGGGTGGGAAAAGGTCATAAATCACTAAATTTTTAAAGTTTTTGGTAAAAAAAACTATAGTAATACTATATTTGCACCTAAGGGAACATAATAATGAAATAAAAAAAACCATGTCATGACCCCTTTAAATCTCTATATCTCAGCCTCCTCGTCGGGGATTGCCGTTTTTTCCTATCTCTACACTGAGGAGTTGAGATCGTGGAATAAACCGGTTTCTATTTTATGTGTTTATCCCCAAAACTTCTACTAAAGTAATGTTTTGAGTATTAAATGTCATAGTATGACAGTGCCTCGGGTTAAAGAGACGCTTACTAGCTATCTCTCTCCCGAGTCGGCGTCATCATTTCCCCGACGTTATCCACCAGCCATCATAAATAATAGATAAATATTATTAGGCAGCATTGGTGGGTAAACTATATAAGGACATGGATGTATGTGAGGGGCGACTCTCTGAGGAGGGTCGCAGCGCTGCCAGTTCGGTTGTTTTCCTGCTGGTGGCCACGGAGTGATATATATATATATATATATATAAGTTTTTCTGATGTAAAGAAAAATAAAGGAAAAAAATAAACTAATAATAATATATATATGTCTGTTCTCTGAACGCTTCGCTTTCAACAAAATGAAGATATATTCTATCCAGCGGTGTTCCAGAGGTGTCTTCCTCACCGATCTAATGTTCCTGAGACTGCTGGGTGGGAGCAGTCTCAGCATACTAAAGCTCCTCGCAGCTTAAAGTGCTGCAAATTAGAGCGTCGCCATTCGGGCTCATCCACAATCGAGAGGGACCTGGGTGGCGGTCGCTGTATAGCCAGTTAGAGATATGCAAGATCTGAGAACTGTTTTATCTCTAATTTAGCTTGGAAGAAGAAGCCCTGACGCCGAGGCTGCAGGCTTCTGAGGGTGGTCCCCTCCGGGGTAGGGACGGTTTTGAGAAATCGTTTCTCCTCGGCGCCCTCTGGGGTGCGACTCTCTGAGGAGGGTCGCAACGCTGCCAGTTCGGTTCTCCTGCCGGTTCACCGTTTCAGGACACCGAGGTGTCAGCGTCCCCAAACGATCCTCCGAGGAGGGTCGTAGAGCAGTCAGTTCGGTTTCCCGGCCGGTTCGCCGTTTCAGGGCACCGAGGTGCCTGCTCTTTCCAACGATCCTCCGAGGAGGGTCGTTGGAGCTAAGATAGTTAGAGGTAGGCAAGATCTGAGGACTGTCGTTATCTCTAATAAAACTTAGACAAGAAGTCCTGACGCTGAGGCTATCAGGCTTCTGAAGGTTCCTCCGGGGCAGGGACGGTTTTGAGAAATCGTTTCTCCTCGGCGCCCTCTGGGGTGCGACTCTCGGAGGAGAGTCGCAGCGCTGCCAGTTCGGTTGTTCCCTGCCGGTCCTCCGTTCAGGGCACCGAGGTGTCAGCGTCCCCAAACGATCCTCCGAGGAGGGTCGTAGAGCAGTCAGTTCGGTTTCCCTGCCGGTTCGCCGTTTCAGGGCACCGAGGTGCCTGCTCTTTCCAACGATCCTCCGAGGAGGGTCGTTGGAGCTAAGATAGTTAGAGGTAGGCAAGATCTGAGGACTGTCGTTATCTCTAATAAAACTTAGACAAGAAGTCCTGACGCTGAGGCTATCAGGCTTCTGAAGGTTCCTCCGGGGCAGGGACGGTTTTGAGAAATCGCTTCTCCTCGGCGACCTCTGGGGTGCGACTCTTTGAGGAGGGTCGCAGCGCTGCCAGTTCGGTTGTTCCCTGCCGGTCCTCCGTTCAGGGCACCGAGGTGTCAGCGTCCCCAAACGATCCTCCGAGGAGGGTCGTAGAACGGTCAGTTCGGTTGTTCCCTGCCGGTTCGCCGCTTCAGGGCACTGAAGTGACTGTTCAACCAAATCCAGAGGCCAGTCTCGAGAGACTGGTGCCCTTAGCAGAATTTCTGGCAGCGTGGAAACTACTGCCACATATTTCTCAGTGGGTCCTGCACACTATAGAAAAGGGTTCAGAATTCAGTTCGGTTCTCGTCCGCCCAGATTTCTAGGGGTCCTCCCCACAGTGGTGGACCTCGAGCGGGCTCTGGTTATGGAGCAGGAAGTGCTGACACTTTTGCAAAAAGGAGCTATAGAAGGGGTTCCTCCTCCCAGCAGACAGTCAGGGTTTTATAGCTGCTACTTCATTGTTCCGAATGAGGATGAGGGGTTGCGTCCTATTCTAGACCTGCGTCAATTAAACGGCAGGTTTCAGAATCTCATGTTCATAGTATGCTTACGATAATATGATTGTGTCACAGATTCAGCCCGAGGACTGGTCTGTCACAATAGACGTGAAGGACGCTTATCTATCCATCCTCATCACAGGAGGTTCCTGAGGTTTGCTTTCGGGGGCGAAGCATACCAATATCGGGTTCTTCCGTGCGGCCTAGGTTTATCACCCCACACCTTTACAATATGCGTGGATGCAGCTCTGGCTCCTCTGAGACTCCAGCGCATTTGCGTATTATACTATCGACGATTGGTTGATCCTAGCTCAATTTGAGCAGATAGCAGTTCGGCATCGAGATGTCGTTCTGTCTCATTTAAGATGTTGGGGTTGCGACTCAACGCCAAGAAGAGTGTGCTCCTCCCAGCTCAGAGGACCACTTTTCCAGGTGTTATAAATGATTCGCCGTAAATGGGGTAAAACTAGGCCAGTCACTCACTGTGGAACAGTTTCAGACTGTTGGGTCTTGTGGCAGCTGCGTCCAACGTAATTACTTTTGGCCTTCTGTACATGAGACCCCTGCAGTGGTGGCTCAGGACCAAGGGGTTTTCTCCGAGGGGAAATCCGTTTTCGCATGATCAAGGTCACGCGGCTATGCCTACGTGCCTCGGTCATGTGAAAGAACCTTGGTTTCTCGCCCAGGCCCAGTGTTGGGGGCTTCTTGTTGACGCTTATGCTATCGACGGATGCTTCCCTCACAAGTGGGGGGTGATCATGAGTGGTCATTCGGCGAAGGGTCTTTGGCAGGACCATCTCCTTTTGGCACATAATTGGCTAGAAGTGATGGCGGTATTCCGAGAATCTCAATACTTCCTGTCAGAACCGAGAGGTCACCATGTGCCTGTCCTCCCGGACAACACACTGATGGTCTCGTATATCAGAGCAGATATCCTGTTGAGGCAGGGGCTGAGGCCCGGGGAATGGAGACTTCACCCCGAGGTGGTGGAGCTTCTTTGGGAGAACTTCGGTTAAAACTTTGCCTTTGTGGTTATCCCTGACGCATCCAGCTCCGCTTGGACTGGATGCGATGTATTAGGTGTGGTCGAGGCTACACCTGTACGCATTTCCCGATATCTCTGCTCCCGGGAGTTACCCTCATCTTGAGTCATGGATACTGTGGGCTCGGCCTCTGAGGGGGCCCAGCTCATAGATTCAGGTCTCTCGACTGAGGTCGTGGAGACCTTACTCCAGTCTAGAGCTCCCTCCACGAGAAGACTGAAAATTGAAATGTAAACTGTTCTCTGCCTGGTGTGCAGAACACCTTCTGAATCTTGCTATCTGCCCTATGGTACAGTACTTGATTTCTGCAATGTATGTTTCTTTGCTGGGTTATCTCTGAGGAGAGATCCTTATTTCATCTTCTCCGTGGTACATGAGGCTGAGGCCTGCACGTACTTGGATTTGCACCTGGTATGGTGGTAGTCTTTCTTCACCCCAGGCCGGGTTGTATTCCTAGGTCCCTACTCAATTTGCGGGTCATTTGTGCTGCAGGCCTTCTGTCCTCCACCTTAATCAGGAAAAGCTAAAGACAGATATTGAGCAAGCGAGTAGTTGAGGCTATCTCACTTGCTTATGTAGCGGCTGGACAGCCTTCACCTTTGGCTGTCCGGGCCCACTCTACTAGGAGTATGGCTTTAAATTCAGGAGTTTCTCTCCACGACATCTGTAATGCGGCAGGATGTCCTTACCGCATACAGTTGTCTATTTTTTATGACTTGGACCTAGACTCCACTCCAGGGTCTAGGGGGCTTGTTTCTAGTGTGCGCATGGTCTTCATACAGTACAGGCATTTGTCATATGGCGTCGTGGGTATAGGGTTCCCACCGCGTCTCAACGCAGCTCGAGTTCCCTTGAAAGGGAACGTCTCAGGTTACGTATGTAACCCTGGTTCCCTGAGAGGGAACGAGACGCTGCGTTGCTTTGCCATACTCCCTGCATACCTGTGATCATCTTGCTTCAGGCTTTTTCAAAGCTAGTGTTCTCTGATCGCGGGAGTGCTTTATAGCTTCCTGGTCGGTGACGTCACCCGCCCATGACGTCTCCCGTTTCCATTGGACTGATTTTAGATGTGCTTCACGACGCAATCACGCAAGGCGTTCCCACCGCGTCTCAACGCAGCGTCTCGTTCCCTCTCAGGGAACCAGGGTTACATACGTAACCTGAGACGTTTTTGTAACATATGAAATATGATTTTTAAAAGACAGGTTGCAGTCTAGTATGACACCCAGGTCTTTTACTGTAGAGGATAAAGTAGCAGGACATCCTACTATGTTAAAGTTGTATTGTGAGAGGTTTTGTGGGCGGTTTTTTGAACCGATAAGTAATACCTCTGTCTTGTCTGGATTTAGTGTCTGGACACTAAATCATTAGTGATTTTAACGAGCGCAGTTTCAGTGCTATGGTGCGGCCTGAATCCAGACTGAAACTTTTCATAGATGGCATTTTCTTGCAAAAAAGAGCCCAGTTGAGCGGACACAACTTTTTCTAATATTTTAGACATAAATGGAAGATTTGAAATGGGTCTATAATTTGCTAGATTATGTGGGTCTAATTGCGGTTTCTTAATGAGTGGTTTTATAACTGCCAGTTTAAATGTTTTTGGAACATGACCTAAAGATAAAGATGAGTTAATGATATTGAGGAGAGGCTCTTCCACTATAGGTAACACTTCTTTCAGTAGTTCAGTTGGTATAGGATCTAATAAGCATATTGTTGTTTTAGATGAAGTGATACGTTTATTTAACTCTTTTTGTTCTATAGTTGTAAAGCGCTGTAGTTGTTCTTGCGGGGTGATAATTGAGGCTGATTTATAAGGCACGATTGAAGATTGAACGTTTACAATTGTGGTTCTGATGCTTTCTATTTTCTCAGTGAAGAAGTTCATGAAATCATTATTGCTAAACTGTAACGGGATATTTTGTTCGGGTGACGTCTGTTTATTTATTAGTCTAGCCACGGTGGTAAATAAAAATCTTGGATTATTTTGGTTGTTTTCTATTAGTTTGCGGAGATGCTCAGCCCTTGCCGCTTTTAGGGCCTTTTTATAACGTGACATACTGTCTTTCCACGCGATTCTAAAGACGCTCTAATACGCTCTAATTTACGGGTTTCTCTCTTTAGAACATGCGTAGTAACATGCCTTTGGTTAATATAAAAATAGCGCACGTATTTTTATGCAGCTACTTGTATGATGGACTTTTCTTATTTGAGACACTGTTCAAACAGTGTGGGCTAGAAGAATTTTCAACAGAGAAAATCACATTAATAGATATTTAACATAGGTCTTAGCCTATATGTTTATCCTCCAATAATATTAAGGAAATACTATTTAGGTTTGTATACATAAAAAAAAAGTAATCTCAACAGTAAAAAGATTTGAATGTATTTTACAATATAAATTATGCACAAGCATGCATGGGAATAAGATAGGCTATAGGCTACAATAATAATAAAAAGCTTGAGTGTATGCATTAGGCTACTTAACTATTTCTATGTTATAAAAAATCATTCTATGAACTTCTAGCAAGCTCATTTAAACCGAGTTGTAAATGCCGAAATGAAAAGAGGCTAAATAAATATGAAACTACTAAATATAAATATAAAATCGCCAGTAGATGGCGCCAAGGCCCTGCTCTATTGAGATGACTGGTTAAGGTTCAACCTATTCATTTTAAAATATATTAAAGGGGTCATGAAATGAGAAACCAAATTTGCCTGGATCTTTTGGTATATAAGAGGTCTTTGTACCATTAAAACGTCCTGCAAGTTTCATAGCTTAAGACGTCCTCCCCATTATAAACGAATCATTTATTTAATCAAGCTCTAAATACAGCTCGTTCTGGATCCATGGTAAGAAGTGACGTCACGGTACGAAGTGACGTACCAGCGTTTGCATATGACCGCCTCCCGCACAAGACAACTACGCTTTAAGCACAAGGCATTAACGCTCATTTCGTATCATTGTCGCGCCCGCGCGCCTCACAAGTGTTCAGTCGACGGACAGTGAGTGGGTCTGTGTACAGGGAAATTACGATGCCACGCAGATGTGCTGTTCCTGGCTGTGGACAAGCAACATCTTTGAATACGCTGCCGAAAGATCCAGTCGTCAGCGAAAAATGGATGCACTTTATTTTTTTGCGGACGTCTCAGTCCATTTGAAGGATGACTGTTTTGAGAACAAATCAAAACAAAACTGTTGCTCAAAGATAAGTCCGTGCCGACTATTCTGGGCTCAACATCGACGACGCAAACTGTAAGTAATGTATTTAAAACTTTAAACTACTTTTTAAATACGCTGAATCCGCAAATGTTCTGGCTGGGGGCGTTAATAATTGATGCATAGGCACTGACGTTAGCCAATCATAACAGTGGGCGTTAACACTGAACTCTTAAAAGGGAAACACCCCCAAAACAGACTGTTTGAATCAGAGGATGAGAAACAGGGTGGGAAAGGGTCATACATTTTGTAAAAAAAACCTATAGTAATACTATAATTGCACCTAAGGGAACATAATAATAAAATAAAAAAACCCATGTCATGACCCCTTTAAAATAAAAAACAGTTATATTAATGTGTAATATTACTTCACAATATTACTGTTTTTACTGTTTTTTTGTTTTAACCCTCTGGGGACCAAAAACGTGCCGGCGCGTTTTGCTCGTGTTTTTTTTAAGCAATGCAAAATAAACTCAAAATGCTCTGTTAATTTTGATCTTTCATTTTCGTGTTATACATCAATCGATCCTGTTCAGTTCCTATTTTTTTTCTGTATACTCACAATAAAAATAAAGTGTTTTGCTTTTTGCCAAAAAAAGAAAAATGAACGTTCTGCACTCTCTCTGCCAATGAACTCCAATTTGAAACGCGTTAGAAAATGATCTGTAACTCCGCGAAAATTCAGGCAAACATACCCACGGGCATAAAGCTTGAGATCACATCTTTCAGATGAAGCAATTTAAATAAAAAACAAATATTCTCAGCTTCTGTAATCTGTATGAAAAGAGAGCGATTCCAGTCGAGCTCATTACGAGCTCATTGACTTTAATTCGTTCACGCCTACTGACGGAGCGCGCTATTCACAAGATAATGTGTTAAGCCATCTATGCAAAACAGGTAAACGCCCCCAAGCAAATGCTTTAAGTTTCATCATTCAGTCACCTGCGCGTTGGGAAGATGGCACGATACAATAATATTCTTAAACTTTTTTAAAAGGAATGTAGCTTCATCACTACCTCCGCCTGCAACTCGAAGTGCGCTTAGCAACACAGTTAGAAATCAGAAAGAGTAAGTAGGCTACATATTTACCCACTATTATTACAGATATTTTACAGATATTTTCACAAATTAATATGGAAAACATGTCGATTTTACTGGTTTTCTAAGGCCAAATTAGAACCTGGAATTTATATTTTTCCCGCAGTGCTGAATGAGAAGAGCCATTAATATTATTAATAAACTATTGTTTTCTAAGTCGAGTAAAAACATCTCCATCTCCGCTGTTAAGCAGATGCGCTTTTAGAGAGAACTGCACCTTTCACACGCATTACATAATCAGAAGGTATTAGCTTTCGATTCGAATTTGTTCGTTTTAAAGTGGACAATTCAAGCTTTAGCCTACATACAGATGGTACTCAACCAGAATACGACTTTTACCGCCAGCGTTCCCGCGGCGCCGCGGCTCATTGGCCCTCATTTATCAATCTTGCGTCGAAACGGGCGTATATGTTGGCGTAAGATTATGCGATCGTCATTAGATTAACACGCCCCTATATATTCACGTCTCCGCCTCCCCCACGCCCTCATTTTACGCCATGGACACGCGGAAGACGGCAAAGAGGAGAAACTTCTCCGGTGGAAATCCAGTTTAAATCGCTGGTTGGTTGAGCAAATTACCTATCACAACAATGCATTATTTTACAGCACGTGTTTTGAAACTATTAGCGTTGAATTTCGCATGACGTCACATGTAATGGGGTGTACAATGATGATGTGAATAATTGCATGACAATTTGTAATATTCTTCTTATTAGTATTATGATTTTGATTATTAATGACGCTTATTGTTATTTAGAAGAAGAATGTCTTTGTTATTATTATTATTTGTATTAGTATTATTATTATTTAAAAGAAGAAGAATGTCATTTTAATTATTTTGTCAGTCTGAATTATTTTTTGGTCATTGAAAGCCTTTCATTACTGAACCCAGTCCGTGCGCACCTGCCGGGCTTAACTCACAAAAATAAACACTGAAGTTTATCATTTCTATGCTGTTGTTTTTTTTGTTTTTTTTACAGTGGGTCATAATATATCATATCTTTAGTTTGTCAGTGCATTTTGTGGTGTTAGGAATTGTTTTTCTGCTTATTTCATAACTAATTTAAAACGTGCGTACATGTACACCACCTCCTGAGATGGCGTAGGATTTGAGCGTGCCGTACGCCAACGTCTATATTGATAAATCGCAAAGTCACCGTGGTTTTGGGTGTACGCTGGAAATTTGGTGTATGCACTTTTCATAAATGAGGGCCATTGAGAGTAATTTGAATGTGGTACTAGCAGATCAATTCAAGTGAAACATGTAGTTAAACGAATTCATATAATCACAAGACTGAAATTAAATGTAATACATTTAATAAATAATGAAAACATTTCAACACAAAACATTGCAATAGAAAAATATTAGGCTACATCAATGAGGCTTTGCAAGAGCATATGACGTGTCGTTAACAGCGGTCCGATGATAGCGCAGTGGACAACGCAACAGCACGAGCTTCACGGAGCTTCAAGCGACCCGAGATCGAATCTCATTAGCTTTGGCTGACAGCGTTAATGTTTTACCATTCTTGATGCTTAGATAGGTAGCCTAACTGTTTATTAAAGTCAAGCGTTTTGTTTAATTATCAATGGCACATTACAACATAAATTTGCTGCATTCCAGTAGAGCCGCCGCACAGACGACAAAACTGATGAAGGAAGATTATCAGCCGATCGCGTCAGAAAATGAAAATGATGAAGCTATCTTTAATCTGCTAAATTATTGTTTTGTGAACTACTAGCATTGAATTTCGCATGACGTCACATGTAATGGGGTGTACAATGATGACTAAGCAACATAAATTAAGATCATGCGTTTTTCTTTGCTTCTCTCTCGCGCTGGATCTCTTTTATTTTATTTTATTTAGTCTCCCTGCACTGCGCGCGCCGGGTCTCTCTCGAAATTACACATTTCAGGGTAAAAACCCATCATACAGCTGATAATACTGTACCCTAGTATGTCGCCGTGTGTCATCCATACAGAGCCTTGCTTCAAAGAAACAGAATGCCTGGTTGAATTCACCGTACAATAAAACGAGGTGGATCACGATAAAATAGCTCTGTATCTGCTGCTCACTTGCATTCGTTTAGTTGGCAAGAACGCGTTTCGTCGATAGTTTATGTTTAGATAATGCCAGATTGTTGACAAACACACTGCTTAAACATGTTAAAATTCTACAAAACTAGTTGAAACAAATGGATTGAACACTTCAACTGAAAGTGTGTGTGAAACCCCTTTAAATACAATACATAAAACTACAATATTTATAATTTAAAGGGCCTACATTTGGACACATCTAGAGATTTATCTTTAAAAGTATTTTGCCTTTGCCTGGTCATCAGGCTCACTCTCCATATGAAAGACAGAACATTTAACACCTCCTGAACCCCCAACCCCCCACAGGCTATCTGAGTTTGAGACCAACTTAAAACAAAGAGAAGTCGCAATTCACACTTAATTCTAGACATTAGCATTAGGCTAGTAAAGTGTTGATAATGAAAGAATTTAATTATTTAGGCTACATGTAGGCTAGTAGGCTAATATTTCTGTCATAAAAGTTTATTACTAAACATTTAATTATTTCAGTAATTGAATAAATAAAACGCTACCTCGGTTTGGGCCAGCTTTTTCCAAGCAAACCTAAATACAAACGCATGTTCATTTGTTCAAACGCATGCTCATTTGTTGTCATGAATACAAAGTTCAACTCAATGTTAAATTCCACGGGGATCTTTGGATCCTTACAACCAGGGTACATGCGATTTGTGAATTATTATTATTATTTTTTCTGAACCACAGTGCTTTGTGCTGCTGCTAAACTAAATAACATTTATAGAATAATTATGAACTTAAATGAAAAAATATCGCAACATTTCGACAAATAAATGATCTGATCTGTTTTTACAATTTAATTCAGGGTGATTTAGCCTAGACTACATTTAATTATAGCGAGATTTTCACCCTTGTCCATTCATCATTGGGAAGCGCTCACATAATAGATCCTCTGCACCTCTCGGTTTCATACGGATTACCTAATCAGATAACATTTATTAAATATTTAGACATTTAAAGGCTTTAGACATAGCCGATTTCTTATCGTGACTGAGCGGAGGAAAGTGGCTTTCGGTTAATTTTTGTGACGCGCAGTTCCCGGAGACAGAGACGACAGATTAACTTTTGTCGGTAGCCTAATATGAATAAAAGTTTACAGTTTTGAACGATGTAGGCTACTCTACTCTGATCTGTATGACTAAAAAACTACGGAGTAGCCTATTAGAGCCTAAGTTATTTTAGCTGTTATGAGAAAAATAAATCCAAATGAACGCGTCTGCCGAACACTAATTCAACATGCCAGAATAAAACCCGACTTTAGAACAATGGATAGCGCCAAATGGGTGTGCCAAAATACTTCAATATTTCATTCAAAATAATCTCAAAACGCTTTGTGACATTTTGAAAGCTGTGCTTGCATTAAGGCCACTGGAACCATGAACGTAGGCCTAACTGAAACTGGTTCTGATTTTATTGTTTGTCGCTTAAACGTGCCTGTTGCATATCTTTATTTTATATATTTTATATGGTCTATTGGTGAAGTAATTTATAGCATTGATTGCTGTGGAAGGAGAGGGGATTAAAATAATTCAGCAGAAGCAGGGATTAGACCAGAAGGAAATCCCCGTCCCCCTGGCAAATCGCACCTTGCTTAAAACCATGTTTTTACAAACTCTTTATAGGCTAGGAACCAAAAAAAAGAAAGAAAGAAAAGGCTATCCTGTATAAAAAAAATGTTGTTTGTTTGATTGTCTGCATTAATAATAGGCTATGACATGCATTAATAGGCTAATATAAAATGTACAATAGTCTACGTTTGTTCGGGATTCGAACCCGTGTTATCCAAATGATCAATACGTAAGTTCTGCCACTCGGCCATGAATTTACTCACTGAGAAATGTCCGGTTTCTCCAGTGTGTGTTCTCCAGAGAAGCGCTCATCATTCATCTCATTCCTCAATAGAATAGTAAACAAATAATCAGCTTCATTGCACCTAATTTATTTTTGTTTGTTATTTTTGTTATTATTATTTTTTTTTATCACGCTGCTCCCAATGGGCAATAGGCTTATGTCGCCCACCGACGTCTAGGCGTAGGCTAGAATATGAAATAAAGGCTATATTGTTCTCGTCTCTATTTTTAAATTATGATTCTATTTTTCTGTCCTAAACAATGTTCTATAGTAGCCTATTTCATCTGTTAATTGACATTAACCCCGCTTACATTTCAAAATACGGCAATAGCTGCTGTTTTGCACAATGTCCCTCTGCGCCACCTGGCGGTCATTTCGCGAATGACTTTAAAATGCGTTTGTTATATTTTTAACGCGGTAGTTTTGCCGCGGTGGCTGGCGTGGCGGTAATAGGCATTCTGGTTGAGTACCATCTGTAGCTAGGGGCATGGACCTCATCCTATTTTGATGAGCTTTGGCAACACTCTGTTGACATAACAAAGCAGTGTAATATTGCAGTTGAGGCTGTTGAGAAACGATTGCAAAGAGGGAGCTTAAGACTTGGAGGATTTCTTGTAGACTCCACTATGGACAACGTAGTTGTCGATTCGTAACACAAAGCCCAAGTTAGCTCATTTTAAAGCAGCCTCTAAAATGTATTTTGAGTCAGTAATGTTTTTAAAAAATCAAAAAGCTCAAAGATCTGTATCTCTACTAGATTAATTGAACATATGTGATGCCCTTTATTTTTAAGTTTCTGTTTTTAAATCTAATTTAATGTTATTTCAAGGTATACTTGAAAGATATGTGTCAAAAACTTGATATTGAATTCTGTAATTGTGAAAATTCAATAAAAGCCAGGCAACAGTGGCAAGGAACCAAAACTCCATCAGTGACAGAATGGAGAAAAAAACCTTGGGAGAACACAGTCTCAGTCGGGCTCAGTTCTCCTCTGGCCAACAAGCAAACAGTGTATTTATCCAGGTCCATTTGGTTGGAGGTCGGAGTCATCACGCTGCTATGGGGAGTTTTTTGAGTATCAGTGCCGATGGTTGACGTGTCGATCAAGCCTTCACAGGGAGAGGTAAAGGGAAGGAGGCCTTCACAGGGGAGAGACTTCAGGACTTATAATTAACGTAGACGCCATCCTTATTATGACGTACCAAGTACATGTATGGGATGTATGGAAGTGTTTTGGTGCTAATAGGAGAAGGATCTATCGCCAGCAGTCAATTTGATATTTGTGAGGGACCAAGCAGTCAAGGGCAAAGGACACAGGATTTCCAACCAAAAATTATTTATTAAATGCAAAAAAACAAAGTTACAAATTAAATAACTTGAAAAACTGACTAAAAATAAAGTCAGGTCTGGGCCCACAAAAATGGTAAACTAAAGCAAATCAAACTAACAACAGTATTCAAACAAACAAACAAATTAAACAAAGAAAACATGGCCTCCCCAATGCCACAAATGGGGAAACTTATATACACCAAGGACTAGTCCATTACACACACATAGGGAACAACAAACATCAATTAAACACAGTTAGAATGAATAAAGTAATTCATCCACAAAAAATAAAGAAATAAGTCATAAACAAATTAGTTATATACATAACCAATTATAATAAACAAAAAATAAACAAATAAACAAACAACCCTACACCCCCCCCAGCTAATCTGCAACATGGATTCAACCACTGGAACAAAATGGCGGCCGCTGACGCCAGCCGGTCCTTTATTAGAACAGACCTCCACTGAAGTGCAGCGCTTTGCCCAGACAGCGCCAACCTCCGATTTCCACATGTAGGTAACTTAAAGTCAAAAGAAATAAATGTTAACACAATATACCACTAATAACTAGAAAGTGTGCACCCAACCTAGTCATGTATGGTAAGTGTAAATTAGAAATAAAGTGGGTAAAACAAACCAAATCTGTGTCTGTCTTTATTTTGAAATATATATGTATAGTGATCTGCAACAAAATATTTAATTATGAAATGTACTAAAGGACAACCAAAATAAACAAACGAGAAGGATGCATATCTGTGTGTGTTGTTTAGTTACCGCCTTGCTGTGTGGCCACGTTGTCGGCCACTTGAAAGATATGTGTCAAAAACTCTCCTGGTCCTCCTGGTAAAACGGTTCCCCCTGTGTTCTCAGTGGAAGAGACTGATCTACGGCAGACAGTGTTTACAGGTAAAGATGACACTTAAATACATCACCAGGATCACTGTAGTGTGTTATGAATCCTCAAAATGTAATATACAGGGGGGGAGAACCACTTTTTCTGGTGACATATGTAAATGACACATGTAAAATGACAATATAGTTTATTTATGTCTGCAGCAGCGAAACTGACAAAAACGGGACACACACACACACACACACACACAAATATATACTTTAACCCTCTGGGGTCTAAGGTGTTTTTGGGGTCCTTGAGATGTTTTGACATGCCCTGATATTTGTATTTTTTTCAGTTGCTTATAAACATATTAATGGCAAAGGTGTAATTACACTCTATTTAGCACGAACATGGGTATCATAATATGTGAGCAACATGTATGTACATGTTTGCATTTTTGAGAGAATATTATTTATGCGTGGTTATTCAAAAAACTCAAACTTAAATTGTCTGATATAAGACCACAAACGACCAACTTCACATATTCCCACAACACTTTTAACTAATGGATGTTGTCGGCTAAAGTGTTTACTTCAAAATGATCTGAAAATCATCCGGGCTAATCGTTCACATTAAACAATAGATTGATTTAAATTTTGTAAGACACTTTTTGTTTGGAAAGGCAATATGCAGGTGGGCGTGAATGATCCAACAAGGTCATGAATAATGTCCTAATTCACACCTGAGAAGACAAAGACCTGCTAATGCTGCATACTAATGAGCTTTTCATAGGTGTCACTGAGCCACAAGATAGAATGCAAAGACAACACACACACACACACACACACACACACACACACACACACACACACACATATATATATATATACACACACACATACATACATACATACATACATATATATATATATATATATATATATATATATATATATATATATATATATATATATCTACAGAATTGGTTCAGAGTTGGAAACATCTTGAAAAAAGTGTATTTTTCCACAAACTGTGTATGCTTGCAAATTGTATAATATCCAAGGTAAACATTTGTAGCGTATATGCCTCGGACTCCGGGTCCGTATGAATTAACTCAAATGATCCTTAGGGAATTTTAATAACTAATCATGAATATGATTAATATTTTGCATATTACAGTTACATTAAATTATCGAAATTGAAAATGTATAGATTATATGAATAATCGATCACAACGTCTTATAATTCCTCATTCATATATCAATAATCTTATTTAATTTCGATTATGAGATAACCTTTAAGGGAAATTCATGTAATGATCAAATAGGTGTTTGTCCTGCAAAAACCATCAAAGATCACCCATCAACCTCTCAGTAAAGCTATCCCTCCTCATAAACTCCAAGAAACATTAACTTCCGGCCGGGAACATTAATTTTCCGGTGTTTATAAAATTAAAACTACTTAATGTAGTAAATATTGAGCGCGGTAGCTCTTGGATCTACCTCATTGACGTTTGTATTTTTATGATCGTTAAACAGTCACCAGTCATTTATAATATATGGTTTTAATAAATGCACAACTACAGAATATAGAATATAGTACTACTCAATATACACCGATTATATCTATGTACATAGCTTACAGTAAACAATACAAGACGAAACGGATAACAGTCAGATGAGAAAGGGAGAGAGAGAGAGAGAGTGAGAGAATGGGGGCGCGCGCGCCGAAGCACGCGCTGAGGTTGTAGAGAGAGAGAATGGTCACGAGTGACCATAGAACAACAACATCACAGAAACCTTGAGAGCCATCAAAATGCATCGAACCTTAAAACATTAAAACTCGTTAGAGTGGATACTTGCAAAAGGTCGTGTGTGCGTAATGTGTCTGAGAACAGCCTGCGTGTGGCCTCCTCGGAGCAGAGTGCGTTTGGCTTTTAAGGAATGTAAGGATAACGCCTTCTCCTGGCGGATTGTCCAATCACCTTCAGTGATCTGGGAGCGGGAGACTTTCTTTGTCTTGTCAGAAGACCCCAGTCTGTGTAGTTTATGACAGAGAACCGGGACTAGTCATTTCTATGACTGGAAAGAATTCATATTGAAATAATCATACCATTGCAGTCTATTATCGAGATTCAACTCCGTTAGGTCTCAAGATTTAAAATGATATGAAACACATCGGGTTACGGTTACAGGAATACAACGTTTGATTATTATGCATTAGTATAGACATTTAAAGTTCGATTGATGTTACACTAGGACACATATATGCTTTCCTATGGTTTAGAAACACATCTTAACACAAAAAGGAATATATTTATTACATTTTAAGAGTGACTATGGTAGCAACCCCTTTTCTCTGTGTGAAGACACGTGGGTGTCTTGGTGTGTGTGTATGCTTCTTTGGGAAAGGAATGTTTGGTGTCATATTACGTGTGTTGAAGTGTGTGTGAATGGGAGAAAGAGACAGCTCTCTTGTCTGTTCAGACAACGAATGAAGTGTATTAGAGAATCACGATTCATTAATTTGAAAAGCAGCTGTCATTGTCAATGTTGCTACACATTTCTAGTAATTGTGCAGTTAATTTTCATTCATACTTTCAGAAAGTTTTGGATGTAGGCTATCCTCTCCCCAAATTTGTCACTAATAAAACACAAAAATAATTTAAGGCTTATATTGATCATTTAAGATTTTGTTTGCACCTTGTAAATTAGGTTTTGATGTGGCAGTAAAAACTTTATAATCTATCCAAAACGAAATGTTGTCTTTCATATTTCGTCTGTAACATAGGCTATCGTCTTTTATAGGCTAATATATATTAGCCTAGGGCATAAATGTTAATTTGCAGTTTAATATGTTGCTTATACAAAGAAATTTTATTTCAACGTATTCAGTCGATTTTTACTCATCTCAGTAGGCAATATAGATAGTTTGCTAAAAGCGATATTCATTCACACAGACACGCGCGAGCTGTAGTAAACAAACGCATGCATATGTGCCGTGCATTTATTCAAACACAAACGCAATTCAAATTTAAACAGTCTTTTGCGGTTTGCAGACACCATTTCATATCGCGATTAGAACAAAGCACTTACTGATCTGCAGGATCCGTTGTTAGGCTACTCCAGTTTGAGGTAAAATTTCCAGGATTATCACAATATTATTATTCCTCACAGCGAGTGTGTTGTCCAGCTGTTGTGGGCGTTGACTGGTTTGCATGTGTTGCTCCAGATAATCTGTGTTTGTATAGCGCGCGCTCTCGATGGTCGTGTCACATTAGCGGAGTAATGAGCTGGCAAAACGATAATGAGAACGGCTGATCTCTCTCTCTCTTTATATAGATTACATAAACAGAGAATATTTCTTTTAGTTTTGAATTAGATAATTTAAAACTACACACTTAAATGATTATAGAGATATATAGCTCATGTCTGAGTGAATAGTATTCGCTGAGTTTTGTTTGAGTTTAGAGACGTGCTTCAGAAAAAAAGTTCACGGAGACGGAGAGGCAGAAAGCACTCCCTGTATATTTTCTTTATTTTACAAAAGCACAATGTTTTATTTCGATTGTAAGTGGACACATAAAAAAAGTAGACATTTAACAGCTTATTTTTTTATATTTCTTAAGTCTGTATGACCAAAACTGACAGAGTATTTTAGGTCTATTTTACTGCTATGTAAAAAAAACCGAGCAAAACGCGCCCGCGCGTTTGCCGACCTCAGAGGGTTAAAATCTGTATATAATTGCAAATTATCTAACAAACAACATAAAATGTACATTACTGTGGCGGAGAGTAAATAAAAACACCACGATGCACAATATATCCGTTGAACGGCGCTTCAGCATGAGCTTGATTTTCGTCTTGATGTTGCGCACGCGCACTGAAGGGGAAACGGGGGAACTGAATTCTCTGAGAACACCGGCTCCAGCTTTGAGTCGGCCTGGATTTCCCTGTGCGTGGTTGTCAGAACGCCATTAAACATTAAATCGTAATAATGGCTTATTGCGCTTAATAACTATTGGTAACATCGTTATTCATTTACTGGAAGCTTTCGCGTTGGCTAGGTGCCGCCATGTGCATGGTTCATTCGACGTAACTCGAATTGACAACGAAAGGGAACGTCTCTGTTACGGATGTAACCCTCGTTCCCTGAGTAGGGAACGGCGACGTTACGTCTTCCTGCCACTTCAGTCTTGGCTCCTTCAGCGAAGAAACATATCTAATGTTGCTGGCGCACTTCCTTTATACCCACGAGGTGGGGCGGAGTTACCCATTTGCTTGCCATTGGCTCGTTTTATTACTGTTCGAAGAGGATAGGCTTCTAAGCGAACCCCATTTCGTCGTCATTCGACGTAACGTCTCCGTTCCCTACTCAGGGAACGAGGGTTACATCCATAACCGAGACGTAATCCATACAACCCTAATGGATGTATCAATATCTTCTGAAGTGAAACAATAAGTGGTTGTAAGAAAATTGACAATATTGTAAACTTATCAAACTGTAGACTATTGCTTCAGACCAACTGTAATAAGTTTTTTTTTAAATAAAGGTTTCTGAGTCAGTGATATTAGACTGTATGTATGTATTTTTATTGTACTTACCCTGTAACTACATGGAACAAGAGTATATTTCCCAGTGTTTAAAACAATTGCAAAAGTTTTAGCTTTACTTGCCTTGAAACATGTAAGCCCAAACCTAAACTTCTGCACTTTTGCCATAAAAAATAAGTATAAATGCATAGATATGTACTTTGTAATAAAAAAAAAGCCTATACAGTATGTATTGGTACACCATTATTACAAGGTACTAATAGTGTGTGTTCTTTCTAAATGGCTCCCAAATGTTAGATTTTTGTATCATAATAGTATAATAAGTACCCCTTAGTTCTATGATACTTAATATATAAATAAATGTTTAATTCTCCTGGTTGTTACCCCTTTATTCCTCAACCTTTACATATTGTTCTCTTACATGCAAGTACTTTATAGGTACACTATAAATACCGAACGTTACGCTGTAAATTAATCTTAATTACGCAGTACTTTACGAGCTGTAATCTAAAGCGTTACCATTAGTTGCTTATGCTTTAGCAATAACATGAACTAGATATACATTTACTTGCTGAATGCTGAAGTGCAGATGATGGAGCCCCATCCTCTCCAGGTTTGTCATGAAGTGACAGTCGTTCAAAATGTCTTAATGCAGGTAAATATATAATTAAAAAATATATATTTTAATACTTATCCAAAATGAATGACCAACTTAATACAGGTTAGTTATTCCTAGATATCAAAGAAATGGTGCCCTACATTGTGGTGATATATTCAGTACAGTTAAACCTCCTAGTATGCTGTGTATTAGTTTCAACCTCCCTCTGGTCTCTGCATTTAATACACATACTTTGATTTGCAGAGAAGTCAGTGGACTGCTGCTCCCTGTCATCACGCATTTTTTCTAGTTAACGTTACTTAGTCAAGTCACAAAGTACTTTACATCTTATTTGCACCTCTTATATGTCCTTTGGCCATGGTTTGTGTAATTCAGTGTTCCCTTTCGAACGCCGTCGAACAAGCCCTTCAGCCTGAGCGAGCAGCACTCACGGACGACGCCTTCTCTCCAGAAGTCGTCTTTTCTCTGGCCGCCATTCACCTGTGGCTATCCGGCGTTCTACGAATATCCTTTTCACTGTATATTGTCTGTTAAGAGAACTAAGCGTTGATACAAATGCCTCGCTCTTCTTGTGCGGATCCAACCTGCTCGAGGCCGATGGACACACGACCTGCATCTCATGCCTGGGAGTCGACCATGCCGAGACTGCACTCTCTGCTGGTGGCTGCTCTGCTTGTGAGAGCATGCCCATCTCTGTGCTGCGGACATGGCTAGCTCTCTTACGAGACGGCGACGCCACTTCCCCCCGCTTTGCCTTTCTCGGCTCTACTTCGGCCGAGGAAGAAGAAGCGATGCAGCCAACTGCATCCTGAGAGATTAGCGAACGCACGCCGGCCGCATCCCCGCTTGCCTCGCTTTCTCCTGCTCAAACGCCCTCTCCAGTCCTATTCGAGGTAGATTAGCGCTCTTATTAAGATCAAACTTGGACGTGGAGATGCTTCGGATCCTGACTAAGGCCGTCTCGGACCTCGAGCTCGAGGAGCCCCCTCGAAGTTGACTGGACAGCTGGTTCTTGACGGGTCGCCAACAGGCCCCTCGTCACAGACCTGCGCCGTTTTTTCCAGAGGTGCATGACGAGCTGACTAAGGCGTGGCGAGCCCCTTACTCTGCACGTGTGGGTTCTTCAGTTTCTGCAACGCTGTCCTCTGTGGATGGCGCGGCGGAAAAGGGTTATTAGTTCGCTCATCTTTGCCCAACCACCGCTGCTAGCTGCCGAACTAGAGCGGTTCATCCATTTAAGCCATGCTAAAACACCTCAGCCCTCGCCGGACGCGCTAACTCCGCCTCCGGTCAGGCTGCTTCGGCCCTTGCACACAATGTCTGTGTTGCAGGCTTTCCAGGCCAAACTCCTCCAGTCAATGGACGAGGCTGGCCCGGACCCCGAGGCCTTCCGAGGACCTAGCCTTGCGTGCTACCGAGGCTACAGCACAGGCTATCGGGAGGAATATGGCTAGCTTGGTCATGCTCGAGCGCCACCTTTGGCTAAACCTCACCGACATCAAGGACGTGGACAGAACGAGGTTCCACAATCCCACTCAAGGCTGGGCCAAAGAGGCCGGTCGGAGAAATTAGGGCGTTGAAAAACGCTGTGCCCTAGCTTCCCTCATGTCCGTGAGTGTCAGCCATAGATGCCTCTCTGCAACAGTGAGCGAGGCCATGCAGCGTCCGATGGCTTGAGCCGCGGATTTCGTGGCTCGAAGAGAAAGATCCGTCGTGGTCCTTAAATCCGCCACGAAAGTCTGATCCACGCCTTTCTCGTCCCATTCGTGGAGGAGATCGGCTTGCAGGATATGTAGCACGGCCATCGAGTGCCGGGCGGAAGGTTCCGACGAGCTCAGGGGCTTTCCTAGGCGTGCTTTGTTGCTTGAGTCGATGGCGTCGGCTTCTCAGGAGGATCCAGCGATGCTGAGAGCTTCGCTGAAGAGATGAAAATCAAATTAGCAGCCTCCGAGCCCTTCCTTATATACGCTAAAGCCACACCCATTCTGGCGGGCACGACGTCATGCAGGGCTCAGTGGTTGGCTGCTGCAGTTGACGCAGGGCAGCCTATGAGCATGCTAGTAAACCCGCTCTAGGTCTGCTAACTGCTGCAATGCGTTGACAATAAATACAAAATTAAAGATAATTTTTTGGCTTCAATATCTCGAGAAAAGATGACTTTACCCGTAGCGTAAGATACTTACGCAATATGAGAGAACCTCTCGTAAGAGAACCCATGTTGCGTATGCGCACTTCGATCCTGTATTCTTCAACATGTGAATCTCTGTTACATATCAGACATGGACCAATTAAAATCGAGATATTACTGGACATTTGCGCAGCTAACATTACACCACAGCCAGCCTACATGCCTAATCCTCGGCAAATTCAAAAGTCAAAATGACAGCACCGGCCGATATCACAGAGTTAAGAAATTTTTACAAGCTCAATTTTAATTCAAAATCTAATAGCAAGAGGGAGGTCTACGTCAGCCTTACGGGTGTGATCCACTTGTCCGTGCGACACTTCTGTTGCGCTGCACTCCACTATATTCCTATGGGTGACGTCAAGCGATTTTGACGCGCCCGCAAAGCATTCCGGGAAGGCGGCGCTTCATTTAAAAAAATGTCGAGCGTCAAAAAGCTGGCCGATGCCAATCTTTATGCAAATGAATTCCGTTGAACGCGACGCGTCTATCCAATAGAAGTAGAGCATATGGAGACGGGGGGAAGTCTCTCGCAGGTTCTCTGTTCTAGACATCCTACTTCAAAAATGCGCAGGAAATTTTAGTTCCGAGTACAAAATGGAGGAGAAATTGATTGTGGCGGTTGCAGGGTTCCCAAATTTTTACGACCCATCATTGTTGTTCTATAGGGACAACGAACAACGAAATTCTGCCTGGAGAAGGGTGGCAGAGCTCGTTGGAGTCCCTGGTGGGTTTTATGAGTTTGTACTGTGTTAAATAAAATGTTAATTCCACTGATGAGTTATATAGTGTAACGTTTGATCAGGCACCAGTCCATCAGAGGGAGCTATCACCTGAATATTGAACTCTGTTACTTCCTGTTCCTGCATCATCAGTTCCTGTCTTGTCATTTCCTGTCACCCTGTATTTAAGCCATGTGCTATCACTGCCTTATTGCGAAGTATTGCCAGTTCTCTGCCTTACAAAGCGTTCTTCCATTCTCTATTCATGATTTCTGTTATGACCATTGTTTTGTCTTTTGACTCATGCTTTTGGATTGCTGTTTTTTGGATTTGTCTGCCATTGGATTGTTTTACCTGTCCTTCGACCAAGGCCTGTGACCTGACTACGACTTGTGACTATTGTTTGGATTTTATGCTCAGATCCTTTAATAAAGACCCGCTTATGGATTCATCTCAGCCTACATCTTCCCTACATATAGGTAGCAGACAGTACGTCCATCTGCAGAAACGGGTTCATATGCTAGTAGTATTTATGATAGCAGGTATGTTGGTAGATAGAGAGATTTTGATGGACTTTTACATAAATAAATAAATACATAACTCATGACAGATCTAACCATTTGAAATGGCTGGGCATATATATTTGCAGCTTAAAGCAAGATTAAAATAATAGCTTAATACCAATCATTAGCATTAGATGCACAGACAGATTCATAGCCTGTAATTTAGTCATACATATATTTTTATTATTATTAGAGTATGTGTGTCGGTCAAGGTGGAAGAGCTTGAGGGACCAGTACACCAGGGAAAAGAGGAAGGAGAGGGAGAAGAACAGGAGTGGGGCTGGGGCCTCATTTGCTCGGCCATGGAAATGTATGGCTGTGATGGGGTTCCTAGCCCCATTCATTGAGTGTAGGCTAACCACCTCCAATCTGCCCCGCCAAGCTACCCCTGCCACGCTCCCCCCAGCTGCACCCATCCCTTTGGTCAACTCACCTCCGGCTTCACCCACCCCGCTATTTTCAACACCCCCAGCTGCACCCACCCCCCCACCTGCACCTACCTTGTCGGCTGCACCTACCCCTTCGGCTGTACCCACCCCCCCACCTGCACCTATCTTGTCGGCTGCACCTACCCCTTCGGCTGTACCCACCCCCCCATCCGCTGCACCTACACAACCACCCGCACCTACCTTTACCCCGCCATCTGCACCTCCCCCCCACCTGGAGGAGGCAGGCCCTTCCACCTCTCATTTCAGGCCACAGATGAGGAAGAAGAGAGGGACAGCCATGTACGAGTTTGAGCGGGAGCTCTTGAGCACACTCCAGGAGGCTCATAATATGGAGCAGACACCACCTCCTCCTCCTCAAGTAGGTCTTTCTACAGCTGATGGGGATGAGATATTTTTTTTTAGCCTTTTGCCCGCCATTCGACGAATGACCCTGGCCAAGAGGGCCGAGGTTAAATTTAAGATTTATTCCATGGTGTATGAGGCGGATATGGACGGAAGGGAGTAATTTGATTTAAAATGTTACTGATGTTCATGTTTGTGTTTTACATTTATACATTTTTTTATATTTCTTATTTTTAGTTTATTTTGTTAAAAAAGTTCATATTAATATTTATTAAAGTAATATTTTGTTCAAAGTGTTCATATTTATATTTATTTTTTTACGTTTATTTTTTTCAAAAAGGTCATATTTATATTTATTAAGTTTATATGTTGTTCAATGTAATACAATTTTGTTCAATAAATAATTCTGTTTTTTAAATGGTGTTCATGACTATCGTTTAAACTTGCTGTGCACATTTGCTAAGCGGATATAGATAGACAGGTACTGTAGATAGATTTATTTATTGCAACTGTACAAGTACAATACAATGTTGTTTGGATGAATCCTGTAGATACCCACATAAAAAAAGATAAACTTCAGGGGCCGTATTCACAAATAATTTTAAGGCTAAAAGTAGCTCCTAACAGGCCAATTTAGGAGCAACTCCTAAAAATAATGGGCGTGTCACTCCTAACTTTAGGACTTCTAATTTTTTTCACTAAGAGTAATTCACGAAGCATTTTAGCCCTAAAAGTAGCACCTAAGTCTGGGATAGCTTAAAAGAAGTCGAGAGGACTCCTAACTCACTAAGACCTATTCACAAAGGATCTTAAAATCGCCGCGCGACAGTGTGTTGGAGACACTCAATGACACAGAGTTATTACAAAGATACCGCCTTAACCGTGAGGGAATACTGATTGTTGTGGGTCTTGTGAGGGATGTAATAACCGCGCCAACTAATCGCAACAACCCAATCAGTGCCGAATTGAAAGGTTTGATAACACTTCGCTACCTGGCAACGGGGAAAATGCAATTGTGTAATGCCGACGATCTAGCGATATCCCAGCCATCGGTAAGCAGATCCATCCACCAAACCATCAATGCACTCTGTAGACCCCATATTATTCGACAGTTCATAAGTTTTCCTTTGGTCATTCGCCAACTCCAAAGAAACAAAGCCAGCTTTATGGATATTGCCGGTGTGCCCGGAGTGGTCGGTGCTAGGCTATAGACGGGACACATATTAAAATAATTGCACATGTTGAACATGTTTGTGAATAGAAAGAAAACCCACTCCATCAATACCCAGATTGTGTTCGATGCAAACTTCACAATTCTCAATGTTGTATCACAGTGCCGAATTTTTTTTAGCACCAACTGGGCCAGCAGCAGTAACTGATCCTGCGTCCAGTTGGGCTTTCTGTTCCGTTTTGGGAGTTCATAATCCACTGTCATTCAACTATTACATTACTTCAATAGGAGCAACATTTCCTTGCTTTAAGTAGTCTATTTAGGCTAATAGGATGTCAATTAACCAAGCAAGTGTTAATGCAAGTGTCATTTTTCATTATTAGGCAAGTGGCGGTTTTCATTAGGGTATTAGGCTACCTTGATTTAATTTCATTAAATTCACAACTTCTCTCTCTCTCTCTCTCTCTCTCTCTCTCTCTCTCTCTCTCTCTCTTTGTGCGCATGTGCGAGGCGAGTGGTGAGAGTGAGGCAGCGGAGTGCGTGGTGAGTGTGAAAGGTGTTTGTGCCCGCTGTGGCTTCTTTTTCAAACTTCTATTTTATATGTTTTTTGTTTTGTCTTGTTTTGTTATGTGACGGAGTAGTACAGGTTTCAGACACAAGGAATTTCGACTACGCCACCCATGGGAATTTCACCCCGGGAAATATGAATGATACCTAAAAATTTAGGTCACACAGGTTCGACTCTCTTTAAGAAGGTAGGCAGAAACGTGGGTATCATGAAGTAGTACAAAATTTTATTGATATTAAGTTATATTTAAAAAGAGAATGAAATTCAGATTAAAATAACCTCCGCTGCACCAGCATGTGTCTGATGACTCAGTGCATGGCTGACATCGGCTTCAAGACAAAGAACAGTAAATGACATACAATGATTCACATCACCATCAAGTACACACTGAAAAGAAAAGAAATACAACCTTACAGGGCCGGGGTTCACCACGAAGAAGGGGTCACTAAGCTAGTTAAGCAAAAGCACACTTGCGCACACACACACAACACCGTGCTCCGTGCACTCAGATTACGCAACCAAAACACTTCACAAGTGTAGCACGGCAACAGTAGGAGGAGCACCACCACCACCACAAGAGACCGTCACCCGTGGGACCCCGGCGACTGAAAGAAAATAAAGAAACAAACTTCAAAACAGTTACAATAAATCACAATTTGATTACATCACTGATCACAGGAACAGGGCAAAATAAAGTAATCAAATCAAACAATGTACAGATATTAATACAATAGAAAAAGAAAAGAAACAAATTAACTCAATGCAGACCAGCTTGAAAGAAGCAACCGCGGGGTTATCTTCTCCTTATTTCACAAATTAGTGAACGTCACCTCAAATACACTAAACTATAATTTAGAGAAACCAAACAGCGACAATCCTCTTGATTAGTTGGACGATACGGCGTTCTCGCAGTATGGCAACAGAGAAGCAACCGGAACTGCAACTACAGCAGAAACAAATCGCTCCCGAGCGAGAGAGAGAATCCTGAGACAAATCCACACAGAAAATAATTACTAAAATGCGTAACGTTACCTCACCTGCTAAAATTCGTCGCATATCACTGTGCGCATAACACTTACCACAAAATGGAGATGAGCTCTATTATCCCTTTACAGGCACGGGTATACGATATTCATCTAACGGCCATTCAGCTGAGATACAGGGAATACTGCACACAACGCGACACGTCAACTAATCCCCAAACCCCACAAGGCTAACCAATCTGCTTTCCATAAAACAGTTTGCACATACCTGAGAGATTAGTTGTCTTAGCATCCACTCAAAACAAGCCGAGGGAACCCGGGCGGAGAAAAGACAGGCTAGAATACACCATTAATCATTACTGTCATGCACACAGCAAACAACAAAACTTGCTACAGGCTAATGAAGCATACCTGTGTCCACTGTCAACAACGGAAGAACGGGAGGAGCCGGACGTGACGCATCCCAGGCCACAACCAACCAGCTCTTAAATAGTGGATCCTCCTTGCGGATTGGTGTTCACAACCGTCAATCACCACCACTCAAATCATTCATTCGGTTACAGTTAGTTTGTCTGTGTTGTAAGTGTATGATAAGAGGACAGTTAAAACTTTGAGGGCGGTGTACGCCGGTGTCGGCGTACACATGGCGGCCCACACAGGTGGAGATTTATGTGTATTGTGAAAAGCGCTATACAAATAAACTTGAATTGAAC
Source organism: Phoxinus phoxinus (assembly GCF_949152265.1). Lineage (NCBI taxonomy): Eukaryota > Metazoa > Chordata > Actinopteri > Cypriniformes > Leuciscidae > Phoxinus > Phoxinus phoxinus. The sequence goes on from NC_136879.1 coordinate 9,250,978, forward strand.
TTGAATTTAAATTCCCTTACGCGCCGGCATGGAATTAAAGTCGTGGCGGCGGGTACTGTAGAGGAATGTAGCCTAGCTGTTGGAAATGTGGTTGGGCATGCATGTGTTTTGGCCGCTTCAAAGATGAACAGTGCAATTGTACTTTTTCTGAGCACGGTAGAAAAAGCTAACGAGGTAGTGGAGAAGGGGATTGAATTGCGGGGTTCGTTTACATCTGTACTTCCCCTTGCTTCACCTGCTAAAAAGGTGACCTTGTCTAATGTACCTCCATTTATCAAGGATGAAGTGATAGCAAGAGAGCTTTCACGCTTTGGTAAACTTGTTTCACCTGTTAAGAAGATCACAATTGGTAGTAAGTCTGACCTGTTGAAACACGTTGTTTCTTTTAGGAGGTTTACTTTTATGGTCTTAAACAATGGGAATGAACTTGATCTGAATTTAAAATTCAGAATTGATGATTTCGATTATACAGTGTTTGTATCGACTGACTCTATGAGGTGTTTTGGATGCGGAAAGACGGGTCATCAGATTCGCGCTTGTCCGATCAGCAACGCGAATGTCAATAAACCAGGGCCTTCGGGTGTACAGCGTGAAGTGAATCATTCTAAAGATAAAGATGTTGTTAGAGCAGTTTCAACTGATGTTGAGGTAGGAGTAAATCAAGAGGTTGCAGTTGAGGAAAGCAGGGAAAACAATGTCGTTGAAGAACAAAGCATTGAACAGTTACGTTCGGCGGAAAATGAACCTACTGAGAGTAGTGAACACTTGGAGTCGATCCCCATGAGTCAGATGGATGATGCTGATTCTGCCGTGGAATATTCAAATAAAGAGGATAATGCTTTATTGATGGAAGTGGATCAAAACTTGTTTAAAATACCCCTGAAAAGGAGGTTAAGAAGCGAACATGTTGTAAATAAACAAGCAAGGAAAACATCAGCACGGGAAAGTGAAACTGACCAAGGTGCTGAAAGTGAAAGTGATTCTTCTGACTCTGCTGCTTCAACTTGCTCTCAGTTTCAATCATGGCCATGTCACGATTGTAGCCCTGAAAAAATCAAGATTTTTTTAAAAGCTACAAAAAATCTAAGAGGTGTACAAGTTGTTGATTATTTTCCTAATCGTAAAAGCTTTATTGAAGTGACTAAGAGTTCAATGAATGAAGGATTTTTCTTGGATAAAGAAGTGTATCGTCTTAAGAAATTTGTCACTAAAGTTCAAAATCAACTGAATGATAATGAAACATAATTTAATCATGTCTAGGGCCTGTCTATTGCTCAGTTATTTATGGGTTATCTTATTCCACACTATGGGTGAATTTCGCATTGCTTCATTAAATGTGAATGGAGCCAGAGATGTGAGGAAAAGATTGGAAATATATGAGGTAGTGAGACAGAAAAAAATTGATGTTTTTTTTTATGCAAGAGACCCATAGTGATGATAAAAATGCTGTTGAATGGTTTAAAGAATGGAATGGTGAATCCTTTTTAAGCCATAATACTTCCCTTAGCGGTGGAGTTGGCATTTTATTTAATAAAACGTTTGTTCCCAGTTCAGTTAAAATGGAGGAGATCATAAAAGGAAGAATTTTAAAAGTGATTGCAAATTTCGAAAATTATGTACTTGTTTTTATATGTATTTATGCCCCAAGTCAGCCAATACAAAGAATGTGTTTTTTAGATACTCTTTGCAAAACTTTAGAGGATTGTGAAGAAGAAGAATATTTGTTTTTGGGGGGTGATTTTAATTGTGCAGTAAGCAATCTAGATAGAAACCATATTGAGCCACATATGCCATCACGTAGGAGACTCATTAAAATGGTTGAAACACATGATTTAAGTGATGTATGGAGAAATTTTAACAAAAATGTTAGACAATACACTTGGGTCCATGCTCGAGATAACTTGTTATCATTAGCAAGGTTAGACAAGTTGTATACTTTTAAACACCACCTTAATATTTTTAAAAGTTGTTTTATTTCTCCGGTTGGTATTTCAGATCACAGTTTAATAGGATATGTAATTTCCTTGAAGTCTGTTAAACCAAATAGTGCCTATTGGCATCTCAATACAACACTTTTAGAAGATAATCAGTTCATGGAAATTTTTAATTGTTTCTGGATCAATTTTAGAACGGAAAAGAATAACTTTCCATCTTTAAAGAATTGGTGGGATTTTGGGAAAATTAGAATAAAACAACTATGTCAACAATACACCCTGAATGTCACTAAAGAATTGAATAGATCTGTTCAAATTTTAGAAGCTGAAATTTTAAGACTTCAAAGTTCAATACAAACTGGAAATCAAGACCTTATTGATGATTTTAAATATAAAAAAACTGCTTTATCTGATCTGCTTGGATTAAAAGCACAAGGAGCATTAATAAGATCAAGGTTTCAGAACTCAAGTGAGATGGATGCTCCATCTAAATTTTTCTTTGGGTTGGAAAAGAAAAATGGGCAACGACGATTTATTAATGTTTTACAATCTGAAAGTGGGGTATTACTTTCGGATCCAATTGAAATGCGTAAGAGAGCAGTTAGCTTTTATGAAAAGTTGTATAAAAACGAGTCCAAAGAAGATCAGTGTTTAGAACAAAGTTTTTTTAGAGATTTACCTCAGATTTCTGCAAAGTCCAATGAAGATCTTAATAAACCTATAACATTGGAAGAGTTGTATAAGAACCTCCAAAACATGGAATGTGGTCGAGTTCCTGGAATCGATGGACTTCCAATTGAGTTTTATAAGTCTTATTGGAACATAATAGGAGAGGATCTACTGGAAGTTTTGAATGTTAGTTTAACTGAAGGATGTCTACCGTTAAGCTGTCGAAGAGCAGTTCTCACTCTTTTACCAAAAAAAGGTGATTTAACTCACATAACAAGTTGGCGACCTGTTTCCTTGTTATGTTGTGATTACAAAATTCTTTCAAAAGTGTTAGCATCAAGACTTGGAAAGGTTTTAGAAGAGGTCATACATCCGGATCAGTCTTATTGCATTCCTGGCAGGTCAATATTTGATAACATTTCATTAGTTAGAGATATTTTTGAAGTTGTAAAAATGTTTGGATTGAATGCAGGCTTGATTTCCATTGATCAAGAGAAAGCTTTCGATCGTGTTGAACATGATTATTTATGGAAAGCTATGAAAGCCTTCGGTTTTAATTCAATTTTTAGTGATAAAATTAAAACTTTGTATAATGACATTGAGGGTGTGTTGAAGTTCAATGGTGGCTTATGCGCTCCGTTTAAGGTCAAACGTGGAATACGACAAGGTTGTTCTTTGTCCGGAATGCTTTATGCGCTGGCAATAGAACCTTTTTTAAGTAAATTGAGAAAAGAGCTGAGTGGTTTAAGAATTTCGGAGTGTGAAAATGCAATTAAGTTATCAGCGTATGCTGATGATATTGTTGTTATGGTTGAAGGACATTCAGATATAGAACATTTAACAAAAGTAGCCAGTGATTTTGAATCCATTTCTTCTGCAAAAATAAATTGGAAGAAAAGTGTTGCAGTGTTGCTGGGAAAATGGAAAGAAAAAGTGCCAGATTTACCAGGTGGTTTAATATGGAAAAAAAATGGTTTTAAATATCTGGGGGTGTATCTGGGTGATGAAGTCACTGTGCAGAAGAACTGGGAAGGTGTAATTGAGAAGATTAAAGGTCGACTGGATAGGTGGAAGTGGCTAAAATCAGCAATGTCTTATAGAGGAAGGGTGATCATAATAAATAACTTGGTTGCATCCTTTTTGTGGCATCGATTTGCTTGTGTTAAACCCACCAATCTATTTGTTGTCAAAGATACAATCAATTCTGACAGATTTCTTCTGGGATAAGCTACATTGGGTAATACAAAACATTTTGTATTTACCAAAAGAGGAAGGTGGGCAAGGACTGGTACATCTGCAAAGCAGAACTGCCGCATTTCGATTGAGTTTTTTGCAGAGATTTTTAATAAGCTCAGAAAACGCAAGTTGGAGAACAGTAACCAGCCTTATTCTGAAATCTGTAAAAGAGATGAACCTTGACAAATCCCTGTTTTTTATGGATTTTAAAAAGATTGACATTTCATGTTTGCCTATTTTCTATAAAAATCTTTTTAAAGTTTGGAGTTGTTTTGATGTGAAAAAGTCTGAAGATACAAACTCCTTATTCTGGTTGTTGGAAGAACCCCTGATCAACGGTGCAAGACTGGATGTAATGAGTACAAGCAGTACACTTACTGAACTTTTTATTCAAGCCGGAATTACATCTTTAAAAAAGCTTGTAAATTTGGTGGGGGCTGAACTTTTAAATGCTGAAGAAGTGACTGCTTGTCTGAAAATGAAATCTGTTCGGACAATGTCTCTAATACTACAGAAATTGCGATCTGCTCTTACATCAGAAGAATTGAACACACTTAAGGACTATTGTGAAGGACTCATTTTTCCCAATGATGCGGATCCATTTCCTAAGGTTGTTATATCCCCCCATTTAAATGACCATTTTGGAGGTTTCTTACAACTAAAGAATATGTGTTTAGATTTCAATGATGTTAAAGGAAAACAGTTGTATAAGGTATGTGTAAAAAATTTTAACAAAAAAGGTTTACATCAAAAAGTTGATACACCTTGGCGGGATGTTTTAAGGTTGGATGAAAGTTTTAGACCAGAGTGGAGAGCGTTTTATAAGCCACCATTGACTAAAAAAACAGCTGACATTCATTGGAGGGTTTTACATGGAACAATCCCAGTTAATGCTTTTGTCTCTATTTTAAACTCTGAATCTAGCCAGGACTGTCCTTTTTGTGCTGAAAGAGAGACTGTTTTTCACTGTTTTGCTTACTGTTTTAGGCTAAAGCCATTGTTTGACATGTTGAAAACAATTTTCAATTGTTTTAATGAAGTGTTTTCTGTGCAGATTTTAATTTGTGGTTTTAAATATATGAGAAGTAGGAGTGGTGAATGTCAGCTGTTGAACTTTGTACTTGGTAAAGCGAAAATGGCCATTTATATTAGTAGGAGAAATCATGTAGAACAAAGGAATGATAGTGATGTGGTACATGTTTTTAAAGTATTGGTGAAATCTAGAATTGTTGTTGATTTTCGATTTTATAAGGTTATGAACAATTTAATGAAGTTTGAATCTATCTGGTGTCACAGAGAAGCCTTATGTTCAGTTTTGAATGGAGAATTGTGCTTTGCTTTAAGCTTGTAAAAAACTGTTTTAATGGTTAGTTTTTTATTGTAATAAATGTAATTTTGAAAAATCAAATCTCTCTCTCTCTCTCTCTCTCTCTCTCTCTCTCTCTCTCTCTCTCTCTCTCTCTCTCTCTCTCTCTGCCCTTATAGAATTACACTTCACTGGGGCCGGCACAAACATGTCATTATATATGCATTTCGATGACATTATTATTATTATTTTGTGTAGGACACAGATATATTTAGATGTTGTAATTCCATGATTTGGTGCGTCTGTGTTATGGTTCGCATGATGGCCCTGTCATCTAACAACCAATCACCGTGATCATTGCGAGGAAGCTCGTGCATGAGAATTGACGTCATCCATAGCAACGAAGACTCACTCTTAGTTTAGGAGTTGTCATTTTTCCCTACTAAGAGTAGGTCTGAAAGGCGTTGTGAATAACTTTTAAGAGAACACTCCTAGCTAAAATATTTTAGTGCGATTTAGGAGTACTCCTAGTGGTAAGATAAAATTCTTTGTGAATACAGCCCCAGATAAACAACTAATAACTAAACCATACAATTAACTTTATTTTAGTTAATAAATAACTAAACTAAAATCTGATTCTGATGTTTAGTTAATAACTAAACTAAATCTTTAGTTACCTAGATTTAGTAACTAAATCTACAATTTGTTAGTAGATAAATGTTTATTTATCTACTAATAAATAACCATTATTAACTAATGGTTATTTACTAAAATAATAATAACCTTTTTATTTTAATGAAAAAAAGACAACTGACGATAAAATCACTGTGAAGTTTATTTAGTGTGGTTGTTCAGGTTGTTGTGTATAGTGCTTGTGCTACTTTGGAACTATGCCTTTAAAGGACAATGTGGGTGGCTCTTAAAAGCCGTTGTGTTATGCAGCTGCTGGGTCGTTTTATGGCTGGACCTGCCAAGGAACAGCGCCCTCTTCGCTGAAATAAGAGGCAAAGTTGCCTCTCACTCTCAAGGCCTCCCGTGTGGCTTTGTTAGCAGACATCCTGGATACTCCCCGGAGACAACTACCATCACCAGGCCTACGGTAACTACCTGCCCTGTGCCTTCTCCTCAGGGTCATGACACACAGGTAGTTGTGGAGAACGCAAGTGGCTCTGACACACGTCTCAGCAGTAGTGGGGCTGACAGCCATCACTCTTCTGTACATTCTCCACTGTGAAGACAGAATGCCAAAAGCACACTCAACTACAAGCCTGGCACGACTGAGGCGGTAGTTGTACACCCTCTGCTCTGCAGGGACATGGGGGCCAGCGAAAGGGCGCATGAGGTTCTGGCGGAGGGGAAATGCCTCATCTCCTACAAACACAAATGGCATTGCTCCACGATGCTCAGACCCAGGGATGACCGCAGATTCAGGGAGGTCCAGGGTGCCATCTCGGAGGCCCTCACCAAATGCAGAGTTGTAGAGGGATCCGCCGTCACTCGTCCTGCCATATCCACCAACGTCAACTACCCTAAAGAGGTAGTCGGCATCGACCACTGCCAGCAGCACGATGGAATAAGTGCCCTTGTAATTAAAGTACAGGGAGCCGGAGTTGTCTGGGGCCTGGATGACCACGTGCTTCCCATCCACTGAACCAAGACAGTTTGGGAAGTTCCAGCGATGGCTGAACACGTCTGTGTCACAGGTCGGGGCGGGCCAAGCCAGACTGCACCCACCCCTGAAAACCGGGAACCACCTCGAGGAACGTGTCAAGGACCAGACAGACAAGGGAATAAAATAATAACAGTTTATTTGTTATGTTAAAAAATGGTAAATTGGATAAGTCCTAATTAAAATCTTCTTGCCGCCAGGGCAGTTCAATAGTCTCTGGACCTCCTCGGACAGGAGGGGAGGAACGATCGTGGCGGGCCGGAGGCTCGTTGAAGTGGAATCAGGGGGAATCCTCGCGCCGTCCAAGTAGGTCACTGGGTAAGTACTCCTCTACGGGACTCAAGAGGAGAGGTCGTGGTCATACGAACCCCATTCAGACTGAAACCAGGTAGGTATGCAGATGCGGGGGCGAAGCGTGTCACTGGTGTTACTCCGGAGGTAGGTACTCAGATGTGGGGGCAAGCGAGTCACTGGAACGATACAGCTAGGTTTAACTGTTCAACAGTATATGGCACATTCAACTGATATACCTCTCTCTTCTTCTGAACAGGGCAAAGGCTTCAAGGAGGCGTATGGAGACCACCAGGCGGGGAGGACACTTTGGGCGAAACGCTCCACTTCGGCTGAGCACTGGAACAGTACAGCAAGGTCTTAACGGTTCAACAGTACATTAAACTTTCAACTGATATACCTCTCTCTTCTTCTGAACAGGGCAACGGCTTCAAGGAGGCGTATGGAGACCACCAGGCGGGGAGGACACTTTGGGCGAAACGCTCCACTTCGGCTGAGCACTGTAACAGTACAGCAAGGTCTTAACGGTTCAACAGTACATGAAACTTTCTACTGATATACCTCTCTCTTCTTCTGAACAGGGCAACGGCTTCAAGGAGGCGTATGGAGACCACCAGATGGGAAGGACACTTTGGGCGAAACGCTCCACTTCGGCTGAGCACTGGAACAGTACAGCAAGGCCTTAACGATTCAACAGTACATGGAACATTCAACTGATATACCTCTCTCTTCTTCTGAACAGGACAAAGGCTTCAAGGAGGCGTATGGAGACCACCAGGCGGGGAGGACACTTTGGGCGAAACGCTCCACTTCGGCTGAGTCAAGTCAAGTCAAGTCACCTTTATTAGGGTCCAAGCCCTGAAAGGGCGCAGAGCCCTATTGTTCTTCTAATTAGGGCCCAAGCCCTGAAAGGGCGCAGAGCCCTATTGTTCTTCTAAGGGTTTTTTGTTATTCTTCTTTATAATAATTTTTTTTTCAAGGTTTTTGCCACTTTTGGGGGCCTTAACGTGCTCAAAAACTCTTGAAACTTTGCACACGGGTCAGAACCCGCGGCCATTAGAGCCGGACTGAAGCTGGTACCCGGGCGTGGCAGGTGGGCTCGACAGAGCCCCCTGGAACGGGGTCCGAAAACTTGGTCCATAAATCAAACACGCTTGCATGAAATAATATGAAACTCGGTACACTTATAGATCTCATCGGTTCATATATCCTTCATGCTCTGACTTTTTACCCCAGCCCAACAGGAAGTCGGCTATTTGGCGTAGTTTAAAAAACACATGCAATGGAATTTAAAATACTCCTCCTTGACGATTCAACCAATCACCACGAAACTCGGTGTGCATGAAGTCAAGACATTGAGGATGAAAAGTTGCCAGGGGATTTTTGATATCTCGAACGGTTTGGCCGTGGTGAGGAAACGAATTTATGGCGAATATTGGAAACAGGAAGTGTGTTATAACATCCTCATACATTAATTGATCTTGATGAAACTTCAGCAGTGTGTTCGTTGTAAGAAGCCGATAACATGGATGTGACTATTGTGAGTCAAAGTTATAGCGCCACCAACTGGCAGCAGGAAGTGTGTCACTTTCAAAATGCTTAGAATTCACCCTCTTTTTTTTACCCGATTTGCTTCAAACTTCATCTGTATAATGTAAACACACGACAGATGTAGACCTGTGTAAGGATTATTGATATCTTTAATACTGTCGCCATGGCAACGCTTTAAACTTTTATATTCTTTTTGGATGCATTTGAGGCACTTAACATACTTCAAATTGCATGAAACTCAACATGCATATCAAATTTATTGTCTAATAGACATGTGCGAAGTTTCAGAAATGGGCGTGGAAAGGGGCTCAGTAGCGCCACCTTTAGTCAAAAATGGGGTATTAGTTTTACCTACAGTAACCAAACTCGGTATGTATATTCTTCTCTTCGATCCGGACAACTTTCTAATTTACAGTCATTAGCTCCGACCAACAGGAAGTCAGATATTTTGGTTTGAATGTGTACTTTTTGGAGCATTTTCCCTCTGGCCCTCTGTGTGTGTGAGTGTGTGTGAGGAGGGGGGCTAGTTCAGTTTAACCCTTTCTCTGCTGTGTGCAAAATCTCTGGCACTTTTGAGGGCCTTAACGTGCTCGAAAACTCTTGAAATTTTGCACACAGGTCAGAACCCGCGGCCATCAGGGCCAGGCTGAAGCTGGTACCCGGGCGTGGCAGGGGGGCTCGACAGCGCCCCCTGGAATGGGATTCGAACACTTGTCCGTATATCAAACACGCTTGCATGAATTAATATGAAACTCGGTACACATCCAGATTTAATCGGGCCGAACAACTTTCCCTGGGTCAAGTTTTACGCCAGCCCGACAGGAAGTCGGCTATTACGGGTTGATTGGAGAACGCTTGCTCTCGCATTTGAAACACTTCTCCTAGAGAATTCATCCGATGACCCCGAAACTCGGTCAGCATGAAGTCAAGACATGGAAGATGATAAATTGCCAGGGGATTTTTGATATCTCGAACGGTTTGGCCCTGGCGAGGAAACAAATTTATGATTAAAAAAGGATGCATAAAGTGTGTTATAACTTAGTTATAGTTTTACCTACAGTTACAAAACTCAGCGTGTATATTGATCTTATCAAGCCGAACAACTTTCTAATTTACAGTCATTAGCTCAGACCAACAGAAAGTCAGATATTGTGGTTTGAATGTAGATTGTGTCTCTCTCTGTCTCTCTGCCATTCTGTGTGTGTGTGTGTGTGTGTGTGTGTGTGATATTTTGGTTGGGTGACAGTTGTAGGTTACAGTTTGACAAGAGTTTATAGTTTAACAAAAGCACAATGTTGTGCTTTATTGCGAGTGCACACAAATATAGAGAAGCACTTTGAATGATGTCCTGTGTGAACAAAATGACGGAGTATGTTTTTATGTCTCCATTCGATCGAGCCACACACCACACACACACACACACACAGCATTCCAATCTTGACATCGCAGCATGTTCATTATAGCCTTAATAAAATTTAATAATAAAATAGTCAACCTAACATAAAAAAATTACACTGCTCTGTTTAAATAGTCAGTTGTACAGTTCGTACCGTTCACAGTAAGCACCGCTCCACTGTGATGTTTCCAAGCATATATATATATATATATATATATATATATATATATATATATAATTAAAGCTGCAAGCAGAGATGGAGGGCCCAAGCCGGTAGCACCGCCACCCGGTGCCTTTAGTGCAACTAAAGGCACCAGGGTGGCGGTGCCACCGGCTTGGGCCCGCAATCGCTGCTTGCAGCTTTAATTCTTCTTCTTCTTTATAATTTATATAGCGCTTTTTACAATACAGATTGTATCAAAGCAGCTTCACAGTGATAACATGAAAATAATACAAAAAACTATTTCATCATCGTCCACCTTTAAGGTAGATCTATAATATTGTTGAATATTAAATGTCCCCAACTAAGCAAGCCAGAAGGTAAGGCAACAGCGGCAAGGAACCAAAACTCCATCAGGTGACAGAATGGAGAAAAAACCTTGGGAGAACCCAGGCTCAGTCGGGGGCCAGTTCTCCTCTGGCCAATGAGTGAACAGTGTATGAAGTTCAGAATGAATCAGAGTATTTGTCCAGTTCCGGTTGGTTGAAGTCGGATTGGAGAGGAGGAGAGACTGGTTGACACTTCAGGCCAGCGGCGTCGTCGTGTCCTGGCGCTGGTCCTTCATCAGATCTGGATACGGCCTGGTTCTGGTGGACAGCGGTAAACCTCGGGATAGACAGAGAGACTAATATTAGCGTAGATGCCATCCTTCTTATGATGTACCAAGTACATCAGGATTACGGGAAGTGTTCCCGGTCCCGGCTGTTCTAAACTATGCAGCCTAATTATAAAAGTCTATAATGTGTTATGTGTATGCTAGGCCGAAGAGATGTGTTTTTAGTCTAGATTTGAACTGACAGAGTGTGTCTGCTTCCCGGACAATGGTAGGAAGACTGTTCCAAAGTTTTGGTGCTAAGTAGGAAAAGGATCTACCGCCAGCAGTCGATTTTGATATTCTAGGTATTATTAACTGGCCGTAATTTTGAGATCGCAGTAGACGTGAAGGACTATAATGCGTTAAGAGCTCGCTCAAGTACTGCGGAGCTAAACCATTTAGTGCTTTGTAAGTGATCAGCAATATTTTAAAATTTATACAATGTTTAATAGGCAGCCAATGCAGTGTTGACAGAACAGGGCTAATATGGTCATACTTCCTGGTTCTAGTAAGAACTCGAGCTGCTGCGTTTTGAACTAGCTGTAGTTTGTTTATTAAGCATGCAGGGCAACCACCCAGTAGAGCATTACAATAATCTAGCCTTGAGGTCATAAACGCATGAACTAATTGTTCTGCATTATTCATTGAGAGCATATGACGTAATTTAGATATATTTTTAAGATGGAAGAAAGCGGTTTTACAGATACTAGACACATGACTTTCAAATGAAAGATTGGTATCAAAGAGCACACCCAGGTTCCTAACCGACGACGAAGACTTAACAGAGCAGCCATCAAGTGTTAGACAGTACTCTAGGTTATTACGTGTGGAAGTTTTTTGTCCAATAATTAGAATCTCTGTTTTTTCTGAATTTAGTAGTAGGAAATTACTAGTCATCCAATTTTTTATATCAGCTATGCATTCCGTTAATTTTGTGAATTGGTAGGTTTCGTTAGGTTTTGAAGAAATATACAGCGGAGTATCGTCGGCATAACAGTGAAAGCTAATTCCATGTTTCCTAATGTAGTGGCTATTTTATGATATTCACTGATCTTTAGTAAAATATAGATGATTCAAAGAATGTCACATGTGTGACTCTCACTTGTTAGTGTGAGAAGATTCTGTTTATGTACCTGGAAAGGCAGAAGGGAGAGACACTCCAGAGAACAGACGAACGAGGACCTCTGACCTAGATGTCAGAAGGCCATTTGGTGAAGGAGGGCTTAGGAGTTGGCTCTAGTGACGAATCGAAACTAGTGTTATGGCTTCCTTGTCTATGGAAAACCACTGGATGGAAAACTACTGTGGGAGGAGGGCTCTGAAGAAGAAGACCTTGAATCTTAGATAAAAGCTGGTTCAGTCTGTCTGGGGGTGTGTCACTCTTCTGCACAGGGTAACAGCTGTGTATTAGACTGCTCCTTCTTGCAAGAATAAATACTTTAATTTTATAATTTGACTGAGTCTCCCTCACGCAGTGATGTTTGTTTGATGAATTTTTGCCACAACAATTTGGTGTCAGAATAGTGGGATTCCTTGGACGATGCCTCCTGGACCTGAGATCGGACGGTGTTTGGCCACCTGGACTGAGTAAGTTCCAGCTCTACCTCGTAAACTTGAGAGAGATGGGGCCGACCGATTTCAGAGCCGGGAGAATCGGACACTGGAATCAAAAGAACTCGAGGTGGCTCGGAACAGCATCCCTGAGTAAAGGTAATTAAATTAAGTTTAATTGGGGGAAGAGTGAAATTGAACCATATTGGCTGAGAACTGTTTTCTGTGGTACGTAATCTGAAATTAATTGAGATCTACGTACAGATCAAGATATTTCAAACAGATACGAGGAAAATAATCTGAAATTAATTGAGGTCTGTGACAGAACAAGATATTTCAAGCAGATAAATAATCTGGAATTAATTGAGAACTGTGACAGACCAAGACATTTCATACAGATAGGTACCTGGAAATGAATTGTTCCACCACGGAGCAAATTATTTTTGGGTGCTGAAGCTAATTAGGGGGAGCCAAGAAAGTCGTAACAGATTTTTTGGTAAACCGTAATTAGGAGGACACTAATAGTGTAACCCGTCCGACTGGGTTAAAAGAAAGGTCGGGTTTGTCGGGGACGCTTGACAAATAAAGAGAACGCGCGTAAAAGAGAAATCCACAGAAAGCAGATAAGCGGTCAATATGGCGAAGTCTCAAAAGCAAGCTTGCGAAATTTGGTACACCGGTGTTTTGTCAAATGTGATTAAAAAAAAAAAAAAAAAAATTAAGGGCAGAAATGTATGATATTGAGCGCCACAAGATGGTGCGGGAATCAGTTGAACAGAGCAGTGAGAAACAGAAAGGTTGTTGTGTCTGCGTTCAACGTGTGTAAAAGTGTGAAAAAACAATGAGTTGTTGGCTAGAATGTATTGCCATATAGTAAGATTGAATATAACTGATAAAAGGGTTTTTATTTTTCATCCATTAGATGGATGCATGACATTAGATGTCAGAAGATTTTTTTTTTGTAACAAAAGTTGATCCTCTTTGTGAAGGATTGAGATTTGAGTAATATGATATTGTGGTTTCTGTAAAAAACAGTAAGTAGGATAAGTGGGACAGAGACAGTAATGATAATACTTGTTGAATCTGCAGACTAACCATTTTGAGAAGAAAACAACTGTAGAAAATGTATGTGTTAAAAAAAAAAAAAAGATTATTTGTGTGTAGTGAGAGAGAGACTGCTGAGTGGAGGAAGGGATTGGGACGCTGTTTGTCTTTCTGTTATCAGGCCTGGTAAGGCAAGCTTAAACAAAATAATGATAATGAACCAAAACAACCCAGTTGACTTTTCTAAAGACAAAATAATGAACATTTGAAACGGTTTGAAGAGGCCATGTAAAATTATATAAAAGCTACAGGGAAATGTGAAGTTTAAATCTTATTTAAACCTTAAATATTATACTTTTAGAGTTAATATAAAAAAAGAACATTGGAAATGAGCAGTTAACATATGTGTGTCTAGCATAAGTGTGTGTGATGGGGACAGCACTTTATGTCTTGTGTTAGTTTAGGGCAGCTATTCCGCCTGAATAGTGAGTATATTGTGTCTTTAACCTCTGGAGAGTGTTTTTTCATTACAGATGTGTTAAGGCAAGTGACAAATTGTAAAGAAGGCAAATGATGAGTGAATCTGATGAGAAGATGATAGAGAACATGGGACGAGCTTTAAGATCACGCTCCGTCTGGTAGTAATTACTTTTGTCATTTATGATGTGGATTTGAATTACTTTTGGATAAGTTTAGGTATTTATATAAATTGGAATTGTGGAGTTGGAGATCGTGGGTTGAAATAAAAGATGTTATAGATTTGACGGCAACAACAAAGTGAGACATTGGCTAAGTCAATATCAAATTATGCAGAGAGCCATAATTATGATTATCAGGATACAGGAGGAGAATGTTTTTTTGACTGACATTGACCAAGTCTGTACAGCACGACCTGACCTGATAAAAGAAACTAATGATGACTTTAAAAATGGTTGCGAGACAAAACAACAGGCCTGAAAAGCAGGATACGCAGTGAGACTGAGGGACGTTGCCCTTCAAATACTTCGATAAGAAAATGAAATTGTGGCTTTAAGTGAAGAATGTAATATTTTTGTTTCAGAGGCAGAGAAAGATGTCTGGAGGAAATTTGTCTGAAGACACTATGTTAAATGTTATGTTAAATTGATGATCGAGTTGTGTCGACCATCAAAAGGGGGATGGTATAACAATTGCCAAATATGGTTTATTTAGGGGTAATTGGGTAAAAGCCCTGAAAGAAGCCATTCTTCTGCCTAACAAAATTGCTGTCTGAATTGTTTCAACAGGAAACGCCAGGACATCGAAGGCCGTGGAAACTACGTACTTTACTATCTGACAATAACCTCAAAATTTGTTTTTCTTTACAGAGAGCATGCAGAATTGGGAGACAGGGCAAAATGTGTTGAATAATGGCTATGGATGAATTTTGCTAACTGTCCTGGCCTGATTGTTATTATTGTGGCAGAAAGGTGCTACACCTTGTACAGAGCATAACCTAAAATTTTCCTTTTTCAGAATGTCAGGATGGATTGCATCAAGCTGAACTGATTCTGTTTTCCAAATGTATGAATACTAACTTGTTAACGTAAGCAAAGTGGATATGTGTTTTTCAGGGGGAAAGGACTCTGACTCTAATAAGCAAGAAATGTCTAATGATAATATGTTTCAGTTTGTAAACAGATGGTGAAAATTCCACAGGTCACACCAAAAGGGAGGGAAAGACAAGCAGTCACTAACAAAATACTTAAGGTCTCCATTCACAGGTCCATGGGGCGAACGAGATGATCAACACGCCTGGAGGAGGATGTTGGCCAATCTAATGGTTTAAGAATGTGGTTTTGTGATGATTTTGAGGACTTTATTTGAGTAAATTGAAATAGAGCTTAGTATTGATATTGGTATATGACAAATGATTTGATTGGTTACTGATTTATTAGAAAATATTTGAGGTAAATGTTTTCAGGAAGAGAAGATCTATTAATTAATGTAAATTATAAGGATTATTGTTGAAGCTGATTAAGTAGAGCCACTGCCTGATTGAATTAAAGGTAAAAGAACAAAATATGGTTATTCATGGGTGAATGTGAGAACTGGAATGTCTGTTCAATTGAAAATGACAGTCTATCTGGATGATGATGATGGTGAACAAAATTATGCAGATGATTCAAGTAGAGATTACAGTTAAATGTGTTGATGTTTTCTTTTTCTTTCTGAGAACGATTGATATGTAAAGAGGGTTAAAAGTAGCAGTCATCCGTGTTACGAGATGGCGTACAAGGACAGGGTTTGAAACTGAGGGATTTTTTTATTTTTTTATTTTTATTTTTTTATTTATTTATTTATTATCTGTTTGTTTTCCTACTGTGCTATAATCTTTTTCCTTACTAGTGTGACTGCGGTAGTGAGCCCGGCATTAGTAAATTGTTTACTTGCTTGCTAAATAATTAATGGGGCTTTCCCCCACAAAAAACAGCCTTATGCTTCTTCATTCTAAACTTTTTCTTCACAGGTTCAAGGAGACTGATCTTTTAGGATGGTGATGTAATGACTTGAACTTGCATTTTATTATTATTGTTATTATTATTATTATGTTTGATTAATAATGATAAAAAGTGAGGAGTGTAGTGGCTATTTTATGATATTCACTGATCTTTAGTAAAATATAGATGATTCAAAGAATGTCACATGTGTGACTCTCACTTGTTAGTGTGAGAAGATTCTGTTTATGTACCTGGAAAGGCAGAAGGGAGAGACACTCCAGAGAACAGACGAACGAGGACCTCTGACCTAGATGTCAGAAGGCCATTTGGTGAAGGAGGGCTTAGGAGTTGGCTCTAGTGACGAATCGAAACTAGTGTTATGGCTTCCTTGTCTATGGAAAACCACTGGATGGAAAACTACTGTGGGAGGAGGGCTCTGAAGAAGAAGACCTTGAATCTTAGATAAAAGCTGGTTCAGTCTGTCTGGGGGTGTGTCACTCTTCTGCACAGGGTAACAGCTGTGTATTAGACTGCTCCTTCTTGCAAGAATAAATACTTTAATTTTATAATTTGACTGAGTCTCCCTCACGCAGTGATGTTTGTTTGATGAATTTTTGCCACAACACTAATGATATCTCCTAATGGTAGCATATACAGAGTGAACAGCAGCGGTCCTAGTACTGAGCCTTGTGGTACGCCATACTGAACTTGTGATTGATAAGACATCTCTTCATTTACTGCTACAAACTGATAACGGTCAGATAAGTATGATTTAAACCATGCTAGTGCAATTCCACTAATGCCAACATAATGTTTGAGTCTATTTAAAAGGATGTTGTGGTCAATGGTGTCAAATGCAGCACTAAGATCAAGTAATACTAATAGAGAGATACAACCACGATCGGATGATAAGAGCAAATCATTTGTGACTCTAACGAGAGCTGTCTCGGTACTATGGTACGGTCTAAATCCGGACTGAAAATCCTTGCAGATATCATTTCTTTCAAGAAAGGAACACAGTTGTGAGGATACTGCTTTTTCTAATATCTTTGACAGAAATGGCAGATTAGAGATCGGCCTGTAATTGACTAGTTTTGTAGGATCAAGTTGCTGTTTTTTAACAAGCGGTGTAATCATAGCTAGCTTAAAGGTTTTTGGTACGTATCCTAGAGACAAAGATGAATTAATAATATTAAGAAGAGGATCTATGACATCTGGAAGCATCTCTTTCAGCAGCTTAGTTGGTATAGGGTCTAATATGCACGTTGTCGATTTAGATGATTTGACGAGTTTGCAAAATTCTTCCTCTCCTATAGCAATGAATGAATCAAATTTTCCCTCAGGGAGACTACAATGCACTTCCTGATGCGATACTGTATTAGACGGTTGCATAGTTATAATTTTGTCCCTGATATTATCGATCTTATAAGTGAAGAAGTTCATAAAGTCATTACTGCTGTGTTTCTTGGAAACTTCTGGGCTTGAAGCTTTCTTTTTCGTTAGTTTAGCCACTGTTTCAAATAAATACCTAGGATTATGTTTATTTTCTTCTAATAGGGTTGAAAAATAAGCAGATCTAGCAGCTTTTAAAGCCTCTCTGTAAGCAATCGAGCTCTCCTTCCATGAAATCCGAAACACCTCTAGTTTTGTTTTCTTCCAGTTGCGCTCCATTTTTCTGGCTGCTCTCTTAAGGGCCTGAGTGTGCTCGTTGTGCCACGGCGTTGGACTATGTTCTTTAATCTTCTTTAAGCGCAGCGGAGCAACTGTGTCTAAAGTGCTGGAAAAGAGAGAGTTAAAAGTTTCTGTTGCTATATCAAGTTCTTCTAAGCTATCCGGGATGATGAAACTGATTAGGAAGATTATTGATAAAGCAATCTTTAGTGGCAGAAGTGATCGGTCTAAAAGTGCCCAAAAGTGGCAAAAACCTTGAAAAAAAATATATTATAAAGAAGAAGAAGAAGAAGAAGAAGAATAACAAAAAATCCTTAGAAGAACAATAGGGCTCTGCGCCCTTTCAGGGCTTGGGCCCTAATTAACGATGGGACGCATTATTTCTACTCACACACACACACACACACACACACACACACACACACACACACACACACACACAATATTACTTAACAATCTGCATGTATGTTTAAAAAAAACTGAATTTAACATATTAATAACACTTTTTTAATTAATCAAAGTGTTTATTACAAATAAATGACTAAATTAAATAAATGTTAATAAACTACTTAATTAAAGGAACACTCCGACTTTTTGGGACTTTAGCCTATGCACCTTATCCCCCAGAGTTAGATAAGTCCATACATACCTTTTTCATCTCCGTGCGGAGTGATAACCGCAGCACCTGAGACGCGCCGTTGGTTTTGTTGACAGAAGAAACAACGGCGCGTCTCAGGTGCTGCGGTTATCACTCCGCCCAAGTAGCAGTGCTTCGCCTTCAGGGAATATAGTTCCCAGTATTTGTACGGTTAAAATATGTAACCGTACAAATTGTTCTTCTAGCGGTGGTGGTGTTATTCACAGTGTGCTGTGTCCATCCGTGGAAAGTGGTGTGTGTGTTGCGTGCACTGGTGAAAGGAATGATTTCTCTGCTATAGGTAGATGAAACTTCTGATAGCCTGACCCTGCCGGTAAGCCCCAGTTATCTGGTGTTCCTGTAACCTCCTTATAGCCAAACTCTTATGAGCTCTGCTATGACTGAGGCCCGATATGTTTTAATGATTGTTTTAAAAGTGACTGTGATTTAATAAAGTAAATTGTTTTTGTATTGTCTCTCAGCTCTTATTTGATGAACGAACTTGCGTGTCCTTTGGTAACACTATTTTCTCTAGGTGGAATTCCCAGAGTGGCGTAGTTGTGCACAATTATCAATTAAACCCACCTGCGGGTTGCCACATCAGCAACGACCGGAGAGCATTGGGCACGTTAGAGAAATACAACTGTTGCGATAAATTGGTTGCGCAGACATACGATGGAGCCTCTGTCATGGCCTCAGAGCTAAATGGTGTGCAGGCAAAAGGTGCCTAAAGCTATATTCAAGCATTGCTGTGCACACAAGTTGAATCTGGTTCTAGCCCAGTCCACGAAATGCATCCCCGAGTGCAGAACATTTTTCAAGACAGCTGAGGGACTTTCTGCTTTTTTTAGCAAATCATCCAAACGCACCCATTTCCTGGATGAGACTGTCAAACGCTGCATACCCAGAGCAGCAGCAACCAGGTGGAGCTCCAAATCAAGGCTGGTCCAAACGATTTTATTTCACCTTCCAGATCTACGTGCCATGTTTAAAGCAATCGGCGACAATCCAGACAACTGGGATGGTGAAACTTTGGCATAGACACGAAATAGGCTGTCAAACAAAACAGAACGAGCTCGCATCTACTACTGCATTCTGGACAATGTTAATGTTCGGTTTGTCAATAATTTTTCCGCACTTTAACTTCGTCAGACTGAAAAGTGATCTTGTCGGGTTGTATGGCTCACAAGAACTCAGGGGCAAATCACCGACACAGCTTCTTGAATTTTTAGTACAACATGACTTGGAAGCAACCGTTCCTGAAGCAACAAAGTTGCTGCAACTGGTATTGAGAATTATACAGCCACTACAGCTTCGGTGGAGCGCACATTTTCCACTCTGAAATGGATCAAAACCTACAGTAGGAACCGGACCGGGCAAGCACGTCTTTCAGCCCTTGCCATTCTGCCAATTGAGAGCCAGAGACTTTGCAAACTGAAGGCCCGTAAAGACGAGTTTTACAAAGCTGTGATCGACGTCTTCACGAGGAAAGAGCGGCGGATGGATTTTATGTACAAATAATCTACCGATTGGTGAGTCAAAAACTATTTTGGGCTTAATATTGAATTGATAAATGTGGTTGAATTAATGCAAGCCATTTGCCTTCATATTCAATTGAGCAGTGCGTGATTTTACTTTTGCTGACTGACAATCATAATTGGCTGCTGTGCAACAATTTAGGATTAAGAATGGTTGCATTCTGATGCTGGAGTGGACATTAACTACCGGTGTGTGCGAGTGTGCGAGAGAGAGAGAGAGAGAGAGAGACTGTGAGAGTACACGATATACATCCTGATTTGTACATTTCTTGATATGCCACGCTTGTGCGTAACATTTACTGTTATTACGTATTATTACCCTAAACAATAAATCAGGTTATCTGGCTTTCATAACTCAGTGCCTAGCCTCTTTAAGACATCACCTCACATCACTGACCGGCAGCACCATTCGGCGAATGTCTGCGGTGCCCAGCTACGGCTCAGGACCTGTACAAAATACTGCTGCGCCATTTACGTAGTTTTATATTAAATTTACATTAGATTTGTCTCAAAACGTCGTTAATGTAGCCTACTGACTTTAACCTGTGCTCCACGATACATTTAGTTTTTACATTAACCCTCTGGAGTCGGCAATCACGCCGGCGTGATTTGTGCGATTTTTTTTTTCATAGCAGCTAAATAAACTTAAAATACTCCGTCATATATGGTCATACAGACTTAATAAATATGAAAAAAGAATCTTTGAGGTGTCTTTTGTATGTGTCCACTTACAATCAAAACAAAACGCTGTGCTTTTGTAAAATAAAGAAATTAAACAGGGTGTGCTTTCTGCCTTTCCGTCTCATGAACTTTTTTTTTCTTGAGGACGTCTCTAAGCATAAACAAAACTCAGCGAATACTTGTCACACATCTCTGTATCTTTATAATCATTTAAGTGTGTAGTTTTAAATTATCTGATTCAAAACGAAAACAAATATTCTCTGTTTAAGTAATTTGTATAAAATCAACAAGATATCCAGGTTCAACCCTTGCTCATTAGTTTTAATGTGACCACACCCACAAGCGCAAAACATATAGAGATGCAAATCGTCCATGCATCGCGCGAACGCGCCCAATACCTCAACAACAAAGCGCCACCAAACTTCATCAGTCCTCTGCTGTTCGTCGAGTTTGGAAGACACGCTGTGAGATTATTGGAGTTACATCAGAAGAAGAAGAAGAACGCGGTTTGAAGCCAAGAAAGATTTTAAGGTAAGAAATAATTCTGAATTATAATAGTTAGTATTGTTGCATACACTTCACTTTGCAGTCGAACTGTTGCTCGATGCTTCAGTGAATGTTCTCAGTCGCGCTGTGTTTGATAGGATGGATACCAGACCCGAGCCCACATCAGCGCGGCATTGAACATTTTACATTTAAAACAGCTTATTATGTAGCCAATGTGCCGATGCTTTCACTTGATGCAAACGTTCGTTTTTGTGATTAAAATACATGTAAAATATTACCATAACATCTGTCTTCCTGTGTGCGGAAATTTGTTTATGTAGCCGTGACAACGAAACACGTCATATCAGTGTAAACATTTAAAGTAACATATGATAATAAATATATTTTTCTCTAGTGTAGTGTTACTGAAGTGTTCCTTTTTAACGATGCCTGCTATAGCCTACTATTGTTATCATTTTATGCAGCCCTGCATGTATGCCTACAAGGCACAACAAACCTGGTGTTCATTATATGTGTGTGTGTGTGTATTTTATACATTTTAAAAAGCAATTTTAACCAGAACAAATCTAAAATGTATTCCCAAAGTCGTGCAGCCCTAGTTTCTCTTGATATCAGCATGTTCACAGCTTTTTAAAAAAAATTTTTTAGGTATAGTCCTGCTGACTTCAACATGAGCAGAACATGGTAAAGTGAAAAATCAAACACCTGGGAAATGACAGGTATGCACTATGTTTCAGGAATGGCACAAATGTGTGTTACTGGTTAAGTCTCTGTCTTTAGTTCAGTGTGTTAAATAATGTGTTTTTTTTGCCAAGTGTTGTGTATCTTTGGATTATGTTGTGTTGTAAATAAATCCAAACAATCAAAAAGCCATTCTTTTTAAAATCTCCTCATTCTTTGTTCAAAGTTCCTCATAGGACCTGAGAGCTCCTAATAGGGCCATTATAGGAGGCTCTTTGTCTCTCTCAGGTGTGAAACACTCAATATTCATGGTTGGTTAACGCCTACTCGCATAAAGCTTTCTTACACAAGACATGTCTTACAAATTTTAAATCAATATATTGTCTGATCTGAATGAGTAGTCAAGGTGATTTTCACATAGTTTTGGAGCAAATATTCTAGGCTACGTCTTGCGTAAAAATAATCAGTTTGGGTTTCATAACCTTATTTCAGTGACTTTTTTTTTGTCATTTTCACAAACCACGCATAAATGATATTATCTCAAAACTACAAACTTTTACATACATGCTGCTGATATACTATTGTAGCAGAGTTTGTGCTGAATCCAGTGTAATAAGATTTTAGCCATGAAAATGTCACAAGTAACAGAAATAAGCACAAATGTCAGAGCATGTCAGAACACCTCCAGGACCCAGAAAACACCTCAGAGGGTTAATTTACATAAATCAGCTGCGTGGATGAAAATTGCTGATGTTATCGGAAGCTCTGAGGTAAAGTGTTCAGACTTCAGACTCAGCAACGATTGTATTTAATTGTACAGTACAATCATAACATAGTACAGACATTATCTTAATTTAAAAATGTCCTTAAACATAACAATATTGCTGGCCATAAACTGAGAATGTGCGCGTTAATTAATTCATGCGTTAACGCTATAATAATGCGTTAACTTGCCCAGCCCTAATATATATATATATATATATATATATATATATACACTGTGGCCACATTTACACATAGCCGGGTATTTAGAGAAACAAATATTTCCCCCCCTCCGTTTTCAATAATAACACAGTGCACACAACCCGCGTAAATACGCCGTTAAGCGCCATCATAACTATGCCAAACCTATGGGCGGCAGTGTAGGGAGAAGGATAAAGCCATGCAAGCCAATCAGAATCCTCAGAATAGACAAGAGAGAACCTAAAACCCCGTTTCTCCCAGTTGACACGACAACATATAACCGGCGTTTTCAGAAATCTCCACTTTGGCCGGAGTTTTTAGAAATAATCGTTTTCTGGGATAAAAACAGCGTTTTCATGTAAATGATAGGCCAAAACGCAGAGAAATATCTGCGTTTTCCCATCGTGTAAACGGGGCCTGTGTGTGTGTGTCACGGTTTCCACTTAATCACCTGTTTATCACCGTCTGCACTTCATTTCAAAATCATCCACCCCGGCTCACACCTGCACTCACTCCACCATTACCTGCACCTGCCAGGAAATATCATCATCATCATCATCTGTGTCAACTTTGTTTTGTTAACCCTTTAGAACCGAATGTGTCGTCGCCGACACAGATCAGCAAGCTGTATTCATTGTACCGTAACTCTTCAGCCGGTTGCACTATCAAAACCATTCAAATTGCCTCTGACAGTAGACAACATGCGCTTTTCGGCAATATACGGCTTATTACGGTAATTTCATGCTTTCCGTCATCAAATGACAGCGGGCTTTCTGGCAGAGCGGGAAGGAAGGATTTGCACTGAGAGATACGAAGCGCGGCAGGTTAGAGTGTTCTGGATTGCATAAAATAATAAAAGAAACGGACAAATACATGGTGAAAGAATTGGTAGACAGCAGAAGAGGGGATTGGGATGATTTTAATGAAACTTGGGAGGCGGATGGCCGTTACTTTTTCACGTATCTTTACATGTGTTTTATGCATGTGTATGTGCGCGTGCCAATATGAATGGACGCATTTGTATGTGTGCGTGTATGAAAAAAAGTGTCCTAAATGAAAACTGTGCAACCCAATGTCACAAAATAGACTTGTATAGTTGTATTATACTTCATTTTTCAACTTTAAATTGTTAGTTTCTTTCGTTCGTGATATTTCTGTGTTTTTCTAAATAAAAATCAGAAAATGTATTCTCGTTTTTTTTATTTTTGTCTATTTAAATTGTATTTACAAACTCATCACACACAATAATGGTCAATAACTGTAATTTGTTGAAAGCTAATCTTTTTCTGAAAAAGATGACACCTTGCACATGAAGATAGCACATTGTTTTAGAATTGTACAGTCAAAAAATCAAAATATGTGAAAAACACCCATTTTAGCTTTAGGTTCTAAAGGGTTAATCAATGTTCATCTGTGTTAGTATTTAAGTTTCTTCAGTTCAGTCAGTCTTGGTCCATTCTATGTTGTATTTGGTGTGAGCCTTCTACCCACTCTGTACCAGTTTATGTTATTGTTGTGAGTAAAAGTTTTTATTGGAACTTTACTTCTCCTTCGGTTTCTTCTGCCTGCACCGCAATCATTTTTACTTTCATTAAAGTAAAAATTATTTTTCTTCAATGATGAAAGATTAGATTTTTGGCAATTTTTTGAATGAAAGATCAAAAGGATAAAGATTATTGGCAATTTTTTTATTGCCAATTTTGATCATATTTACCAGGGGTGTCATCAAATCTGAGCACGACTGTATATATATATATATATATATACAAAAATATGGTCTTATTTCAATATTTTTCATTTAAATTACTATTATCATCATAATTATAGTAAAATCATCTTTACCACAAAAACAGAAGAGACAAGCATTGCCTGTTTGCATTCAAAGACGTGTAAAGGGAACCATTGTCACAGAGAAGAAAGAGTTAAAATTATCTGACCACTACTGAACATCTGAACACAAACAACGATCAAATGCACATTGATAGATCTTCTTCTGTCTCTTCTCCAAAACATGTAATCAAATTTCTGCAAGCGTGTTTTAACTGGTTAACTGTGTCTAAGGCAGACAAAGGCATTCGTTTTCAAGACGAGTTCTAACGCCACTGCGCAATACACACAAATAACAGCGGGATGGTTGGTGTTCATTTCATAATCTGTGAACAATGACTTATTAAATGTACACATTTAGGTATATGTCCAAGAAACTGGTAATATCAAACTTTATATCATAGTAGTAGTGGTATCGTGGAGTAGGCTAATAATCTGTTTGGTTGGAAAATGTATTACTTGAATGACATGAAATCGAATGTATCGTCCTGTTGAATCATTCATTCACAGACAGCATACAAAGATGTTCAACTAATAAAGATCTTCATCGCTAGCAAACAAAATAATGCATTTGCAGATTTTCTTTCACTTGACTGTACTTGACTGTCCACGGCCACTTCATCCAAGGCTTGATGTTCTTAAATCTTCCTGTTACGAGTCCGAGTGTCAAACCACTTCAGACGATTCAGTGTGTGCAGGAAACCGAAACAAATCATTCAAACTGATTCGCGAACTGGTTTAAACCGTTCCGAGGCGGATTCAGTCTCCTCGATCCCCTCAGGAACCTGACGATCAGGTCATGCTTTCCCAACGACTTACCTTCAACTGCATCGTGATGTGCGGCGATAGCGGCAACATGCATACATACCAGACATGGAGTTTCCAGAGGTCTGGACGCGGGTGCCATAGAGTGCCCCGTCTCTGAGAAAGCAGGTCCTTCCTCAGAGGAATGGGCCAAGGAGGTGCTGTCGCGAGGAGTTCTGGGAACCAGGTCCGGTTGGGCCAATAGGGCGCAACTAACAAGACCTGGGGCCTCATTTATAAAACTTTGCGTAGGATTTGCGTCAGAAGTGGCGTACGGATGAAACATAGGACGTGCGTACGCACAGAAATATTCGGATTTAAAAAACCGTGCGCACGCACATCCTACGCAGTTTTCCCTTAATAAATCACAATCAATTCTAAATGTAGCGCAGCTTTTGCGGCTTCATGTCACGCCCATAGTTGCCCATAAATAGCTTAAATAAATTTTACTTTGATCACTGTGTGCTCATACTGTGGTCACTGTGTGCTCATACTTTGATCACTGTGTGCTCATACTTTGGTCACTGTGTGCTCATACTGTGGTCACTGTGTGCTCATACTGTGGTCACTGTGTGCTCATACTGTGGTCACTGTGTGCTCATACTGTGGTCACTGTGTGCTCATACTGTGGTCACTGTGTGCTCACACACTCTCCTTACTGAAATTGATTGCCTACCCAGTATAAACTGCTTAGCTAACCCTGATGAACTGGTTTCACATTATAATGATGGCCTACAAAATATTTTAAATTCTTTGGCTCCTTTAAAAACCCGCACTGTTTTCTTCACTCATTCTGCCCCATGGTTTACATTAGAACTACGCACACTCAAGGCAAAGGGCCGTCGTCTGGAACGACTTTATAGGAAAACTGGACTTGTTGTGCACCAAGAAATGTACAAAAACCATATTCTCCATTATAAAGATTCTATTTCTACGGCCAAATCCAACTATTATGCAGATATAATCAGCACAGGGGAAGGTAACTCCAGAACCCTGTTCTCCATGGTCAACAACATACTACGAGCACCAGACTCTACTATGTCTCATCTATATTCATCTGCTTATTGTAATTCTTTAATGTCATTTTTTTAATTCCAAAGTACAAAAGATTCATCAGCAACTGAATTCCCATACCTCTCAAAGTATGTCTTTTTCAGCTTCTTTGACAACACCTTCTTGTTCATTTTCAAGTTTTACGCTTCCTTCTGCTGCTGAAGTATCAGGCATTATTAGAAAATCGAAACCAACCACTTGTGCCCATGATCCTCTTCCTACCATCTTAGTAAAAGCCTGTTTATCCTCTCTTTCTTTTAGAATTACTAATATTATACATTCCTCTCTCATCTCTGGTATTATTCCTTCATCTTTAAAATCAGCTGCAATAACTCCTATACTCAAGAAACCTGGTGCAGACCCCAACAATTTCAATAACTTTCGACCAATTTCTAATTTACCCTTCCTTTCCAAAATTTTAGAAAAAACAATCGCACATCAGGTTAATGCACACATGTCTGACAATAAACTTTATGAACAATTTCAATCTGGTTTTCGTTCCTGTCATAGTACAGAAACAGCTCTGTTGAAAATCACCAATGATCTATTAATGGCAGCTGATTCTGGACTATTCACTATACTTATTCTCCTTGATCTAAGTGCAGCTTTTGACACCATTTCTCATAACATCCTCATTGACAGATTAGTCTCTATTGGTTTCACTGATACACCCTTGGAGTGGTTTAAATCATATCTTTCTGGCCGCACTCAGTTTATCCAGCTTAAACATTTCAATTCCGAATTATCTCCTGTCACCTCTGGTGTTCCCCAGGGCTCTGTCCTGGGGCCCCTTCTGTTTATCATCTATTTGCTGCCACTTGGTCATATCTTTCGCAAATATAACATTAGTTTTCATTGCTATGCGGATGACACCCAGCTCTACATGTCCACTAAACCTACCACATCTCTCCCTCCCAGTTCCCTTTCCGATTGCCTAATAGAAATCAAATCCTGGTTCTCTTGCAATTTTCTGAAACTAAACAGTGACAAAACTGAGGTTCTCCTCATTGGCACTAAATCCACACTAACTAAATCTGACAGTTTTTCTCTTATTATTGATAATTCCGCAGTTTCTCCTTCCCCTCAGGTTAAGAGTCTGGGTGTGATCCTAGATAGCACACTTTCTTTTCAAGCTCACATTAATAACGTCACTCGTTCTGCATACTTTCATTTACGTAACATCAATCGCCTTAGACCGTCTCTCTCACTCACTAGTACAGCAATTCTCGTTCATACACTGGTCACATCCCGTATTGATTATTGCAATTCCCTTCTTGTTGGTCTTCCTTTCAAAACTTTACATAAACTTCAACTGGTTCAGAACTCTGCTGCCTGAATTATCACCCGAACTCCTTTCATTAACCACATTACTCCTGTGCTTCAGCAGCTGCACTGGCTCCCGGTTAAATACCGCATTGATTTTAAGATTTTACTTATGGCCTTTAAGGCTATCCATAATCTTGCACCTTTGTACCTCACCGACCTACTTCATATTAACACACCGACCCGGACTCTTAGGTCCTCTTCTTCTATATATCTTACTGTACCTTCTGCCCGTTTGACCACCATGGGGTTTAGAGCCTTCAGTCGCTCAGCCCCTCGTCTCTGGAACTCTCTTCCACCAGATATCCGTAATATTGACTCACTCTCTATTTTTAAATCCTGCCTGAAAACTCATCTCTTTAAGATGGCATATCACAAATGATCAATCCGTTCTTAACTTTGTTTTTAGTTATGTACCCTGATTTTATGTTCTGTAATTATTTTAATTATTACAATTTCTGGGATTTATAAATGTATTGTACTAGTATGTTTTGTGAGGTGACCTTGAGTGTCTAGAAAGGCGCCATAAAATAAAATGTATTATTATTATTATCACTGTGTGCTCATACTGTGATCATTGTGTGTTCATACTGTGGTCACTGTGTGCTCATACTTTGATCACTGTGAGGTCACTGCGCACTCACTGTGTGCTCATACTGTGGTCACTGTGTGCTCATACTGTGGTCACTGTGTGCTCATACTGTGGTCACTGTGTGCTCATACTGTGGTCACTGTGTGCTCATACTTTGATCACTGTGTGCTCATACTGTGGTCACTGTGTGCTCATACTTTATTTCCATCAATAAAAACAATAAAACAAAAAGTCAGCTTTTTCCTTTATTTGGCTTCCTTTTCAGCCTGGTGTTGGCGTTGGACAAAAAAAATTCTACTTGGCGAATACATTCTGCGTCTGGTGTTGTTCTGGTGGTTACTTTTAGCTTCTTCACCTCTATTTCACTTTGTTTGTGAAAATACCTGACACTTTCTAAAAACACAAAGAGCAAGGTGTTAACATTACAATATCTATAGCAGCATCCAGATGCTCAAACCAAAACTTAAACACTTTTCAAACATGTCAGGAGCACAGGTGGCAACACCTTCTTCCCATCTTTCCCCGTTCTGTTATACAGACAGAGAACATTGTCTGACGCTATGCTTTTTATAGCCTGTCTCACCATCTCACCTATATTGGAGCTGCCGTGAGTATGGATGAGATAGTGTACCTGACAAAAACATACATAATATTGTCATGATTAAAATATACCAGGCTTCAACATTTCTTTTACATGGTATCTGCTGCTGCAAAAAAAGACCAGACCACATTGCACATCTAAAATTATGTAAATAGGCCACTCACCATTTCTGCGGTGTACCAATACCATGCACAACTTTTTCTTCTTCTTTACATGTTTTATGGTAGTTGGAAGACCTGCTTAGATGGTGCATTTACCACCGCCAACTGGACCGGAGTGTGAAGTATTCACCTTGAGCTCACGCTTAACACACATTGGTGAGGTATGAGCACACAGTGATCAAAGTATGAGCACACAGTGATCAAAGTATGAGCACACAGTGACCACAGTATGAGCACACAGTGACCACAGTATGAGTACACAGTGATCACAGTATGAGCACACAGTGATCACAGTATGAGCACACAGTGATCACAGTATGAGCACACAGTGATCACAGTATGAGTACACAGTGATCACAGTATGAGCACACAGTGAGTGTGATGTGACCTCATATTTCGACCACAGTATGAGTGCACTGTGATTGTGCAGTGACCTCATGTTGTGAACAAAGAATGAGCACACAGTGAGAGCTCTGTGTGGTTACACTTTTAGTTCACTGTGACACTCACATTATGACCGCACCATGACCCACATAGCAACATTTTGTCGGCCCAGATCCGGCCCACAGCTGGCACTTGTGGAATGCGGATCTGGCCCACATGCAGCGTGGAATGACGGCCCTTGGGTGGCCCACTCCTGTTAGCCAGATCTGGGCCACAAGCAGGCCATAGCAATGCCACATGTCAGCCAAGAGCAAAGAAATAAACCAGAACTGGACCTTATCTGAGCCACAAAGTTTGTTTGTCATATTTAATATACACAGGTTTTGTGGCTCAGATAAGCTCCAGTTCTGGTTTATTTATTTGCTCTTGGCTGACATGTGGCATTGCTATGGCCTGCTTGTGGCCCAGATTAATTTATTAAAACCGCCGTTTTTATCCCAGAAAACGATTATTTCTAAAAACTCCGGCCAAAGTGGAGATTTCTGAAAACGCCGGTTATATGTTGTCGTGTCAACTGGGAGAAACGGGGTTTTAGGTTCTCTCTTGTCGATTCTGAGGATTCTGATTGGCTTGCATGGCTTTATCCTTCTCCCTACACTGCCGCCCATAGGTTTGGCATAGTTATGATGGCGCTCGACGGCGTATTTATGCGGGTTGTGTGCACGATGTTATTATTGAAAACGGAGGGGGGGAAATATTCGTTTCTCTAAATACCCGGCTATGTGTAAATGTGGCCTAAATCTGCGGCCCGACGGCAACAAAATGAAGCAGCTGTTCAGGGGGTGACTTGGGTCAGCCAAGACTGATTGTGCTTTCTTGAGGGTCCTTGTCTCATATATAGAATTTAAGTCCGTCAGAGGGTTGTGGGAAATTTTGCCACACACTTTAACTATATATTGCAGCCTATTCTTATTTTTAAGCGTAAGGGGCCCAAACCAACTCACAAGGGCAAAGGAAAGAATGGATTCAATAAAACAACAATAAAACATCCTCATAAAAGTCTTATCAACATTAAAATTGAGAAGTTTACGATAAAAAAACATGCGTTGATGTGATTTCTTACAGACAGCGTCAACTTGTGGCTCAAAGGTGAGTTTGTCATCGATTATAATACCAAGGTATTTGTATTGTTTCACCACTTCTATATCTTGGTCATTAATAAGGGTAGAAGAGAGGATAAGAGGGGGGTTCTTTCTAAAATCGATCAACATTTCTTTAGTTTTTGCCACGTTAATATTAATAAAAGACGACTTACACCACTCTGTAAAATCATTTAAGATAGCGCCATGCTCAGGGTCATTGTGTGTCAGCAGCGACACTATTACCGAATCGTCAGCAAACTTAATAATATGACGCCTAGTGTGCTGGCTTTGGCATGCATTTGTATATAAAATAAACAAGATCGCGGAGAGGACCCAGGCCTGGGGGGAACCAGTAGAGGAAAGGAGGACATCAGATAAAATACTATTCACTCTCACGCGTTGAGACCTGTTAGTTAAAAAATTAATCAACCAACAGATAAGACAAGGATCGATATTAAAAGTACTCTTTAAAATCCCTGCTAAAATATGTGGTTGGATACAATTAAAAGCTGAAGAAAAGTCAATAAAAAGCAGCCGCACAAAGCTCTTTGCACCCTCAAGATGTGAATAGATCAAATTAAAAAGAGTACATGCTGCGTCTTCCACTCCCCGGTTCGGTCTGTAGGCAAATTGAAACGGATCCAGTTGATCCCGGACAGAGTTCAAAAGATCGTCTTTCACGATCTTTTCTAACGTCTTCATAGTGAGGGACGTGAGTGCCACAGGCCTAAAATCATTAAGAGACTCTGGAGATATATTTTTAGGTACCGGAACAATAATAGAGTCTTTCCAAATGCGAGGAACGGTGTTGGAGATATAAGGACATTTTAAAAATAAAACAAAAAATGTCTGCCAGCTGTTCCGCACAGTTCTTTAATATACGGCCTCCAATGCCATCGGGGCCGGGACTTTTTCTTTCCTTTATACCTCTAAAAAGTGTCAGGACCTTGTTTCTGTCAACCTGGACTTGCTCAGGGGCAACATTATTAAAAACTGACAGCTCCTCACTAAAATCATGAATATTAAAACGATTATAAAAAGTGTTCGTCATTTGAGAGTGCAAGGTCTGACATGCCATTTAGGGAAATCGGACACTTCTTAGGCTGCATCCCCATCATGGCTTTCACACCCTCCCATGCGGGACGTGAGTTGCCTGTGCTCAGCATGTTCTCAACTTTATCCTTATAATTTAGTTTTGCAAGCTTAAGTTCCTTTTTAGCTTGTTTTTGAAGTACTCTGTATTGAGTCATGTTCCCTTGATTAAAACTAATATTTCGATAATTAATTATGCTTTTGACAGATTTGGAGACCCATGGTTTATTATTTGGATATATGGAAATGAGTTTACGAGGGATGACTAAGTCCTCACAGAAGGTGATGTATGCAGAAACAGTCTCTATGAGCTCATCAATGTCCTTACATTCGTTTTTGAAAAGATCCCAGTCAGTGCAGCCGTAACATTCCTGTAGACACTGGATAGAGTCCTCTGAGCAAACCGGAACCCACTTCCGTTCCTGCTTGTTTCTCTTCAGTACCGGTTTGTAAGACGGAACCAAATAAACAGAGTTATGGTCAGACATGCCAACAGGAGCTCTGCTGTAGGATTTATAAGCACCTTTGACGGATCCATAACAGAGGTCCAAACTTTTGGTCCTTCCTGTTGCGCAGGTGACATATTGATAAAAATTACACAGGGACTTCCCTGGTTTACAGTTATTAAAATCGCCCATGATGAAGTTTGGTGCATCAGGTGAAATCCCCTGAAGCCGCTGCACGCACTTCACCATAGCCCGAGTTTCTAAATCTGTGTTAGCTTTCGGGTGAATGTAAACAAGGGTGACGAATATCTGTGGGAATTCCCTGGGCAGATAAATATTGCACCATTTCTTATTTATATAAAGACATAAGCCTCCACCGAGTGATTTTCCCGTCACTGTGGAGTCTCTGTCAAGACGGGCAGGTTCCCCAAACCCGTCCAACTCAAGATCAGAGAGTGGATCTTGTTCTTTAAGCCACGTCTCTGTCAAAGCGAGGAGACAGGCATTTCTATATTCTGAAAGGAACTTTACTTTTGCCTGGAGATCGTCCACTTTATTACGAAGGGACTGGACGTTGGCGAGGATGATTGAAGGAAGAGGTATCCGACGATGGCCTTGTCGCTTCAGTCTTTGCCGTACGCCGCCGCGTCTCCCCCTTTTCCTCACTCCTGTCCTGGGTGCCCAACTCTGGTTCTCTGCGGGAGGGGTGGCTGCTGGCCGGATGTTCTCTGGTGGAAGAGCCGCCGGAGGGTCCACGATGCCCGCATCGGAGTTACGCAGGAAGAGGAGAAATTCACGGGTGTATTGGAGGGATTCCTGGTGTTCACCGAGTACGCCCAAAAGTTTGCATAACAGCGTAAAAAAACAACAACAACCCGTCAAACTGAGGTGAGTCATTGTTAACACCGTCACACGCAGATCACTTGAAAACAAAGTTAATAGGGACAATTTTAAACGTTAAAAGACAACACTGTTACTCTGCTGCTGCCTGTCGCCATTACAGCGCCAGCCGGTCCGATAAGACGGGGATTTCCTTCTGGTCTAAACATCCCTGCTTCTGCTGAATTATTTTAATCCCCCCTCCCTCCACAGTAATCAATGCTATAAATTACTTACCAATAGACCATATCAAATATAAAGATATGCAACAGGCACGTTTAAATGACAAACAATAAAATCAGAACCAGTTTCAGTTACGTTCATGGTTCCAGTGGCCTTAATGCATGCACGGCTTTTCAAAATGTCACAAAGCTTTTTGAGACTATTTTGAATGAAATATTGAAGTTTATAATTAAGTATTTTGGCACACCACGCCGAGTGGCGCTATCCATTGTTCTAAAGTTGGGTTTTATTCTGGCATGTTGAATTAGTGTTCGACAAACGCGGCGGCGCGTTCATTTGGATTTATTTGATCTAAAATAACTTGGGCCCTAATAGGCTACTCAGTAATTTTTTAGTCATACAGATAAGAGTAGAGTAGCCTACATCGTTCAAAACTGTAAACTTTTATTCATATTAGGCTAACGACAAAAGTTTATCTGTCGTCTCTGTCTCCGGGAACTGCGCGTCACAAAAATGAACCGAAAGCCACTTTCCTCCGCTCAGTCACGATAAGAAATCGGCTATGTCTAAAGCCTTTAAATGTCCAAATATTTAATAAATGTAATCTGATTAGGTAATCCGTATGAAACCGAGAGGTGCAGAGGATCTACTCAGACATGTTTAGATATCATGTAAGTGCTTCCCAATGAGGAACGGACAAGGGTGAAAATCTCGCTATAATTAAATGTAGTCTAGGCTAAATTGCCCTGAATTAAATTGTAAAAACAGTTCAGATAATTTATTTGTCGAAATGTTGCGATATTGTTTTTATTTAAGTTCATCATTATTCTATAAATGTTATTTAGTTTAGCAGCAGCACAACGAAGCACTGTGGTTCGAGATTTATATAAACAAAATAATAATTCACAAATCGCGCACCCTGGTTGTAAGGATCCAAAGATCCCCATGGAATTTAACATTGAGTTGAACATTTTGTTCATGACAACAAATGAACATGCGTTTGAAGATTGTATCTAGTTTTGCTTGGAAAAAGCTGGCCCAAATCGAGGTAGCATTTTATTTCTTCAATTATTGAAATAATTAAATGTTTAGTAATAAACTTTTATGACAGAAATATTAGCCTACTACATGTAGCCGAAATAATTTAATTCCTTCATTATCAACACTTTAATAGCCTAATGCTAATGAATAGAATTAAGTGTGAATTGCGACTTCTCTTTGTTTTACGTTGGTCTCAAACTCAGATAGCCTGTGGGGGGTTGGGGGTTCAGGACTATAGGTGTTAAATGTTCTGTCTTTCATATGGAGAGTGAGCCTGACCAGGCAAAGGCAAAATACGTTTAAGGATAAATATCTCGATGTGTCCAAATGTAGGCCCTAAATCCTATTAAATTATAAATATTGTAGGTTTATGTATTGTATTTAAAGGTTTTTCACACACATTTTCAGTTGAAGTGTTCAATCCATTTGTTTCAACTGGTTTTGTAGAGTTTTAAACTGTTTGAGCAGTGTGTTTGTCAACAATCTGGCATTATCTAAAAAGGAACTATTGATGAAATGCGTTCTTGCCAACTAAACGAGTGTGAGTGAGCTTTTATTCGCAATCCACCTCATTTTATTGTAAGGTGAATTCAACAAGGCATTCTGTGTCTTTGAAGCAACAAAGGCTAAATTATTTGTTACATATTTGTTTCGTGATTTGTATGGATGACACACAGCGACATATAGCTACAGTATTATCAGCTGTATGATGTGTTGCATGATGTGTTTTAACCCTGAAATGTTTAATTTTGGAGAGAGACCCAGCGTGCGCAGTGCAGGGAGATTAAATAAACTAGCTGAAAAGAGATCCAGCGCAAGAGAGAGGCAAAGAAAAACGCATGATCTTAATTTATGTTGCTTTGAACTATTTTAGTTTTGTAGGCTACAGTTTGAATTGTTTATGTAGCTGCAATTTCTTTGGCAATACAAATTTAAAATGTCGCAAGAATAAGATTCTGTGTTTCTTACTTAGAAAATAAACTCGAACTCGATGCAACCCTGTTTTAAATAAATAAACTGCCCCCGACACTTTATTTAAACCTTAAAATGTGCAATGGGGTTTCAAACTTAATTTTAGTGTTCTTTTACATTTTCATTGGTTTTTATATTGAAAGCAATTTAGCAAAAGTTATTTTGTGTAGCCAAGTCAACAAAATCAGTCTTTGTCTGATTTGTTCAATCAATGCATGGATCTGTTTTTAAAAATGTCTTCCTTTGCTATGGCGGGTATCAATGTAAGTCATCTCCAATTTCGTGAATTATTCACAAAACAATAATTTAGCAGATTAAAGACTAGCTTCATCATTTTCATTTTCTGACGCGATCGGTTGACAATCTTCCTTCATCAGTTTTGTCATCTGTGCAGCGGCTCTACTGGAGTGCAGCAAATTTACGTTTTAATGTGCCATTGATAATTAAAGGGTTAGTTCACCCAAAAATGAAAATAATGTCATTAATGACTCACCCTCATGTCGTTCTAAGCCCGTAAGACCTCCGTTCATCTTCGGAACACAGTTTAAGATATTTTAGATTTAGTCCAAGAGCTTTCTGTCCGTCCATTGAAACTGTATATACAGTATACTGTCCATGTCCATAAAGGTAATAAAAAAAATCATCAAAGTAGTCCATGTGACATCAGTGGGTTAGTTAGAAGTTTTTGAAGCATCGAAAATACTTTTTGGTCCAAAAATAACACAAAATAAGACTTTATTCAGCATTGTATTCTCTCCCGGGTCTGTTGTCAATCTGCGTTCAGGACTCCGCAGTGACGCTGCTGACGTAAGACGCTGATGACGTGTTATCTGGTGCGCCCGAGCTTCGTTTACAGTCTGAGAGAGACACACGCTATATTCAAGCTATTCTACATTGTTTGCGTGGATATCATTTTTTTAATGGTGCGTAAATGTGTATGTCGCGGATGAGACACTTTTACAGCGTGCGTTTCCCTCAGTCTATAAATGAAGCTCGGGCGCACCAGATAACACGTCATCAGCGTCTTACGTCAGCAGCGTCACTGCGGAGTCCTGAACGCAGATTGACAACAGACCCGGGAGAGAATACAATGCTGAATAAAGTCTTATTTTGTGTTATTTTTGGACCAAAAAGTATTTTCGATGCTTCAAAAACTTCTAACTAACCCACTGATGTCACATGGACTACTGTGATGATGTTTTTATTAACTTTATGGACATGGACAGTATACCGTATATACAGTTTCAATGGAGGGACAGAAAGCTCTCGGACTAAATCTAAAATATCTTAAACTGTGTTCCGAAGATGAACGGAGGTCTTACGGGCTTAGAACGACATGAGGGTGAGTCATTAATGACATTATTTTCATTTTTGGGTGAACTAACCCTTTAAACAAAACGCTTGACTTTAATAAACAGTTACCTATCTAAGCATCAAGAATGGTAAAATATAAACGCTGTCAGCCAACAGCATGTTGCTGTTTCAGCATGTGGCTTTCTTGGCCCAGACGTTGAATCATTATGCTGATTGGATTAGTAATGCAATAGAGTGTTATGCTGATTGGCTCTGTTTCTCTTGAGCAAGCCAGATATCCTGCCAAACCAGTTTTCGCTTGATAGAATCAACTCCTCCCTACTTTTGTATGCTTTGTTTGAATTTGTCTCCACTCCCAGAAGTCCCTCCTCCTTGGAATGTATATAGATTACAATGTATTAGATTTTGTTGGACGAACTGCAGCAACGCTCAATAAAGAATAACTTCTGCTTGAACGTGATCCCAACGTCTCTTGGTCTTTGCTTAGAAGAAGGAAAAGTAAAAACCAACAGAACTAAAAGACAAAACATAAATCATAAAACATCCATGTTCTAATGTACTAAAAAAGCCAGAGAGGACAGTTAAGATTGTAAGCGATCCTTAAAAACATTTAGATTCAAAGAGGTTCTAAATTCTAACATCCAAAGGCAGATTATTCCACAATCTAGGACCAGCGACAGAGAAAGCACGATCACCTTTCATTTTAAGACGCGCACGGGGAATAGTTAGAAGAAACTTGTTTGCTGATCTTAGTCTTACGCCTAAACTGTAGGGCTTAATAAGCTCAGCCAAGTATTCTGGCGCAATTCCGTGGTGTGCTTTAAAAACATATTTCAGAATCTTATACTGTATCCTAAAATTTATTGGTAGCAAACCTAAAAAAGATAAAAAGTGGCTAACTTTTCCTAGCATTCATCAACAACCTTGCAGCAGCATTTTGTACTAGATGCAAGTGGGCAATGTGTGTTTGACAGGTCCCAACATTAAGTGCACTACAGTAATCTAGATGGGGAAAAATATAATTGTGGACACATTTTTCCAGGTCGCTGGCTATTAATGTACTCCTGCAGAGCGAGGACCACCTTGAATGGTTCGACAAACCGTGTTTTTCCCTAGGTTCTGTGCATCACCGACCGTATTGTGGTACGGTAAGTGCATGGATTCGACATGTCAAATTCTTCTTGTGAGGCTCAAGAAGTTCGCAAAGATAAAATATTCCTTCCGTGGAAAATCTGTTTCTTTCATTCAAGTAACTATCAGGAAAGGCAAGGGGATTTTGTCTGTCCCTAAAAACTCTTTCTCTACGAAGTGCTCGTCTAACAATTTGCTCTGAGATGTCCACAGGATTTGGAAGAAAGGGTGAAGCCATTGCAACAGACACTGGGAATTAGTTACGTCACCTATATGTTTCTTTGCTCACAGCTGATTGGTCAAACTTCAGTCTGAGATCTCGAATCCAGAACATAACCTGCCCCGGAGCAGGTTAGCCGTGCAGCGTAAGATACCATGGCGACGAACACCGATTAAAGCCGAGCTACTTTCATAGTACCTAAAACCCAGGGTTAGCGGAAACTAAGCTGAAACATAGCTGGCTAGCCACCTAAACCGGCTTCATGGTATAGGCCCCAGGACGAGGCTGAGGGCCGTGAGAGAATGGCACAAGGCCGGTGGCGTGATTGCTGATGAGCGACACCTGCGCGACGCACTCTCACGGAGGAGCGGAAGTGTCACCGGGTGAAAGAACCAGATATTCAAAAAAATCCCTCATTGGTCCCAATTCTGGCGATGCTTTATTGCTGGCCATAACGAGCGGCAGCTGAGGTGAATCAGCTGCGCTTCATTGAAGCACGCGCTCAGGACAAGGGAGCATAAAAGGGAAGTGTTTGAGCAGTGAGAGGGTGGTGTATCTGGGCAAGTGTGTGTCTTGACAGCGGCGCAACAAGAGAAAGCTGAAGGTTGAATGTCTGATCGGTGTTCTATTGTGAAGTTTCCCCGAGATGTGCTCATTAAGTGAATTTTCTGAAGCAACCATGAACAGCAGCACCACAAAGTAAGTGAGGAGATTTTACAGCAGAAAAAGGAGAAGTGACTGACCAAAGTGAGAGAGGAAACCATCACAGGATTGGAATAACACACCGAGGAAAAGTTAAGTGCACCCTTCATTTGATTACCCTTTGAGAAAACCACATGTGAAGCTTGTCCATCACCAGTGCGTGACTAACCTGTGTTGCGGGCAGTGTGTGTTATCCTGTTGATAGAGCGAAACGTAGTAACTGGAACAGCTGGGAGGATCGCTGATGTGCTCACGTCAATCTTCTGAAAACACTATTCCTTGAGTCATTCACCCTACAGCGAGAAGAGAAACGGGTCGATTAATCACTGTGGAGATGAAGTGAGTTTGCAGTGTCTGAGTGAAATGCACACGTGTGAGGATTTATAAGAGTGATTTATGCACAAGTGTGGTGAGATCAAATGACTGTGTTTCCTCTGAAACTGTGATGAATGAAAATTGACGTCTGAATATGAAGATCCCTTCAAATTGATCTGTCTAAAGCTGTGTCCAGGTTTCCCTTTGTGCACGGTGTGGCGAGGAGCTCAATACACCCTGAGTACCACAATTCACGAGCACTATCGCTCGCGTCAACGAAAGCCCAGTCTCACGAACTCTCCAACGACGCCGTTCTGCTGTACCCGGAACGAGAGCGCAGGCGGGTAAAGTACCGCGATCCGGCCACACAAGCTGAGCCTGAGCGCTGTCACTGTCTGTCCCTCGGAGAAGAGGAGAAACTGCTGTCCTTCCATCGGCTGTTCTACGAACACACACACAAGCCGAGCCTGAGCGCTGTCACTGTCTGTCCCTCGGAGAAGTGGAGAAACTGCTGTCCTTCCATCGGCTGTTCTACGAACACACACACAAGCCGAGCCTGAGCGCTGTTACTGTCTGTCCCTCGGAGAAGAGGAAAAACTGCTGCCCTTCCATCGGCTGTTCTACGAACACACACACAAGCCGAGCCTGAGCACTGTCACTGTCTGTCCCTCGGAGAACTTGCTATCCTCCCATCGACTGTTCTACGAACATACACACCAGCCGAGTCTGAGCACTGTCATTTGCCTGTCTCACGAGCACATCTGACGGGTCGAAGAGACGAAGAAAGCCGCTGTCTCACCCACGAACCAGTGAGAAGAGGAACCCCCGAAGAACCACTTACCTGCAGCCCCCGTTCCTTTTCCCACGCCGGGTCCCAGCCACGAACATTCGCATCACTGCTTTTATTATTTTAAATTAATAAAATACTTACCTTTTAAAATTCACTTCTTGGTGTCTGCTCCTCCGGAGTGTGGTTATTGACTCTCTGCCCTAACATCGGTTACAGAAGCATAAAAGGAGGAGCGACGATCGTGAAGGTCGAGAGAGAAAATGGCCTGACTTTATGTTGTTGTTTTTTTATTTTATTATGTGTGGCGGCAGTCCACCGTGAGGGACTGCCGTTTTTACTTTCATTTTTGTAATTATTTATTTATTAAAATTGTTGAATGTTCGCTACATTTACAGCTGAAAAAAGTAAACTGGGCATGTTTAACAAGATTTCATCTTTAATATGAATTAGTTTGTTTGCAAAATAAAAACTAAACTAACAAAACAGAAATTTAAAGCAAAATTTTAAACAGTAGTAAAATAAAAACTGATTTAAAAAAAGAAAAACTATAATAACCTTGGTGAAAAAATGATTATTTGCATGTTATTTGTATAAGCATACTGTGTTTATGTACTCTTTTGAAATGTATTTATCAATATATGCAGAAGTGTCCAACCAAATCACATGCTTTTTCTTATGTGTAGCGTACATTTAGAGATAGACCTTGTTGACATGTCATTTTTTCAACCTCCAGCTCGATGGGATTTTCTCATGGTTCTGATCATGATTGGCAGCTTAAGGGTGCATGTGATGTTTATAAGCACTGGTGTGTCTTCCCTTTCAGATGCAGTCGCTACAATCCCATAATGCCCTGCTCAGCATGCTGAGATTGGACGCTGCCCGCTGGAATGTTCTAAATGAGTGCGGATTATGTGCATGTCTCTCTCTCAAATTGCGAGTAAAGCCGCAGCTCGAACGCTTTGTATCTCTGCTGCTTGGCTGGGAACAGGAATGAGCGCAGCAGTGGTGCACAGAGGATTCCTCAAGAAATATGGTAAAGTTTACACTTTTTGATTTCCCTCTTCTTTTAAATCCCTGCATTCCACCTGTGCCGGCTGAGATATTTTTTTTCTTATTTGGCTCACTAATGTTTTAGTCACTTTGTGTGCCACTCATTATATAGGCCTATATCAATCCATATAGTGAATAATATTTGACTAATGTCATTGATTTGTTTGTGTCTATGTAGTAAATTTAAAATTCTATGTTGCACAGACATTTGTCTGGTTCATTTAACTCCTTTTTAAAGTTTCTTGAATAGCTTATGATGAATATTAGAATAGCTTTCTAATTGATGAAAAGAGAAAGGATGTGTCCTGTAGAAGATCACGGCACATTGATTGGAGATTAAAATAGTTTTATGTTTGTGTTTCAAACTACCAACATTCAGTCCAGAATGTAGTACTATATTTAACATAATCCACCAATGACATATCTCACAGCTTTAATAAAAGACAACGCAGAATAACCAAAAAAAGAGGTAATGGCGTGAAATTTTCTGTTACCAATCATTATATTGTAACGTTAATCTACCTGATGTTTAAATAAATCTATAATCTGACATGAGCTATTTGTATGTGCTCTTCATCTATTGATTTCAGGCTTTCACAGCATAAAGTGTGTCAGCTCCACCTGTCAACATTGCTTCCACCCCTCTGTATGTCTGTATTTAGGTCAAATGAGAATAATGGGGATGACTTAGTCTATATATATATATATATATATATATATATATATATATATATATAAAAAAGATTATACTAAATATATACTAAAAAGATTGTCCTATCTGGTTTGAAATATTTTACTTTACTTATATTAATTTGTAATGTATTTAGATGCAAGTTTAGCATGTGCACAATGAATATGCTTCAGTGTGTGCTAACAATGCGTCGTTAAGGGAAATAAATATAAA
Source organism: Phoxinus phoxinus (assembly GCF_949152265.1). Lineage (NCBI taxonomy): Eukaryota > Metazoa > Chordata > Actinopteri > Cypriniformes > Leuciscidae > Phoxinus > Phoxinus phoxinus. The sequence continues at coordinate 9,292,503 of NC_136879.1, forward strand.
AATGTGCTAAATTAGTTGTAATAACATAAAATGTAAAATTCAAGTTACATTTATTTTGATAGCGCTTTATACAATGCATATTGTTTCAAAGCTGCTTTACTGTTATAACAGGAAAGTAATTAAATGATGCAAACATTTTTAAATTTGAATGTAAATCAGGTCTAAACGGAAAAAAGTGCCATTGTTCCATGTTGATTTGATTCTGTTGTAAAGATCAGCAATTAGGGAATGAGTTCAATTTGGCTATGAAGCAGATCTGCAGAAAACAGTGATGTCATGTCCTCATCAGTTCTCCTCTGGTCAACGAACGAACACTGTGCCATTATGATTCAGGCTGCATCAAGTCAGAAGTCAGATTGTGGATTGGTATCATTCGAAATATTTCATCCAGATACTTCTGCTTGAAGATGGGATTCATCATGCCAGTATGGAGATGAAGCTGGCAGTCGTGGTTGATGCAGAGGGCTTGTCTGGTTCTTGTTGTCTTTGCTGAGGAACTGTACTGATCTGTCGTGTCGACGAAGCATTCACAGGCACTACTCACATGGCTTCTGCTGATATTCAGGGCTGTTGTGATCGTGTCTACTGTAGGTGCAGGTCCTCCATCTGATCTGGATATGGACCAGATCCGGCTGACTACGGTAACCTCAAGATAAGGATGAGACAGACATACTTATATTAACATAGATGCCATTCTTATTATTATATAATCTTATGATATCGGGTGTTATAGTTAGTATTCCCAGTTCAGGCTGACCTACTTTATGCCGCCTAACAATCCTTTAACGAATTAGAATTTATAGAAATGTGATAATGTGTTATGCCAGGTTAAAGGGGCTATATGGAACTTTTTCCCCAAAATAAACGTAACAATAGCCTTTTTATTTTACCATTTATGACTCCAACATCTCCTGATGAGCATACTGACACCTTGTCTGCTCACAGTGAGTGCACCTATAAGCCTGTATCCTATTTTTCCTATTTTCTGTCGGGTCGGATTTTTCCCGCGCTGTCTGCGGATGTGACGTCAAGCTTGTTAAACGTTAAACGTTTCAGATCACTCAGAACACTTATCTCAAACAATATATGTATTTGACTGTTCTTACCTCTGTAAACATAATGTTGACCTCCTTGCAGCAGATGACTTGTGAAGTGTGCACGTATGAGCGCGCGCTGCGAGAGCGTGCAGAAAGGAAGAGCAGTTCTGTTTTTTGGCCACAGGTGTCAGTCGCGAGTTTAAATTTCAGAAAAACATATAGCCTCTTTAAAGAGATGTGTTTTTAGTGTTTAACTGACAGAGTGTGTCTGCTTCCCGGACAATGGTAGGAAGACTGTTCTAAAGTTTGAGTGCTAAACAGGAAAAGGATCTACTGCATGTTGATGTATTATTAACTGGCCAGCATTTTGAGATCGCAACAGACGTGAAGGACTATAATGAGTTAGGAGCTTGCTCAAGTACTGCAGAGCTAAACCATTTAATGCTTTGTAATTAGCAAGATTTTAAAATGTATACAAGCCAATGCAGTGTTAACCGAACCGGGCTAATATGGTCATACTTTTGGACCAGCTGGTTATTCAAAGAGGCCATCTTCTTCCACTACTGGGCTAACATAACAATAACAACAGTAACAACAACATGCCGATCTTGTCCTTCCATGTCCATCCAATTTTATCTTTTGACTTCAAAATAAAACAAAAAATGTATACTCCACACATCTGACAACATGAATTGGTCCAACAAATACACACGGTACACATACACTTTTTATTTTTATTTTTTATTCAACAAAATGTAATGACATAAATGATTATTTTCCATATATTTTTGGATTTAGTTGTTACTTGTTGACTAAATCTCACAAATGTTGATATTGAGATAGAAATTACACAATAAAGAAAAGTGTAGCCATCAAATGTGTTGAGATGTGATTTCATGCCATCTATTGTCAAGAGAAAAAAAACTAAGATGTGCATTTCTGTTTAACCCAGTTATATTTCCTCTTTTAAAAATTGTAGCATGTTTTTAACATATATTATCCACTGCCTCAGTACAGTTTAGGTATTTGAAAAAAAGGAGACATACCTGAATGAGTACACAAATATTGACTGGTCCAATTATATTCGGTGGATAATCTTCATCCCTGTATCATTAAATGGCTAAACATTTTTTGAATGTACCAGCCTGGGCTCTCACAAAATATTTGTGAAAGATTAATAACATGGATTATATTGATATTGTGTTTTGTTGTTTGCTTGATTTTATTTATAATGTGTGATTTATTGCAAGGCACACTTAAACTGAGTAATACTACCAGAATTTACTGTTATATGTTCAATTCACTGTTATCTATTACATCTATTTGAATGATAGTAAAAACTTACCGTTGAAATAATCGAGCGCTATATGGTTATGCTTCAGTTATGTGTTATGCATGTATCGTCTAAATTCCCAAGGGTGATGCGTGACGCAGAAAGAATGGTAACGATCAACTTTTAATGAACATGAAGATATTTCAGAAACTACACATGAATATAACAGAGGGCTTAAATACAAAGAGCTAGATGATTAACATGACAGGAAACATGTATGTGAGTAATAAAAAACCATGACAACTAATGAAGAACTAGAACACAGGCAAATAGAGACAATGAAAACCGTGACTAGAAACTAAACAAGACAATGAAACTAAACATGACCGTGTCATAAGGTTAAAAATTATTCAAATTTAAATAAAAATTATTTGATTTAAGAAGCTCTACAAACCTGCTACTCTCAGCCTGATCAATACAATTGTGTGTGATGATTTATAGAAAGTATCATTTCTATAAGTAGCCCTTTCTGTCATGGCTCGAAGGAAAAGTCAAGGATTCAATAGCAAGTGAATACTGGTGTTTAATAACACAAGGAGTAGAGTTAGAGCATATACAGAAGTGAGGCAGGCAGCAGTTTACAGGCTCGGCAACGCAGGACCCCGTGGGCAGACAGCGCAAGGGAAACCCCAGACGATCCTCAGAACAGGCAGATAATCTTGGAACAGGCAGACGAATCTAGAACAGGCAGACGAACCTCCGAATCAGGAAACTGGAGCGAGGGAGAGAAGACAGTGAGCCGGGCGCGAGAACCTCCACAACCATCTGACAAAGACAGGACGAGGTGACAAACAATATATAGAACATCTCTCATTCAAAACAGCTGACGCTGATCAGCTCATTAGCGGAGAACAGCGAGCCGCAGATGAGCCGCGCCCACTATTCCCACACACACACACATAGCGAGGGCGAGTCAATGAATCCATGAACCGTGACAGTACCCCCCCCTCCTAGGAACGCCGCCTGGCGTTCCCAGACAACCTTACCTGTCGATTGTAATCATCGATAAGGGAGTGGTCCAGGATGTCCCTAGCAGGAACCCAACTTCTCTCCTCCGGACCGTAACCTTCCCAGTCCACCAAGTACTGGAAACCGCGTCCCCTCCGTCTTGAGTCCAGTATACGATGAACCGAATAAGTAGGCTCCCCATCTACGAGTCGCGGCGGGGGGGGAACCGGGGCAGGCGGATTAATGTAAGAACGAAAAACTGGCTTTACTTTAGACACATGAAAGACGGGATGAATCCTCCTGTACACTGGAGGCAGGTTGAGGCGGACTGCCACCGGACTAATGATCTTGGTGACAGAAAACGGGCCAATGAATTTGGGAGCAAGTTTATTGGAAACGGAGCGGAGAGGAATGTTCCTGGTTGAAAGCCACACCTTTTGACCAACGACGTATACGGGAGGCTTAGACCGGTGGCGATCGGCTTTAGCCTTGGTGCGCGCCCCCACCTGGAGTAGAGTCTCACGGGCTCTAGTCCACGTGCGGTGACACCTCTGGACAAAGGCGTGAGCGGAGGGGACCGCGACTTCGGATTCCAGACTGGGAAAAATTGGTGGCTGGTAACCTACACTACATTCAAACGGAGATAGGCCCGTGGACGACACTGGCAACGTATTGTGTGCGTACTCCACCATTGAAAGTTGCTGACTCCAAGAGGAAGGATTCTTGGAGACCAAACATCGTAACACCCTCTCCAAATCTTGGTTGGCTCTCTCGGTTTGACCATTGCTCTGGGGGTGAAACCCTGAGGACAGACTGACAGTCGCTCCCAGTAACCTACAAAACTCTCGCCAAAATTTGGACACAAACTGGGGTCCTCTGTCAGAAACCACGTCTATCGGGAGGCCATGTAAGCGAAAGACGTGATCAACAACGGTCAACGCTGTCTCCTTGGCTGAGGGTAATTTGGGCAAGGGAATAAAATGAGCCGCCTTCGAGAACCGGTCCACCACAGTCAAAACGACCGTATTGCCCTGAGAGGGCGGGAGGGCGGTGATAAAATCTAGCGCTATGTGGGACCAGGGTCTCGAAGGGACAGGCAGCGGTTGAAGTAACCCATCTGGGGGTCGATTGGAAGTCTTACCAGTGGCACAAACCGAGCAAGCCAAAACAAAACTGTGAATGTCACGAGCCATCAGTGGCCACCAGAACCGTTGCTTGACTAAAAAACTAGTGCGAAAAACTCCTGGATGGCAAGCTACGTTGGAACAATGACCCCACTGAATAACGTCGGACCGTAATCCCTCCGGCACAAACAAACGATTCGGTGGGCAACCGGGCGGAGGCGTTACCCCTTCTAAGGCCGATTTGACCTTCGACTCGACCTCCCATGTGAGTGTGGAGACAAATAGGGTCTCGGGTAAAATGCACTCGGGAGTAGACGGGCGATCGGAATGGTCAAAAATCCGTGATAAAGAGTCGGGTTTGATGTTTTTGGAACCCGGGCGGTACGAGAGAGAAAAATCAAAACGTCCGAAAAAAAGTGCCCACCGAGCCTGCCTGGAGTTCAATCTTTTGGCGGTTCTGATATATTCCAGGTTCTTGTGATCGGTCCAGACGATAAAAGGTACCCCTGACCCTTCTAACCAATGACGCCATTCTTCCAACGCTAACTTAACTGCCAACAACTCCCTGTTACCAATGTCGTAGTTACGTTCGGCAGGCGATAAACGACGGGACAAAAACGCGCAGGGATGCATCTTGTCGTCTGTTGGAGAACGCTGGGATAGCACTGCTCCTACCCCCACCTCTGACGCATCGACCTCCACCACGAACTGACGTGATGGATCAGGGGCTATAAGGATGGGAGCTGAAACGAAGCAGCCTTTCAGTTTGACAAACACAGCCTCGGCTGTGTCTGACCACCTGAACGTCGTTCTGGGGGAGGTCAAGGCAGTCAGAGGCGCGGCTAGTTGGCTGAAGTTGCGAATAAAACGCCGGTAGAAATTGGCAAACCCCAGAAACCTCTGTAGGGCCTTACGGGAATCTGGGCTTGGCCACTCCACCACAGCCTTAACCTTATCAGGATCCATTCGTACTCCCTCAGACGAAATTATGTACCCTAAGAAAGGAACCGACTGTGCATGAAAAGCGCATTTCTCCGCCTTGACAAAAAGCCCATTCTCTAGCAACCTCTGAAGCACTCGTCTGACGTGTTGAACGTGCTCCTGGAGAGACGAAGAAAAAATCAATATGTCATCCAGGTAAACATATATGAACTGATCTACCATGTCTCTCAACACGTCATTGACGAGTGCCTGGAAGACCGCTGGGGAGTTGGACAGCCCGAACGGCATAACCAAATATTCAAAGTGCCCCCTGGGGGTGTTGAACGCGGTCTTCCATTCATCCCCCTTCCTGATGCGAACCAAATGATATGCATTACGTAAATCCAACTTTGTGAAGATTGATGCTCCCTGCAACCTCTCGAAGGCTGAAGACATCAACGGCAAAGGATAAGTATTCTTTACCGTGATGCTGTTCAACCCCCGGTAATCAATACAAGGTCGCAGAGAGCCATCCTTCTTCCCCACAAAAAAGAATCCCGCCCCCGCTGGAGAAGAGGAAGGGCGGATGAACCCAGTTGCTAGAGAATCAGAAATATATTTCTCCATAGCCTCCCTTTCTGGAACAGAAAGCGAATATAACTTGCCCTTAGGCGGAGACGTACCTGGCAGTAGATCTATAGCACAGTCATAGGGACGATGCGGAGGAAGAGAAGCAGCCCGGGACTTACTGAACACTTCCTTCAGGTCGAGATACTCTGGTGGCACGTTAGACAGATTCACTGGCTCCTCCTGCAACACAGAACAAGAAACGGACGGAACAGCAGACGAAAGACATGAGGCATAACATTGATTACTCCAGCTGGACACAGAATTCTGTCCCCACTCTATCCTGGGTCCGTGTTTCACCAACCACGGATGACCCAGGACAATGGGAGCGTGAGGTGACTGAGTGAGGTAAAGTGAGATCCTCTCAGTGTGGTTACCCGAAGTGGTAAGTGTGATGGGTCCCGTGGTGTGAGTGATGCCCGGAAGTCTCTGTCCATTTAGTGCGTGGATGGTGATACTGTGCTCCAGAGGTGTGACAGGGAGGTGAAGCTTCTGAGCCACTGAAACGTCCATCAGATTCCCCTCTGCTCCCGAGTCCACCAGCGCCTGGCCGTTGAAGGCGCGGCCTGCCCACTGGAGTCTCACCGGAAGGAGGGTGGCGTTCGAGGGTCTGGCCATGGATATCCCGCCCGACAGTAGCCTCCCTCCTACCGCCGGGCTTGGCCTTTTAAAGGACAGGTGGAGACAAAGTGGCCGGGCTCTCCACAGTAGAGACACAGACCTCTCGAACGGCGGTGTTCTCTCTCCTCCCGGGAGAGCCGAGCTCGACCTACCTGCATGGGTTCAGGATCGTTCGAGGGGCTGACCGTGTTCACTCCTCTGAGACTGGGAAACTCAGCGAAAACCCCCACTGGAGTCTGGAACTGTCGATTCTCTCTCTGTTGTAATCGTGCATCGATTCGAAGTGCCAGTTCAACCAGTTCATCAAGTGTCTTGGGTAAATCCAACGTATAAATCTCCTTTTGAACACGGTCAGCCAACCCATGCAGGAACATGTCCCACTGCGCCTCCTCGTTCCATTTGCACTCGGCGGCCAACGTCCGGAACTGGATGGAATAGTCAGAAACAGAGTTGTTGTTCTGTCGGAGATCGGCAAGTTGGCGGGCCGCCTCACGTCCTGCGACCGCGCGATCGAACACACGACCCATCTCCTGCTCGAGTGCTTGGAACGAGGAGCAGCAGGCGTGTTGATTCTTCCACACCGCTGTTCCCCACAGAGCCGCGCGTCCCGACAACAGCGTCATTACCAGCGCCACTTTACTCTCCTCCGAGGAAAACGTCACAGGCTGAAGAGAGAAGTAAATCGAGCATTTGGTTAAAAAAGTTCGACACATATTAGGTTCTCCTGAATACCTCTCGGGGGTGGGGATGCGCGGCTCCGATCGGTTGATGTTGGGATTTTCCGGGGGAACAGGCGGGGGCGGTGCTGGCGCAGTGGGACCTCTCAGATGTTGTAGTTGAGAGGTGAGCTCGGACACCTGCGCTACCAGAGCCTGTATCGCCCGACCCGAGGCACCGATCTGTTCATCCTGACGGTCCATGCGGGCGTGGTTACCGGCATACATCTGCTCAAAGCTGATTGCACTCGCTGAATCCATGATCTGGTCAGATGGTTCTGTCATGGCTCGAAGGAAAAGTCAAGGATTCAATAGCAAGTGAATACTGGTGTTTAATAACACAAGGAGTAGAGTTAGAGCATATACAGAAGTGAGGCAGGCAGCAGTTTACAGGCTCGGCAACGCAGGACCCCGTGGGCAGACAGCGCAAGGGAAACCCCAGACGATCCTCAGAACAGGCAGATAATCTTGGAACAGGCAGACGAATCTAGAACAGGCAGACGAACCTCCGAATCAGGAAACTGGAGCGAGGGAGAGAAGACAGTGAGCCGGGCGCGAGAACCTCCACAACCATCTGACAAAGACAGGACGAGGTGACAAACAATATATAGAACATCTCTCATTCAAAACAGCTGACGCTGATCAGCTCATTAGCGGAGAACAGCGAGCCGCAGATGAGCCGCGCCCACTATTCCCACACACACACACATAGCGAGGGCGAGTCAATGAATCCATGAACCGTGACACTTTCAAAAAATAACAATGAATATAATTTTCTTGAAATGTTCTGCCACACAAATTCACTGTTTTCTGAGAATGGGGAAAAAACTGTGCACTTTCACGTATTCAAGTCTCAGATTTACCCTCTTTTTTTCCCAAGGGGGCTTCATGTTCAAGCAATGGAAGGAAAAGTATCTGGTGTTGACGGTGGAAGGAAACCTGATGGTGTGTCGAGATGCAGACTCACCAGCTGACCAGATGGTGGCGCTCCAGAGTAACTGTGAGTCCATAGTGGAGGGTAAAGAAATCTTGGACTTGCCCCGTTTACCCCCTGGAGGACGCAGAGACAGCTGCTTTGCCCTCATCCTGCCCCAAGACAAGTTCCTCCTCCTGCTCTCTGATAGCCCTGAAGAGTGCAGGTGGGCCAACAGCCTGGTTCATGTAAAGCTTCTTAAATGATTTCCCTTTGTATAAGTATATATTTGCGGGCAAAACATGCACTTTTATGCAAAAATGAACAAACGTGAGTCAGTGTGATTCTAAACTTTTTGTCTCCAACAGTCAATGGCTGAAGTTACTCAGGAAGGTGAAGGAGGTGAGTTATTACATTTCATGAACACCAAATATACTGTTTCAGAAAGTCTGAGACCACACTGGAAAATATTGTATACCTGAAATAAACAGGTTTTAGATTATACTGACATTTTACTGTAATTTTGGGGGAATAAATCTTTTAGCCAAATTGTTATGCTAATATTATAACGTGTGATGGAAAAAAAAAATGTATTGAATTAAAAAAATATATTGCAAATAGAAGCTTTTTCCCTAGTGGTCTCATTTTTAACCCTTTAGCTGTCACCCCCCTTTTTGAGAATGGACATTAAAATGCACTATTCAAGCTTAAAGTCCGCGTGAACCGGAAGTTGCAAACGACTTTTCTCAAGTGTTGTGACGCATTTCCGAGTGAAACGGAATATTGAACAGAGGGCAGGGTTTTACTTCAGCGCTACTCCTCTACATCTCTCGGCCATAGCAGAGTAACGGTTTGAGGGGAGTGGTTAAGCGATTAACCAACCCAAGCCCCGTCAAGCCTATGTCATCAGAAAAAGAACCATTCCAGACCTGGAAGTAACTTTTCAGACTTTGATTAAAGATAACTTCGGCAAACCATTTTTTCCCGTGTATTAACTTGCACGGATTAATTGTTCACCACAAGACCAGTAATATCCGCTAACAAAGTAAATAGGGTCAATTTTGATTTCATGCCGACTTTAAATGGTTGTAATTCAAGAATGCTTTGGAGTATAGACCTAAGTTTGGTCTTGTTTTAAAGGGAAAAAATTGCAGATTCAAAAATGAAAGTATGAAAAAGTTTTGGAAGTTTAAATTTACATTAAATCAAATATAATTTATTTAATATTTTTATTTTATATAAAATATATATTTTACAAAATAGTTTTTACTATAAAATTACTATAAAATCAAAGCCATATATCTAACCAAGTTGTGTTCCAAATTTGATGTTAATTTCAAATTTAAGTTCCAATGAAATTTTGTTTAGGCGTATTACCAAAAATAGCCTCCGGGTGTCATTGAATTCCATTGAATTTAACTGTATGCATTCTGCCATAAAAAAAGAAATAAAATTCTGTCCAAATATCACTTCTGTCACAAAATATGGAACCTTGAGACTCAGACCTTTCTGACAATGTGTTTTGTCAAGATTAGAAAATATTTTGATCATAAATTATGAAACATAATGATGCCCAAAAGGGGAGGAGCCTGATAAAATAATTTACAGTACTGTTTCTATGGTAACACAATGTCCAATTTCAAAATAGTTTTCACAGGATGAATTCTGAGATCGTAAGCTTTCAAATGATACCTAATTTATGATAACTACTAAAATATGTAATGTAATAAAAAAAGGCGATAAAAAAGATAATATTATATTTTAGAGGATAATATATATATTATACTTTTTAGAAGATACTATTTTTTTTTTTTTTTTACAAATAATAGATTATATGTTTTCTTATGAAATTTTGAACATGAAAACCAACATTTCAATTATTAAAAGTGTGTGCGTCGACTTTTTGTGACAAAGGTCAGAACCCCTGTTATGATGTAGATTGCGCTCTTGTCATAAATTAATCTATTACTGTTCCAGCATAATTTGTAACAAAAAACAGTGCTAAAATATCTATTAAGGAGTCTTAGACCTTTCCTACGATATATAGTTTGTCATGATTAATTTAGGATTTAATTGTAATATAGTGAAGTAAAGCGTCCCATATACGTAGGCGTCCCATATACGGGACGGTGACAGCTAAAGGGCAATTAATACACTGCAATTCAAAAAAACATTTTTATTTTATTTTAAAAGAAATTTATATTTTTATTCAGCAAGGATACATAAAATTGATCAAAACTGACAAGTAAATACATTTATACTGTTACAAAAGATTTATATTTCAAATAAATGCTGTTAATTTGAACTTTCTATTTTTCAAACAATTCTGAAAAAAATACATCACGGTTTCTACAAAAAGAAATATCAATATAAAGCAGCACAACAGTTTTCAAAATTGATAATAATCAGAAATGTTTCTTGAGCAGTGCTGTACTAATGCTGAAAATTCATCATTCATCATTCATTTTGCTGTCATTTGGCAAGACTGTAGATGACTATACAAGTCTATTTTATTTCTCTATGACACTATGTATGTTTATTGCTTCTTTGCCAAACAGCAGGATTATTCTCAATGCATGTTACATAATATGTTATGTGGCAGTGCCTTCTCCAGATCCTATATCAATGATTAGTGTTGTAATCTCTCATGAGAGACAACTGAACACTTTGCCATCTTTAATCTTTGGATTAGAAAGACGTTTTCGTGACAACTCAGCATACAGTATATTTGCACAGTTCAATGGCATCCTCTTTTTGCTCAGGGTGTGACCTCAACACTGGCCCTGCAGAGACAGCAGAGCATCACGCCCTGCATCACAGACCGGGAGCCGCTTCCAGACATCTCCAGTGACAAAGAGCCCACATCCCCGCACCTCAGCGACAAGGGCTTGAGCTCCCCGCGTGTCCGCTCCAGAGAGAACTCCTTCAGATACAGAGGTGCGGCTCACTTTTACTACTCACTGAGTAAAATATACACTGATATTACCATGTGGTGCTATGGTAATATCATGCTTTTTATAAGCCATTCATACAAATGTTCCTTCTAGAGCAGTGAATCTCAAGCAGGAGAGCTATTAGCACTCCCATTCAAGGGCTTTTGCTCCCCCTGGAACTATGTGATGTGAATTCTGCCATATTTGATCATGGAAACTAAGTTCTAGATGCAGCAAATGCCATGTGACAAACTGCACCTGCAGGATGTGAAAGTGACGACTGCCTGAAGGCACCTCAAAACTACAAGTCTCAAACCCTTGTTAATTTTGACATTTGACCGCATAATTCTTCTAGCTAACTTAAGCTGACTGTTTTTACACAGTTTCCGTTTATTAAATTGTTATTTTCGTTTGTGTAATTTTTTTATATGTTCTTCAACAGCCCAAGCATACATATGGTCGAGGTGATTTTGCCAAGTAAGACATGTTAAGACATTTATTGTTGATCCTGGAACAACATTCCTGTCAAAAACATGGTCCTAACCCTACCCCTAAACCTAACCCTATCCATAACTTGAAAGGAGAATAAGAATGGAGTAGAAGCCCCTATCCCTTGTTGAAAGCCTGAAGCCCCGTTCACACCGCCAGCGACACAAAGCGACATGATCCCATTCATTTCAATGGAGCGCTGGTGGGTTCCGGCGACAGTGACCATTGGCGACAGAATGTGGGCGTGTCAAGCGACGCGAGACACGCGACAAAATTTCAGAAATGTAAACTTTATGCAAATGAGAAGCGATTTTTGCGAGCGACAACCAATAGGAAAGAAGACGTGGAGCTCACGTCACCGTCTCGAGTGCAGACAAAATAGAAGAGTTCGAGGGCGATTTCACGGTTTTATATGATTTCACTGTAACCACATACATGGATATAATAAAATCATGCATGGAAAAGAAACTGTCAACAGTCTCAGTGAGTTTAATTCATACATTTATTGTTCGAGTGTTGTAATTTTATGATGCAAATTTAGCACTGATGCAGTTCACTTTACAGTTTCCTCTGCATTATGTTGACTATTAGAGACAAGAAAATGTATTATTTGTCAAATTCAAATGACTTTTTAGTAATTTATGAGTGAGTTTAATTTGTTGATTGATCGATCGTTGATCTAGTAAATGAATTAATCCACTGAACACTGCTGTGGTAATATAAAAACACTCTCCCAACAGCATACTGTTACTTATGAGCCTAATTCCTAGTCAAATTAAAATTATATGACTGTATATATATATATCACTTGTGATGGTATTTTGTATAGATATGGCCAGATGTGCAGTCTACCAATAACATTAGAGCGACAACACTATGAACTCCAACAAGCGACTTCACAGTACAGAGGCTAGCGACATACAGCGACAAAGTCGCTGGCGGTGTGAACGGGGCTTAAATGTCTTGGGTTACTTGATTGTAACCCTGAAGTACAGGTATATGTGGATAACACCTCAATGAAATTGTCATTGAACTTGGTAGCCTCAGACGGTGACGTCATTAGAATGCACGCTTGTTAGAGGCTATAATTAGATGTACCACAGGTACATCCTCAGTGTGGCAATGAAGTGCAGAATCTTGTTCCTGCTATTTCAACGCATTCTCATCCTTGGGCGTCATATACTGACGCTTTTGACAAATCGTCTACATCCAACGCACATGGCACCCTTTAGCGTCAATATGACACGCACAGAGCTTTGTTCGGTTATGGTTGGATTTAGGTCTGGGGTAGGGTTAGAGTTAGACCGCTAGGAGGCGCCTTCTGGCCCATATCTATCTGCGTCTCATATTGACGCTAAAGGGTGCCATGTGCGTTGGATGTAGACGATTTGTCAAAAGCGTCAGTATATGATGCCTTGGGATGAGATCGGGCTGGCTATTTCAGTGAACAGGGTTACAGTCAAGTAACCCGAGACGTTCACTTTCAAGCTTCACTCTATGCTATGCTGATGGAGCAGAATACGAGAATACCTCTGTTTCAGCCCCCATGACAAACAAATAGTTGCTCTGAATACGAATACTTTTGCTACTGGCGAGTTCAGTGTACGTAGGCCTGGGGCCTGATGTATAAACATTGCATACACACAAAAAAAGGCATTGAAATGCATGTACGCAATTTTCCACGCACATACAGTATCAGGATTTATAAAAAATAAACTAGCCATAAATATGTACGCACCATACGGACATTCTGGACCGTGCACACTCTTTTACTGGAGTGAGCAAAGTAATGAAGTAAACGGAATGATTACATCTGATATACAGTACACATTTAGATTAAATACGCCACTCTCATTAATGGAGTTAAGCACTAACATTTGTATGAAATCATTATCCAGAAGTTAGAAATATTTGTAGTGGATTTGCTGCTTTGAACACTTTTCCTGTGGAATGCTGTTTTTTAATGTTTTAACTACAGCAACGATACTTGGCTAGCGCATGATAATTCCGCTCATTATTAAATCTTTAAATTGTGTTCTACATAGCAAAACTCATGTAGGCTGAAATCTATCCATATATGGGAAACTAGTGCTTATATTTTTCAAAATACTGCAATATATGCATTGACCATGTATGGCTATATATATATATATATATATATATATATATATAAAGTATTTATAAATGAAGACAAACATAGCATTACATGATTTATTTTACAAAGTATCCTTTATTGCACATACATGTTCCCATATATATATATATATATATACACACACACACATTCACATAATGAGTTACAACAGATTTATAGTTCCCAGCATGCTTTGCTTCTTACTGACTTCTGAAAGGAGAGCAAATGTTAAAATTAAGTGTTATTTAATGTGTTTTGCTCAATATTAATATAGGGGGAGATCTGTTAGTGTTTAATGTTCTGTTATTTTGTAATTTAACAGTTTTTCTGGTATGTCTGAGTTTTTGGGGTCACCATTGTGCTGAAGGGTATAGCCTGTGGTTCGGTTGACGATTAGCCAAATTCCATTAAGATTAAAATTACTACAATTTGAAATTAATTGCTGTGCATTCTTCTGCACAGTGATAGTTAAATACTTAAGCACATGCAGGTGCTTATTATAACTAGCTTGAAAATATGAAATGTTTATAATGTAAATAATTAATAAATAAATATAAAAAATATAATAAATTATATATTTCTCTATATATGTGTTTATTTTGCATGAGTTTTGCATGAGTGTTTGCTCTCTGGTGTTTACTTTGCAAGACAAAGAAACCTGAGGATGCACCTGTGGCACATCTAATTATAGCCTCTGACGAGCGTGCATTCCAATGACGTCACCGTCTGAGGCTAGCAAGTTAAATTTCATTGAGGTGTTAATTCACAGCTGGTCAATCAAAGATATTCCCCAAGCGCTTTCAGCGCAGCATAGAGTGAAGTTTAAAGCTGAAAGTTAACTTGACTACTTAAAAAAACTACCCCTCAAATTGAATTGGTTGATTGGAATGTTGATCCAGAAACATCACCACATACATTCAGGCCTTTAGAATGGTGCGTAAAACGCTTTATAAGGGGGAGGGGGGACCTGTAAATAATTAATCAGCTTCATAGAAGATTCTTCTGTGAACACAGGTGAAGTAATGAAGCCACTGCCTGTTCTTGATGATAATGGTATATCAAAGTATCATGGTGTTATTACTATCATAAATCATCACTGTCCATGGTTAAGAGTACACTTGGAAAAACAGAATAAATAATCCCTACATGTTGCTGATTAAAAGATAAAAATCTCCTGTGATGCCAATGCAGTTGTCCTGTGGTAAGCCTCTCTCTCTCTCTCTCTCTCTCTCTCTCTCTCTCTCTCTTTATGCTATAATCCGTTAAACATGTTTAACTCTTTTTTTTTTCATGCTTATTCTCTCTGCTATGTTCTGTATTATGTATGTAGGTCTCTCATTCAATGGTGCACTAAAATGTGGCAACCTAAAGAGGTTTATTTATTATGTTTTATTATTTATTTTTTACTTGATTTCACCCATAACAATTATTGTGTTGGTATAGAATTTATACCAACAAAACATTGTTTTTATTCTATACATTAATGTATTTAGGTTGATTCTGCAATAGTAAATAATATTTTTGGCTTGAATAAAACTAATTTAGATGTTATGATGTACACAACCATATAATCCATCAATCAGATGTTGCACTAGACATCAAAGGAGCGTTCGACCAAGTTTGGCATAACGGCCTTCTGGATAAGCTTTCTGCTAAAGGCATAACTGGGCCATTACCTTCGTGGCTACAGAATTACCTGGAAGGAAGGTCCATCCAGGTCGTGCTCTCTGGTCAGTCCTCATCACCTCAACCTATTACCGCCTCGGTGCCCCAGGGATCCATTCTCGGCCCGCTATTATTCTCCATCTTCATAGACGATGTTGTAGAACAGTGCGATAATAGCATTTTTCTATATGCGGACGATTTCACCATTTACGCCCCAGTAACGACACTTAATGGTCCCACAGCATCCCTAAATAAAGACCTGGAGAATATTCGCAGGTGGGCTGACACCTGGAAGGTCACGTTCGAGCCTAGCAAATGCAAGGGTATGGTTTTGTCGAAAAAGAGGCCTCCATCATGCCCGTACCTTCTCTTTGGGGCAACCAAAATTGACCTTTCTGAGCAGTTGAATATTCTGGGACTATGGATCGATAAGAAGTAGCTATGGACTAATCACCTGTAAAAAACATCTGCAAGCGTGCTGGACAGCGTCTTGGAGCTCTGCACAGGTTGGCCAACAAGCTTGATGCCAAAGGTAGGGCCAATGTCTACAAGGCACAAGTCAGGAGCACCATGGAGTACTCATGCCTCGCCTGGATGAACAGACTACCCTCGGGCAGCTTGACAACATCCAGAAAAAGGCACTGAAAATCATTGGGGAGGATGAGGACACTGCCCTAAGGAAATATGCAGTCAGCCAGCTCAGCCATCGTAGAATTGTTGCAGCAACAACTGTGCTTTTCAAAATGCACACTGAAAACTGTCCAGAGGACCTCAAAGTTTTGCTACCCCCACCTGACCTCCATTGCCGCACCACTCGAAGAGCACGACCAAGTCACGCCTTAAAACTCCCCAAGTCCAACACCAAATGCTTGGGGAGGAGCTTTCCTCATTCGGCTGTAAAATTTGGAACTGCCTCCCCTGTACTGTAGTAGGTGAAATCACCTGAAAGAATGTTCAGGCCTTCAAGAAGAGACTAAACAAACACATTCTTAGCAAAAAAATTGTAATATCCTGATGGTTAATGTCACTTATCCTATATATCTAGTCATGAGTAGCTGCAGATCACGATAGGCTCTCGGAACATGTTCTGTTAAAGCCTGTATCTGCCTAGCTTGAATAAAAAAAAGAAAAAAAAAGATCTAAAGATATTCCTCATTGGCTTTCTAACACAAAAAAAGTCCCACAGACGCACATCGCCAAGTACTGATGAAGCACTCGCGTTTGGTTTTCGCTTATAACTTCATGAAGCATGTACAGATCATAGAAAATGGCACAACATTATTTACAGCAGACTGTCACAATTAAAAGGAGCCCTTACTGACTATAATCCATCACTTAGATCTAAAGATATTCGTTGATCACAAGATATTCCTCATGGAGGAACAATTTTAAAAAAGCCCATTAGGGGGCGTCAACGACTGAACAAAAAGGCTATCTTGGTTCCAAATGCTGTAAGGAATCAATCCTTCATGCAATCACCACACAATTGTATCCAGGTGCAGCTCACATTTAGGGGGACTTCACCAAAAAAGAATTGTCCTCCTACCCTATTTCCTTCCTGAGTTATTCCATGTCAAATAAAAAAGATATGCAAAATAAAAAAAGATATATTTATATACATATATATATATATACTTTAAAATGAAAATAAAAAGTGTTCAATCAAACGATAGCTACCTTTTGACTCTCCTTGCTATAGTTTTGGAGTTATGAGTCTTGAGTTTTGTGTCACTCCAAAAATACCTTTAGGGCTTATAATATATTACTTTTATCTATTTTATTATGTTCATTGATAGTTCATATTACAGTTTTTCTTGATTGCTAAAACACTACAAATGTTTAATTTAGCCCAATTTCCTATAAATAGTTTATTCAGTTTTGAATACAACACATTTCTCAAAACTATAAACACATTTAACGTATTCGATTAGTAACGTAACCTCGGTTCCCTGAGAGTAGGGAACGAGTATGGACTTGCACAACTACTTCCGCGTTCTACTTATTACATATCGGGAGTTTCTGGTTAGAGTGTTCAGCTCACCTCCATACATGAGAATGCAGATTATCACTACGTTTTATGGATGCCAATTGATTAAAACAATGAATAATGATCTCTGTATTAATTGTCTTGAGCCTTCTGAAATGTTCCTATGAATATATTTTCTTTCCAACTGTTCATTCTGAATAATACATAGGCTAAATATATTTATCCACTAACCTGCAGCAGTCCTATATGTCTTCTCATTAACAGTGTTTTTCTCTTAGCCTACTTATATTTCATACCTGTTGAGTTTAATTTTTTTAATGAATTTGACTAATAAAAAGGATTGGTTGTGTGCATTGGTGCTTTATTCCAGTATTTTTAAAATAGTTGAATAAATGGATGCTCGCGAGGTGCCTGTAACAATGTTAAATAGGCTAGGCTATTTAATTAATCTTCCAACAGTAACGCACACAGCGTAGAGGAGAATGACAGTCAACTTCTTTGAATATTAATTAAGCATTTTGGGCATGAGCATGTAAATAGTAAAAAGATTGACATGGAAAAATGACATTGAATGATTAAAGTATTTAATCCAAATAAATAAATGTTCGTGGTTCGTACTGATGTTATGCATCTGTTTTCACACACTTCAGCATCGCGGTCACTAGTGCAGACGAACACTGACACCCTGTGGTGAAATAATGCTTATTTTTAACGGCCACAGCTTTCTCACATTGGCTTGGTTTGGATTAAAACTTAATGTTCCGGTGAGTTTGGAAAATTCTGCACACAGTAAACATCAGAATATCCCTTCTTCTGTCAAGAAAAATGTCCACATTTTTAAATCTTGCTTTTAAATGAGCTTATAAACAGTGACCTAACACATAGATGAGACCGGACCTCGTCGAGTCAAATCATACAGAAAGGACCTTAGCCTACAGGGAAGGGACCTCCATGTTACAGAACCTCACAAATGTGGACGGCGAGGACCAACCGGCCACCGAACAAATGTCCTGAATAGGAAACCCAGAGGACCACGCCCATGACAAGGCCATGCCTCTAGTCCAGGGGTCGGCAACCCGCTGCTCTAGAGCCGAGCTTTTTAAAAAATATGAAAATGGAAAAAAAAAAATATATAATTTCTGTAGGAGGAAAAACATGACAAATATTCTTAAAGTTTTTCAACGTTGTAAAAATGTGTATAATATTTAATTTCAACATTTCTGTCAACGAAGATTTACGTCATATACTGCGACGCGCGTTTCTGTCAGATCGGCGGCGGCGCGCGTGATGCCAGACCGGTGGCTGACAGACAAGCAAACAAACCGGCGGGTGTGTCATGGACCATGGATCCCAAGGGGAAAAAGAGAAAGATAGTTGAGGAGAACAGAGGATTCAACAGTTCTTGGACCGAATCATTTGCTTTCATTGCCAATGTGGAAGAATTGCCTGAATGTTTGCTTTGTAATGAGAAGTTGTCAAATAACAAAAAGATTAATGTGGAAAGACATTTCCAGGGAAGGCATGCTACATTTGCAGCCAAGTACGCAGTTGGGAGTGAGAGAAAAAGTGCGATTGCATTACTTAATGGTAATTAAGGAGCGCAAAGATAAATTTAAGAAGTGGATTGCATCTCCAAACTCCACTACTGCTTCTAGTTTTGTTGCAACCCGGGAGATAATAAAGCGTGGGAAACCGTTCACAGATGGTGACTACATGAAGGATTCATTCATTAAAATATCAGAGCACCTATTTTCAGACTTCAAAAACAAAACCGAGATAATACAGAAAATTAAAGATATGCCTCTCTCCGCAAAGACAGTGAAGGAAAGGGCCATTAAAATGGCAGGCAACATCACCAATCAGCAAATCAAGGACATTAATTCAGCTCCAGCATACTCAATTTCCTGTGATGAGTCGTGTGATGTGAGCGATATTGAACAGGCAGCGCTGTTATGCAGGTATGTTAACTCTGATGGGCCGCAAGAAGAGATGATCGAATTAATACCACTGAAAGGCAAAACACGCGGAGAGGACATATGTGAAGCTGTGCTGAAGTGTTTAAATGACAATGGAATAAACACCAACCACCTGATTTCAGTGGCTACAGATGGGGCGCCGAGTATGAGGGGATCACAAAAGGGGTTTGTGACTTTATTACAGAAAGCGTTGGATTGAAATCTGCTTGCATTTCACTGTACCTTGCACCAAGAAGCACTGTGTGCACAAACATTCCCACCGGAGTGTATGGAGGTGATGAAGCTTGTCATCGAGATGAACAAGATAATTGCAAAGGCATTAAACCACCGTCAGTTCCGTGCATTGCTAGATGAAGTTGACAGCGAATATTCCCATCTCCTGCTACACAACAAAGTCCGATGGCTGTCCAGAGGTGAGGTTTTGCGTCGCTTTGTTGCTTGTTTAGAACATGTGAAAACATTCCTGAAAAGCAAAAACCT
The DNA here is from genome assembly GCF_949152265.1 of Phoxinus phoxinus. Lineage (NCBI taxonomy): Eukaryota > Metazoa > Chordata > Actinopteri > Cypriniformes > Leuciscidae > Phoxinus > Phoxinus phoxinus. Next base: position 9,312,407 of record NC_136879.1, read on the forward strand.
GAACTACCCGCAACTGGAAGATACCGAGTGGCTGGAAAAACTGCACTTTATGGTGGATATGACAAGTCACCTAAACATGCTGAATAAAAGTCTCCAGGGGCGGGGAAACACTGCACTGCAAATGCTGGAAGCTGTTTTGTCATTCGAACGCAAGCTGACTGTATTCGCCAGAGATGTACAGCGAGGCAAGCTCTCTCACTTCCCCTCCCTGAGAGAGTTCAAAGAAGCCCATCACGATCACACACTCAACGGTGATTATTTACAAGGTGCGATCGTAGATATGCAAACTGCATTTGGGAGCAGATTCAGCGAGTTCCGAAAGGAAAATATGACACTATCTTTCCCTGTCACTCCCCTGGAGATTGACCCGTCCTTGTTGAACACATTCCCAGGAGTAATTCAAGCTGACCTTGAAATGGAAATGGCCGATATAGCTGACAACGATTTGTGGGTGTCCAAGTTCAAAAGTCTGACAGCCGAGCTTGAAGACGTCACTCGCCAGAAAGCCCAGCTTGCCCAAAGCCACGAATGGTGGGGTGTTGGTTGGTTGGTTGGGAGGTTGGGTGGGAGGGAGGGAGGGAGGGAGGGAGGGAGGGAGGGAGGGAGGGGGGGGGGAGAGAGAGAGAAGAGGATTGTATTGTATTATTGAGGATTGAAGAGGACTGCATTTTATTTCCATGGGGATGTCTGAAATTACAGGATGCCAATGTGCACGTTGCACATTTTGTTGTTTTTTCGAATCCTAAAGTAAAAATGACATCAAAAATCTGATTTCTTTATTGTATTTCTTTAATTTCATCAATGCAACAAAACATAATACATTAAAATTATAATGGAAGTTAAACTTAAAGCACCATCGTACAGCAGAGTAGTCACGTGGTGCGTCATTCTCTCCAGGATGCGCTGCAGGTGAAAATAAACATTTAATCATGAATGCTCATTATGTATTTGTAGCCTACTTATCATTTTGATACTAGGGGGGTAATAAAGCTAATATAGACACTTACAGCATGTGTTGCCTTCATTATAAGGCTTATATAAGGCTTTTCATTTTTTATATTTTTTAATCCCATACGGAGTGCGATGCGACTGCCATTAGACCGAGAAGTTTCTGAAATTCTCTGAGGGGTGTGCCTGCGCCTGCTTTGAAGGAGACTGTCAGCTCTTGTATAGAGAGCGCGCAAAAGAAAACTGATGACAATAATCAGGGCCACAACTGAGTATCTGCTTTGGAAAATGCATTCTAACACTGGTGGGAGAGCTAAAAAGGGTGGGAGAGAGAGGAAGAGGAAAATAAGGGCAGGGGACTCAAAGAACATTTGAAGTGAAAGTGAAATGTGAAGGGCAAGTATGGTAATCCATACTCGGAATTTGTCCTCTGCATTTTAACCCATCTAACTTAGTGCACTGCACTCTAGTTAATCATGTTCTTATGCATGGAATGACCATGAAGGAAGCTGGCCTACAGGGTCATCTACAGGTTTTGTATTACTACACACAGTATAATTACATTACACAGTACAATATCAGTACAGTTCTTTAGGTGAGAGAACTTTTGACTGTAGCACATTATACACCCTCAAACTCGTAAATGTCGTAATTGATTTGTAGCCAAGTATTACTTACATATTTTGTATTTTTGCAGAACTGAATTTGTAACAATGCCTAGAATGTAAATCTAGATCACATGCCACAAGGTCTATATTAGGGAGGGAACCGCTGGCTAAAATATAACTGAAAACCGTACAAATAAAACGATGCAACAAGAAATAATTTGTAGAGGAGAAATATTAGTGAAATGTGAACTTGACATAAAAATAAAAAATAAAATAAAAACCTCTTCCTATAATCCTCCCTTGTTTGGCTTATGCTACTCTGAGCAATGCCTGAACTTTGTATTTTGAGCACTTCTTGTGTTATTTTTGCCTCTTCACGCTGACTCGCTTGCTGTAGTCCTCAGGTGTAAGTCGCTTTGGATAAAAGCGTCTGCTAAATGACTAAATGTAAATGTATTAAGAATATTTACATACATACAGTACATGAGATCAGCTGCGGCTGTTGTGGTTTCAATCTTTTTATGAAATCACTTCTCAGAGATCTTTGATGCCAGAAATATTGTAGACTTTATTTAACAAAACAAAGCCGAGCAACCTCCCGCAGGGAGGTCCTGCAGGAGATGACTCCCCGCAGGAGATGACTCCCCGCAGGAGATGACTCTCGAACATCGGTTAGCTTTTCACATATATACACATACACATCGCCTCCAAAAATGGTCATACATCCTATAGATAGGGTCTTGCACCATGTGACACACTTAAATAGAATTCACTGCTGCATCAGCATTCTTGACCTTTCTGTAAGCCCCCAAAAGACAAACCAAAGTCACACACTCATAAAGGAAATAAATAATAGTGTCTTAATATGTAACTAAATTACTTATTTTCTAAATAATAAAATCTTCAACATTCCCTCCTCTGGGGCTTATCTAAGCCCCACTTTTAGTATCCTTTTCCAGAGTGTAGTTTCAAAATCCAACCCCCTCAGTTATGCTACCTAGTGACTAAATCAAGTCACCCAGTCTCTTTTCCAATGACTAGATTATGCAACCACACTCCGGAGGAGCATTCGAGCCAAACATCTCTCTCCATATATTTTTCTTTCTTTCATTCAATGGAGAAAGTAAAAGACTTCGAATTCTCCCTAATAAAACAAAAAACACTGTTATAAGTGTGTGGATAAAGTTGGTTCAGCATTGCCTGTTATTGTCACAGTAGAGTATGTCAAACATCAAACCATGCATTATACTATTAAAAGTTTTTCTTGTAGTGTGGACTTTCTCTTCGACCCAGACACTTTACGCATCGTAGAGGGTCACCCTTCGGGGAGAGGTTAGGCTAGCACATACACCCAGGGTCTGGCTCGTCAATCATCTTCTCCTTCCTCACTTGAATCATTGTCCAATGCTTGTAAAATCCAATTTGTTTGGCCTGGGTAATCCTGATAATATGTATTTTGGTTGCCCTCTAAGTTTATCTTTCCATTCTCTTGATATTTTAGCACCTCCATTTGCTTAACCGTGGTTTTGACAACTAGTGATCTTAATATGGGAAGTACACAACAGAATAATAACCACCTTTCAATATTGCAACTTCAGAAAACATTCCTAATTTAGCAAACCATGTTCATACTCCTCCAAACTTCAAATCAAGTTTTTCTTAACTTTTTGTTCTTAAACTTTTACTTTTTCCTGTATTCGCTAAATGTTCCTCCCTGCGCAGTATTATTTGGTAAAAGTGCAACACTTTTCTCCTACTGCAGACAATGCATTACAGTAAATCTCTGCTGATTTATAATAAATAATTTTTGTTTTGCGTTTTTATTTTTCGTGATCCATATGAATTTTGATTTAAAATAGGGCTGGGTTAAATACCTATTTTTCTCATTTTCAATTGCTTCTTTTTATGAAGGAATATCAATTATTAAATTCGAAGAATCAATCTTTTAGTCAATCATTTTTAGTTGATGAACGAACAGAACATTGTAGTGCACCTTTTATCCTTTAAATCACTTTGTGCTTCGTTATAAAGTTTCATATTTTAAATTCAGTTTTATTACCAAAATGTAACAATAAATACCATTTAGACATTTTTAATCTTGCGTTATAGCTCCTCATTGGAGCTCCTCAGTTCAAGCGGTTCTTAACTGAATACCTTTTCTTCCTTTCTACTAATTTCTAAATAAACTATCATGAATAAACTAGTTATGTCCCATGTAATCACTCAAACTAAGAAAGCTTTAGAGCAATGTTACATTTACCTCATAAAAGTCATTCAATAAACTCATTAGACAATTAGAAAAAATAACTCTAGAAAATAACTTTTCTACTACCTTACATATTGATTATATGTAGGCCTACATTTCTCTTTTTCTGTAAATCTAAATCCATAATTTTTATATCAACCATTTAAAACATAAAGCATTATAACTTAATTATTATTAAAACTTCCTTGTGTGCAATTTAAGTGTTCGTATACAATTCATTTTAATCTTCAATACTCTTGGAATAACTTGCTAACCCATTATCTGAATTTATTTCTGATAGCATTTCAAATCTAAGGAATACTTCTCTGTTAGAAATGTAATTTCTGCATTTGCCCTTCCTCTGCTAATAACATTGCCTTTACCCGTCTATATCATGTCCACATAATCCATTATCAAGCGTTTTAATAGTCCTTCTCGCCTATTTGTGTCGCTGTTCCTTTCTTAACTGTTTTTTTTGGCACAAATTTCACATGGGGACAGATTTGCCTTATAATTTAATTTTCATTTTTTCCTTATTCTTAATCTCTTCTTATTCCCCCCTTGCGCACTGGTCAAAACCATTGCGCATCTGGATTGAGAATATTCAAAAGTGATGTTGGTGTAACAATCTGTCCTTCATGTGAATGTCAAATATCTTTTTTGACCCTCCTCTGGTACCATAAATTGTTCTTAAGTGCCTGCTTGTTATTGAATTCGATTAACTTCCAATTAAATTTGTCGTTCTATTAGCACTAGTTAATATTTTATTTAGTCAATAGCATATTGAATCATAACATAATCTTATGAATTAAAGTTGAAATCTAATATTTGTTAATAGCCAGTCTTAATACTTGTTTTTAATTTCAACTGTATCCCTAAATTGTAATTTTAAATTGCTTTGGAGTACCCTTTTTTTTTTCCTATTTTAAAATGTCTTTTAGTTCTATTTTTTATTTATTTTCCTTTATGAATTGTCTTAATTCCCATTATGCTATGTAAATTTATTGAATTAGTCATTACCATTCATTTTATCATCATACCATATATTTTCTCTCTTCAATAATTTTTCCTGGTGGGGTTATTATTAAGTTGCTACTAAATATTCAAGGGCTTTAACATTACATTTTTAGAAAAGTTTGGTTGATGTTGAGTATTGTTTGAACTTGTACTCATCTCTTTCACTCTGATTCTCTTCTTTGCACAGCTCCTTGTGAATTTCCCACTTTCTGCAACTTTTCATTACTGTGTTTCTGGTCAAGTTTGAGTGGTTTCCTTTCGTTAGCAGCAGGGCTTGAACCCATATATTCCCTTTTTTTTTTTTTTTTATAACTTTGGCTTTTTATCTTCATATTTGCACCCTCTTTACATTTTTCTCACATTCAATTTCAAATGTACTTTTTACAATTCGTCAATTAAAAACGTATCTCATTGTTTTGAGTCCCACTATCAGCACACTATTCATCTTGGACAACACTCAACCCACTTTACAAGACAGAAGTTACAAGACATTATTTCATACTTTTGACAAAGAATCAGCTTAATTTCAATATGCTGAAAAGAAAGTCAGATGTGTTATGCTCCATCATGATATTCTGAAAGGAAAGTAAGATGTGTTATGCGCTGCGCAAAATGTGGCACTGTTTTTTCCCCTTTTTTTTCTATTGCCACTACAGTTTCAACCAGGAAATTTAATCAAATTCATCCATGGTCATTATTTTATTGGGCAGAGTTTGCCCTGTGGGCCCACATATTCAATTTTCAATACAGCTGTATTGGCAAAATAATTGATTTGCCTCTGTGTCTCTTCAAACACAATCTCTCACTCCAATCATCCTCAGTCACACACATTGGTCAACACACACTCCTGTGGCTGCTGCAGCAGGTTCTGCTCTAAATGCAGAACTTATAATTTTAGCTGTGGAATGCCACAAGGTCTGATCAGGTCAACACAACTATGTCCAATCACTATTGAGAAGTTTCCATGATCATAAGGTTTCCGTTTAACACCGGTTGTACAAAACCTTTTTTCTTTTTATAAACTCGAATATCCTCTACATTTTAGAATAATAGGCCTAGTTGGTCTAATTTTTCTTTCATATTATTTTTGTCTTTGCTCATGAGCTGCTTTTAAGAAGAAATTGGAGATCTCTGCATAATCTTGGATCCATGGCCAATTACATTTCCAACTCATTATCCCAGTTTTGACGTTTGTGATTTCATAATTTTGGACTTTTGGGGTAACTTTTCCCTCCAATCTATCTCTAGAAATTACCAAAACAAGATGGAGTGACCAGTATCATTGCTTTGTCAACAATAATAATCATGCTTTGACATTTTTGTCTTTTTCTTTGCCAGAGAATAATTCTATCATGCTTTTAGCCTTATAGTTGTTTAATCTAATAGCCCTCACTATCCCAAATCCAGCCTCCGTTCTAATTATTTGGTGAGTTTGAGCACCCACTTCTGTCTGTCAACATATTTTCTTTTTCTTATAGGGCTGGACTTGTACCTACTGAAAAAGCAGAGAGGGTTAGTTTAGCAGATAATATAAAGAATTGCTATGAGACCAGTGAATAATCAAAATGAATAAAGTTAACATAATAATTAACCAAATTTGAAGCAGTCTCTAGAGTGATCATTGAGGAGGCCACACCTGCAGTGCCCCGTAAGGGTCAGTTCTTCTGTTTTTAGATCATCAGTCTGTTGAAGCTTCTTAGCTGTCGCTCTGCATTTGTCATCAGCCGATGCTGTCACTCAAAGGCCTGGTGTTAGGCTCTGCTGTTTCTCTGCCTCTTCTCAGTTTGGGCTTTGAAGTTGATCCTGCCTGAGTTTTGCATCTCAGGATTTTCTCTTTTTCTTTAGGAAAAGTCTCAAGTGAACGTTTCACCTTTTCCAGCATTAAATCAGTCTTTCTCCTTGTTCAGCTTTCCAGAAAGTCAATTTCAGGAGGGGAGCAGAAAGCCCCTCACCCACTTCTGTCTGCTTCTTTCTGCAGTCGTGTCTTTGACCTTTGGCCTCTTTCGAAACTGTCATTGAAGCCATCTGAAATTTGAACACTCAGAGATCTGCATGAATCAAATTTAACTTTTAAAAATACTAGGTCCAATTGTGCCTGAGCTATTAGCTCTTTAAATTTCACTTTTTAACCATCTTTTTTACTAGTTCTTCTATATAAAAATCTCACTGGTTGACAACAGCAGTTCTTCCATTCTATTTTTAGTAAAGCAAGTTCTTCATTGCAGGAAAAAGCAAGCTATTTCTGTTTTTCAATATCAGCAATAATCTAACTTTGATAATCTAAGTATAATTAACTTTTCCCTATCATAAAATCAGCTTTCAATCTTTCTTCTATATTTCCATGCTGTGTTCAAATAATCTAGTATGGTGAATAACATTTTTCCTTAACCAACATCAAGGAATTCCTCTTATCTTTTCTTTTTAATTACAGAATCAACCATTCCCATTTACTACAATTCTAAGATTCTTGTAAAATGTTTATGATTGTTTAAACTTAGTCACCCAATCTTGCTCACCTTCAGCACACTGCACAACTTATTTTTTCTTAACACAAACTTAATTATCTGCAATGGAATAATTTTTTCCACTCTGTCTTCAGGGATAATGAGATACAAATTTTAGACGTCTTCAGATATAACATATAATATATTAAGCACGTGCAATCTTATTTATATTGATCTATTAATATATATATATTATTTTTTATCTTATTTCATACTGCATTAATCTGCAGAGTTAATATCTTCAAACAATTTATACATGTCTCTAAATCCCATTCACACATTCTTTGTCCCTTTTCAAGTGACCAGGGTCAGGGGGGTCACTATTTTTACCCACAGGCACAGTCAAACAAGACACAGGATCCCACAGACACACACACCCTATTCTGTACTCTATTCCCTGTCAGATCTGAAGTATTTGCTACTTCTCAATTTTTTTTATTTTAAAACACTACATTAAATATTCACTGATTCACTTCCTCAACACAGTGATACTTTTAAAACGATAACTATACTATAGGATTTAGCCTATCCGAGCAGACCCTTGTTAAACCCATAACAAGGCGGTAACCATAGGCTAAAACTATCCTATTCTACAAGATCTAGCCTACCTGAGCAGTCCCTTGTTTAACCTAACAAGGCGGTAACCATAGGCTAAAACTATCCTATTCTACAAGATCTAACCTACCTGAGCAGTCCCTTGTTTAACCTAACAAGGCGGTAACCATAGGCTAATCTTAATCTGTGTGCATGCTATATATCTATCATGGCCCTTTTGATAAATAAAACACAGATTACCAACTGATATCCTTATCAGTAAATACAAACCCTTTCGTACGTACGATAAAACCTTAGCGCAAAACTAATAGTACCAGTGCCCATACAATCCAAATAGGATTGCATAAGAACTGGCAAGTATTACCAGGAGCTCCCCCGCGCTATTTCAAATTTCTTGAGATCCTCAAGCCCTTAATATTAGAAATCACAATGCATGCAATCATTTCTGGAATCAAAGACCCCTTTTTCAATTTTGTTTTAGTTCTTTTAAATTTGAAGAAGCTTTTCTTACCACATCAGGGCAGCTGGTGACCAACACATACTTTACACAAAAGCAAAAATGCTCACCTCAAAGTACAGTGGCCACTGTTGTCTGTGCCGGTCACCAGCGATGCCTTTTGTGGTTCCTTCAGCTCCTAACAAGTCCTGCCGGGGTCGCCACTTGTTGTGGTTTCAATCTTTTTATGAAATCACTTCTCAGAGATCTTTGATGCCAGAAATATTGTAGACTTTATTTAACAAAACAAAGCCGAGCAACCTCCCGCAGGGAGGTCCTGCAGGAGATGACTCCCCGCAGGAGATGACTCCCCGCAGGAGATGACTCCCCGCAGGAGATGACTCTCGAACATCGGTTAGCTTTTCACATATATACATACATCGCCTCCAAAAATGGTCATACATCCTATAGATAGGGTCTTGCACCATGTGACACACTTAAATAGAATTCACTGCTGCATCAGCATTCTTGACCTTTCTGTAAGCCCCCAAAAGACAAACCAAAGTCACACACTCATAAAGGAAATAAATAATAGTGTCTTAATATGTAACTAAATTACTTATTTTCTAAATAATAAAATCTTCAACACGGCTCATCTGTAAGGGCAGAGCCCCACTAAAATATTCAAAAGCAAAACATAGACCTCTATAGAAACTGAATTTTCTCACTAATTTTACTAAAATTTTCACTAATGCCAACATAGTTCCCTTTCGTCGTCATTCGACGTAAAGTCTCCGTTCCCTACTCAGGGAACGAGGGTTACATCCGTAACCGAGATGTTTTCTAGTCTATTTAAAAGGTTTAATAAGTCTAAAATGCGTTTTAATATCACTATTAAGGATTGTATTATCTTAGTATAATATCAGTCTTTAAATGCAAGATATTTAAAGTTTACCTAAAGTATACTTGCAATAGTTCCACTTTAGCCCCATCAAATACACTTAAAGTCCGAGTGAACCGGAAGTTGCAAACGACTTTTCTCAAGTGTTGTGGCGCATTTCCGAGTGAAAGGGAATATTGAACAGAGGGCAGGGTTTTACTTCAGCGCTGCTCCTCTGAGAAGGGTATTCCTGCACAACGGGAGTGGCTGCAGTTTCAGGACCCCAGTTTTAGGACCCCAGTTTTAGGACCCTAGTTTATTGTGACAGCGCCACCTACAGAACTGGATTACCAAAAGCACAAATTTAACCCCTTTCGCGGCAAAGATAAAAGATCACATTGTTGATCACAACAGATTGTTGTTCAACATTCATTACTCATTAAAACATCATACTCTTACTTATTTTATCTGGACAAACTGAGCATCATTAGAAAGATTTAAGACTCGATAGTGTTTATGATAAAATTCAAACAGCGAACACAGCGAGATCTGGGTCTCCTCTTCCTGATTTGCGTCAGTAATGTACGCAAGTCTCATTCGCTGTACAGCTGTCAATCATCTCACGTTCAACGTGACAATAATCCTGCCCTTCTGCATGACGCGGTCCTGTTATCCGTGATAACAAAGCTAAGACACATCTCTTCACCTGAAACAAGAAGCTAATAAATGCACGATTTCGAGTATATGTGGTTTGTGTGTGTTTTTCGTGCAATTTTGGGTATTTTCATATGAATTAAGAATGTTTACAGTGCCAAGCAAGGTGTAGCCATTAGCTGCATATAAATTGCTTTATTATACCATATTTCAACATCTTTTTATGACTTAAAACCATTTTAAACCGCGACCGGAATATGGTACAAATATCCTATCTTACTCGATGGTGGTTTAAAGTGAGCTTTAAGTAAAAGTTTAATATTAATCTTTTAAATTGTGTCGTGTAGCTTGATGCTACTTGCTCTAATCCACCTGCTGCAGGAGCTATTCTATTCCATAATCTTATTTGTTAAAATATATATATATTTTCTAATGAGACTTAGGATCAAGGTGGATCTTGATGTACAAACTAAACCACCTGGATCCTAGAACTGCGGTCCTGAAACAGCAGCCGCCGCTATATCATCCAGTTCGGTAGGTGGCGCTGTCACAAAAAACTAGGGTCCTAAAACTGCGGTCCTAAAACTGGGGTCCTAAAACTGCAGCCTCCGGTTGTGCAGGAATATACTACTGGCTCCTCTCCATCTCTCGGCCATAGCAGAGTAACGGTTTGAGGGGAGTGGTTAAGCATTTAAGCAACCCAAGTTGTCAAACCTACGTCATCAGAAAAATAACCATTCCAGACCGGAAGTAACTTTTCAGACTTTGATTAAAGATAACCACGCCAAACGATAACCACTGTTATCGTGCGTGCGTGCGTGTGTGTATAACATACATTCACATTTATATGGGAACATGTATGTGCAATATATGTACACAATAAAGGATACAACTTTGTGAATAGTACATGTAATGCTATTTTTGTCTTCATTTATAAATACTTTATATTCATTAATATATAGCCATACATGTTCAATGCATATATTGCAGTATATTGAAAAATATAAGCACTAGTTTTAAAATTTTTAATAACATTGTCTGAGCCTGGTCATTTCTTTTTTTTTAAAGTTTAATAGGAGAAAGGTGTCAGCTTGAAGAACACGCTGACTTTTTGGGGACTTTAGCTTATTCACCGTATCCCCCAGAGTTAGATAAGTCCATACATACACTTTTCATCTCCGTGCGTGTCGTAACTCTGTCTGACGCACCCACCGCTAGCCTAGCTTGGCACAAAGACTGGAGGTAAACGGCTCCAGCTAGCATACTGCTCCCAATAAGTGACAAAATAACGTCAACATTTTCCTATTTACATGTTGTGATTTTTTTATAGTCACAGCGTGTACAAATAACAAGGTCACATGAGACACAGCCATCTTCTAACCGTATACATACTGGGAACTATATTCCCAGAAGGCAAAGCACTGCTACTTCTGCAGATCACTCAGCAGAAGTAGCAGTGCTTCGCCTTCTGAGAATATAGTTGGGAAATGCTGGCGTTATTTTGTCACTTATTGGGAGGAATAGGCTAGATGGAGCCGTTTACCTCCAGTCTTTGTGCTAAGCTAGGCTAGCGGTGGGTGCCCCAGACAGAGTTACGGCATGCACGGAGATGAGAAGGGTATGTATGGACTTATCTAACTCTGGGAGATACGGTGAATAAGCCAAAGTACAAAAAAGTCAGCGTGTTCCTGTAACTGTGTCTGGAACAGCATTGTCGATAAAATAAAGTAGGCCATAGAGGTTCTAATCTCTGTAAACGTTGACTCAGCACATAATGAACAGCCTCTGTGATTGTGGATGGTGCATATGCAATGATACAATGTCAACATGTTTATGTACACTTATCTGCAACCGTTTCTGTTGTGAACTTTAGGCAGCATAAACCAACGGCCTCCCTCAGTGGCTCCGCCCCTTCACTCCGCAGACTGCCTGCGCCACGGAAACAGCAGCGACGCACGGGCTGTGAGAGCCGTCTGTCTACTGATGGGTGGAGCCGCCGCGTCCTCAGCGCTGGGCTACCTGAACTCCTGTCCACCCGCCTCCTCTAACCTGGCTGTTCATGCTCCCGAAATCACTCACTCCACAGGTTTCTCTGAGATGGGAGGAGGCAGTTCTTTCCATGCTTGCAGCCAAGCCATAGAGTCGCCACATATTAACAGCTTCGACTTTGAGGGAGACTCTGATTTTGATGCGTTCGACTGTGGAGGGTTTGCATTTTAATGGAATATGTTTACATTATCCACAGGGTTCACACATTCATGGAAAAATGTGGAAATTTGTTATTCCCAAACCTTTAAAATGTAATGGAAATTCCTGCAGTGAATATATTTAACTTTGAAATATTTACTTAATTTTAAATTGCTCTTTTGTGAGTGCGAAAACCATCATTTTTAAATAATTATCCAGTAATAAGGGCAACTTGAAAAGTCATACAAACCCATTGGTCATAATATGTGCAAATGCTGTATTCAAAGTTTGTTTGATAATCTCCTTACAGTAGAAGACAGTAAACTATGTGAATTAGAACATGCGGAGATGATACTGGTTATATTTGGAAAACAAAGCCTATTTTTAAGACATTGTGTTTTTTGTGTGTGTGTTTTTTTTTTTTTGCATTGACATTTATGTTAACTTAGCACTTCTTGTCATGCCCATGCACTCCTTTTATACAAATACACATTCTTATATTTTGCTTTCCATTTTAATATGAAATATGACCCAGAAATGCCCTTGGCAGGTTTTGTGAGGTTCATCCAACTGTGTCCCTATTAACTTCTCTATGTTGTGGTTATTGTTTAATATATAATATACATTATCTTCCCATTTAAAATAATACTAATAAAAAGGTTGCTGATTGTTAGAACGCTCAAACCTAATTTAAAATTCGTATGTATCCCTTTCAAATGTAAGGGGTCAAAATATTGTTTAAAGTTTATTGAAAACTTTTCAGACATTTGTGGATACACTACACTGCAAAAATAGTCATTATCACTCTCATTGTAAAAAAAAAAAAAAAAAAGACTTTATTGTGGTCAGCGTTATTGAACATTTGCCATGTGCTCTGTTCTGATTTCTGTTACCTTTGCATATTTCCTGAATTTAATGTACAATATTTCTATAAAGTTTGTTATATTCACCTTTTCCCTCTTTCCCTCTTTTTTTAAGTCCCCTTTTGCTCACATTATTTCTCTGTTTGTGTTATGGAGAGTTTGTGTAAGTGAGAACAAAGGTGAGTGTTTATTAAACGGAAATATGATGTTACATCATATTGAGTGTGTCAACCCATCTGTCATTCAGCTATGAACAGGATCATGTTTACAGTGCGATAAATGACTGGGCCAAGAGTGAAACAGAGGATGACAAAGCAGATTTGCTGAAGATAGTAAACTGGGGGATGAATGCTCATTTCTTCATAATATATATTTAGCTCAAACAAGTGTTTCACTAAAAAATAAAATAAATAAATTCTTCCTAAGTATGTCTTGGTTTTCAGTACAAACATCGGAACATTCTTAAATCAAGACATATTTACTTGAAAAGCATAAGTAAGATAATAAGACTTGTTTTCTGAAAAAATTACTTGCTTAAAATTCCCATGTGGGGCCCAAATGGGTTTGACCTGGGCTATCTAACCCGATCCCCTGGCTATCTAGCCAGTTTTGTTTTCATGTAGGCCCCACATAGGTTAGCACAGATTAATTGAATATTAAGTATGCACACTACAGGGTGTTACTAAATGCAAGCAGACTCACTGAAGGAAAGAGAAACAACAAGAACAGAAACTAACTGACTTCCAGCCACAGCCTTAGATGAAATCAACTAAAGATAAAATAATACATTCAATTAAAAATTTAAATTAAGTCCACAAACATCATTACTAGCTTCTAGGGCTGTAACGATTTACGATATTAAACCGAAATCGCGACACTCAGATCCACGAACCTGTGTCGCAGTGTGAGAAGGCAGATCGCGATCGACACACCCCTTCCCAGACTTATCTTTCTCGTCCAGAATAGATCCTAGGGCTGTGACGGGGTCTTTTACATATTAGGTATGGGAATTTCAAGCAAAAATAATATTCGAAGATCGCTGGGTATCATTTGATTATTATTCAAAAATCGCACCTCTCCCCCACACGCGCGCGTGAGCACACACACACACACACACACACACACACACACACACATACAAGCAAACACCAGAGCAAGTGAGCAAAGCGCGCGGTGTGTGTGTGTGTGTGTGTGGGGCACCGGCGCGCGCGTGAACTGGAGCTCACCTCATAAACGAATCGAAACTTATATAGAAAGCTTGAAATACTTTTACTTGATTTAACGTTAATTCAAAACATAAAGAAATGGCTGCTTAGGCTAATTCGTAGGAAGTGTGCATTTCTCTATGCGCGTTCACTTTGTGGCAAGCGTTATTCCTGCGCTTGAGATGCGGGTCATGCGGAATAGGCAATATATTATTTGTGGTTTACAGCACAGACAGTAAGCCTCGGTTACCTCAGAAGAATTTTTAACATGCTCGAATCATCTCCACAATGGAGTATAGTTCTGTTTGTTTTTCAAAAGTATTTTGTTACAAGAAAACAGAGTTATAGCTTTAGCTATTTATTTATTTATTTGGCTTTTAAAATCCTCCCTCCTCGCAAGAATCGCGGTTTGTATCGAATCGTGGGTCAGAAATCGGGATACGAACCGAATCGTGGGTTTGCTGTATCGTTACAGCCCTACTAGCTTCACTTATTACTAACAGTTTTACTTTATTTCTGTCATGAGTCTACAGAAGGTCTCATTGAGAATTACGTTTGGATGTTAATGTTTTATTGAAAATAATAGTTTGGTTTGGCATCACCGTTATGGTGATACATGTTTGCTTTAGTTCGGCAGTTTGACTTGACCTTATAATAATGTCGACTGGTTCCTGTAACTGTGTTTGTTATGGCAAGAACATCAGGGGAGAAATGTGATCTGATGCAGTCAGCTGCTTGATGATAAGAATGTACATTTACATTTATTCATTTAGCAGACGCTTTTATCCAAAGCGACTTACAAATGAGAAACAATAGAAGCAATTAAACTAGCAGTAGGACAACAGTATGTAAGTGCTATGACCCTTGACAGTATGATCCAACACAAAAAAATTTTTTTTTTTTTTTTAGAATAAAGTTAGAAGTTAGAATAGAGAAGGAAGTGTTAGTATTAATGGATCAAGTGCTGCCGAAAAAGATACGTCTTCAGCTGTTTCTTAAAAATGGCTACGGACTCAGCAGCTCTGGCTGAGTTAGGCAGATAATTCCACCAGCAGGGAACAGTCATGGTAAAGGTCCGAGAGAGAGATTTCGTGCCTCTTTGAGATGGCACCACAAGACGCCGCTCGCTTGCAGAGTCACGTCAGTGACTTGAATTTGATGCGAGCGGCAACCGGCAACCAGTGCAATTTTGTGAGGAGAGGAGTGACGTGTGCTCTCTTCGGCTCGTTGAAGACCACTCTAGCTGCAGCATTCTGGATCAGTTGCAGAGGTTTAACAGTGCAAGCTGGGAGACCAGCCAGGAGAGCATTACAATAGTCCAGTCTGGATAGAACAAGCGCCTGAACAAGGAGTTGTGTAGCATGCTCTGATAGGAAGGGCCTGATCCTTCTGATGTTGTACAAGGCAAATCTGCATGACCTGTGCTAGCAATGTGGTTCGTGAAATTCAATTGGTCATCAATTACAACTCCAAGGTTCCTGGCTGATCTTGATGGAGTTATGGATGACGAGCCTAGCTGAATGGTGAGGTTGTGATTAAGTGCTGGGTTAGCCGGGATTACAAGTAGTTCTGTCTTCGCAAGGTTTAGTTGAAGGTGGTGGTCCTTCATCCAGCCAGAAATGTCTGTCAGGCAGGCTGAGATGCGAGCGGCTACCGTCGGATCATCCGGCTGGAATGAGAGGTAGAGTTGTGTGTCATCAGCGTAGCAGTGGTAGGAAAAGCCATGTTTCTGAATCACAGATCCTAGTGATGTCATGTAGATTGAGAAGAGAAGTGGTCCAAGCACTGAGCCCTGAGGCACACCAGTGGTTGAAAACAACTCGTTCAAGTGTTTTTGCGACGAATGGAAGAAGGGATACCGGTCTGTAATTCTCTAGATGTGCTGGATTTAGAGTGGGTTTCTTAAGCAGTGGGGTTACCCGAACCTGCTTGAATGCCAATCACCGACAGGGGCTGGGTGTTGTGAGGTTTTGCGCTCGTGCACTCAGCCCTCACAACACCCAGCCCCTGTCGGTGATTGGTTGGAACACTATTTATTTTGGTTTTGAGTGTTTGTGAAACCATTTGTTTTTGTGTGCAGATCTCAGAGCCTAGGCTGCCTACAGAGACACATTTTTTTGACGGCATGCTTATGGGGCGGGCAGCTAGCGGATCATTAGGAAAGATTAGATGAATGTGATCATTTATTTGTGTGCGTGAAATCACTGATACAACCTTTAATGAAACTTGTTTAATAATCCCAAACCACAATTTCTCATTGAAGTGAAATTTGCCAATCAGCAAGGAGCAGGTGTGCATGTGTCGAATGTGTCCATCTTGAGTTGTAGTGGACATTGTATGTTGGGTCAATATAACTCAATTAAAGGGATAGTTCACTTTAAAATGAAAATTCTGTCATCATTTACTCACCCTCAAGTTGTTACTTCAAGTCAATGGGTACAGACTACTGTTTGGTTACTGACATTCTTCAAAATATCTTTCTTTGTGTTCAGCAGAAGAAATAAATTAATACAGGTTTGAAACAACTTGAGGGTGAGTAAATGATGACAGAATTTTCATTTTAAAGTGAACTATCCCTTTAAGTTAAAACAGCATTCTCTTGTTTTATGTTACATCAAACTGATTGAAATAGGTTAGAACAACAAAATTAGAATTTATTGGTAGAATCAGGTACTAATACCGGTGACACTTTACAATAAGGTTCATCATTAGTTAACATTAGTAACTACATTAGTTAACATGAACTAATAATGAACTGCACTTATACAGAATTTATATTTTTATTAAAATTAAATATTTTTAACATTAATTAATGCACTGTGAACTAACATGAACAGCTTTATTTTTATTAACTAACATTAACAAATATTAATAAATACAACACATGTATTGCTCATGATTAGTTCATGTTAGTTAATACATTGGCTAATGTTAACTAATGAACCTTATTGTAAAGTGTGACCAAAATACCTCCTTAATCCTTAAAGCAACAACTGCACATGTTCACTTTTTACAGTGTACATAAGAAAAAACCCAGCATAAGCGATCAATGAGAAAGATCTATGGAGCGCTCTGGTTAAAGTGTACAAGGAGGTATTTGATCACATGCTTCACCTCTGTCCCACTCATACTGGAACCACCTCTTATTGCTCTGTTCCACTTTATATAGAACATGAACCTGAGAGAAGGACATATAAAGAAATAAACTGGGCTAGTGGGCTGTAAGCAACATTTTGGAGAAAAGGGATGGAACTCTTTGGCTCATTTGTATTGGTTTTAGTCTTGGCTGTGTTGGTGTTGGTCAAATGGAAAAGAAAGGCGAGTGGACTTTCCCTTACGGAACAAAAATATATGGGAATATACTGCAAAATATAATGCGCTGGATTACATAATACATTTCCATAAATGGGAAAATAGTGCTTATATTTTTGAATATACTGCAATATATGTATTGACCATGCATGGCTATATATTAATAGCCTACATATAAAATATTTAGAAATGAAGACAAAAATAGCATTACATGTAATATTCATAAAGTTGTATTCTGTATTGTGTACATGTTCCCATATAAACGTGAATTCACACATATATACACACACATTTACGGAATGAAAGGTTTTGATGATAGGAGTTTTTGGGGTTACCGTTGTGCTGAAGAGTTAGAGCCGGTTCGGTTGATAATTGGCCAAATTATTACTATATTTGAAAAGTAATAGCAGTACACTATAGTATACTGCTTTAGTACATGCAGGTGTGCTTGTGCTTTTTTTAACTAGCTTAAAATATTTTATATTTATAATGCAAATAATTATAAAATATAAGAAATATATTACATTTGATATTTTTGTGTTTATGCTTGCATAAGTATATATATGCAATATATTACACATGCAGTACAATATCTTATCACATATACATCTATATATTATAGTGTATTACTGAATAAAAAATTACATATATTATGATGTTTTAGTAAACGTATTATTCTGTATATTTCCAAATATACTGTTAAACCATTTAATATATTGATCATTCATATATTGGGGAAATCTATTTTCTTTTCATAAGGTTTCTTTGCCCCCGGGGCCGCTGGCACTGCCACTGATTGGAAACTTGCCAATAATGGACAAGCATGCACCCTTTAAAAGTTTTATGAAGGTAAGTAGGATCATGTACTTCTGAATGTTATGCTTCAAATACAAGCACATGAGCACAGGTATTGTAAGGCATTGCATTTGAACATTGTGCAGCTGTTTACATGTGCATCACAATGCAGTTGCCTTTGGTGAATAAAATTGCCATAGAGAGATTTCATTGTTGTTTGTGAAACATTGGTTTTAGTTTCCCTTACTAAAAAGAAGTAGCCTGGCTTCGCCCTCCTACAGATGGTACTCAACCAGAATACGACTTTTACCGCCGCAGGAATTGCGGGTGTGTATTTGCTGCCTTTGACCGCTAAGAGGCGCTACATTCGCAGACTTTGAAAAGTGTCAGTTTATTCTCTCTATTGCGTAATTGTTGAATTCACCGTACAATAAAACAAGGTGGATCGAGAATAAAAGCGATCTGTATCTGCTGCTCACTTGCATTCGTTTAGTTGGCAAGAACGCGTTTCGTCGATAGTTCATGTTTAGATAATGCCAGATTATTGACACACACACTGCTCAAACATGTTAAAATTCTACAAAACAAATGTGTTTTTTTTTTTTTTTGAAACAAATGGATTGAACACTTCAACTGAAAGTGTGTGTGAAACCCCTTTAAATACAATACATAAAACTACAATATTTATAATTTAAGGGCCTACATTTGGACACATCGAGAGATCTATCTTTAAAAGTATTTTGCCTTTGCCTGGTCATCAGGCTCACTCTCCATATGAAAGATGGAACATTCAACACCTCCTGAACCCCCAACCCCCCACAGGCGATCGGAGTTTGAAACCGACTTAAAACAAAGAGAATTCGCAATTCACACTTATTCTAGACATTAGCATTAGGCTAGTAAAGTGTTGATAATTAAATAATTTAATTATTTAGGCTACATGTAGGCTAGTAGGCTAATATTTCTGTCATAAAAGTTTATTACTAAACATTTAAAGGGCACCTATTATGACATTTAAAATGTTCCTAATGTTGTTGTGGGAGTCCCCAACAACAGTTTTACATGCATGCAATGACAAAAAACACTTTTGTTGTCGTATAATATGCATTTATTTTTACCTGATTTGCTCACCGACTCCCAAATGATTCGTTCAACGACTCATTTTTCCAAACCCCTCCTTTGCGCGACGCTACTCGTTGATTGGTCAGATGACCCAGCAGTGTTTACAGAGATAATACTTATTGTTTAACACGGAGTACAATGATGCTTTTATCAATTAAATTGTGTTATAATAATGATTATAGTCCACTGCTTTGTAGTTTGTAGTAAAAAACTAAAAATAAGATAAATAATTTAATGTTATGTTAGCGAGCATAGCCCAGAGTTCATATTGTAAAAGCACAATCAGTCTTTGTTTGCGTTAGCCCGATGCATAAACATAACGTTTAAAAAAAAAAAAAAAAAAATGCAGTTATGTTAATACGAGGTATTAATCTATTCTTTAAGACAACTCCGAAAACAACGACAAACACTTCACATATATCCATACAATTGTCATTGAAGACCTAGAAGCTAAACGGTGCTTACACAACAGACAAAATAATTATTAAGCATGCTACATAAAACATAAAAGCAACAATTATTAATAACACTTACAGGTTGTGATACGGAGGAGGAAGCTGATGCAAATACACTTGGAACTGAACCTTCCTTCAATATCAGCCGGCTCGCGAATCCAAGTTTGATTGCATTTAAGTTGGTAAAGCAATCGTCTTCAAAATGGCGCGAACAAAGCACAAGGCTCGGACTATACTTCTGTGGTATAGTTGTGTATATATGAATTGTAGCCAATTAGTCTTCAAATGCTGACTTCACTTGAGTCGCACTTCAGAACACAGCGTCTCGTCGCCCTGATGTTTCCCTGCTGGCCTTGGAGCGCAATAAGTGGGCGTATCGTATTCAAATAACTTGACAAGTTAACGTCATCTAGTCAGAGAAAAAGCTTCGGTCTTCTAACGATTCATAAAAATGACTCAGAGTCGACTCTTACTTTTGAAAGACAATAACTTTATATACGGTGCACTTTCATATTTCAAACTTTCCAGGATGGTTTTGTTCACTTAGATCTATGTTACACACTACATGAAAGGTACATTTCAAAATTCCATAATAGGTGCCCTTTAATTATTTCAATAATTGAAGAAATAAAACGCTACCTCGGTTTGGGCCAGCTTTTTCCAAGCAAACCTAAATACAAACGCATGTTCATTTGTTCAAACGCATGTTCATTTGTTGTCAAGTCAAGTCAAGAATATTTGTATAGCGCTTTTCACAATACAGATTGTATCAAAGCAGCTTCACAGTATTAAAATAAAATAATAATAAAACATCCATGTTTGGTAATGCTAATCAATAGTAATATTGATTGATTCATTAAATTGAATATCCCCAACTGAGCAAGCCAAAGGCAACAGTGGCAAGGAAACGAAAAACTCCATCAGGTGACCCAATGGAGAAAAAAAAACCTTGGGAGAACCCAGGCTCAGTCGGGGGCCAGTTCTCCTCTGGCGGTTATGAACTAGAGGCCGGATTTAACTGTAAGATTAAAACATTTATATGAATGCCTGGTTAAAGAGATGCGTCTTTAATCTAGTTTTGAACTGGGAGAGCGAGTCTGAGCAACGTTGTCATGAATACAATGTTCAACTCAATGTTAAATTCCATGGGGATCTTTGGATCCTTACAACCAGGGTGCGCGATTTGTGAATTAGCTTATTATTATTTTATATATAAATCTCGAACCACAGTGCTTGCTGCTGCTAAACTAAATAACATTTATAGAATAATTATGAACTTAAATGAAACAATATCGCAACATTTCGACAAATACATTATCTGATGTGTTTTTACAATTTAATTCAGGGCGATTTAGCCTATTTAATTATAGCGAGATGTACACCCTTGTCCGTTCCTCATTGGGAAGCGCTCACATAATAGCTAGTTTGAGTAGATCCTCTGCACCTCTCGGTTTCATACGGATTACCTAATCAGATAACATTTATTAAATATTTAGACATTTAAAGGCTTTAGACATAGCCGATTTCTTATCGTGACTGAGCGGACGAAAGTGGGTTTCGGTTCATTTTTGTGACGCGCAGTTCCTGGAGACAGAGACGACAGATACACTTTTGTCGACTTAATTATAAACTTCAATATTTCATTCAAAATTATCTCAAAACGCTTTGTGACATTTTGAAAGCCGTGCATGCATTATAAGGCCACTGGAACCATGAACGTAACTGAAACTGGTTCTGATTTATTGTTTGTCGTTTAAACGTGCCTGTTGCATATCTTTATTTTATATATTTTAAATGGTCCATTGGTGAAGTAATTTATAGCATTGATTACTGTGGAGGGAGGGGGGATTAAAATAATTCAGCAGAAGCAGGGATGTTTAGACCAGAAGGAAATCCCCGTCCCCCTGGCATATCGCACCTTGCTTAAAACCATGTTTTTACAAACTCTTTATAGGCTAGGAACAAAACAAAAAAAAAGGCTATCCTGTATAAAAAAATGTTTTTTGTTTGTTTGATTGTCTGCATTAATAATAGGCTATGACATGCATTAATAGGCTAATATAAAATCTACAATAGTCTATGTTTGTCCGGGATTCGAACCCGTGTCATCCAAATGACCGATACGTAAGTTCTGCCACTCAGCCATGAATTTTCTCACTGAGAAATGCCCGGTTTCTCCAGTGTGTGTTCTCCAGAAAAACGCTCTTCATTCGTCTCATTCCTCAATTGAATCGTAAAAAATAATCAGCTTCATTACACCTAATTTATTTTTGTTTGTTATTTTTGTTATTATTATTATTTATTATTTTATCACGCTGCTCCCAACGGGCAATAGGCTTATGTCGCCCACCGACATCTAGGCGTAGGCTACAATATGAAATAAAGCCTAGGCCTATATTGTTCTCGTCTCTATTTTTAAATTATGATTCTATTTTTCTGTCCTAAACAATGTTCTATAGTAGCCTATTTCATCTGTTAATTGACATTAACCCCGCTTACATTTCAAAATACGGCAATAGCTGCTGTTTTGCACAATGTCCCTCTGCGCCACCTGGCGGTCATTTCACGAATTACTTTGAAGTGCGACTGGATTATTTTTACCGCGGACTGGATTATTTTTACCGCGGCGGTGGCTGGTGCGGCGGTAATAGGCATTCTGGTTGAGTACCATCTGTATGTACTTCCGCTCAATTTGAATTTTTCTTCGGTACTAGGTCTGGAATTGTGGTGTATTCTTTGGTTTTCTGAAATCAAAATTTCACCGGTCCAATCAGCGAACAGAGGGAGTGGCTGAGAACGCTGACGTTGATGTCGCGCGTTAGTTTGAGTTGTAGTTCAGTAATGGCAGTGGAGAAAGATGCGAGCGATCACTGATCACTACACAGCATTTGCGGCAGATCCGAACCGAGCACAGCGGCGTATTGTTAATGATTAGACCCAGCTTCGACAGTTGACTGAATACATTATCACTGTCCTTAGTGTCAAACATAGGCGTTGTTGTGGCAAAACAATATTTAACAAACGCAGCATTCCCAGGCAAAAGAGACGTCAATATTCAAATTGTATTTAAAAGAAAATATACATTTATTCTGCAGAATAGTTCCCAGTCTAGCCACACAGGCCAGCTGCAGGCTGGGGTGAGAAACCCCAGCCTTCACAGACAGTCTGCAGGCAGAGTGAGACCCAGATAGGTGTTTTCCTGGTAGTCTTATAATGTTCTCATCAAAGCATTCTATAAACACCCACCCCAGAGGGCAGGAACTGAGGCCACATTTACACATAGCCGGGTATTTAGAGAAACGAATATTTCTCCCCCTCCGTTTTCAATAATAACATCGTGCACACAACCCGCATAAATACGCCGTCGAGCGCCTTTATAACTATGCTAAACCTATGGGCGGCAGTGTAGGGAGAAGGATAAAGCCATACAAGCCAATCAGAATCCTCAGAATCGACAAGAGAGAACCTAAAACTCCGTTTCTCCCAGTTGACACGACAACATATAACCGGCGTTTTCAGAAATCTCCACTTTGGCCGGAGTTTTTAGAAATGATCGTTTTCTGGGATAAAAACGGCGTTTTCGTGTAAATGACAGGCCAAAACGCAGAGAAATATCTGCGTTTTCCCATCGTGTAAACGGGGCCTGAGGAACCCCCATGGTTGCCTCAACCCCTCCCTAGCCTAGGGTCTTCTGTCTCAGTGTCACAATCACAGCTGTATCAACGTTACAGCATAAAGCTCAAAATACAGAACATATGGCATTCATATATTATCATTGAGAAAACACAGAAGCAAAAGAAAAGATTAAAATTGCTACTACAGCGTCGATTTCGGTGGTCCCCACCAGGTTTCGTCATTTTGTACCCACAACTTTTTTTTCGTTTTATTTACCTCGAGCTCAATTTAGTCGTTCTGCTGCTGTGCTGGGTACACACTTCTCTGTTCAAAACACTGCAACAACTGTAACATTGGGATACGTTTGGGGGAGGGCAAGGGGTGGTTGGGCACGCGGCATGAGAACCGTGGGGACTCAACCCACAGCCGCTCCGCTGCCCTGCTGAAAATATGAAGTAGAAACGCTTAATAATATCAGATAACGTCCAAAATAATTTGAATTTGGGTTAGATTTTGTTTGACCGTTTTCAGTGGTTATGAGGAGAAATATAAGAGAGAAATTTGGTAATCATTGTTCAGGTACATTAAACCACTCCATGTCATATTGTCAACATGGTACTTATGAAGCATATAGTGGGTCATATGTCTACTGCTTTTTGAAAACTTAAGGTTTTCTTCTTCATAAAACGAGTCGGACACCGTTTGTATAAAGTTTTATTTAATTACATTAGTAAGCTACAGGATCAAAACATGACCTGCGCGAAAGAGAGAAAAAAAAATAATGCGTCACTGTACCCTGCACATTTCAAACCAAACTGACGCCCATAAATATACATTTAGAATTTGTAATTGTTCCGTGAATTCTTAAATTCGAAGAACAAAACCTGCAGCTCTCATTGACAGACATCTTATTCTAAACACAATCCTCTGATCATTCGGATACGTGTTTACGGCCGGTTCAGGCGCATGATATACGTCATGAACAAACGTTAGCAATTGGTTATGGCAGATCCTGAGTGGCTCTGGGCAGATCCAATAGTTTTAAACTTCAACAGAGTACCCGCCTTCAAGGAAGTTAACTCTTTTCAATGGAGAGAGGCCAGACTCTCTGTACAAATGAAATGTACGAGAGTCTGGTAGAACCAGGCTAAAAAAGAAGTATACTTCAAGTTAATTTTATGAAGTATACTTAAGTAATGTTCAAGTATATTTTAAGTATACATTATGTAGTAAGTAATGTCAATATGTACTAGTAGTAAACTTGTAAGTGTACTATTTTAATACCGCTTGGGACTAAATTGGCCCACTTTTAGTATATAAATGTGTATGTTTAAGTGTACTATAAGTGTAACAGTAGTAAACTTTAAGTGCACAACTAGTTCATAATTAGGTTTCTCATTTGTACTGCAAGTGAACTTATGGGTATACTAGTAGTTTACATTTTAATACTTGTAGCACATTTTTAGTTTATGAAAGTACACTTTGAAGTACACTCTCAGTAAACTACTAGTTTAGAAGTTTTATACTACAAGTTTTCTTTAAGTGAACTTAACATTATACTTATAGTTTACTATTTATATATCATTTTTGCTCTTGCAGTAGGCCTATGTTCTATGTTCAAATGTAATTTTTATACTTGAAAAAATACCCTTAACTGTACTTTAATTTTAAAAACATTTTATTAGCTTTATGCATCCTTTTTTATCAACACTTGAATGTTGGTAACATTTTAAACAAAAAAGTTGAGAAAATAATTTTTTTGTCAAAGACTATGCCTTGATCAGATTCAGAACGATGATAAAAACACAGATGGAGTAGATCAAGTCCAACAACCACAAAGCGTCACAGTAATTTTCTCTTCATGTTACGCTTCATTTCATTTGGAAACATTAAGCAGTTTTGATTTACACGCTGTTTAATGTTTGATGATCACGTTATTTTACATTTGAGTGAGCCATCTTCTATCACTTGTTTCAGCTTCTTCTTCTCCAATTCTGTACTAGAAGATTTGTCATAGCGCCCCCTACGTATAACAGTGAAAACACGGATAGCTGGAAAATTCAGTCAATGGTGGGGAAAGAGTAAAGTAGAATTAAAGTAAATTCCTATGTACACTACCAGTGGACTAGACTTTAAAAAAAATCAGATACGCAGAATTAGAAACATCTGTTTTATATCAATATTCTAATCAATATTTTCAAACAATGTAAGTTTCATAAGACTGTAAACAAAAAACTATGTACAAAAAAGTATATTTATTAGGCTACTCGATCAAAAGAGTTAACAACACAACTACAAGCCAAGTATACTTTGAATACTTAATTATACTTTTAAGTATATCTTGTATAAGTCTCTTCAGTATAAGTCAAGTACACTTAAGTGTAATTTTAATTATATTTCTGAGAAGTACATAAAGTATATTTTTGAGAAGTATATAAAATGTAGACTGAAAGTATACTTTCTTATTTTTTAGTTTAAAAGAAGTATACTAATAGCACACTTGAATAAACGTATTTTTCGTAAGGGTTATCAAATTACATATAGTATGAAATACTCAGAAACATCTGATGAGTTTGCACTGGTGTATAACAGTAAATTCTATTCTCCCAACAGTGGAGTAAAACCTATGGACCTGTGATGACGGTATACCTTGGACCCCAAAGAACGGTGGTTCTGGTCGGTTATGATACAGTGAAAGAGGCTCTAGTGGACCAGGCAGATGACTTCAAAGGCAGAGCCCCCATTCCCTTTCTGCACACAATTCTGAGAGGCTACGGTGAGATTATTGTTTATTGTGGTCAAAGACAGATGTTGTCAGTTTAATGTAGTTCAGTCTAGATTTTAATCTCTATTTGTTTGTAGGTTTGACTATCAGTAATGGAGATCGTTGGCTTCAACTGAGGCGGTTCACTCTCACCACACTGAGGGATTTTGGAATGGGACGCAAACGAATGGAACAATGGATTCAAGAAGAGAGCGAGCATTTGCTGAACAGTTTTGAAGAAACCAAATGTGAGGAAAGAGAGAATTCAGTACAAGTGCAGTGGTATACATTGAGTGTCCTACACTCACAGCTGTGAGAGTTGTATGCTAAAAAGTTTCTCTCCTTTAGCGACACCAGTTGACCCAGTCTTCTTCCTGAGCCGGGCTGTGTCCAACGTGATCTGTTCCCTGGTGTTTGGGCAGCGCTTTGATTATGATGACAAAAGCTTCTTGCACTTGCTCCAGATCATCTCCAGACTTGTGCGCTTTATCAGCAGCCCTTGGAGCCAGGTGAGCAGAAGTTTCAAACATGGGCATTCTGTTTTTGAACGCAAAGACCATATCTTTTGTGAATGTCTTCTTAACTATCTTCTCAACCCCAACAGCTGTACAACATCTTCCCTAAACTAATGCAGTTATTGCCTGGTAGTCATCATACCATGTTTAGAGAGGTAGATGACATCAAAGCCTTCATTATGACAAAAATCAAGGAGCATGAGCAGAATTTGGACTTCAATGACCCAAAGGACTTTATTGACTGCTTCCTTATCAGACTAAAACAGGTACAGAAAGGTTGTCTCTTCTCTTTTCTCTTATCTCTTCTATATACACATTGTTCAGCATTTACTTAGACAATGTATACAATTCCTGTTCTGTTTCTTTGTGTGCTACGACAGGAGAAACACAATCCTGACACAGAATTCCACAAGGATAACATGTTGGCGACTGTTGTAAATCTGTTTGTAGCTGGTACAGAGACCACAAGCACAACTATCAGATATGCCCTGATGATGATGATCAAGCACCCCCACATACAGGGTATGTTCGTAAGACATCCCGAATTGCCCTCCTTGCTGTTAAACTAAGTGCAGACTACAAGACTGAGAATAACTGTTCTACTCACTTAAAGACACACTGTCTCATTTTGTGTTGTGTTGGTACACACACAACACAAAAATAAAGATAAGACAGTGTTTACTAAGTCAGATGTTTTTTTGCTACCACTTCCCAATGTCTTGTTTTCTAATGCACTCTTTCACTATCAAAGTCTCATAGTTTCACTGTTATTCATTGCTACTGTTTCGCTTGTCAGTACAGTGCACACGAAGAATAATCCACCAGATTTCAAACAAGTTTATATTGGCATAGCCATAGCCACAGCCATTACATATTTAAAACAGTAATATCCTATACTAAACCTAAACTAATCTTGACAAACTTTATATCACTTGAAAGCTTACAATTTCTAGTTTACATATTTGGTGACTGATTTTCAAAATATATTACAGAGGAGCCGTAATTGATCAATTTGCAACAAGAATATTCTCATACTCCTAAGGCTTGTTCAAACCTTTATTTTGAAATAGTGATGAACATGAAAAATCATGAAAGAATGGTAGAAACCTCAGTTTGTTTTCATGCCAAGAGTTCAAAACTACTAAATTCTGAAAAAACTGAGATTCTAATTATTGGACAAAAAACTTCCACACGTAATAACCTAGAGTACTGTCTAACACTTGATGGCTGCCCTGTTAAGTCTTCGTTGTAGGTTAGGAACCTGGGTGTGCTCTTTGATACCAATCTTTCATTTGAAAGTCACGTGTCTAGTATCTGTAAAACCGCATTTAAAAATATATCTAAATTACGTCATATGCTTGACAAATGCGGAACAATTAGTTCATGCGTTCATGACCTCAAGGCTAGATTATTGTAATGCTCTACTGGGTGGTTGCCCTGCACGCTTAACAAACAAACTACAGCTAGTTCAAAACACAGCAGCTCGAGTTCTTACCAGAACCAGGAAGTATAACCATATTAGCCAGGTTCTGTCAACACTGGCTTCCTATTAAACATCGTATACATTTTAAAATATTGCTGATTACTTACAAAGCACTAAATGGTTTAGCTCCGCAGTACTTGAGCGAACTCTTAACCCTTTAGAACCGAATGTGTCGTCGCCGACACAGATCAGCAAGCTGTATTCATTGTACCGTAACTCTTCAACCGTTTGCACTATCAAAACCATTCAAATTGACCCTGACAGTAGACAACATGCGCTTTTCGGCAATATATGGCTTATTACGGTAATTTCATGCTTTCCGTCAGCAAATGACAGCGGGCTTTCTGGCAGAGCGGGAAGGAAGGATTTGAACCAAGAGATACGAAGCGCGGCAGGTTAGAGTGTTTTGGATTGCATAAAATAATAAAAGACACAAACAAATATATTGTGAAAGAAGTGGTAGACAGCAGAAGAGGGGATTGGGATGATTTTAATGAAACTTGGGAGGCTGATGGCCGTTACTTTTTCATGTATCTTTACATGTGGTGTATGCATGTGTATGTGTGTGTGCCTAATATGAATGGACGCATTTGTATGTGTGCGTGTATGAAAAAAGTGTCCTAAATTAAAACTGTGCGACCCAATTTCATTAAAAAGACTTGTATAGTTGTATTATACTTCATTTTTCAACTTGAAAGTGTTAGTTTCTTTCGTTCGTGATTTTTCTGGGGGTTTTTCTAAATAAAAATCGAAAATTTTATTCTGTTTTTTTTTTTTTTTTGTCTATTTAAATTCTATTTACAAACTCAACACACACAATAATGGCCAATAACTGTAATTTGTTGAAAGCTAATCTTTTTCTGAAAAAGATGACACCTTGCACATGAAGATAGCACATTGTTTTAGAATTGTACAGTCAAAAAATCTAAATACACGCAAAACACGCATTTTAGCTTCAGGTTCTAAAGGGTTAACGCATTATAGTCCTTCACGTCTATTGCGATCTCAAAATTCCGGCCAGTTAACCCCCTGGGGTCTGAGGTGTTTTTGGGGCCCTTGAGAGGTTTTGACATGCCCTGACATTTGTGCTTATTTCAGCTACTTACAACATACCTTTGGCCAACACATAATTATGCTGTATTGCAGCACAAACTCTGCTACAATAATATGTGAGCAAAATGGAAGTTACATGTTTGCATTTTATAGAAAAAAAATATTATGCGTGGTTAGTAAGTTTTGGGAAAAAATGTGTCACTGCAATGAGCTCATATAACTCATACTAAATAGTTTGGCACAAGACTTTTGAGTTACCATTCTTGTAGGCTAGAATGTTTACTACAAAATGATGTGAAAATCATTCTGATCACTCTTTCACAAAACAACAATATAATGATTTAAACTTTGCAAGTCAGTTTTTGTGCCAGTACTGCTTTATGCGTAGGGGTGTTGATGGCCATGAATATGAATGAGGGGAGACAATAGACACTCCCCCATCCATGGCTAATGCCCCCATCAAGGTGCTGTGAGTCAGAGAGGAGAATCTGAGAATGAGAGGACATTCAAAGGTTTTGTTTTTTAATCTGTTTTTATTGTAATTCCTCTATGTGGATGAACTAAATGTTGTGCCTCACAAGACCACAGTGCTACCGTACATATATAAACATATAGTACCAGTCAAACGTTTTACCATTTTTAATATTTTTAATATTTTTGGAAGATGGCTGCATTTATTTGATAAAAAATACAGAAACAACAGTAATATTGTGAAATATTATTACAATTTAAAATAATGATTTTCTATTTTGATATACTTTACATGATCCTTCAGAACAGTGTCACATGATCCTTCAGAAACCATTCTAATATCATGATCTGATAATCAGGTATTATCAATGTTGGAAACCGTTGTGCTTAATATTTTTTTATAACCTGTGATATTTTTTTCAGGATTCACTGATTAAAAAGAAAAGCATTTATTCAAAATAGAAATCTTTCCTAACAATATAACTTAACACATCCTTTAAAAAAAGAAAGAAAGGTAGTGTATACTGTTACAAACAGACTCATGGGCGAATGTGAGTAAACAGAGGTCACTTGCGGTCCAGTTTCTCGGGCAGGAATCATGCAGTCTGTGCAACCATGTCAACATCAGTCTCGGTTTTCCATGACAGGGTGGACTTGGACCTGTTGCTTGTTTGCCTTGGCTCTCTTCGGGACCGGTGCTTGGACATGTTCATTGTCACATCTGTTGATAACACAATCAAAGAAACTGTATTATTATCGCTATCAAATCACTATGGCCATGGATTAAGAAAAAGACAACCGATTTTGTAATTTCACACAAGAATAGGTAGGCCCTACTTGTATATTATGACGAGTATATTATGTATATTGTAAACACAATTACATTTCATCAGTAAAATATTACGTCTGTGCACTTACCATCATTCTCGATTGAGAACTGAACGACACCTGCGTGTCCCTCTGCTGGAGAAGGAGAGTGTGATGCAAACACATTCCTAAAAAAATAAAAACAACTGTGTTAGCATACATTATCCAAAGATGGGCGATTAATGGGTATGGACGCACAATGCATGTAGTCTATATATCTGTTGATGGGCCATAGGACGGAGAAATATCTATTTATGGGCCATAGATGCGTCACCGCGAGCTGTTGATGGCCATTATCTGCGCACGCACTTACAGCATTTAAAACATTTACACCTGCATTCACAATCATCTGTGGCAATATTTTAGCGTGTGTCATAGGCTAACCAAAACCGAACATTTATATATAAAAATATAATGTCTAGTATTTAGACAGTATCACATTTTACCGGAGGCTGAAATATATTTGCACGAAATCATATTTACACCTAAGCAGATATTCGCAAAAGTCAGTATTTTTAGCATGATAATCAGTGTCATAAGCTAATCAAAACGGATTGAAATATAATACAAATATGTTTAGAGAGTAATCACATTGAAACACGACCATATACGAATGTTAGGGATATTGTAAGGCAATCTTTCCTGTAAGATGTCAAAAGCTAACCAAAACTAAGCAAAATATAGTCTGAAAATTCACATGAGTTCTATATAATCAGAAAAGAATTATATAAACACTAAACAACTTACTCGAACTTGTATCCTCTGTGGGATCAATTCGCTCTTGAAAATGCAGCCGTTCTCCGTCTGAGATGCAACCGTTTCTCTGAGGAAAAGGTGAATTCTTCCTCGCTGTCCATAATCATCTGGAGGACGACTTTACCGGAGAAGCGTGCCATCCTCAAAACGCGATGAACTATCCGTGAATGTGACGAGAAACTGCGTGTTTCATGGCATTGATCGGAGGGCGTGTGCGATGCGTATAGATCACCTCAACTATTACCATGTGAATAGCGCCGGGGGGCGTGGCGGCATCAGCTCATTAAAAATAATGAAGAGAGAACGAAAAACTGCGCCTCTCCTTGGTTTCAAACGGATTACATAAACTAAGAATATGTGTTTTTTAATATAAATTACTTCATTTAAAAGAAGAGAATTCGAGCTTCATAAAGACAAATGTCTCGTTCCTGAGTGACAAGTATTCGCTGAGTTACAGTTCATTTTCGGACGCGTTTCAGAATGGACTTCCCTGACAGAGAGAAGGCAGAACTCGCATCATGTTTATTTTTCTTTATTTGGCGAAAGACACAACACTTTGTTTTTATTGTGAGTATACACAAAAAAAATAGAAACTTAACTGGATCGAATGATGTAAAACACTTAAATGTAAGATCAAAACCAACAAAGTATTTTGAATCTCTTTTGCACTGATAAGAAAAAAAGCGATCAGATCACGCCGGCGTGATTGCCGACCCCAGGGGGTTAATAATACCTAGAAAATCAAAATCGACTGCTGGCGGTAGATCCTTTTCCTATTTAGCACCAAAACTTTGGAACAGTCTTCCTAACATTGTCTGGGAAGCAGACACACTCTGTCAGTTCAAAGCTAGATTAAAGACACATCTCTTTGACCTAGTATTCACATAATATATTATTGACTTCTATAATTCAATGTTAGGCTGCATAGATTAGGTCAGCCGGAACTGGGATCACCTTCCATAAATCCTGATGTAATCGATACATCGTAAGAAGAATGGCATCTATGCTAATTTTAGTGTCTTTATTTATCCCGAGGTTTTCCCGCATAAAATTCCGGTTTGCGTACCTACGTGGTATTTTATTTAAGTGATAAAATAAAATAAAATTCTGTATCAAAATTTATAGGCAAGACAAGTATTTTGTTTAGGCATGGTTTGTAGGGGATTACAAACCTGCGCACATATATTCAAACGCACATAACTATATATTCAAACGCACATAACTATATATTTAATTCTTAATGCGCACGTGAGCGCCATCAGCGTTTATCACAGGTTCGCGGTTAAAGTCTATGTAGAGAGAATGGTGTCGTCTAAGCTGTCAGAGTATTGTGTATGTGCCTTTAAGAATGTTGTGCATGTAACTTTAAAGGAAGCCCTTTTAAGGAAAAGCGAGAGACAACGAGAGCGGGGCTGACAAGAGGCACGGGTGTAATAGAACCTCTGTTCATTATCACTTTCTGTTATTAAAGTCAAGAAAGAATCATCGTCTGCCTCCTTCCTTGACATGGTGTCAGAAGTTGCAAGGTAAAAAGAGAACTACATGCTCGAAAATGCCACTATTCAAGCCGCCAGACAACTTTACTTTCGACAAGCCGGGAGAATGGCCGTCATGGCGACAGCGTTTTGTGAGATACAGAACGGCAGCCAAGCTCACAGAAGAGGACGGGACCGTCCAAGTGAGTACTTTAATTTACGCGATGGGAAATGAGGCGGAAAATATCTACAAATCCATTGTTTTCAATGAAAGAGAAAAAGAAGATGATTTCGAGACAGTTTTGAAGAAATACGATGATTAATTTGTACCACAGACCAACATTATCCACAAGAGGGCGCAGTTTCACCAGCGATCTCAAAGATCAGGGGAGAAAGCTGAAACATTTATTCGTGCACTGTACGAGTTGTCAGAAAACTGTGACTTTGGTGCTAACAAAAATGAGAATATCAGAGATAGATTAGTTGTAGGAATTAGAGACAAGGATCTGTCAAAAAGATTACAACTAATTAAAGACCTCACACTGGATGTTGCAGTACAAATGGTAAGACAAGCAGAGGAAGTTACACACCAGGTCAGCCAGCAGGGGGATCCAATGTGCAGCGTTCAAGAGATCAGACGACCCAAACAGCGTACCAGCTACAGGTTTGAACGCAGCAGAGAAAGCCAAACTAGTAAATCACGGAATGATGAGGACAAATGCAGCCGATGTGGTAAAACAAAGCATAAAGACAGAGAGAAATGTCCAGCTTTTAGAGGAGAGTGCAGGAGATGTCATAAGAAAGGCCACTGGGAACGCATGTGCAAAACTAAATTAGTCCATGAAGTCATGAAGGAAGATAGAGAATCTGACTCATTTTACCTTGGATCAGTACAACAGCCTGGGAAAAGCACAGAAACATGGACTGTCAATATGTCAATAGGAAATACACCGGTAGTATTTAAAATAGATACAGGGGCGGATGTGACAATAATAAGCGAACAAACATTCCAGAACCTTCAAAAGAAATATGAACTGTGCAAAGCAAATCTCATACTTAACAGTCCGGGAGGCCAGCTAAAATGTGTGGGTCAATTCAGAAGTCACATAAAGCATAAAGCAAGACAGTACGAACTGACCATATATGTTGTAAAGGGCCCAACAGTGAATAATCTTCTTAGCGGAAAGGTAGCTAGAGAATTGGGCTTGGTTAAACGAATAGAAGAGGTCCATACTAACAATGGAGACCACGGGAGGCTAAAAACTGAACCAGTTAAGATTCTACTCAGAGAAGGAGCAGAACCGTATGCTGTTAATACTGCCCGTAGAGTCCCATTGCCGTTGCTTCAGAAAGTAGAAGAAGAATTAGAAAGGATGGAAGCTAGTGGTGTGATTGAAAGAGTCACTCAACCGACAGACTGGTGCGCACCTATGGTGCCCGTCATTAAACCCAACGGACAGGTGCGAATATGTGTTGACCTGAAAAGACTGAATGAAAACATCAAAAGAGAACGATTCATGCTGCCGACAACGGATGAAATTCTTGCGAAACTAACAGGAGCCAAAGTGTTCACATCGCTAGATACCGCAAGTGGTTTTTGGCAGATACCACTGCATCCGGAGAGCAGCCGGCTAACAACATTCATCACACCGTTTGCCAGGTATTGTTTTAAAAGACTTCCTTTTGGCATTAGCATTGCACCTGAGATTTTTCAACGAAAAATGCAAGAGCTGTTGTCAGATCTGGAAGGTGTCCAAGTGTACATGGACAACATTATCATATATGGAGCATCGATGCAAGAACACGACACGATTAAAGCAGGTAATGGAAAAAATTTAACTCGCCGGTCTGAGATTAAATAAAGACAAATGTAAGATCCGAAAAAGTGAGCTGCATTTCCTGGGTCAGGTAGTCGACGAGGAAGGAGTCTGAGCAGACCCAGAGAAAGTGAGAGCTATTGCTGAACTCAAAGCCCCAAATAATGTACACAAACTAAAGAGAGTGCTGGGGATGATTAACTATATGGGAAAATATATATCTCATATGGCCACACTGGGAAGCCCACTATACGAACTCCTATGAACGGAAACCGCATGGACCTGGGACTCGGCACAGGAGCAAGCTTTCTGGCAACTAAAGGAAGCGCTTATGACATCACCAGTACTGTCATTTTACGATGTAGAGAGGCTCGCGATGTACATCCCTCGGTGAGAGACTTTCACGCATTCAAAAGTGAATTGTCTGAGACTGACGGCTTGCTTACTAGAGGGAACCGTATCATCATACCAGAGTCCCTTCGAGGAGAAATTATAGAACGAATACATGAAGGACATATGGGCTTGACCAAATGTAGGGAAAGAGCACAGACGTCCGTATGGTGGCCAGGTCTGTCCTCTGAATTAAAACAGAAAATTGAAAAGTGCACATTCTGCTGCGAACACAAAAGAACGCAGAGAAAAGAACCTCTGAATCCGACTCCGTTACCAGGAAGACCATGGCAGCGCTTGGGGGTGGATTTATGCGAGTACAAAGGGAAAAACTACATCGTACTCTCAGACTATTATTCCAGATTCTTAGAAATCCTACACTTATCGAGCACCACAGCTGAACAAGTAGTCACCAAGCTAAAAGCTACATTTGCACGATTCGGAATCCCAGAAGTTGTTGTGTCCGACAACGGCCCACAATTTGCGAGAGAAACATTCCGCTCGTTTAGCTGTGAGTATGACTTTGAGCATGTGACTTCAAGCCCACATCATCCCTCAAGTAATGGCCATGCAGAACGAGCCGTCCAGTCAGCAAAAGCCATTCTACGGTAAAAGGACCCGGTACTAGCGTTGCTGAGCTACCGAACCCCAAATGCATCAACTGGAGTGAGCCCGGCAGAACTGTTGATGGGATGGAGACTCAGGAACACATTACCAACACTGAACCGCAACCTCATCCCAAAGTGGCCAAATCAGAGACTGATACGGAGACGAGATGATGCTGCTAAGCAAAAACATGCATTCTATTTTAATAGACGGCATGGAGTGAGAAACTTGCCTCCGCTAAAGCCAGGAGATCCAGTCCTTGTCAAGCTAGATGGGGAAAAACAGTGGAAGACTCTGGTGACAGTTGTAAGACAGAGTTCTACGGAGCGCTCTTACATGATTAGTAGCCCAGAAGGGGGAATGAAAAGGCATAATCGATGCCACTTACAGCTTCAACATCCCTCATGTGATGATGACACTGTTCGGACAAATGACTCACTGCTCACACACACTAGTGAAGGATGTAGAGTAACAAGGTCTGGTAGAGTGAGTAAACCAGTTCAGAAGCTACATTTGTAATACAGTATGTCTTACAAGTAGTGTAAGAATTGAGGGTAACAAACTGTTATAATGTCAAAGTTAGTGGTTGAGTTAAATATAGTTGAGTGAAGAGAAGTAAAATGTTAATAAATGTGGGAAGCATTAATACTGTTATGTAAGTCTTGCAAACAGTTAAATTCTCTAATTTAAGGAATAGTTGGTTGGTTAGAAGAGCCTAAGTTCTCTCTTCCTAGCGTATGTCCCGCGCAGGTGCGGGGTCCGCTTGTCGGCAAGCCTTTCTCCATTTTCTCCGGTCCAAGGCATCCTCGGGGGCGGCATCGATGTATTTCATGTCTTCCTTGATTCGGTCCATCCACCTCTTTTTCGGTCTTCCACGTGGCCTTTTCCCCTCAGGGCTGAGCCGCAGTGCTCTTCTCACCACTGACTCTTCGTTACTTCGGATCACATGGCCATACCATCGGAGGCGGGCTTCTCGCATCTTCTCAGTGATTGGTGCTACTCCCATGATTTTCCTGACATCCTCATTCGCAACGTGGTCCAGTCTGGTCAGTCCCAATGTCCATCTAAGCATACGCATCTCCATCGTGTGGAGGGCCTGTTCGTGTTTGGTGGTTGCAGGCCAGCATTCTGCTCCATAGAGGGCAACTGGGCGGACTACTGTCTTGTAAACCTTTGCCTTGAGGTGGGTGGGCATGCGTCGATCACAGAGGACACCAGTGACCTGGCGCCACTTCATCCAGGCAGCGTTGACTCTTGTTCTGGTGTCTGGAAGGCTGTCACCATTAGCCGAGAGGGTGGAGCCAAGGTACTTGAACTGCTCCACTTTCTTCAAGTCCTTCCCATTGATGGTGATCGTGCCATCGGTTTGGGCGCCACCTTCCATGTATTCCGTTTTATCCAGATTGAGCTTGAGGCCGCTTTCGCCAAGGTGGTCGTTCCACTGCTGCACTTGGACGTTGAGTTCCTGGCGGGTCTCTTTGGCGAGGAAGACGTCGTCAGCGTACAGCAGCGTCTAGAAGAGCCTAAGTTAATTCTTTAAAACACAGCCTTATGCTTATTAAAGTAGAGGTAATATACTATGTTCATTGTAATTTGGGATAACAGTTCTTCTGTTTGAAAAAAAAAAAGAAAGTTCTTAAAAGGGGGAGATGTCAGAGTATTGTGTATGTGCCTTTAAGAATGTTGTGCATGTAACTTTAAAGGAAGCCCTTTTAAGGAAAAGCGAGAGACAACGAGAGCGGGGCTGACAAGAGGCACGGGTGTAATAGAACCTCTGTTCATTATCACTTTCTGTTATTAAAGTCAAGAAAGAATCATCGTCTGCCTCCTTCCTTGACATAATTTAATAACAAATGATCATTTCGACAGAAGTGAATCAATCAAAACTAACTTTAGCTGGAAAATAACATTATTCAAGAACTGCTATAAAGCCAAAACAATCTCTGTTACTTTAAATTATACATTTATATCTGTAAAGCTGCTTTGAAACAATCTACATTGTTAAAAGCGCTATATAAATGAAGATGACTTGACTTCAAAAGATAGCATCCATTCAATTCTTTTAGAATAAAAGGTCTGAAAATGTTTTAAATATAAAGATAATAGATTCACCATTTGTGATGTGGCAGCGAGCTATAATGCATATGCGTGTTCTTTATGTGTTTCTTAGAGGTTGAATTCATTTCAAAATCTGCCAAATTTTTGCCAAACCATCCTATACTTCTGACTTCTTATTCAGATCACTCAAACAACTGTAACAATACTGGCTTTGAGTATAAATTGGGAAATTAGCACTCAAATGGGGAATTAATTATTCATGGGTTATGATGAATATTATTTGCATACGCCCCAAAGTGGTTCCAAATATGGGCTTGTCCCGCCTTGACTATATGAATATGTATCAGGATTACTCATGACAATAATTCATATAGAGAAAGGGAATGATTTTAATCAGTCGTATTTAGAAATACAACTTTAACCACCAATGCGTATGACATATAATATTTGCACCAACACTTCGATCTGTTTAGTTCCTGGCAAGCAAAATCACATCCATATGGCCATAATGGATATAACTTACCCCCCAGAGACCAGATAGGGAATATTTCAACTATGCAATGTTTAAGAAGTGTGGTAGAGCGTTTAAGGTAGCATAGAGAATCGAATCTTCATTGATTTCAGAATATGGATTCAAAACACATGAACTCAGGCAAAGATTAATGAAGTTTAATAAAAGACACTTTAAGGTACGTACACGATCAAGAATATATCTTAACAATATGCAGAAACAAGACAAATTATTATAAAACGATTACGTAGCGTATATAGTAACACAAATATAACAAAGAGATGGAGAGAGAGAGAGAGAGAGAGAGAGAGGTTTTAGAGGTAGAGAGAGAGTTAGAGGAATTACACAGTTTCAGGAATACTTTCGATAATCAAGAGACCAGAGGATTCTCAGACAACCCGAAACTAGCTTTTGTTTCAAAGATCAGATTAGAATGAGCCTACTTGTGTCGTGGTTGGGAAGAGACCTCGTCTGGTGCGTAGAGCGCTGTTTCTTTAGGAGCGTCGCGGGTTTCCGGGTGGCGTCACGTGGTTGTTTGAAGCAGAGTGGAAACACTAGGCTTTCGCTCGTAAAAAATCAAGAAAGCAGCTTAAAACTTGTGTAAAAATAAAGACTTAGTCTTATAAACGGAAAATAAACGGAGAGCAAAGCTCTCTGAAGAGAAGTTGAAGCTAGAAGTTAGAGTGAGACTAGAATTAGGACGGAGGACTAGACTAGACTAACTATTTTCGGGGTCGTTCCATTTTATGAATGAAACGGGAGCACGCCTATTCTGCACGGGAGAGCCAATCACGAGTGGGGATTTTGTGGTGCCAAGATTTCCTTTGTCTGTGAAGGTACGCCTCCTGAGCGCGCGGGGAGAGGTCAGAGTTTACTCTGACATCCTTCTGCACATCAGTAAATGTTTAATAATGCATAATAGATTGTTTCCCAAAACGAATTCGGAGTCGTCTAATTTTCTGGTTTACAACCATACCAAGCTTGATACTGTTAGATCATGTTATAGAGAATTATATTGATTTTTGGGTATTT
Source organism: Phoxinus phoxinus (assembly GCF_949152265.1). Lineage (NCBI taxonomy): Eukaryota > Metazoa > Chordata > Actinopteri > Cypriniformes > Leuciscidae > Phoxinus > Phoxinus phoxinus. The sequence continues at coordinate 9,351,606 of NC_136879.1, forward strand.
CACGCATCTAATGGTTGTTTCTAATCCGGTAAAGACGCATTCTCCATCAGATTTTGCATGCGTATTAATCGCCGTCTCAAACAGAAAGTTGCATTCTCACAAAAAGCGTTTTTCTCACTTTTAGAGTTCTCGTGCGTGTGGCTCTGTTTCTTACCCCCACTGTGTGTGTGTGTGTGTGTGTGTGTGTGTGTGTGGCGGGCGAGACGCGTATGTGACCTGTTAACCTTACAGGTGTAAAACATGTGGTTAGTGTGTGTGCGTTCAGCTTTATGACAATGCATGAATGGAGCTTCACGACGGGAAGTCCATGCTTTAAAGAACCCAGACGCTGTGTGCGTCGTTCGCTGGACGATAAATAAAATTAAAACCCCAGGATACCTCACCTTATCTGGCAGAGAATCAACTAAAAGCTTTCAGAATGCGTTAATGTCTCTGGTACAAAGGGAAGAAGACGCTATAGAATGCATTAACTCACAAAGTCTGTGTTTTCTCTAAGTTTCGAAAAATGTCAAGAATGCTTTTAGCCATGCAACAAGTCAACAAGTAGAAAATGTATGTTTTATATTTCACCATCTGGCATTTGTGCTACACAACATATGGAAATGGAGGCGCCCTTGGGCAGTAATGTCAACTAGTGAAAAAGTTTGGTACTGCGCCCAAACACAATCTTAATGAAAGCTTCTTTTTTGAGATATCAACCTAAAATTTGAAACACAACTTGTTCAGATTTTTTTGCATTTTTAGAGTCCTCTATATTGTACATTTTCATAAACTCAAACTTCTAAAACTTTTGAACTTCTGAAAGCACTATCTGCTAAATGTCTTCTTTTAAACAAGACCAATCTTACATCTATATTCCAAAGCATTCTTGAATTACAACCATTTAAGTTTGGAAGGTGCATTTTCATGTCTTGTGGTGGCCAGAAGGTAACAGTCCATCACAACGCAGCACAGTCACCTGCAGCACCATGGAGAGCACCATCAGAGGGCACAAGATCTGGGTGAAACAGTGGTGTTCAGGACCAAGGACAGCTCTAACACAGGTGTGCAGCATTCCCCTCTGACAGGCAGCCTCAGCTGCAGGCTGTTGGGCCCAATTAATAATCACATAAAAGTGAACAAAGAAGCCACAGTAGGGAGAGAAGCAGGGGAAGAGGACAGACACAGTGTTGGATGCATTCAAGCCCAGCCAGCCCAATTACCCTCTTGAAGATAGAGGCTTAATTGACGGCGTGAGTAAAGTGAATCTCCTCAACTAATCATACACCTCTTCTGCCTCTTTTCCAGAAGTAAATTGATGCAAAAGGAGCCACCTGAGAAAGAAGTACCTAAGTTCAAGTTTTCTCCCCTTTACCCTTAACCCTGCTTTATGACAAATAAAGAACTTTAAGTTTTGCTCCAGTGAAGTTCGGCCTGGTGAATGATTTAGAGGACCTAGAGGAGTCCCAAAGTGCGTGGTCAAGTCCTATCGTCCTCGTACCAAAACCAGATGGGAGTACACGATTCTGTAATGACTACAGAAAACTGAATGAAGTTTCCCAGTTCGATACCTACCCTATGCCAAGGATAGATGAGCTAATCGAGCGACTGGGCCCTGCACGTTTTATCACAACCCTTGACTTGACCAAAGGGTACTGGCAAGTACCTCTAACCCCCCAAGCCAAACCAAAAACTGCCTTCTCCACTCCTGAGGGGACCTTTCAATACCGGGTTCTTCCTTTTGGGGTCCACGGAGCACCAGCCACGTTGCAAAGGCTCATGGATAGAGTCCTCCGTCCCCACCAGCAATATGCTGCTGCATATATTGACGACATTGTTATCCATGACAGGAGTTGGGAGGAGCATCTTCACCATCTAGAGGCTGTATTACAAGCAATACGGTCAGCGGCTCTTACAGCTAATCCAGGCAAGTGTTCACTCGCCCAAGAAGAGGCCAACTATCTAGGGTACACTGTGGGGAAAGGAAATGTGAAGCCCCAACCTAAGAAAATCGACACCATACTTGAGGCCCCGACCTCAAACCAAGAAACAGGTAAGAACCTTCCCTGGGCTACTTGGTTACTACCGAATATTCATACCTGGCTTCGCCACAAAAGCAGCCCCCCCTAACTGAATTGACCCGCAAGTACCTCCCAAACCAGGTGAGCTGGACCAAAGAAGCAGAACAGGCCTTCATCGAACTCAAGCAGTCTCTCTGTTGTGAACCAGTCCTACAAGCCCCAAACTTCAACAAACCGTTTGTTCCACAAACAGATGCCTCTGAAGTAGGGGTCTCTGTCTCAGTTGCAGGATGGCATGGAACACCCCGTCATGTTTATTAGCCGTAAGTTGCTGCCCCATGAGAAGAATTATGCCACAATCGAAAAAGAGTGTCTTGCTGTAAAATGGGCTTTTGAAAAATTGAGGTATTACCTGTTGGGTCGAAAATTTGTTTTAATAACTGATCATGCTCCCCTAAAATGGATGTCTCAAAACAAAGGGAAAAATGCAAGAATCACTCGCTGGTTTCTTCAGTTGCAGGACTTCCAGTTTAAAGTAGAACACCGGGCTGGGAGTTCTCATGCGAATGCTGATGCCTTGTCCAGGAGGCATGACTGCTCTTGGGCGTGCACTCCAAATAGGAATTTAGAGCTAGAAAAGGGGGTATGTGGTGGCCAGAAGGTAACAGTCTATCACAACGCAGCACAGTCACCTGCAGCACCATGGAGAGCACCATCCGAGGGCACAAGGTCTGGGTGAAACAGTGGTGTTCAGGACCAAGGACAGCTCTAACACAGGTGTGCAGCATTCCCCTCTGACAGGCAGCCTCAGCTGCAGGCTGTTGGGCCCAATTAGTAATCACATAAAAGTGAACAAAGAAGCCACAGTAGGGAGAGAAGCAGGGGAAGAGGACAGACACAGTGTTGGATGCATTCAAGCCCAGCCAGCCCAACTACCCTCTTGAAGATAGAGGCTTAATTGATGGCGTGAGTAAAGTGAATCTCCTCAACTAATCCTACACCTCTTCTGCTTCTTTTCCAGAAGTAAATTGATGCAAAAGGAGCCACCTGAGACAGAAGAAGTACCTAAGTTCAAGTTTTCTCCCCTTTACCCTTAACCCTGCTTTATGACAAATAAAGAACTTTAAGTTTTGCTCCAGTGAAGTTCGGCCTGGTGAATGATTTACTTTGAATTCCAGAGCTATCCCTCTCAGCCTTGTGTGTGAAGTTAAACAAGTCTGAAATATATTGTATCATCATTTTTCACAGATATGCATACTACAAGAGTGTTGGACTTACGTTTAAGTTTATTTGTTTACAAGGGCAGTGCACATTAATAAACATGGCTGTAAATGTGCCAGAATTTGACCCGAATCATGATTCGTTCATACTGAAAAATGAACAGATTTTTGCTAAAAGATCCAGGGAGTTTAACCTCCGAATTCCTAAAATGCAAATCACATTAGTGGCGCCAGCGTGGCTGCCGTAAACGACCCTTCCGACACCTTAAAGCTGCTGTCGGCAAGTCTGGCAGATTGAGTGGACTTAGACAAAATTTTGAATGTTTACAACTCTCATGCCCCTCCCCCACTACCAACGAGTACCCGCCCATCGTCAGTGCGTGTGTACCTGATTTTCTGTGAACGCGTCCGTCTCTTCAGCATCGATCAACACCATAGACTCGGAGGTAGGCTGCCCTGGCTAATCTATCCATAGATAGCAATAACCGAGGAATTGGAAGCTTGTTATTAGATTTTCTCTCTGCCATCACGCTTCGTACAATCTTCAGGCGAACTTCAGGCGTGTCGTGTGTATGTGATATTGTAACGTCACCGTCTGCGCGAGGGAGGGGGATCTGTGATTTGTGCACGACCTGTGATTGACAGTCAGATCTCACACCCCCTGCGCTGATTAGACCCGATGAACCGGGAGCGGTGGATTTTTGCAAAACAAAATAACACGCTTCAGGTGGACTTAGAAGCTCGGTTTTTTTCTAAAACCACCTTATTTATGTTGTTCTGTCGGATTATAGTGTCAATTTCACTGAATTTGATCAAAAAAAAATTGCTGACGGCAGCTTTAACAACTCTTGATGGCCCACAGAACAAACAGACAGCCATCGCGAGACCCTTTGGCCAAAGCTTCAGACAGATCAAAATTACTCTTTGCACCACAGGTGGCATGAGTGCGATCGCTCCAGACATTCCAATACACACACACACACACACACACACACACATACACACAGTTACATTAAACTCAGTAATAAGCCATTGCCTTGCATTTGTAGTGTGATTTTAGCTTTACAGACGTCAGGACTAATACAAGAAATAAATTTTTAGCCTAACACTGTACACCCTGCACTCGATTGTTGTCACGTCGCAACAGCGTCCACACCAGACGTGACAATGTGACCATTGAAAATCAATTTGTTCTTCATATCGGAAGTAGCACGAGCGCTTAAAGTACGTCAGAAATAGAACGGGGCATCAGTTTGCCGTGGGGAATTTGTTGTGATTGATCACTTCCAGTGTAGACAGCATCACTGATTATAATGGGTTCTATTTGTTTTTGTCGCGCCGCTCTCGTCTGGTGTAGACACGGTGTAACTGCGATAGTATTCTGTACTTATGATATATTTATTATTTGCTTTCTGTTTTTTTTGTTTTTTTTAATTATTGATCATATATAATTATTTTAATGAATTAACATATGGTGTATTTGATCTAGAGCAAATTCAGAGGGAGATTGATCGAGTTATTGGACAGAACAGAATCCCTACAATGGAAGACAGGAAGTCCCTTCCTTTCACTGATGCTGTGATTCATGAAGTGCAACGATATATGGACATTGTCCCACTAAATGTTCCCCATTATGCCACACATGACATCTCGTTCAGAGGTTACGTAATACCAAAGGTAACGGTGAACACATACAATGGTCACCTCCTCTTATCTTGGAAATGACTAGATTTGTGAAAATGCATAAAATATTTCCCAATAATCTCTAGTTGGTGAATTGTGTTGAATCTGGATATTTTGTGTAATTTTGAATGTATTTTATTTCCCCAGGACACAGTAATTCTTCCCATGCTGCACTCTGTCCTAAGGGATGAGGTACAGTGGGAAACCCCTTGGACATTTAACCCAGAGCACTTTCTGGATGCCAATGGCAACTTTAAAAAGAATCCAGCCTTTTTCCCTTTTTCTGCAGGTAAACTCTGTAAAGTCTCTCATGTCAATCCAGAGTTAATCAAAGTTCCCTATCAGTCGGTCACTATTACTTATGTCGTGACCGACAAATAGGAATCTCGCTAGAGAGGCCAAATTGACTTCGAGTGAAACTTAAAACAAGCACACATTGGCGTGCAATCATTTGCATCAGCTGCGCAGTCTTGCAGCGCGGGTATATAATAAGCAGCTGGGTGATTGCACTGTAGCTTTTTGCTTCGGAGCCAACCACTTCAATGCTTCATCTGCAAGAGTGTGACTTCTACAAGCCTCTTCTTTGAACCTCTCCTTTCTGGTGCAGGTGTTACAGCACGGCAGCGTGAGCAGTCTTTTTTCTTTTCTCTCTCTCTCTTCTCTGTTTTTAATTTTTTTCTCTGGTTTGAGCAAACAAAAAGCTGTTGTAACAGCTGGTTTAGGTGCACCGTCAGAGCACTCAAAAGCCGTTTTTTACAGCTGGTAAGACCTGCCAGCTAGAGAGAGAGAGAGACAGCGCACAGACAGGTGCACATTCCTGTCTGTGTTTGCAGTGACTGACCCCTGCGTGCTTTAGCACCAGTGAGAGCAGTCCCTAAAAGAGCTTACACAGATACGTCTTTTAAAGAAGAAAAAAAAGATGACTTTCTATCTGTGTGTTTCTGGATGCGGTCGTTACCTGGGGTCACGGGATGGTCACGATCGCTGCCACGTGTGTCTGGGCATTGAGCACGCGGAGGCAGCATTCGTGGATGAGTCATTTACCCATTGTGGGATGATGACCATCGTGGAGCTTCGGTCGAGACTCTCGTTCCTGCAAAGGAGCTGATTCCTCGTGCCTCTGCCTCGATCCAATCCTCCTCAGAGGGTTGCTTCGGGCGGTGGCACGGGAGACCTGAGGATCACGGTGAGCGCGCTTCCTTCGGGGAACCAACCCCCTAGGGCCTCGTCCCTCTCATGCTCAGCTGCCAGTTGAGCCACCAACAGAACGTGCTGGACTATCCACGAGGTGTGTACCAGTCGTTTCCTTTAATGCTCCCCGTGACGATCAGATGTCGATCGCTGCATCGGAGAGTGGGTCAGACCTCTGTACTCTTTCGGGTGTGTCAGCGGTGCCCGAGACGGACCCCTGGCCATGCTTTCCCGGGCCGCCAACAGGGTCGCTGTGGCTGTGTATGGCTAACATGCGGGAGACCGACAAGCTCCAGTTCCTTAACTCCCTCGTGTCCCAGACCGGCCTCTTCGGCGACACGGTCGAGAACTTCGCCCAGCAGTTCTCGGCTGTACAGAAGCAGACTAAGGCCATTAGACACATCCTGCCGCGACAGTCAGCTGCTGCCTCCACCCCACCGTCCGCGGCCCCTCAGTCTGCTCGTCGCCGGGGTAGTCCTCCAGCGTCTGCCCCTGCTCCCGCGCCGCAGCAGCAGCCTCCATCTAAATGGCCCCGTGGAGCCAGTCGAAGGCAGGCCGGGTGAACGATGAACGCATCAATCTCTCCCACGGAAGAGGGCCGGGTGGAAAATCCTTTGTTCCATTTTATTTGTGTTCCGTCGCTGGGCTCAAAACCAGCGGTACCCAAATTTTCAATAAAAGAGCAGTTTCTAAAATCTCTGGGTCCAAAGAGGACACGAAGAGCAGTGGGGGCAGAGAATCCTCACCACTCTCATCCGCCTCCTCTATCAGTTCTATTTCGAGAACGCAACCAAGCCACCTCCTGCCCCGTGGAACCAGGTAAGTGTTGCACAGCACACTCAGACTCCGCTCTGGGTTGCCTCCCAGAGAGAGCCTCCCGAGCCGGTTCCCTGTGTTCCACCTCGCTGCCCCACTCCGGGTACGCCTATGGTCCCTTTGGTCCCGCTTGTATGGTCTCTGCGAGCCTGGTTAGCGCTCCCCAGTCTGTCTCGCTGGCTCATTCGGACCATCAGGCTCGGCTATGCGATTCAGTTCGCCCGGCGTCCCCCCAAGTTTCGGGCCATCCACTCCACTACAGTGAGAGCAGCCGATGCCCATGTCTTGCGTGCGGAGATAGCAGTCCTAATGGCAAAGGACGCGATAGAGCCGGTCCCTCCAACCGGCAAGGTGATCTACGCTCCCGTCGCATGTCGCAACTCGCCCGTCATCTCTTCCTCTGGAGTCAGATGCATCTGAGGTCGCTTCGAGTCATGTATGTCCCCGGTGTGCTCAACCGTATGGCCGACGAGCTATCAAGAGCTGTGCTGCCGGGTGAATGGCGACTCCACCCCCAGGCAGTTCAGCTGATTTGTAGAGAGTTCGGGGAGGCTCAGGTAGACCTGTTCGCCTCCTCAGAGATCTCCAACTGCCAGCTGTTTTACTCTCTGACCGAGGGAACACTCGGCACGGACGCACTGGCAGACCTTGTGCAAAGTCAGGGAGGACGAGGAGCAGGTCCTTCTGGTGGCTCCCTACTGGCCTACCCGGACTTGGTTCCCAGAACTCATGCTCCTCGTGACAGTCCCTCCCTGGCCCATTCCTCTGAGGAAGGATCTTCTGACTCAGAGACGGGGCACCCTATGGCAGCAGCTGTGGCATTTTGTTAGGGATTCCTATTTGTCGGTCATGACATAGTGACCGACGTATAGGGAACGTCTCGGTTACGTATGTAACCCTCGTTCCCTGAAGGAGGGAACGGAGATGTATGTCCCGTCGCCACATCTGCTGCCGCCCGCCGGGGCGGCCAGCTTATCAGGCTTGGCTCCTCAGCGAAAAACTACAGTGCAATTACCCAGCTGCTCGTTATATATCCGTGATGCGAAGCTGTGCAGCTGATGCAAATCATTGCACGCCAATGTGTATTGGCTTGTTTTAAGTTTCACTCAAATTAGATTGGCCTCTCTAGCGAGATTCCTATTTGTCGGTCACGACATACGTCTCCGTTCCCTCCTTCAGGGTTACATACGTAACCGAGACGTTATCTTTCTAGCTTTGCAAACGAGTTTAGAATTGTGGGACTGAGTGCACTCCCTATCTACATTCCGGTACAAACAAACACATACACACACACACACACACACACACACACACACACACACACACACACACACACACACACACACACACACACACACCCACACACACACTGTTTACTATCTTTGTGGGGACTCTCCATACACACTCACTCACCACATGAATAACCTTTTATCAATTTATTTTCCACCTTTTATAACATGAATAATTTTATTTGGTCATGCATCTCTGCAGGTAAACGCTCTTGTGTGGGTGAGTCTCTGGCTCGTATGGAGCTCTTTCTGTTCATCGTGTCTCTTCTTCAGAAGTTCAGCTTCAGTAGTCCAAAGGGTCCAGATGGCGTAGACCCCAGTCCTGAATTCAGCAGCTTTGCCAACATGCCTCGATTATATGAGCTCATTGCCTCCCCCCGCTGAGCAACATAGATATTGCTACTTGTCTCATTTTACAAGAATGTAGACATACAGTATATATATGGAGAGAGAGTGGCCATAATAAGCAGAGTACAAATTGATCAAAGGATATATCTTTTGTATACGATTTTTTGATGACCCTATTTTGTCAAAATTACCTCCAAAAAACTGAAAAGGATTAATGTAATGTAAAATAAAAAGCATTAATGTAAAATAAAATAATTAATTTTTACATTGTAGATCCATTTATTTTTAGATTTTGTATTGATTGTTGAACTTATTTACAAACAGGGCTGTACTAATCGGTATGAAGCTTTGACGTTTCCTAACTTTTTTGCATGTCTATTCACGTTGTGAGTGTGGTGAAAAAAATATGTTTAACGCAAAACTTTCCTCACATAGAGAGGCAGCACCTGTCGGGGCAATCTTTCTTTTGTGCTTGTTTTAAGGGCGATGATGTCATAACATGACGACAGGAATTAAAAGCTTCTTCGGAAAACTTAAAGAGAAGGTTCAAATGTAGATATGACATGACGAAAATTACGGTCAGTACGGCCATATGAACGTCAAAGTATGGACTCGTTCTAGTAGTTATGGAATTCCGGTAGTTCTAGTGTTAAAGGATTTAAAAGGATAGGTTACCAAAGATGATATGAGTGTGTGAGTAAGTGAGTAAATGATCAAGTCTAACTTTTTGAATGTTCTGTGGGGAGATGATCACGCAAAACAACATTTTGTAATAGGAATAGGAAATTCCAGGGTTTCTGTTCAACTGGGAAAAAGAGTAAAAAGATGTTATTACATTGATTGATGATTACATCCTTTAATGTGAAAACCTAAAAAAATCATGTGCATTTCAACAAATGTACCTTAGTGAAGCAAGAAGGTTTTTGGTGTGATGTTTAACTTGCTAGATCTTACATAAGGATAAAGTAGATGGTATCCATTAAGCTCCTGGTGATCCACAACCTGCAGTTCAGAAGTGCAATTACTCGTCAGCTCATAACTTTGCAAATATTCTATGTACCAGGCTTTGAGGATGAATGACACTTTGTTGTTCACAATTATCATTTAACAATCTCGCCAAAGTCGGGCAGTCCACTGGTGTGCCCTACAGACAAAAACATTCCCTCCGAGTACTTGGTACCATAGATACATGCATGGGTTGAAAGAAGTACTGTGCTTATGTTTCCATATTTATGCTCAATGCCCTGCCTCACTGAACGTTCAAGTGTGTCAGGTGAAACGACAGCAACACGTCCTGCTTCTAGATCAGGTTTGAAAACACTTGGCAAATCAAAGTAGTGAGCCAAAGCAAGCTGATGTGAGCAGGACATTCTTGAAGTTTTTACTGTCATGCAACTCTATTGAAGAATTTCTGCTTCGCCTCAAAGCGAATAGTCCAAAAATCTGTCAGAGGCCCAAATCGACTAATCATTTCAGGATAGTGTTCCAAGAAGTGATGCTTGGAAAGAATGCAGAAATCTGGGAAAAACTCTTTGAGCAAGCACTTGTGTTCTGAGATTTTGTACTCCAAGTAGCACAATGTCTCATCAGCAAAGACTTAACTCTGTTGGTAATATACCTTCAAACAGGTCATGCATAAAATCTGGAGGAAACCCTTGAACTTTCTAGAAATAATTAAGTTTCTCAAGAACATAGTCTCTCTGTACTCCATTCAGGGAAACCAGTGAATTAGTCTCCAATTCCTTAAGGGTCGGTTTGTGAGTTTCAATTGTCCTGAGTGGAAACACCCCCTCTCTGACGTCATGCAAGTCAATATTCTTGCGACTAACTAGGCAAAATCTGCAGAATTGATCAACATTGAAACTTTCTTGGAAGCCAGCTAGCGAGTGGGCTCCCAAGTTGTCCGCTAACACATACAACACAGAACCCTTGACACTTGTTCCCAATTTTTGAACATATAATCCTTCCTCTTCAAGGACTTGAATGTCCTTAACCCTCTGGGGACCAAGGTGTTTTTGGGGCCCTTGGGATGTTTTGAAATGCCCTGACATTTGTGCTTTTTTCAGTTATTTATAAACATGTTAATGGCAAAGGTGTAAATTCACTCTATATAGCACAAACAGGGCTACCATAATATGTGAGCAACATGTATGTACATGTTTGTATTTTTAAGAGAATAATGTTTATGCGTGGTTATTGAAAAAAATAAAAATGAAAGTTGCTGGAATAGACCACAAAACGCATACTAAATATGTGTTCCGGAGACTTTTGACTAATGGATGCTGTCGCTTCGAGTTCTGGCTTCAAAATGATGTGAAAAACATCCTGCCTAATCGTTCACATAAAACAATACATTGATTTAAACTTTGTAAGACCATTTTTTTGTAAGACCGAGGATTATGCATGGGTGTGGTGATGGCCCAGACACACCCCCAATGGCCCATCATGAGGCAAGCCTAAACAAAGAGCTTTGAATCTTTTTTGTTTTTCAATCTGTTTTATTGTAATTCCACTATGTGGAGGAACTAAATAGATTCATCAATAGAGCTAGTAAATTCAATTTAAGAGGAACTGAAGTCTTTCAGAAACCCGAGTTTAGAATAAAATTAAAGGAAAGATGCGTCTCAATACAAGGTGTCAGTCTGTGGAACAATCTAAATAGTGAAATTAAAACTTCAACATCGTTTTTTGTTTTTAAGAAGAGTGTAAAAGCATTACTAATAGAAACATATAATGCATCAATTTAGCAGGAAATGTGATATTTGATTTATGTCTTTGTATATGTGTTGCAAAGTAGATGTGTGTTGTAAGCGCACCTCTTTGGAATTGTAATTTAACTTATGTTGATAAGGGGCAGATATTATAAGTTTATCTTCTTTCTGCTCCTTTTCATTTCTTTTTCAAAAGAATGAAATAAAAATATAAATGAAAATGAAAAATGAAAAAATGAACTAAATGTTCAACTGAAGACACAAGTGAACATTACATGCCTGGCATTTGGTGTGTCCTTCTTTTTACCAAGCTGTCCTTTGCAAAGCACACAAATCTTGCGACCAACTGTGCAAAAAGGAATATTTCGCAAAACTGCAATTGAAACAGTTTTTGCGCATTTACAGTCACCTGACTTAGAAGACGCGGTGTGTTTGGGATCCGTGTACGCAAATAATAATAATTATTATTATTTTATTATAACATTTATTAGGCTACATATTTAGAGACGCTTTTATCCAAAAAAGGAACAAAGCAATTCGTCAAATGTCATTCATAAAACTGGTTAGACTGCATGGCACGGAGCCGCGGACGAGAACACTTGCATTTTCCTATCAACAGTGAAACAACTTAAAATAGCCTACTCTTATCATTTCTGGTCATACAGAAAATAATAATACATTATTCGCAACTACTTGTATTTGTGTAAACTCACAATAACAAGAAAGCGTTGTGCTTTTGTAAAATAAAATAAAAGAATCAGGCGCGCTTTCATGATCTCCGTGAACTGGAGCGCGAGAACAGAAACAAAATATAGCCTATGTAGGCTAAAGCTTGAAATGTCCACTTTAAAACGAACAAATTAGAATCGAAAGCTAATACATTCTGATTATGAAATGCGTATGAAAGGAGCATTTCTCTCTAAAAGCGCATCTGGTTCTAATTTGGCCTTAGAAAACCAGTAAAATCGACATGTTTTCCATATTAATTTGTGAAAATATCTGTAAAATATCTGTAATAATAGTGGGTAAATATACGTGTAGCCTACTTACTCTTTCTGATTTCTGAATCTGTTGCTAAGCGCACTCCGAGTTGCAGGTGTAGGTAGTGATGAAGCTCCATTCCTTTTTAAAAAGTTGAAGAATATTGTGTCGTGCCATTTTCCCAACGCGCAGGTGACTGAATGATGAAACTTAAAGCATTTGCTTGGGGGCGTTTACCTGTTTTGCATAGATGGCTTAACACATTATCTTGTGAATAGCGTGCTCCGTGAGTAGGCGTGAACGAATTAAAGTCATTGAGCTCGTAATGAGCTCGACTGGAATCGCTCTCTTTTCATACAGATTACAGAAGCTGAGAATATTTGTTTTTTATATAAATTACTTCATTTGAAAGATGCGATCTCAAGCTTTATGCCCGTGGGTATGTTTGACTGAATTTTTGCGGAGTTACAGATCATTTTCGAACGCGTTTCAAATTGTTCATTGACAGAGAGAGTGCAGAACTCGCATCATGTTAATTTTTCTATATTTGGCAAAAAGCAAAACACTTTATTTTTATTGTGAGTATACAGAAAAAAAATAGAAACTGAACAGGATCGATTGATGTATAACACGAAAATGAAAGATCAAAATTAACAGAGCATTTTGGTCTTTTGCAACCTTGGTCCCCAGAGGGTTGCAAAAGGGCATCCTGTAGGTTTATTTTGCATTGCTAAAAACACGAGCAAAACGCGCGGGCGCGTTCTTGGTCCCCAGAGGGTTAATCAGTGGTTGAAAAATGGCATTATAGCCATAATTCTTTACATCACTGCTATTACACAGACAAGCCAGATAAATTGATTGTACTGAAGACCTATACAGTGCTGGCAACTTTTCCTTTTGTATTCGGTTGCAAAAGGGCCACTCTTTGAAAGGGAAGTTGGGGGATTTGTTTTTTTTAACTATCTCAGCTAAGGCAGCAGTCACTTCATTGGTTAACACAATTGTGCTTAACCAATACACTTTCAATTATTCTTGGAGTGAACTCTTGCACAATTGAATAAACCCTGCAAAGCTCATTTACAATTTCCTGTGTGGTGGCCCTTGAGACATGTAGAGTTCTTTGCATGCGAAGTAACAGTGATGCTACTTTGTGTTTAATCAAATCCTGTAGGTCTTCAACATCTATGTCACTATCTACTGTTGAGCAATCTGGGCTGAATGAATGGGTTTTAGAGTCTGCACTTCCAGGGTTTGAATCACCAGGAATGCAAGTTTGATAAAACTGTTCGAAAATCTTTTAAAGTGCTGTGGGGATGATTCCTACTTTTGTGAGCACGGAAAGTGCTGCGCACACTGGTCTGGAAATTACAGTCTTGAAAGGGGCACCTCACTGACTCTTTCTTTTTAATGTGTGTTGTAAGATGTACAAAATACTGTGAAACACTGCAAGCCTCTAAAAAATTACACAGGTCACAGTTCACATTTGATGTTGCTTTAAGCAATTTTGAGGAGGCTTGAAGACAATGGTTATGGTCGCAAGTTAAATGCTTCTTCAGAGACCGTTCACTCTTAAATGTGCATACACAATCTTTATAGATGCATGGGAGTGGACAGCAGGGCTCTCAAGTTTTGAAGACAGGCAAGAGATATGTCACCAGCCGGGGTAAGAATGGAGCCCAGTAACCCACCAACCGTACCAACTACCACTCTGAGGAGCTACACCAGGAGGTCACCACGAGACAGGACACAAAATAAGATGAGTTACTTGGCTTTATTGAATATTTAAAACATGCTTAAAATAGCATCAGTGAGGAGAGCTGAAGCTCTTTTTCTCCCTCAGGGCGGCCCGAGAGCTGAGCTGGCTGGCTCTGTCCCTATGTGACAACGGTGGAGCTCTGAACAGGAATTACAGGAATGGTTACCTGTAATTCCCTGGTTACAGGAATCTTTCCGTGAGTAACTCAGGGCAAAGGGAATAACTAGTTTCCTCTATTTCCTCAGGATGGCGGTGAAGCTCAAGAGACTTGAACAGCGGGGGTTCTTTGGCGAGTAACTCAGGACAGCGTGGGCCGCTGGCTTGCGGCTTCCTCGGGGCAACGGTGGAGCTCAGGATGCTCGGGCAACGAGGATTTTTCTGTGAGTAAATGGAACCGCGTGAGTGGCTGGCGTACTGTTTCCCCCAGGACAGCGATGGAGCTCAGGATGATGGGACATTAAGGGTTTTTCGTTGAGTAACTCAGAACAGCGTGTACAGCTGACTTGCGGTTTCCTCAGGACAGCGATGGGGCTCGAGGGACTCAACCAGCTGGGATTGTTCGGCGAGTACTCAGAACAGTATGAGCAGCTGACGTACTGTTTCCTCCGGACAGCGATGGAGCTCAGGATGCTCGGGCAGCAAGGATTCTTCGGTGAGTAACTCGGAACAGCGTGAGCGGCTGGCGTACGGTTTCCCTCCGGACAGAGATGGAGCTCAGGATGCTCGAGCAGCGAAGATTCTTCGGTGAGTAACTCAGAACAGCATGAGCGGCTGGCGTCCTGTTTCCCCAGGACAACGATGGAGCTCAGGATGCTCGGGCAGTGAGGATTTTTCGGTGAGTAACTCAGAACAGCGTGAGCGGCTGGCGTACTGTTTCCCCAGGACAGCGATGGAGCTCAGGATGCTCGGGCAGCGAGGATTTTTCGGTGAGTAACTCAGAACAGCGTGTGCAGCTGACTTGCGGCTTGCTCAGGAAAACTGTGGGTCCGGATGCTCGGGCGGCGAGGATTTTTCGGTGAGTAACTCAGAACAGCGTGAGCAGCTGACTTACGGTTTCCTCAGGACAGCGATGTGGCTCAAGGGACTCAACCAGTGGGGATTCTTCGGCGAGTACTCAGAACAGCATGAGCAGCTGGCATACTGTTTCTCCACGATAGGAATGAATGGACACCTGCACACAACTATACACACAGACGAGTGTTAGGGTGCTCCCTACATCGGGAAGGCTGGATGCCCCCTGGAAGGATTTGGAGTGACAGGGTATATCAACCTTTATCACACTCGTGCATACATTAATGACTCCACACTCCCACACGTGAACACTTCAATTGTAAGCACTGCAATTCCACAAATACCTCACAGTGATTTTAGGCCTTTACTCCATTCCGCCTGAGTCACTCCATCAGCCTCTCGTATTCAGACAGGAGGAGGGGTGTGACGTAGTTCGGGCTGCGTGTGAATTCGTCTGAGAACGTGTCTTCAAATCATCAACTTCAAACACTCACAAGAGAGGAACAGCAAACAGACATGAGCCTTCCAGTATTTCATAATGACCCCATGAACACAGACGAAGTATTTCTGTAGCAATTAGGAAATAGATACTTATCTTCACAGTGGTTTTACAGATACAGGTCCTCACACTCGCAATGACAATCCTCTTTATAGATACAGGTCCTCACACTCGCAATGACGATCCTCTTCCCAGCCAGCTCCGATAGTCGCGCTCACTCGCTCTCTTCAGCCTTGCCCTTCGCGTTCTGTCTCTTCTCCCAAACCCCCCTTTTTTTTTCGATCCTCCAAGCTCTGCTTTTATATCCACTCTGACATGCCCGTCCTAATCGCCCCCATAATCAACACCGATTTGCTGCAGCTGCCGCTAATTTCCCTTGTTTACGTTTCAGATCGGCCATGACGGCTCACCGGAACCGGCCTGGTGTTACCCCGGAAGTGTGCCCCCAGGGAGACATGCTCTGGTATTTTTGGTCCCGCCTTTGTCACCCGGTGACAGATACACTAACTTTTTGTTGTTATTAATAATTGCTCAGACTTGCAGAAGAAAAGATTTGACACATGGTCAAATCATGATGCTAATTATCTGGGAAACATTCTCTAACAGCAGTCAAGTTGTCATTGTTTGTGTCAAACAAGTTATGAATTTGTTGTAACATTAAAACAGGAGATCATGACTTACTCTGTGCTCAAAGTGATGCTCAGAGCTCCAGTGGTTTCCTCTGTGAGTGAATGAAACTTTCGGAAGATGTTGTAGCAGAATCACGTGAACAATTCCAGGATACGCTTTTTTTTAAATTGGTTGTTGCGTTAAATCTTACTCGGGTACAATAGTGCTATTTTCTGATTGGCTTTTGTACAGCCCCTTTTCCTGTACGCGCTTGATTCCTGCCGGTTCCATAGTGAGAGCAGCGCGCCCAGAGAAATTTTGGGCGCTGCAGCATATTAAATGTTTGTAATATCATTGTGCCTGCTGGTAGGGATGAATAAACTCGCTGACTGAAGATATACTGTTTTGCAAGCACATACCAAACAGAGCAACGGCTGATTAATTTTTCAATATTATAGATTCGTACTTGACAGAGGCAGGGATTAAATGGAAGGACTGCTTGGGAATTTGCACGGACTGCGCACAGAGCATGGCTGGGAAATGAGCAGGATTGCAGGCACTCATCAAGAGAGTCGCACCTAAAGCAAAGTGGACTCACTGCTTTATACATCGAGAAGCACTCGCATCACGGCAGTTAAGTCCTGCGTTAAATTATGTTTTGTCTGACATTGTTACTGCGGTCAATTACATCAAAACAAGACCGCTGAAATCCCGACTGTTTTCTGCGCTCTGTCAGGAGATGGGCACCGATCACAGTGCTGTGCTGTTTTACAGAGAAACATTGGGAGTGTTTGAGCTCAGGGAACAAATTAAATTTTTCTGCAGGAAGAAGGATTGAATGAGCTTTCCAGCAAGTTCAGCAATGAACAATGTCTAATGAAATTGGCATATCTCAGTGACATGTTTGCCAAGCTGAATCAATTACGTCACATTTTTTCATGGGTCGAATGGGGGGAATGACCAAAAAAGTTTGAGAAGCAGTAGCCTATGTAATTAAAAAAAAAAAAAAAAACTGGGTGTTAATAAAAACTTAAGAAACATAAGTCAATCAAGCATTTTTATTTGTCATGTTAAACACAAATATGGACTGGCGGCGCTGCTTCAGATATTAACTTACTGGTCATTCGGTGTTTCTAACAACAATGAGATCCGATTCAGAACATGATAAAAAAGTAACTTACCGGTATATGTACACTATTTTATCTATTTATCAACATTAACTTATTATGACGACTTCTCTTTCTGCTCACGTCTCGACAGCAGCTCGGTCTAGCGATCAGAAATGTACCTGGCAGTGCGTGTGGCTCCTCATAACTAACATTAATCAAGTTTGCCAAATGTGATCAAAATGTGCCTGGAATCAAAACACAGACGAGGTGCGCTAATGAAACAAACCTAATTTAACATGAAAGAAAGGACAAATCAAGGTATACTTAATCATTTCATTATTTGCAGTCCATAAAAGTCCACATGTACTCGTTTAAATGTGGGCTCTTTCGTCTTTTCTTGCATCAGCAACTTCTCATAGAGAAAATGACGAATGGCACGTCTACCTCAAATTTGTTCAAATAGTACGTCATCATGGCTTAGAGTTTCTGGCACATGTGCATTACACAGAAAATTGATAGAACCTATGTTTTGTTGTAGGGATGCACCAATACCATTTTTTCAGAACCGATCCGATACCAAAAATTCTGAGTATCGACCGATACCAATCCAATCCGATACCAGGGCAGTTTTTTTTTTAAAAATCAAGTAGGATTTCTATAACTATGTGTGTTGAACTGATAATCACTCTTTTGTGTGTTAAACACAATCTACTTAATACAGACAACTTCATTACAAAGAAAAACAACAAATCAAAAAAAATATGACCATAATCTATGACAAAAAATGCTATTATAAACTAGAATAGTGGATAATTAAGCAGTAAAATTTAGTCTGGAAAAAATCACAAGTAGCCTATACAATAATTGTATTATATCTGAACATGAAAAAACATTTAGTGGGGAACAAAAATGAGAATAAGTGTAACACTAAATCTGGTAAAACGTTACACATTGCTCTTTGTATTGTTAAATACATTAATGAAAAACAAGATAACAAAAATCAAAAAGATTAATTATTTTATAGCCTACTATAAAATTGAGACATGTTTTAAATGTATAGCACAGCGGTTTAATGAGGCAGCAACATATGATATATAGGAAAGAACTAGAAAGGCTATTAATAATCGTTCATTGCGTCGCTGTATTATGATATATATTATGAAAGGCCCCAATACAGTGCGGCACACAGCGCTTATGCGCACCCTGAGCGCAGAATGATGCGCTTGAAGCAACACGAGTCACAGCGCGCAGCAGTTCAAAGCACAAAGGAAAGACATTTTAATGCGTAGTGTATTATACAGTATCTATCTATGCAATAGTTTATTGAGCATTTTCTTTTAACAGTTTTAAATGTCAGTTACTGTGCGCGTGAAGATCAGTTATAGTGCTCTGACTCCAGTGTTGTGAGAGACAGACACCCGGTAGAAAGTAGTTAAGGTACAGCAATAAAGTCCAGCAAGATACAGTTGTTTAATGCAAAACCATAGACCTTTATCTACAGATCAAGTATAATTATAGTAACATTGAATCATCTTGGAGAGAGTTTTTCATCGTGTTGACCGTCGTAACCGAACGCGACGCTGTTTGATGCTGAATGGAGAATGACTGACAGCCGCAGCGGAGGGAAAAGTGTACGTGATCTTGAATTTAATGACTTAAATGTTAATTTATATCTCACATTATACTATATAATGGCTTTAGAACACTTATAATATAGTGCACGACAACTTTATGGTGCTTTATAATGTTTGTGTGCCTTTTGTGGGGCTTAACAATAGCACAGAATAGTATACGCACAATATCGGATTTGGATCGGCCTCGTCCGACCGATACCCGATCCAGCAAAAATGTCAGTATCGGAGCCGATACCGATACTGAATATCGGATCGGTGCATCCCTATTTTGTTGTTATATGAACACGTTATTTAAAGTTTTCCATTTCCCTTCAAGTTGAGGTTTTCATAACTCATCCTATTGTGTTGTGAGACACTGCAAGTTGACAGGACATGATTTTACTTGTCCACCTGACTAAAACTCAGAATCACTTTACAGTGAGGGGTGATTCCAGAATTATTATTATTTTACTCAAATTAGTTATAATAATATTTTTTTATAATCATCTCTTTAATATGTGACCCGCCACGGAAAGTAAGGACACAAGTCGGCAGCACAACTTTTGAGCAAAATGAGAAAGCAGCGTTTTTTTTCAAAACTGGTGATTTTCGCTTTTTTGCAGAATCTGTTAGTTGAGATCACGAAGAAGCCTCTCCATGTTTT
Organism: Phoxinus phoxinus; assembly: GCF_949152265.1. NCBI lineage: Eukaryota > Metazoa > Chordata > Actinopteri > Cypriniformes > Leuciscidae > Phoxinus > Phoxinus phoxinus. The sequence continues at coordinate 9,371,106 of NC_136879.1, forward strand.
AGATATCAATATTGGTATATTTAAAATCGTACATTTTTAGGTTGAAATTGGCTTGTTTTGTGAGATTCTAGCTCGCAGTAGGGGCGTGTCATTGTCTGTGTGTATTTCCATACTGGATAAGCCGGCTTTTGTTTCTTTTGTTATTGCCCCCGCCCTCCAAGGGAACAGCGTGCTAGGACTGGGCGATATAATATCGATATAAAAAATATATATTTTTTAAATGGGATATGGAATTAGACCATATCGCATCGATATAGTTCAAAGTTGCGCTGTGATCCTTGCTGCAAGCAGTCAGAGTGCTTTTGTAGCAGTCTGCGTCTCAACAGCCCAGTGTACAACACGACAAATACTCACATTAAATGTTTACGCAGAGGAACAGGACACTGCAGTTCTCAAAAGTTCATTATTTGCATGTGCTTTAAAGCCTTGCCGGTTAAACATGTCGTTCGCTGCTGAAGCGCTGTTCTAATGCGCTTTTCTGCGCGCAAACAGCCGACGCGCGCATGCACTAAAAGCCTGTCTAACAGCGCCTGGATACTGGACTAAGTTATCTTTCGAGTCTTTTTGAGCTAATACTGTCAAATACACTCAAGGTTTACTTAAAGAAAGTTGGTTATGTCTAAATTGAGAGAAATCTGCGTGTCATATTATGCGTACATATTAGACGCGTTGCTTTAAAGAGACAGTAGCCCTAATAGTAAACATGCAGCCGCTTGTCCTTTAAGGGATTGTCCACCCAAAAATAAACATTTTGTCATTCTTTACTCACTCTAATGTTGTTCCAAACCTGTATTTATTTATTTCTTGTGCTGAACACAAAAGAAGATATTTGGAAGAATGTGGGTAACCAGACAGTTGCTGGTCCCCATTGACTACCATAGGAAATACATATAGAAGTCACTGGGGAACATCAACTGTTTGGTTACCCACATTCTTCCAAATAACTTCAACAGAATAAAGAAACATATTCAGGTTTAAAACAACTTGAGAGAGTAAATGATGACAATTAACTAAACATTTGGGGAGAACTATCCATTTAATGTTAATAAAACAACATGTGCTTTACAGCTTTACAGGGGGAGCTTTACAGGGGGTATGGCTTATCTAAATGAGATGTAAATGAGCCCTATTGTCACTCCCAGCAGCAGAGAGGTGAGAACTGCATAATCTTCAGAGGCAGATTTCTCCACTTTGAATTTTTTTGAGTGCCTACCTTCAAATGGCCACAACTTCTCCAAATATTATCAGATTTCCATGTGTTACACATCGTTGGAAAGCTTGGAGACTACACTTTCAGAATCTGTGAATAACTCAAAATGCTCCAGAACCGACTTGTGTCCCTACTTTCCGTGACCGGTCACATATATTACAATATATTGACATTGGAATTGACATGTTTTTGTAAAATATGTGACAAAATATTTACTAATATATCATAATCTATGTAATATATTTCATACATTTTAAATTATTTACATGATAAATGTTTCATATTTTCAAGCTAGTTAACAAAAGCACAACTGCATGTACCAAAGTATTTAGCCAAGAAACTATCATCGTACTGAAGAATGCACAGCCATTACTTAAAATATAGTAATTATAGTCTTAGGGTCATTCTACAGAAACGTCCACTTTTGGTATGGCAAAATGTCTTAAAATTGATTTATTTTTTTAACATTTAAACTTAGACCACATTATTAGATTACCCTTTGAATTTATACATTTATGGAGACTGCATGTACCATTTTTTTGTCACTGGTATTACCTTACTTCTTTGCCAAGATTAAAGGTTTTTATGAAATATTATTTCAAATGCACATGTAGTCAGAGTTACCAAAAATAATAATAATGCAACAAATAAGGAGATTATGATTTATTTATTTTAATCAGGTTTGTTAAAAGTGTGCTTGAATGAGGTTAGTTTGTTTGCACAACCATGTATTTGCTATAATGAAAATATTTCAAAACCAGTTAAAATCAAGTAATGATAATCCTTTAAATCTTAACTGTGGCAGAATTAAATGGATGTAAAATTATTATCATGTCACATGTGACATTGTATTTAATGTAACAGAAAATACCAGTGACACAATGAATGGTGTCTAAATTGTTACATTTGGCATACAATCTAAATTAATAGCTTTGAATAAAGTTTTTCTATAAATTGGAGTCACTGGTGTTACCCATAAGAAAGGTGACACCAGTGACAGTAATACCAGTGACAATTTTCATGAAAAATGTATTTTACAAAATGGCTGCTCCAAGGTATCAAACCACATGTCGTCAATCATGGTTTACTAACTAAATTAAGTTGTTTAATCCATTTGTATTCTAGGGTCATACCAGTGACTTCAACTAAACGCTTCATATGAACTAAATGATAAATGAAAAGATTTCTGATAAGTGAAAATAGTGCATTTTCTATGGGCTTTTCTTCATAGTTTTTCAGGAAATTGGAATGTGATGTCATCAGTGTGATTTTTATTTCAAAATAAGATAAATAAATATTTTTGTTCAACGGTAACACCAGTGACACAACTCCAGGGGACCACTACTTTCATTATAAATTTTATAATATTCATTCTGCATTTTCTTTTTTTTTACGTCATTTACATAATATATTAGATAGTTATATACATTATTGCATTTTAAATGGTGTAAAAACCTGTTATTGACCTCAAAATAAAGCATTGTCCCTCTGTACATGACTGTGAGGATGAGCTCTTCTGCGGTGCTTGGAATTCTATATAATTAATAGAAAATAAAATATTGCCACTTGATGGCTCAAGAAGGTGTAATTGTTCAAGTAATTTATTGTTTTATTTAAAATGTAAAGAAATTGTTATTCTAAAGTGTTTTTTTTAGTGTAATATTTCTGTAAAGGCTAGGGACAGAAAATTGACATTTCCATAGATTGACCCCTTAATGGTATTATTAGGACAATCATCAACCGGGACCACAGGCTCTACTCTTCAGCACAATGACCCCAAAAACTCAAATATACCAGAAAACCTTTCCAATTCCAAAATAACAGAACATTAAACACTAACAGATCTCCCCCTATATCAATATTGAGCAAAACACATTAAATAACACTTCATTTTAACATTTGCTCTCCTTTAACAGTCAGAAGCAAAGCTTGCTGGGAACTAGATATCTGTTTGTGAATGTGTGCGTATACTGTATGTGTGTGATCTTACATTCACATTTATATGGGAACATGTATGTGCAATATATGTATACAATAAAGGATAAAACATTGTAAATATTACATGTAATGCTATTTTTGTCTTCATTTATAAATACTTTGTATTAAAGGGACACTAAGTAGGAATTACTCCCATCTAGTGGTGAATTTGTATTTTGCATTCAAACTAATTTTGCTCTCCAGCGCCTCGCTTTTTCAAATGCGCATTGCATCTACGGTAGGCGATATGTACCAAAAAGCTTTGACAGGATGTCTTCTAATAGCACTTCGTCGAGTTTTCCTTCAGGTGAACAGGTGTGTTATTTCAAACAAACTGCAACATGACAACAAACAAACGAATGTTACAGTATTAAAGGGATAGTTCACTTTAAAATGAAAATTCTGTCATCATTTACTCACCCTCAAGTTGTTTCAAACCTGTATTAATTTATTTCTTCTGCTGAACACGAAGAAAGATATTTTGAAGAATGTCAGTAACCAAACAGTAGTCTGTACCCATTGACTTCCATAGTATTTTTTTTCCCTACTATGGAAGTCAATGGGTACAGACTACTGTTTGGTTTCTGACTTTCTTCAAAATATCTTTCTTTGTGTTCAGCAGAAAAAATTAATTAATACAGGTTTGAAACAACTTGAGGGGTGAGTAAATGATGACAGAATTTTCATTTTAAAGTGAACTATCCCTTTAAGTACTGACTGTGAAAAACATGAAATTTTGTTGTTAGCCCAGGGTGCGATTTGTGAATAAAACAGATGGGGGGATGTTTTGAAACATTGTTATTCATAAAAATAAACCATGAGAACATGAACTTCATCACTGCATTTGCAGGAATTGTAAAATCTTCTTTCTTATTAACTGAAGTAGCCTAACGCAATATTTTTACTCTAATAGCTTATCTTTCCCCACACATATGAACTGTGATCATGCAATAACGTTAACTTTACATCGCGATGCTGAGCTACAGTGAAATGATAGAAAAGACATTATCTGTGATAGCAATTCGCCTCATTCACGCAAACTGGAGTAGAATGAGGGTCGTGTCTACCGTGCCGCGCTAAACACCACGCCGCAGGACCTCTAGACGCGCATAAACGCGTCTTTACATTGAAATCACTCGCGCCTGACGCTCAAGAGTGAGTGAGTAATCATTTTAAAATAAAATTGACTTTAATCAAACCATGGATCCGTGATACGTTTTGTGATCCGTCTCGCCACTATGTAGTAGCACTATGATCACTTTGAGGGGAGGATAAATTTATCCCCACCGGGGATAAAAATAATTAAGCAGAGGCAGGGATACATTGACCAGAAAGAGGGAAATCCCACGCATGTTACGTTCTATTTTTGACTTTTTTGGCGACGATGTTTTCTTCTCCTGTGGCTTGGCATATGTATGGTCCATAATAACAATGCAATCCAGACTTTAAACTTGCCGGTGCCGTTTCAAGCGCCTCTCACTGCTCTGCACCTGCGTTTCTGCTGGTTTCGGCTGGCTCTGAACGAAAACGCATTGTGGAAACGCGTTGGCTTAGTACTTTTTGTCCCTCTCTGCTATTATAGTTTTGCAAGATGGCAGAACTACATGGAAGCCTCCGTGGACCTACCCGTCCCATGTATATAAAGATAATTAATTCTTCATTTATAAGAATAAGTCAGATAATTGGCCGAGGTATTTGTACACCATTGAGGACATATTTATGAATAAAAATATTGATTTTAGATAATAAAATACCTAAAAAGATACTTAGTGTCCCTTTAATATATAGCCATACATGATCGATGCATTGCAGTATATTGTTAAAATATAAGCACTAGTTTCCCATGTATGAAAATGTATTATATAATATATTGCAATATATTGTGCAGTATATTCCCATTTATTTTTATTCCATAAGGGTGACTTGACTTGAAGTCTGAAAAATAATACAACAAAGTTTGTTTCTGCTGTACAGCAGATCTAGAAGAAAATAGCATAGTCCATCTTAAGTAAGTTCATGATGGTTAATTTTTGTTGTAAAAAAAAGTTATTACAGTTTTTCTCAGTTCTCAGAAATTCGCCTGCACCGACCTCTTGCCTGTTTACTGACCACGAATTCTCCTGCTCTCTCCTGCTACTGTTTGCCGGTGTTTTCACCTTTGCCTGTCGACTTCTCTTTTCTAAATAAAGTAAGCTGCAATTGGATCACTCAGACTCTGATGATTCACAACAGTAGCGTAACCTCATTTTTTTCTTGCATACCCACACTTCTCACATGTTGCCAGTACCAAATGCGTCACATTTAAACAAAAAAAAGTTTAGTTGATACAAAGAAAGAGATTAGTTTATTCAACAGAAACTAAAAATTGTATATTTTATCTGAACAATGTTTGTGAACCTAAGCTGATTTGGCAAAATATTTGTGTAAAGTTTTGATAAATCATGAAAACATTGTTTACAGTGGACAGCATTCAATCAATGCACTGATTTAAACTGCTTATTGGAGTGAATGACATGAGACAGAGAAACACCATGGAGTTACTTCGTTCTACTAAATGATGACCCCGCAGCTGATTTTAGAGTAAATGGATTTGTGGTTTTTGATGTCACTTTGTATTATAGAAGTGGCAAATTGATAGATTCATGTTCTGTTATTTTATTATAATTTTTTTTAAAAGAGAGAGATTCTAGATATACAGATGAAATGTTGACTACATGTAACAATCCCTAAGCAAGTTATAGCAATTTATTACAACATTATTTTAGACGATTTTCAGTGAAAAGCTGGTGTTTTTTTCAATTTACTGACAATGTAGGTGTGTCCAAAAAAGTTCAGGAAGTAAAATAAATAGAAAACATTGTAATAGAACACTGAAGTGTGGTGGCAATTTTATGATATTCATTGATCTTTAGTAAAATATAGATGATTCAAAGAATGTCACATGTGTGTCTCTCACTTGTAGTGAGAGGGGGAGACACTCCAGAAAACAGACAAACAAGGACCTCTGACCTAGATGTCAGAAGGCCATTTGGTGCAGGGGGGCTTAGTGGGCCAACTAGTGACGTAAACTACGCTTTATTGGCTGAATAACTGCGCGAGGATGACGCACGAGCTCAGTCTGCAGATGAAAGTGGGAAATCCTTATTTACCTTTTGAATGTTGAGCGCGTTATTAACTTTCGAATAAAAGCTGAGGCGGGACAAAATGCCCGATTTCCCAACACGTTGAACTGAGCAATGCCATTGTGCCATTTTAATAGGCTACTTTTAAACGCATATAGCTCAGTAATGTCAGTTTATGTATTTGCTGAGAGGGGGCGGGGTTTTTGTTGGGAAAGTCAGGGGAGAGACGCACACTTCGATTAGACTGGATAAACACATGCAGCATCTTAATTGTTAAGAAAATGAAACAAAATAAATTAATGAATCAAGCCTTTATTACAGAACACTAGGCTATATCGTACAGCATTCAGAAAAATGCGCACCCCTAGTTCCTCCGTCTATGGCCCATGACGCTACGATGAGCATTTACTAGCTACTTTTAAAAAACGCGGGTCGGGTACAATATTTTCTTTCTTTTTTTTTGCGGCCCGAGTTGCGGGCGGGTTAGTTGAAAACGTCGGTCGGGTGCGGGTTGTTTATACATTGACCCGCGCATCACTGATATACATGTCACTTTTGCTTCTGTTGTGGCAAAAATTCATTAAACAAACAATCACTGCGTAAGAGACACTCAGAGTAAAATTATAAAAAGAGAAGTATTTATTCTTGCAAGAATGTCTAGTACTATATAAATTACAAAGGTTTAATTGGCATCTTTATTTCAAACGACCCGACCGACCGCGACCCGAATATTATTAACAATATTTTTGGATGACTCGTAACCGCGGGTGACCGCAGGCACCCGCTCATTTTGGATCAACCCGCGCATCACTGATGTATATATAAAATCTGGGCATGAGGGTGGGACTAAGCATCAACAATCATTCCTGTTTGGCTCAGAGGAACAAACCTCATGGGTTTCTATGACGAATAAATACTGATCAAAACCTGATGACGCAATCACATTCACTACGGAGCCTCTGAATGTCCAAACGAGATTAAACATTAATATATGATACCACATGAAAGCCGCGAATCTCCTCTTTACGGGACTTTTTAAAGCGTACAGATTTGATTATTGGTTCAAACGTTATTAAACATTTAAAGAACAATAGTTATTTTTAGCCCCTGACGCCTGTATAGGTCTTTAAGGGTTAATGTGTATCAGCATTTCACATTCCTCACCTCTGTCCCATTCCGGCTTGAACCTGCCCCCTCCTTCTTGTTCTACTCCAACTGTGCATATAAAAACCTTTAAAGACACTGGCAAAAACAGATGAAAAGAAAAACCTGAACTAAACGTAACATTTTAGAGAAGAGGGATGGAACTATCTAGCTCATTGGTACTGGTTTTAGTCTTGGCTGTGTTGGTATTGGTCAGATGGAAAAGAAAGCCAAGTGGACGTTCTTTGCCCCCGGGGCCGCTGGCACTGCCACTGATTGGAAACTTGCCAATAATTGACAAGCGTGCACCCTTTAAAAGCTTCATGCAGGTAAGAGAGAACACAGCAAAATCCAATGGCAATGTGAAGCACTGAAAGTGCACTGAAACGCTGACACTGTTTTTCATGTTTAATACGGTAAAGCTGCTGCTTTAACCATCGGTGCTCTTCGCGTGTCGCTCAAAAAGAACAGAATTTTAAAAAATACAATTGTCAATGAAATTAATGCTATATTTTAGTTTGATAATGTTTTGTTATTTTCCTGTACTGGCGCATGCCTGTGACGTAAACGCATACGCGACGTCTTCACTGTCTAGCAGACTTTTGCGTTTTTACAGTTTTTACCCTTTAGACGGGAACGCGATGATGGAGCGTTTTTAAAGGGTTAGTTCACCCAAAAATGAAAATAATGTCATTAATGACTCACCCTCATGTCGTTCTAAGCCCGTAAGACCTCCGTTCATCTTCGGAACACAGTTTAAGATATTTTAGATTTAGTCCGAGAGCATTCTGTCCCTCCATTGAAAATGTATATACAGTATACTGTCCATGTCCATAAAGGTAATAAAAACATCATCACAGTAGTCCATGTGACATCAGTGGGTTAGTTAGAAGTTTTTGAAGCATCGAAAATACTTTTTGGTCCAAAAATAACACAAAATAAGACTTTATTTAGCATTGTATTCTCTCTCGGGTCTGTTGTCAATCCTTCACAGTTACGCTGATGGCGTAAGATGCTGATGACGTGTTATCTGGTGCGCCCGAGCTTCATTTATAGACTGAGGGAAACGCACCCTGTAAAAGTGTCTCATCCGCGACATGCACATTTATGCACCATTAAAAAAATGATATCCACGCAAACAATGTAGAATAGCTTGAATATAGCGTGCGTCTCCCTCAGACTGTAAACGAAGCTCGGGCGCACCAGATAACACGTCATCAGCGTCTTACGTCAGCAGCGTCACTGCGGAGATTCACAACAGACCCGGGAGAGAATACAATGCTGAATAAAGTCTTATTTTGTGTTATTTTTGGACCAAAAAGTATTTTCGATGCTTCAAAAACTTCTAACTAACCCACTGATGTCACATGGACTACTTTGATGATGTTTTTATTACCTTTCTGGACATGGACAGTATACTGTATATACATTTTCAATGGAGGGACAGAAATCTCTCGGACTAAATCTAAAATATCTTAAACTGTGTTCCGAATACGGGCTTAGAACGACATGAGGGTGAGTCATTAATGACATTATTTTCATTTTTGGGTGAACTAACCCTTTAAGATTTCCACTCTGGAGGGTGGTTTCACTTTTTTGTGTTTTTAAGCCCCAAACTGTGAAAAACTGTGTCAGCGTCTCTTTCACTTTCAGTGCTTCACATTGCCACCTAGCTGCCTGGAGTGCATACTACATTGAATATCACACACTTTTGCGTCACCATATGCACGCAGATTTCCCCCCCATAACACTCGTCTAAACGCAGAATAATAAGTGATAACGCAACGCCACTTTTGGGTTTTCTCTTCAGATCGTTTCCATGTAACCTGAGTTTATCTGAAACCAAAAGTGTTTTTATGTAGACACATAGACATCAAGAATCAGCCTGTGAAGCGCAACAATGGTGACAAATATAAAGCATGTTGCAGTGCATTCTGGGTTCCACCAATCAAAACTCATTCATGGTTCCCATCATGCATTGCTGCATGAATAAATAATTAGGTTAATTTTCTTGTTAATGTCCTTTATTCTTACTATTTTATTTTATTTCTGCTGTTTTTATGTGACTTTTTAGTTGTTTTCTAATGTGTAGCCTGCCTTCCAGAGGATAAATATTCACACACATTGTAATTCATTCATTGATTGATTCATTAATTCATTGTAATTCCTTACAAAATTAAAAATGTAAGGGTCAACAGCCCACAACACTGATCTCCATAATGGCGACTTAAAATTTGTGATTTTCTCCTTCTGTGATTCTGCTGGTTAACATCAGGTGTCTTCAATAATGCTCAATAATCACTCAATTTATAATTTAATTATCTCATTAACTTCAACACTGTTTCACTGTTACTTATAACACTGAGTGAGTGTGGATTATATGAACACTGAGCAGTGTTAATTTAACACTGGGGATTTTGCTGTGAAGGCTAGGACTTTGTGTCTGAATTGTATGTTTTAAATACAATTATGTTAGAAGTATCATAAGGATCGTTGCAGTATTATGTTATCCAAAGTGCAATCATCTGCACTAATGAATTAACTTGAAATTTTGAGCATTTTAAATTTGCTAACATTCTTTTTAGGGGTGGGAAAAAAAATCGATATTGCAATATATTGTTGTGGTCTCTGTCGCAATAAATAATCGATACACTAACGCCCAATATCGATATTTTATTACAACACAAAATTATCAATTTACCCGTTGTCACTACCCAATATCTACCATTCTGTTTGCGGGGGGCGCTGTTCGAGTAAATAGGGGTAAAGTGGCGCAAACAGCGGCCGGTGAAGAACACAGTACACGGTGCGAGTTCGGACACTCAGGAGGTCGTGAGATATTGCACACATTACGAGTCAGTTAAACTGATAATCATGTCAAAGCAGCTGGTACACGGCACGACTGTCTTGCACAAATTTTATCCCGAGCCGGCGGCAATCACGTGAGCATTCGCGCTAAACACAGAGACCGGAGCTTTCAATGTTGCAGGCAATAGCTTCAGATAGAAAAATGACAGAATGTGTGTGCAAATGATTTGTTGAAAAGCAGAGAACAGTAGCCATTCCGTTCAACATAAAAAACGAGAGAGAGAGAGTGTGTGTGTGTGTGTGTGATAGGGCTGTCAATCTTCCTCTATAATACTATTCGAATTTCATTCCTTATTTTATTTAATATTCGAATAATATTCAAATATTAAATGCTCAAATTCATCCTATTATTAATATTTGCGACATTACACAGGCTTGATTTGGTTGTTGTTACACGTTCTGTCCACTGGAGGGACAGCTAACATTACAATAAACATTTAAAAACGGGTGATCGCGATTTTTTTATTAACAATAAAACAGCGGAAAAAAATTAATGACTTTAATTTGGCAACTTTAATGGACATTTTTCCACTGATCAGTTGTCTGCTGTTGTGTCAGAGTTTCACAACTTTGTCAGTGATTGTTGCGCGGCTAGGAATCGTGTAGGCTACCATTGGCTCAAGCTCGTGAATAAAATCTTTAAATCCAGACCCCTGCGTGATGTTGATCGGTCTCATATATTTACAGATAAACCGTGTCAGTTTGTCTGTAATCGCATTTTGGCAGACATCTGGTAAGCCCCATGATGAAGAGAGAGGCAGAAAATAAGTCATTCTTGCCTGTTTTAGCAGCGGTTCCTTGGACTGATCGCCTAGTTTGTCAGGGTGTAGCGTTGTCAGATGTACCCTAATGGTGCGTTCACACCGGACGCGAATAGCGCGTCAGGCGCGAGTGATTTCAATGTTAAGTCAATGCAAAGACGCGCGAATGGACAGTGGTCAAGCGTATAACTAGACGCGGCAGGCTAGAATTTGCCGCGATATTCGCGTCCGGTGTGAACGCACAGTAAGGTTGCAAGTTGAGGAGTGATATTTCATTCAGATTTAGCATATTCTGCTAATTGCCAGTCTTCTTTATTTGTGATTTTCCCATTTATGATTTGAAATCCAAACACCTTCCACACATCGCTTCTCAAATTGTCAGGAGTGGTGATCTCCGTTTCCGTGGAGACATTCCTCGCCGCCATTATTGACAGTATTGTTATGACGATGCAGAGTGGATAACGCGCACAATTGTGTTACGATTAAAAAATGTATTGTTTATCAGACGAAGCAAAAGCATTTCATTTTCACATGCGTGTGTAAGCCAAGTTGGCGAGAAAGGCAAGATTGCATATTATTTTTAAAAAAAATTATAAAAAAAGCAATATTCGAATAGTAACTTCAGCATTCGAATAGTATTGATTTTTTAAATATTCAAATTATATTCGAATTTCGGAATTCGTTCCGACAGCCCTAGTGTGTGACAGTGTATGCGCACGCTGTACGCAAAGAAGACCCACCCGCTAGTTTCCACTATAAAGTGTGGAGACACTTCGGGTTTTACGAGACAGTCGACATAAAGGCACTGGACAAAGACCAGTAGGCAGTGAGTTATTATGCAAATGAATATTTCTTTGCACAATGTTGGAAATGTTGGCATTAATAAATGCATAAAATGTCCTTATTTCCTTCTTTTTCTTTTCAGTCACATATATCGTGATATATCGTTGATGAAATTTCTTCCAATATATTGAATATCGTAGATATCGCGAATCGTGATATTATCATATCGTGGACCACATATCGCCACAGAATTGAATCGTGAGGTACCTGTATCGTCCCACCCCTAATTCTTTTACACCTCTAGATGCTTAGCAATTTATACCTGTTGCTTTTACTGTACTGTATGATTCATTAGAATGTGTTCTACATGGGGGGAATCACACAAGAGAGACATACTGTAATGTGTACTGTTGGTGCTGCTCTATGACCAGGGTACAAACACTGAAAAATGGTAGCGAAGTAGGCACTGCCCCTGCACACATCAAACGTACTTCAATATAGGATCTGCATTCTAATCAACCCTGTCTTTGAAAATTAATTGTGCCGCTCCATCTAACTTTGGTGGCTTTTGTCTGCACCATAAAAGTATATAGATGTAAAGTCGCACAGTGAAGATATAAAGTTCATATTATTATATTATACTATTATATTATTATTACACTCAATAGTTTTTTTTTTATTATTACTATAATTTTTATAATGTGGGGTCTGATCAGGGAAATGTTCTCCAAATTCTTATATACACACTGGTAATATTTATCGATCATGGAGACAATCATGCCGATATACCATTAACGTACAGATGGTACTCAACCAGAATACGACTAAAATTGCGGTTGTGTATTTGCTGCCTTTGCCATCAATGAGGCTTTGGGAGACCATAAGACGTGATCTGGACAGCGGTCCGATGATAGCTCAGTGGACAACGCAACAGCACAAACTTCACGGAGCTTCAAGTGATGCGAGATCGAATCTCACTAGCCTTAGCTGACAGCGTTAAACGTTTTACCATTCTTGATGCTTAGATAGGTAACTGTTTATTGAAGTCAAGCATTTTGTTTAATTATCAATGGCACATTACAACATAAATTTGCTACATTCGAGTTGAGCCGCTGCACAGACGAGAAAACTGATGAAGGAAGATTATCAATTCAGCCGATCGCGTCAGAATATGAAAACGATGAAGCTATCTTTAATCTGCTAAATTATTGTTTTGTGAATCATTCACGAAATTTAGATGACTGACATTGATACCCGCAATAGCAAAGGAAGAAATTTTTAAAAACAGATCCTGGGCATTTCAAGGTTTAAATAAAGTGCAGTTTATTTATTTAAAACAGGGTTGCATCGAGTTAGAGTTTATTTTCGAAGTAAGAAACAGAATCTTATTCTTGCGACATTTTAAATCTGTATTACCAAATAAATTGCAGCTAAATAAACAATTAAAACAGTAGGCTAGTCTACAAAACGAAAATAGATCAAAGCAACATAAATTAAGATCATGCGTTTTTCTTTGCTTCTCTCTCACGCTGGATCTCTTTTATTTTAGTTTATTTAGTCTCCCTGCACTGCGCGCGCCGGGTCTCTCTCGACCCATCATACAGCTGATAATAGCCTACTGTATGTCGCTGTGTGTCATCCATACAAATCACGAAAAAAAAACTGTAACAAATGATTGAGTCTTTGTTGCTTCAAAGACACAGAATGCCTGGTTAAATTCACCGTACAATAAAACGAGGTGGATCGAGAATAAAAGCGCTCTGCATCTGCTGCTCACATGCATTCGTTTAGTTGGCAAGAACGCGTTTTGTCAATAGTTCATGTTTAGATAATGCCAGATTATTGACAAACACACTGCTCAAACATGTTAAAATTCTACAAAACTAGTTGAAACAAATGGATTGAACTTCAACTGAAAGTGTGTGTAAAACCCCTTTAAATAGGCTACAATACTACAATAGCCTATTTATAATTTAAGGGCCTACATTTGGACACATCGAGAGATTTATCTTTAAAAGTATTTTGCCTTTGCCTGGTCATCAGGCTCACTCTGCATATGAAAGACAGAACATTCAACACCTCCTGAACCCCCAACCCCCCACAGGCAATCCGAGTTTGAGACCGACTTAAAACAAAGAGAAGTCGCAATTCACACTTAATTCTAGACATTAGCATTAGGCTATAGTAATAAAGTGTTGATAATGAAAGAATTTAATTATTTAGGCTACATGTAGGCTAATATTTCTGTCAAAAGTTTATAACTAAACATTTAATTATTTAAATAATTGAAGAAATACAACGCTACCTCGGTTTGGGCCAGCTTTTTCCAAGCAAACCTAAATACAAACGCATGTTCATTTGTTCAAACGCATGTTCATTTGTTGTCATGAATACAATGTTCAACTCAATGTTGAATTCCACGGGGATCTTTGGATCCTTACAACCAGGGTGCGCGATTTGTGAATTATTATTATTTTTTATATATAAATCTCGAAGCACAGTGCTTCGTGCTGCTGCTAAACTAAATAACATTTATAGAATAATGATGAACGTCTCAGGTTACGTATGTAACCCTGGTTCCCTGAGAGGGAACGAGACGCTGCGTTGAGACGCGGTGGGAACGCCTTGCGTGATTGCGTCGTGAAGCACATCTAAAATCAGTCCAATGGAAACGGGAGACGTCATGGGCGGGTGACGTCACCGACCAGGAAGCTATAAAGCACTCCCGCGATCAGAGAACACTAGCTTTGAAAAAGCCTGAAGCAAGATGATCACAGGTATGCAGGGAGTATGGCAAAGCAACGCAGCGTCTCGTTCCCTCTCAGGGAACCAGGGTTACATACGTAACCTGAGACGTTCCCTTTCAAGGGAACTCGAGCTGCGTTGAGACGCGGTGGGAACCCTATACCCACGACGCCATATGACAAATGCCTGTACTGTATGAAGACCATGCGCACACTAGAAACAAGCCCCCTAGACCCTGGAGTGGAGTCTAGGTCCAAGTCATAAAAAATAGACAACTGTATGCGGTAAGGACATCCTGCCGCATTACAGATGTCGTGGAGAGAAACTCCTGAATTTAAAGCCATACTCCTAGTAGAGTGGGCCCGGACAGCCAAAGGTGAAGGCTGTCCAGCCGCTACATAAGCAAGTGAGATAGCCTCAACTACTCGCTTGCTCAATATCTGTCTTTAGCTTTTCCTGATTAAGGTGGAGGACAGAAGGCCTGCAGCACAAATGACCCGCAAATTGAGTAGGGACCTAGGAATACAACCCGGCCTAGGGTGAAGAAAGACTACCACCATACCAGGTGCAAATCCAAGTACGTGCAGGCCTCAGCCTCATGTACCACGGAGAAGATGAAATAAGGATCTCTCCTCAGAGATAACCCAGCAAAGAAACATACATTGCAGAAATCAAGTACTGTACCATAGGGCAGATAGCAAGATTCAGAAGGTGTTCTGCACACCAGGCAGAGAACAGTTTACATTTCAATTTTCAGTCTTCTCGTGGAGGGAGCTCTAGACTGGAGTAAGGTCTCCACGACCTCAGTCGAGAGACCTGAATCTGTGAGCTGGGCCCCCTCAGAGGCCGAGCCCACAGTATCCATGACTCCAGATGAGGGTAACTCCCGGGAGCAGAGATATCGGGAAATGCGTACAGGTGTAGCCTCGACCACACCTAATACATCGCATCCAGATCAAGCGGAGCTGGATGCGACAGGGATAACCACAAAGGCAAAGTTTTAACCGAAGTTCTCCCAAAGAAGCTCCACCACCTCGGGGTGAAGTCCTCAGCCCCTGCCTCAACAGGATATCTGCTCTGATATACGAGACCATCAGTGTGTTGTCCGGAAGGACAGGCACATGGTGACCTCTCGGTTCTGACAGGAAGTATTGAGATTCTCGGAATACCGCCATCACTTCTAGCCAATTATGTGCCAAAAGGAGATGGTCCTGCCAAAGACCCTTCGCCGAGTGACCACTCATGATCACCCCCCACTTGTGAGGGAAGCATCCGTCGATAGCATAAGCGTCAACAAGAAGCCCCCGACACTGGGCCTGGGCGAGAAACCAAGGTTCTTTCACATGACCGAGGCACGTAGGCATAGCCGCGTGACCTTGATCATGCGAAAACGGATTTCCCCTCGGAGAAAACCCCTTGGTCCTGAGCCACCACTGCAGGGGTCTCATGTACAGAAGGCCAAAAGTAATTACGTTGGACGCAGCTGCCACAAGACCCAACAGTCTGAAACTGTTCCACAGTGAGTGACTGGCCTAGTTTTACCCCATTTACGGCGAATCATTTATAACACCTGGAAAAGTGGTCCTCTGAGCTGGGAGGAGCACACTCTTCTTGGCGTTGAGTCGCAACCCCAACATCTTAAATGAGACAGAACGACATCTCGATGCCGAACTGCTATCTGCTCAAATTGAGCTAGGATCAACCAATCGTCGATAGTATAATACGCAAATGCGCTGGAGTCTCAGAGGAGCCAGAGCTGCATCCACGCATATTGTAAAGGTGTGGGGTGATAAACCTAGGCCGAACGGAAGAACCCGATATTGGTATGCTTCGCCCCCGAAAGCAAACCTCAGGAACCTCCTGTGATGAGGATGGATAGATAAGCGTCCTTCACGTCTATTGTGACAGACCAGTCCTCGGGCTGAATCTGTGACACAATCATATTAGCGTAAGCATACTATGAACATGAGATTCTGAAACCTGCCGTTTAATTGACGCAGGTCTAGAATAGGACGCAACCCCTCATCCTCATTCGGAACAATGAAGAAGCGGCTGTAAAACCGTGACTGTCTGCTGGGAGGAGGAACCCCTTCTATAGCTCCTTTTTGCAAAAGTGTCAGCACTTCCTGCTCCATAACCAGAGCCTGCTCGAGGTCCAACACTGTGGGGAGGACCCCTAGAAATCTGGGCGGACGAGAACCGAACTGAATTCTGAACCCTTTTCTATAGTGTGCAGGACCCACTGAGAAATATGTGGCAGTAGTTTCCACGCTGCCAGAAATTCTGCTAAGGGCACCAGTCTCTCGAGACTGGCCTCTGGATTTGGTTGAACAGTCACTTCAGTGCCCTGAAGCGGCGAACCGGCAGGGAACAACCGAACTGACCGTTCTACGACCCTCCTCGGAGGATCGTTTGGGGACGCTGACACCTCGGTGCCCTGAACGGAGGACCGGCAGGGAACAACCGAACTGGCAGCGCTGCGACCCTCCTCAAAGAGTCGCACCCCAGAGGTCGCCGAGGAGAAGCGATTTCTCAAAACCGTCCCTGCCCCGGAGGAACCTTCAGAAGCCTGATAGCCTCAGCGTCAGGACTTCTTGTCTAAGTTTTATTAGAGATAACGACAGTCCTCAGATCTTGCCTACCTCTAACTATCTTAGCTCCAACGACCCTCCTCGGAGGATCGTTGGAAAGAGCAGGCACCTCGGTGCCCTGAAACGGCGAACCGGCAGGGAAACCGAACTGACTGCTCTACGACCCACCTCGGAGGATCGTTTGGGGACGCTGACACCTCGGTGCCCTGAACGGAGGACCGGCAGGGAACAACCGAACTGGCAGCGCTGCGACCCTCCTCAGAGAGTCGCACCCCAGAGGGCGCCGGGGAGAAACGATTTCTCAAAACCGTTCCTGCCCCGGAGGAACCCTCAGAAGCCTGATAGCCTCAGCGTCAGGACTTCTCTTCTAAGTTTCATTAGAGATAACGACAGTCCTCAGATCTTGCCTACCTCTAACTATCTTAGCTCCAACGACCCTCCTCGGAGGATCGTTGGAAAGAGCAGGCACCTCGGTGCCCTGAAACGGCGAACCGGCCGGGAAACCGAACTGACTGCTCTACGACCCTCCTCGGAGGATCGTTTGGGGACGCTGACACCTCGGTGTCCTGAAACGGTGAACCGGCAGGAGAACCGAACTGGCAGCGTTGCGACCCTCCTCAGAGAGTCGCACCCCAGAGGGCGCCGAGGAGAAACGATTTCTCAAAACCGTCCCTACCCCGGAGGGGACCACCCTCAGAAGCCTGCAGCCTCAGCGTCAGGGCTTCTTCTTCCAAGCTATATTAGAGATAAAACAGTTCTCAGATCTTGCATATCTCTAACTGGCTAGACAGCGACCGCCACCCAGGTCCCTCTCGATTGTGGATGAGCCCGAATGGCGACGCTCTAATTTGCAGCACTTTAAGCTGCGAGGAGCTTTAGGCTGAGACTGCTCCCGCCCAGCAGTCTCAGGAACATTAGATCGGTGAGGAAGACACCTCTGGAACGCCGCTGGATAGAATATATCTTCATTTTGTTGAAAGCGAAGCGTTCAGAGAACAGACATATATATATTATTATTATTTTATTTTTTCCTTTATTTTTCTTAACATCAGAAAAACTTATATATATATATATATATATCACTCCGTGGCCACCAGCAGGAAAACAACCGAACTGGCAGCGCTGCGACCCTCCTCAGAGATTCGCCCCTCACATACATCCATGTCCTTATATAGTTTACCCACCAATGCTGCCTAATAATATTTATCTATTATTTATGATGGCTGGTGGAAAACGTCGGGGAAATGATGACGCCGACTCGGGAGAGAGATAGCTAGTAAGCGTCTCTTTAACCCGAGGCACTGTCATACTATGACATTTAATACTCAAAACATTACTTTAGTAGAAGTTTTGGGGATAAACACATAAAATAGAAACCGGTTTATTCCACGATCTCAACTCCTCAGTGTAGAGATAGGAAAAAACGGCAATCCCCGACGAGGAGGCTGAGATATAGAGATTTAATTATATTCTCACACTCATAATGTTCAGTTGGCCAGAAAACATTTAACTTGGCAATCAGCACAAAATAAAACCTCCTTTTATAAGCTCCTCTTTATACAACAGAGTTATGAGCTGACTTATTTATTTATTCATTGAAAACTCACACACATCTGCTTTATTCATATATATAGGCTATATATAGATAGGCTATAGCCTACACATATATTGTTTTTAAACACTAACGATCACCAATTCCTCGGAACTGGAGATCGCAGCACGAGAGTCTCATCGCGGGGAAAAGAAAACGCAGCGCGTGCTTCTCCCCGAGATAAGCCACTGGATTTAACACGTGAAGGCAGAGATAGGCGCGCCCGTCTCAAACCTCGCTGTTAGATCCATTTGCGCTCCCCAAGATGCGCGTCGCCGTTGTGCCTCGGCAGCAGCGGGACTCGCGCCTCGGGAAGCGCGCACCGAATCGTTCTCCTCGAAGAACGCCCGGCGGGAGCGAGGTGATTAACAGACAACCTCTCGCAACTCAGTCAGCCCCCTCGAGAACTGACTGGGTATGCTCTACTCCCAAACAAGCAACGCAAAGCTGATGCGCGTCCCCAACCGAGATAACACGAGGGTAGGGAACAACACAACGTTTTGAATTCTTGTTTCTTCATAATATATATCTAGATACTGAGACAGACAACAATAAATAGACATGGACAGACAGAGAGCGCTTGCTGAAGGCAACAAAGCTAGTGTTCTCTGATCGCGGGAGTGCTTTATAGCTTCCTGGTCGGTGACGTCACCCGCCCATGACGTCTCCCGTTTCCATTGGACTGATTTTAGATGTGCTTCACGACGCAATCACGCAAGGCGTTCCCACCGCGTCTCAACGCAGCTCGAGTTCCCTTGAAAGGGAACTTAAATGAAACAATATCGCAACATTTCAAAAAATAAATGATCCGATCTGTTTTTACAATTTAATTCAAGGCGATTTAGCCTAGACTACATTTAATTATAGCGAGATTTTCACCCTTGTCCGTTCCTCATTGGGAAGCGCTCACATAATAGCTAGTTTGAGTAGATCCTCTGCACCTCTCGGTTTCATACGGATTACCTAATAGGATAACATTTATTAAATATTTAGACATTTAAAGGCTTTAGACATAGTCGATTTCTTATCGTGACTGAGCGGAGGCAAGTGGCTTTCGGTTCATTTTTGTGATGCGCCGTTCCCGGAGACAGAGACGACATGCAGATAAACTTTTGTCGTTAGCCTAATATGAATAAAAGTTTACAGTTTTGAACGATGTAGGCTACTCTACTCTGATCTGTATGACTAAAAAACTACGGAGTAGCCTATTAGAGCCTAAGTTATTTTAGCTGTCTGTTATGAGAAAAATAAATCCAAACGAACGCGCCGCCACGTCTGCCGAACACTATTCAACATGCCAGAATAAAACCCGACTTTAGAACAATGGATAGCGCCACTCGGCGTGGTGTGCCAAAATACTTAATTATAAACTTCAATATTTCATTCAAAATAATCTCAAAACGCTTTGTGACATTTTGAAAGCCGTGCATGCATTAAGGGAATGTTACCATGAACGTAACTGAAACTGGTTCTGATTTTATTGTTTGTCGTTTAAACGTGCCTGTTGCATATCTTTATTTTATATATTTTAAATGGTCTATTGGTGAAGTAATTTATAGCATTGATTACTGTGGAGGGAGGATTCAAATAATTCAGCAGAAGCAGGGATGTTTAGACCAGAAGGAAATCCCCGTCCCCCTGGCAAATCGCACCTTGCTTAAAAAAACATGTTTTTACAAACTCTTAATAGGCTAGGAACCAAAAAAAAAAGGCTATCCTGTATAAAAAAAATGTTTTGTTTGTTTGATTGTCTGCATTATTAATAGGCTATGACATGCATTAATAGGCTAATATAAAATGTACAATAGTCTATGTTTGTTCGGGATTTGAACCCGTGTCATCCAAATGATCGATACGTAGTTCTACCACTTGGCCATGAATTTACTCACAGTTTCTCCAGAGAAGCGCTCATCATTCGTCTCATTCCTCAATAGAATAGTAAACAAATAATCAGCTTCATTGCACCCAATTTATTTTTGTTTGTTATTTTTGTTATTATTTTATTATTTTATCACGCTGCTCCCAACGGGCAATAGGCTTATGTCGCCCACTAACGTCAAGGCGTAGGCTACAATATGAAATAAAGGCTACATTGTTCTTGTCTCTATTTTTAAATTATGATTCTATTTTTCTGTCCTAAACAATGTTCTATAGTAGCCTATTTCATCTGTTAATTGACATTAACCCCGCTTACATTTCAAAATACGGCAATAGCTGCTGTTTTGCACAATGTCCCTCTGCGCCACCTGGCGGTCATTTCGCGAATGACTTTGAAATGCGACTGGATTATTTTTGCCGCGGTAGTTTTGCCGCGCCAGCCACCGCGGCGGTAATAGGCATTCTGGTTGAGTACCATCTGTATATGACATCACTGATAGATTTATAGTTTAATTGAATTGCATATTTTCTGTATATTTTATAATTTTTTTCCTAGCAAGGCAGAAAGGTGTGCCAAAATACACTGGTCCGGGGTCTTGTCTGATCTCATCTAGGGCTCCATGTTATTTAGCAATGCTACAGAGCAAGTCCTCATAAATGCTTCTAATGTCTGCAACGTATAAGTCTGCTGAACCAAAATCCACATTAGCCCCACCCCTAAGCGGACAATGAGGAGAAACAATATTGTATTTGTTGAGATCAGAGAGTAGTCTATTTACAAACATGAACCTGTCCCAGTCCTTCAGATGAGACATTAAACTGAGGTTCTGACTCTCTGTGGTGATTAAAAATCCCAGGATGTCCTTTGGAAAAAGAGTAGGGGTTTAACCCTGGCATCCTAGCCAAATTTACCCATTGGCCTCTGTCCATCATGGCCTCCTAATCATCTCCATATAAATACTGATTGGCTCTATCCCAGCTAACAGATTTTTGTTAACAGAACGTTCCCATGGTGGTAATGTAAAATAAACCAATCATTCATCAACATCTAAACCTCTGTTAGTTCTCAATAATAACTTCTGTAGACGTATGTGTCACCGGGTGACGAAGACGGGACCAAAAATACCAACGCATGTCTCCGGGGTAACACCAGGCCGGTTTCCGTTCGCCGTCATGGCCGATCTGAAACGTAAACAAGGGAAATTAGCGGCAGCTGCAGCAAATCGGCGGTGATTATGGGGGTGATTATGACAGGCATGTCAGAGTGGATATAAAAGCAGAGCTTGGAGGATCTAAAAGAGGAGGTGGTTCGGGAAACGAGATAGAACGCGAAGGGCAAGCCTGAAGAGAGCGAGTGAGCGCGACTATCGGAGCTATTCAATTCAATTCAATTCAAGTTTATTTGTATAGCGCTTTTCACAATACATATTGTTTCAAAGCAGCTTTACAGAAAATGCATTTCAAAAATATACATACAAAAATACAGTTAGTTAATCATAAAATTTAGGGCAGTTTACAGAAACATCCTCTGATGCACAACCTTGGACACATCATCAGTGTTGTTTCCAGGAGTCACTGGGTGTTTCGGGTCTTACAACAGACACCCTCGTCCAGGCGACCCGACCGAGGCTGATCAGACCCCGGCCTGTGTCCAAGTGGCATTCTACTGCCCCCACTGCTCTCCCCTCTTTAACCAGAGCCATCTGGATGCTTTTTCCGCTGCCTCCACGTTGTTGCCTATGGCTCTTCTTCGGTTAGCACCTGTTATGCCCAGCGCACCGTAGGCCTTGTTGAGGGAGTAACTGGCGAATCCCCTACTGCCGACCTCTACTGGCATACACCTGGTCCTCCATCCGTTTCTCCGACAATCCTCCACCAGTTCTTGGTATTTCTCCCTTTTTCTCTCTTGAGCTTCCTCCATCCTCTCCTCCCAGGGCACTGTCAGCTCTAACAAGATCAGGTGTTTTGTGGCCTCAGAGACCAAGATGATGTCAGGTCTCAATTTGGACTGGGTGATGCGTGTTGGGATTTTCAGTTGCCTTTCCAGGTCGACTGTCATCACCCAGTCTCGGGCCGTGGAGAGCAAACCTACAGAGCAGTTTTTAGATTTTTTCTCTGGCTTTTGTCCTTCCTTGATGAAGTGAATGGCCTTGGCTGTAGCTTGGGTGTATCGGCTGTCCTTGATCCCCTTGCTGATTGCCTCAGCGATGGATTTGAGGACCTGGTCGTGCCTCCATCGATACCGGCCCTCGCCCAGCGCCTTGGAGCAGCTGCTCAGGATGTGTTCTAATGTCCCTATTTTGGAACAAAGAGGGCATGCAGGTGTTTCTATTTTGCCCCATGTGCACAGGTTGGATGGACTTGGGAGTACATCATAGACCCCCTGAATCAAGAACTTGATTCTCTGGGGGTTCCACTTCCAGATTTCCTTCCAGGTGACACTCCTCTCCATCGCCTGCTCCCACTTCATCCAGGCGCCTTGCTGACGCATGGCCACTGTTCTGCTGGTTCGCTCTTCCTCGACTGAAGCTCGCACCTCCTCCTGTACCAGTCTCTGCCTCTCCTTTCCGCTGGCAGAGTCATATCGTGTTGCTGTTAGACTCCCAAGTCCGGCTCTGCCTTGCGCCACTGTTCCAAGGATGGCCTTGTGCTTGAGCCGCGTCTCTGCCTGCTGGACTGCCTCGGCTGCCCTCCACTTCCTCCCTGTCCTCACAACAATCCCTGCACCGGACACTTTGGCATCTCTAGATCCAGAGTACTGCAGGTGTTCCCGTGTCCGTGCAACGATGAACTCCTCCCTGACTGAGCTAAAAGGAAGCCTGAGCTTGTTGGTGTTCCCATATAGCCCGATGTTACTTAGGCTACGTGGCAGGCCCAACCATCTGCGCAGATAGCTGCTCACCTTTTGCTCAAAGCCTTCCACCACTGTCATGGGGACCTCATAGATAAGCAGAGGCCAGAGGATTCTTGGGAGGATTCCATGCTGGTAGACCCAGGCCTTGAATCTTCCAGGGAGCCCAGACTTATCCACTGTTCTCAACCATCCCTCCAGGTCAGCACCGGTTGCCTTGATGGAGTCTCTGTCGTTCAGGCTACAGTTGAAGACCTTCCCAAGGCTCTTCACTGGTCTCTCAGTGACTGACGGGATCTGGTGTTCTCCCAGCCTGAAGCGGAATCTGTCTGTAACCTTCCCCTTCTTTAGGACCAGAGACCTGGACTTTGCAGGTTTGAAGCTCATGCGTGCCCATGACATGAGTCTCTCCAACCCCTGGAGGATCCACCTGGCTCCTGGTACCGCAGTTGTTGTCACTGTGAGGTCGTCCATGAATGCTCTTATAGGAGGTTGCCTAACATATCGCCGGCGTTGGGTCGTCTCTTCACAGGCGTCGAGTTGTCTCATCACAGGCGTTGGGGCATCTGAAGTCTCCATGAGAGGCTGGATACATAACTGGAGCTGACGAACTCTATTTGAGTTATCTCGGGACAGGCGTCCCGAGATAACAACAAAAAAGGCAGATGGGAAATAATTAGCATAGCTGCTGTTCATAATATGAATGCATTTGATCTGATTTAACTGTAGTATAAAAGGTATGAGATGCATCATGTGAATGCTTGGCTAAAGAGATGCGTCTTTAATCTAGTTTTAAACTGGGAGAGCGAGTCTGAGCCTCGGACAATATTCCAGAGTTTAGGAGCTAGATGTGAAAACGCCCTCCCTCCTTTAGTGGACTTAGATATCCTAGGTACGACCAGAAGCCTCGAATTTAGCGATCTTAAAGAGCGCGATGGATTATATGGCGATAGAAGATCTCTTAAATACACAGGAGCTAAACCATTTAGGGCTTTATAGGTCAGTAACAATACTTTGTAATTGATACGGAACTTAATAGGTAATGTAGCAATACTGACTTTGAGTATAACTTGGGGAAATTAGCACTCAAATGGGAAATTAAATAATCATGGTTTTGATGAATATTATTTGCATACGCTCTAAAATGGTTCTAAATATGGGCTTGTACCGCCTTGAACCGATATGAATATGTATCCGATTTACTCGTGATACTAATTCATACAGGGAAGGGGAATGATTTTAATCAGTCGTACTTGGAAATACAACTTTAACCACTAATGCGTATACATATAATATTTACCTCCACACTTCGATCCGTCTAGCTCTTGGCAAGCAAGATTACATCCATATGGCCATAATGGATACAACTTACTCTTCAAGAGATCAGATCTGGAATATGTAAACTATGCAATGTTTAAAAGTGTGGTAGAGCGTTTTTAAATGGTAGCATAGAAAATCTGATTTTCAGGGATTTCAGATTATGGATTCATAAAACAGAAATTCAGACGAAGATTAAAATGAAGTTTAATAAAAGACACTTTAAAAGTACGTAGGTTACACGATCAAGAGTATAACAATATGCATAAACAAAACAAATGATTATAAAACGATTACGTAGCGTGTATATATAATAACACGATATTAACCAAAGAGATGGAGAGAGAGAGAGAGATATGAGAGAGGTGAGAGAGAGAGATTACACAGTTTAAGGAATACTTTCATTAATCAAGAGACCGGAGGATTTCTCAGACAACCTTAACTAGCTTTGTTTCAAGATCAGATTCAGAATTAGCCTACTGTGTTGTCGTTGGAAAGTCGTCTGGTGCTCGTGTTGTTTCTTTTGGAGCCTCGAGGGTTTCCGGGATGCGTCACGTGGTTGGTTTTGCGCAGAGTGGAGACGCTAAGCTTTCGCTCGTTAAAACGCTGGATCAAGGAAGTAGCTTTAAAACTTGTATAAAAATAAAGACTTAGTCTTAGAAACGGAAAGTAAACGGAGAGCAAGGCTCTCTTGAAGCGGGGTTAAAGCTAAGAGTTAGAGAGACTAGCCGTCAGACTAGAATCAGAGACTAGAGTGGTAAACTAGAATTGAAGAGCGGAAGACGAAGAGAAAGAACCGAGCTTCTTGGCTCGTCTCCAAAATATGAATGAAACCGGAGCACGCCCATTCTGAGTCTGGGAGCCAATCACGAGTGGGGATTCTGTGGCGCCAAGACTCCCTTTGTCTGTATGGCACGCCTATTCCACGCGTGATGACAGTTCAGAGTTTATTCTGACATTATTCTACACATCGGTAAATGTTTAATAATGCATAATAGTTTGCTTCTCAAAACAGATTCGAATTCGTCTAATTTTAGGGTTTGCAACCATACCAAATTCTATAGAGTTTAGACTAGGTTAAAGAGAGCTATATTGATTTTTGGGTATTAAGCGTTTCTACTGGTTGTTTTCATCCGGTGAACGCGCATTCTACGTCAGATTCTGCATGCTTGTTAATCGCCGTTTCAAACAGAATGTTGCATTCTCACAAAACAACGTTTTTCTCACTTTTAGAATTCTGTGCGTGTATGTGTCTGTGATTCGCCCCCACCGTGTGTGTGTGTGGGACGTGCGAGATACGTGTGTGACCTGTTTTGACCTCATGGGTGTAAAACGTGTTTGTGTGTGTATGTGCGTGCGGCTTATAACAATACATGAAGGGAACTTTCACTACGGGGGTCCCTGAGAAAGAACCCAGATGCGGGGTGTACGTCCTCACCTGATGATAAATTAAATTAAAACCCCAGGATACCTCACCTTATCTAAGCACAGAATCAGCTAAAAGCTTTCAGCACGCACTTAATGTCTCTGAAAAAGGGAGAAGGCACTTTGGAATGCATTAAATCACAAAGTCTGTGTTTGTCCAAGTTTAGCAAAATGTCAAGAAACCTCTTAGTCATGCAATAAGTCAACAAAATAGAACATGTATGCTTTATCTATCAACATCTGGCAAATGGTGCTACAGTCCCCCCTTTGTTCGGGAATGTTCACCGGATGGACGTTTGTCGAACAACGATTATCACAATGGTCAGATGTCAGGTGGAAACTTTTGGGGTTGACTGATGCAGGTGGCGTTTAAGGCTGAGTAATCAGCTCGATGAGGTTGGAGGCAGTCTCTGCCGGGTTGTCGTCTTTCTGAGGAGTGCGACGGAACCTTACGGCCACCGCTTGGCAGAGTCGAGCAGTGGTGCTTTGCATCTGGTTGAGGCGTCTGTACAGAAAAAAGGCCACGATCATGGAGATGGTTTGGCCTATGACGGCAGAGAGGCAGATTGCGGTGTCAGCCGCGGTCCAGGTTTGGACGACAGGTGAAGTGTCCAGGATGGGCATTTGGGACAAAGCTTGAAGGGCGGAATCCAGTGGAGCAATGTCAATAAGTTGTCCCCCCTTTTGTTCAATCCACTGTTCCAGTGCGGGATCGAGGGTGAAGTTTTGGTCCTTGAAGAAGGATGGGAGTTCAAGTTCCGACTGGTATTCTTCACTTGGGAGATGGTATAAGGCCAGATCATCGAGGTGGAGGATGGCTCCTCGAGGGACTTGAATCCACATGCTCTGGTTTAGCAGGGCAACCCGTGTGGCGGTGTCATGTTGATCGTAGGTCAAGGTTGCAGTCCGAGCTGGCGTGTTGACGAGCCAGCGGTCACCGACGATTTCGGCTTGCGTCTCGGTGACCTGGCTGCGATGCGTGGCATCGGCTGGGCAGCGGGTATCTCCCGCCAACTGTTGAAGGCCACAGATTCCATCAGTGTTGTCTCGTAGGAAAGGTTTGCTAGGGCAGAGGTAGTGAATGTCTTTGGTGAGCGTACACATGTGGAGATTAGGAGCGAGGTAGAGCTGTGGGTTGCTATCGTGGTACGCCACCACCTCGGGAGTCTGCACCCGGAACCGGGTGTTGCTCTGCCAAAAGCCCACATTTACAATGTCTTTGAGTCTGTAAATCCGGCTTGACTCGATGATCGGCAGGTTCAGTAAGAAACCCATCTCTCGTTGTGCTGGGTCGATGTAGAGTGAAATGGCACTACCCAGAGAGTAGGCAAGGTGGACTTGTAAGGGATCTGCAGGTGTGGTGATGGCGGATGCCAACACGGTTTGAACAAGGCTTAAGGGTACCAGGTATGGTGGAATCCTACCCATGGCCAAATTGTCTATGGAGGAGCTTACCTCCCGGAGCATGTCATTCATGAGTGCTGTGACTAACTGCGTTTGGGAAAAGTCATTTTGAAAAACAGTGAACAGCTGCTTCATGGAGTTCACCGTCTGGTTCAGCAGGACGCTGTGGGTGTTAAGGATGGTCACTGTTCCTCTCAGGGTCTTCCCTATGGTCTGTTAGGATGCGCTTTGGATGGTGAGCTGTTCTTTCAACTGTGGGAGTTCCGTCCGGATCTCGGCCACCTGGCATTTCACAGTGGCGATGTTGACGGTGTTGACACTTGACATTCCGATGTTGAACAGTGTCCCAACCGCAGCGGCGGCTCCGAGCAGCGCTCCGAGGAACCGTTTGGAACGGCGGCCGTGGCCACTTAGCTCTGCTTGGGTGACAGTCATCTTCTCAAGCTAGCTTAGCATGTGTTCGACGTCGGCTTCGGCGTGGTGGAGGGCAGTCTCGGTCCATCGGGCCCCGGCGAAACTGTATTGGCTCACTCCGCTGGGGGAATGTGCACGGTAGACGTTTCGGGGGTCAAGTCGCACGTACACCTTCTGTGTGTGGGTACGGCAGTTGGTGATCAGAAGCCCAGGTTGCTCCCTCAACACGATTCCAGAAGCCGGTCCTGGAGAGATGACGTCGGAAGGCGGCTGGCCTTCGGTTGACTGGACCCACAGGATTGCGATCAGCAGCAGCAGCATTTCTGTTACAGGCAGAGAGAGTAGGAGAGGTGTGGAGGAAAGGGGGAGAGAGAGAGAAGGCAGATGTCAGCGGGGCTGTCCCAGGATGGAGGGACAGTTTTTCATTTCTTCGAAGGTGGCAGCTGTTTCAGTTGGCATTGGCCCCTCCCTGTCTGATTCTGCTAGTGGCCGCATATCTTTTGATCTGATTGCGGTGGACCCATTTGAGAACAGGTTCTTTCTGTCCCCGATTCAGCTTGATCTGGTAAGCAACAGGGGAAAGTTTGTTCACAATTTCATGGGGTCCTGTCCAGCGTGGCAAGAACTTTTTTGACAGTCTTTGAGTTGGAAGAGCGAAGTTGTAATACAGGACCTTGTTGCCCACCTCGAGTTCCTGGTGTGATGCCTTCCTGTCATAATAAGCTTTCTGGCCCTCAGCACTGTGTTGCAGATGTTGTTGGGCAAAAGCAAAAGTCTTTTTCAAATGTTTGTGCAAGTCTTCCAGGTACTGGAAGGTGGTGTAGGCTGTGACGAGGTTGGAGTCCCCCGGCTGGTACAGCAGATGTAATGGCAGGGTCATTAGCCTTCCAGTCATGAGTTCAAACGGGGACACCCGTGTTGATTCTTGTGGGGTTGCCCGGATGGCCATTAATACAAGGGGAAGTTTCAAGTCCCAGTCTTTTTGGTTAGTGGACACATACTTTTTCAACATGTTGACCACCGTCCGGTTCGAATTTTCAACCTGGCCGGAAGCGATTGGATGTCGAGAAATATGCAGTTTGGCTTGTACCCCCAGGCATCTCCAGATCTTTTGCATGATCTCAGCAGTGAAGTGGGTACCCCTGTCGGAGTTGACTCTCAGTGGCAACCCGAACCGTGAGAAGATGTGGTTCATGAGGAGGAATGCCGTGGTTTGGGCTGTGTCGTTCGGTGCGGGAAGGCACTCTACCCACTTGGTAAACTGGCAGATGACAGTGAGAAAATACTTGTTCCCCCTTGTTGATCTGGGTAAGGGACCTACCCAGTCGATTTGGAGGTCTGACCACGGGAACGTGACACCTCTACGCTGTAGTGGGGCCCTGTGATTTGGGTTTGATGGTTGGAACTGACAGCAAACCAGACACTCTCTGACATACTCTGCCACATCTTGCTGCATGCCTGGCCAGTATGCCACTGTTTTCAACGTGTCATACGTGGCTCTGGTGCCATGATGGCCCGCACATGGATTGTTGTGTGCGTACATCAGCATTACCCCCTGGTTGCAACGCGGGACCACGAGCCGTGGCGTAGTGGTGTCGTCGGGTGCAAACCACAAGATGTTGTCACGCACACGCAGCATGTGTCTAGAGTTGTACAAGTGTCTCAAGTCAGAGTCAGCAGTGAGGGCTGAATCAGCGATAGGGGGGCTGGCGGGGTCAGAGAGGAGGTCAAGAATTGTCTTTACGGCCGTGTCAGAGGCCTGCATGTCAGCAATGTCATTGTTGGAGACTTGCGGAGTTAGCGACAGCAGTTGTGAGGCTGGAGCTGGATTAGGTGTGAGCCGCTGGCTGCGAGTTATCACTGCCACATCTGGGAGAGGTGTGGTGGCAGGAGGAGACCATGGGTCGCCGTGCAGAGCACCTGCTTTTGCTAAAGCGTCAGTGCGGTCATTAAAGTCTTTGTCTTTACCAGGCAGCTTGGAATGACCTTTCACCTTCTTCCAGTAGACTGTCACATTGTGTGTGGTCGTGATGTTGTCACATGCTTGAAACAGGTGTTGGTGTTTCACAGGTTTGTTGTTAGCTGTCTTGAACCCATTTTGTTGCCAGGTTGGGAGATGGCACACAAAACTGAGTCTGGTATAATTAGAGTCTGTGCAAATGAGAAGTTCTTTGATGTCATGGGCTGATGCGATTTGCAAAGTGATGAGGACGGCGGCCACTTCGGCGTACTGAGACGACTGAGGGCCTAGTTGGAAACTTTGCGGGGGACACGGCTGGTCGTTGACAAAAAGAACTCCTGCACCTGCTTGCAGGGTGCCCTGATGGTTGTAGGAGCACCCATCGACGTAAGCTGTGGTCATGCCTTGACACGCATTCTCATCAAAGTACCTGTGGCAGGTCAGTGGGGGCTGTGTGGGCTCAGGTGTGTCCACCATAGCAGCAGGCGAGTTATCAGAGCAGTTTTGGCAGGCTGCCAGGCCATCGCCCAGCGCAGACTTGTGTTTCTGTGCATAGCGAGCCTCAACATTTCTTCCTTGAAGAGACATTAACCAGGTGGCGATGCGTGAGTTGGTCACCACGCCATCACGGATGCGTTGGCTGTTGAGGAACATAACAGGCTGGTGGCAAGTCTCTATGATAACTTTCTGGGCACCAATGTAGTTGGAAAAACGCTGGATGGCCCACACGGTGCAGAGCAGAGCTTTTTCACAGTCTGAGAATTTGCATTCTGGGGGAAGAAGTGTCTTACTGGCATATGCGACCACCTTCTTGTCTTGGTCATGGCGTTGGTAAAGGCCAGCACTTAGACATTGGGTAGAGAATCCAGCCTCCAGGAAGAATTCCTTTTGCGGGTCAGGGTAGGCGAGGCATGGGGCTGAGCACAAATGTCTTTTCAGTTCGGTCATAGCATGTTCTTGAGCTGTAGACCAGATGAAAGGGGTGTCTTTTTTCAGCAAAGCTGTTAGAGGTCTGGCAATGTCTGAGTAATGTTCAATGAACTGCCGGGAATAATTGCATACCCCCAGGAAGCTTCTCAGCTCCGAGACGTTGGTGGGAGGCTTGATGCTTTGGACGGCCTGAATCCGACTGGATTGTGGTTCTATGCCGTTTTTTCCAATAAGGAGACCGACGTAATTGACTTTAGTTTGACACCACTGACCTTTGTGCAGAGCGATTTTGGCTCCGGCGGTGGTTAGCTGGTTCAAAACATGGTCAATCTCGTTCAAGTGGTCGGCCACCGTTGCGCTTTTCATAAGCACGTCATCGACGTAAATCAAGTTACCTCTCACTCTAGCGTCGGGGCAGGCTTTGTTCAGGAAGATGTTGAACTCAGCAGGTGAGTTGGCGTAACCAAACGGGCACCTGTTGAAGGTGAACTGTCTGTTGCCAAAAGTGAATGCCAGCTTGTGTTGGTCGTCCGGATGCACCGGAATGGTCCAGAATCCAGAGGCCACATCGAGTGTAGAAAAGATGTTAGCTCCTCTGATTCTGGGAATTTCCTGTTCAAGCTGGGTCATGGGCCATCTTGACAATGGCACCTGTTTGTTCAATTGTCTATAGTCAATGGTGGGTCTCCATTTGCCGTTAGGTTTCAACACGGGCCAGATGGGGGCACTATAAGTAGAGTTGCAGTGACGAATAACACCCTTTTCCAGCATGGAGTCGATGATCTCTTGTACTGGCTCGTGTGAGGCTATGGGAATTTTGTACTGCTTGACAAAGGTGGGAGGAGCCTCAGGGGGTGTGGGTATACGCACCGTGTGCAGGGTGGTGAGCCCGCAATCTAAAGAGTCTTGTCTTTGAACTTGTAAAGGACTTGTCGGAGGTTTTGACGGTCCGTGTCATTCTGGAGCGCGTTGGCGTTCTGTAGAATTTGCTGCACTTGAGTTTCAAAGCAGTCAGTAGTGTCAAGCGGTGCCGGTGCATCAGTCTCAGTGGCCTGCTGGTGGGAGACTGTGTACACAGAGAGATGTTGATCCTCTGTGAGCTCGGTTCTGCATACCTGTTCTTTTGGTATTGACATGACAGATGTGATAGCAATGAATTGAAAGGGTGCAGTGAGTAGTGTGTCGTGTGGATGCCTTTCCGTCAGCAGCGCCTGTGGAATAAGCCCAATGACAGGTAACACAAGTTCAAAGTCATGAAAGTCTTGTTCATCCCAGCCGAAAGGCTCTGGGAATGCAAATGTCAGTAGCTGTGCAGTTGTTGAACAGGATGTAGAGTACACGGGAAGACACTTCAGTGAGTGATGTTGCTTCAAGTGTGAGTCCGAGTTCCACACATTCAGGGGATGGCTGGAAGTAACCCAGCGTGTGGTTGAGAGTTTGACCACAACGCAAGTTAAGTCGGACAGCGACCCCTTTGGTGTAAGCGGGTACTGCGGCTTCCTGTTCATTAATCAGGGTGCACACTTCAGGAATGGTTTGCCCTGACAGGAGATTGTCATAGACAATGGGCTTGGGTGTTTGCAAAGTCAATGGGGCCCATATTACTTCATTCACAATGTCTATTTGAGCCCTTAGGCGCACCAAAAGGTCTGCTCCGATGTACACATCAGGAAGTAGTGTGTCAGACACCGGTGGTTCCATTTCAGATGCAAGGCGCATATCCCTTTTGCTGTTGTCATGGATAATGACTGAGAGTTCAGGGGAAAGCGTGTGCGTTTACTGGCAAATGGCAAGTCTGGTGTGTTTTCAATGATGGTATTGAAAAGTGACAGGCTGATGGCTGAGTTGTCAGCATGCAGGGCAAGGACAATGTCTGTTGTGGTGACATCTTGTAACTGCAGGCTGGACTTGACCTTGGGACAGTAGATGTCAGAGTTGAGGTTGGCTTTGAAAGTGCAGAGTTCTGAACTTGAGCTGTGCTGGGAAGTTTGGGAAGTTCCCGGGAACTCTGAGGACTGACAGTCCGTCGCTGTGGCAGTCTCTGTGACCTCGTTGACCTCACTGTCTGGGTCACCAGACTGGTGTGGCTGGAGTGGCAGAGGTT
This sequence comes from Phoxinus phoxinus, assembly GCF_949152265.1. Taxonomy (NCBI): domain Eukaryota; kingdom Metazoa; phylum Chordata; class Actinopteri; order Cypriniformes; family Leuciscidae; genus Phoxinus; species Phoxinus phoxinus. The sequence goes on from NC_136879.1 coordinate 9,404,180, forward strand.
CACGCACTTGAGCCCATACCTTCAGTTGCTTGAAGTCCAGTAAAGGTTCGAATCGATCCAGCAGATCTTTGCCAATGAGAAGTGGGTGAGTGTTCATGGGAGACACATATATGGGATGCACCAGACTCATCGGACCTATGGTCAGGTGAATGGGAGCGATGTTTCGTAGCTGAATGTAATTTTGGCTGTACGATTGCACATTCATCTCACAGGTGTGGGAATTGAGAGTTCGATTTTGTCTTCGGGCTTCAGATTTTAGTTTTTCAAACAGCTGAGCCGAAATCAGCGTGAGGTCGGAGCCTGTGTCAACCAGGGCTTCGAGTCGCATCTCTCGTTCCAGGGTGATGGTGAGATACAGCTTACGGGCCACTCCCTTTTCGATCAGATTACCCAGGAGCCTTGGTGTGTGGGTATCGATCGCTAGGCAGTGAGGGTGTGACTTGTGTTGCTCGTAGTGGGTGCAGATGAGCAAAACAGCACTGTCTGGTATGTTGGCAGGAACATGACAGCTGTCAGTTTGGTGTCACTGGTGCTGTCATTGAGTGGGACAACAGTGTGTGTCAGAGTCTTTTGACAGCAAACAGTTTCTTGAGGCTCTATCAGCTGTTGGTTGGCACTGGAAGTGTCAATTTGTGGGGAAACAGTGGGTTCAAAAGTCTGTGAGTGGTGAACTGTGTTCTGCAGTTCTGGGTCAACAGGAGGAAAGAGGTTAGCAGTGTTGGTTTCAGGCCTTGGAGGTAGTCATGCAGAGTCCGGCTTCCGTTTGTCATCCTTCTGAGAATTCTTTTTGAGGAATTCTCTGTAGCGTCAAGGGCGAACCAAACACAAATGAATCTTCCAGGTGATTCGTTCAAACATAATTCCACCCAGAACTCAACACTCCAGACCCCGGCTCCAGCCAGTCTACCATAGCCAACGAAAACCCCCCAGTAAGGAATTTATGGCCTTAAGAGATGAGCCCAACAACGAAGAACGTTGTCAAGTTAAATAGTTTGGGAAAGACTGATTGGTTCAGAGATGGCCCGGCTCAGGCACCCACCAAGATTAATGACAAAGGATGTAAAACAGACCTCCTTTTCTTTGAGGACCTTTGAACGACCTCCTCAAAACCCACAGAGACTAAGACTTTACATATAAAATCATCCCAAAACAATTCTTGATGAACTTCTTACCAAACATAATCCAACTACATAATTATATATTGTGTTTACAACCTCTATATGTGTGTCTATTATGCTTAGATCATATAAGTCATGTAATGGTTATAACTATTAGATGTTTGAATGAAAGTGTGTCGTGCTTCCTATCAGTACGATCATATGTTCGTAATTCAAAAGATGGTTTGATTGAAATCTGTGTAAAATGTTACGTATTCTTATAATAGTAATGATGTCTAAACTGTGGCCTCTGTACTCTGTAGAGTAAAGAGATCACAGATAACGCCTGATTTACGACGTGAGGTGAAGAAAATGCCACCTCTCAAATAAAGACAGTGCCTAATTGGTCAGAACTCATCCAGGAGGCTGGACAAACATTTGAGCTTAAAACCCGAACAAAGATTCAGAAGTTAGGGGAAGAAAGAAGTTTAGAAAGAAGGAAGGAGGAGTAGAAGGAAAAAGACCGTTAGCGGAAGAGCGGATTTACTCCCTCCAGACAAGTAACCATGTAACGTTAGACGAGCGGACGAAAGAACCCAAATCAAGATCAGAAGAACATGGGTTAAACAGCTTCAGTCAAGCCATCTAAACTCGCCTCACTTTTCTTTATTTCTCTTAGTTTTCTTTTCTTTCCCGTTGAAAGTCTCGGTTCTAAGTTAAGTTTTGCTGCAAAGTTTCGTTTAAACGATTCGACTGTGAAGCCCGCTTCCAACTTCAAAGACTTTCCATCCATCCGCCAACACACCACGTGATTGGCCGCCCAAGACATCTATCCAGCCACGAGAAGACTGCCAGCCAATCAACGAACCCGGGAAACCCCCTTTTACGCCAACAAAAGGAATCCCCAAAGGAACGCAAAAACAAGCAAGTAACCTCCAGACTCTTAACTGAACTGGTGCATTAATATAAATTGAATAACCCGCCTAAGAAACGATAGAAGGGTTAAATTAAGTATTGATGGTTCGTTCAGGTCATGTCTTATAAGTACATATAGAAACTTGGGATTTCATCACCTTGCTCTTAAAACTCATTCTTTCCTCACTCTCTCTTTCTGCAACTCGTATGAATGTGTGTGTGCGTGTGTTTGTGTTAGATATTAGTTTTATGTGTTAGAATAATCAATAAAGTCTTGCTTATATTTGAAAGATAATTGTTCTTGTGTTATGTGCTTACGAATTTAATGTCTTAAACTGCTGATCTAAGTTACCTTGCTAATAAATAGTGTTTTCACTATAGTTTGGATATTTACATCCGCTGCAGAGCTGCAGTTACGGCCCGTTCAAATGAACGCTGAACGAGTCATTTGCTCGGCCGTATGAATGATTCTTTTGAAGATTCCCTATAAGTTAATTCATAATTCCTTTGAGCTAAATTGACCCTTACAAACGTATTATACATAGTAAATGTTGTTACATCTCTCAGCATGTCTAGAAGTTCAGCTGAGTCAGCTGCAGCGGGGTTGTTTCCTTTGGAGGTGGGCTCTGGCTTGGGCTTACCACCACGTCGTTGAGCGGGACTCTGTGGACGATTCTCAGGGCTTGTGGTTCGGGGAGAGGCTGGTTGGCGTTTCTTGGGTCGCCGGCTTTGATCCCAGGTGTTCTCACCTGGGTGGTGGTGAGCAGGCCTGGGCCGGTCACAGAATTCATCAACACGCTCTTGGCGTTGTCTGGTGTGACCCCCTCCACGACCACGCTGCCCTCTGCTGGCTTGAAACGGTCTTGACTCTCTGTTGGCAGACTTGTAGGTGTGCTGTTTGGCGCCCTCTAGTGGAAGTTCTGGAAAGGGCTGAGAGACAGCATAAACAGTGGGATTTTTGGTCTTTTCAGAAGCAGTTTTCTGCTTAATATAAGCCTTGTGGGCTAAGTCACGGAGTTGCTGTGTGTTCATAGTCTTAGGGCACGCTAGCACACCCAGGTGATGGCTAATGGTTGGATGCAAGTTTCTTAGGAACAAAGTTCTGAAATTCATATCTTCCTCCATGTGAGACTCATTCAGGGCTCCGAAGTAGGACTGTCTGAGTCTGTTGTAGTAGGCTTGTGGGGTTTCCAGCCTGGCTTGCTTGACGTCCAGTGCTTTGATGAACCCCTGGTCAGTGTCTGGATCAGAAAACTCACGGACCAGAGCTTGGCGTAGCTGTTTGTAATCCATTTTGACAGTGTCTGGTTGTCGATCCAGGAAGCTCCGTACGTCACGGCTAGACGTAATCCTGAGGAGGTACAGTTTGTCCCAATCTGTGACGTCGGGAATTGTTTGTAGATGAAACTCCACATCTTGCAAGTACAAATGAATGTCACTACCACCTGTTGGCTGTGGCGAGAACTGTGGAATGTTCCTTGCCAGCTTGTCAAGGTTCTTGGAGTAGGAGTTATGGGAAACAGCCCGTCCCGTCTGGGTGGGGACCTGACTGTTCCCATCGTCGCCCCCTTCAGCTTTGGGTGTGTGGCTGAGAGGTGGGGCGTGGCTGTGGAGGGGAGACGGAGTGTAGTGTGTGTCTCCCCCCGGCTCACCTTGAAGCTTGTGTTTCAAAAGTTCGGAAATTTCAGCTTTGGCAGTGTGTAAATGCTTTTCACACGCTCTGAATTTTGCGTTTCTGTCTCTCAGGGCCGCCTCTGCTCTTTCCAGAAGAGTCGCTCCATGCTGCACTTGATCATTCAGTTCAGCCGAGATGCGTTTTTCGGCGTCCACTTGCTCTTTGGTCTCTAGGCGCAGGTTTTCCATGGCCTCTTGAAGTTGCTGTAGATCCTGGTGCTGATCGGCGCTGGTGTCGTCCTCCTCGTTGAGCTCCTCCTGTAGCTCCTCCAGACGACTTTGCACTTGGTCCTTTTGCCGACGAGCGTCCTCCAGCTGCAGTTTCAACTGTGCAGCTTCCTCCTTTAGCTTGGCGTTGTCCTCCTGAAGAAGGATGTTGTCCTTCTCTGCAAGTTGGGCTTGACTTAGGAGATTACGGGCCACGCTTCCGACGAGTCAGGACCATTCTTTAGAGCCATAGGGGTGTGTGGGGTCGTGGGTCACGAGCAGGTCCAGGTCGTTGTCCAGCTGTTCTCTGGTGAGAGTCGACAGGTCCGCTGCTTGGGGCAGGGAGCTGGCTGTCATGGCTCGTAACCACGCGTCCAGGTCCCGCCAATGGGCTGCTGGGCTGCTGGTACGCGACATTATGGCTCACTGCGGCGAGAGAAACACAACAAACACACACACAGACAAGACCAATCGCACACTTGTAGGCAGGCTACTAGGTTATAGTACGGCGGGGCCGTCTATAGTAAATTTGGCTAACTGACTTTCAGACAGTTAGGAGGGGCCAATGCACGGATAGGCTAGGGCCCCCAATAGAGTCGCCAGGCAGTAGTCTGGCTTAGCTGGTTGACTATTTAGTTCCTCAGGTCTCTTGGTAACTGAAAGGAAACAAAATCAACAGAACAAAACAAAACAGAACAAAATCTCAGTGCACTAAAAGAACCTGAACTTGGTTGGTCTGTTCTAAAGGGTGGCAACTAGTGTCACAGTGGGTGTTATTGGATTTAAAGGGGCCTTCAGCTACACTTCTCTGTTAGAGATGGTGATAGAGGTGTCAGGTTCGCAGCTTTTGGGGCAGGAAACCTAAGAGGGGTGTATATCGTAGGGAAAAAGAGTGAAATAGACACTTAAAATATGCTACGGGCGAATACCTAGTATTCGGGCCTATAATAAATGGGTGTATTTTACTCAATGTCAGTTTACCTGTGGAGAGTTTGAGGTCACACCAGCCGGCCTCCGGAGCGAGTCAACCTTTTCCAGTGCCTCCAGACACTCCTCCGCAGTGAGCCCTGGATCTTTTTCGTTACTCTATTTCCCCTGCTGCGCCCTCTCAAACAAGATACTCTGCCTTGAAGCCCCCGGCGCCTCTGAGGTATCAGCCAGCCTTATGCAACAAAACTTGGGTGTCTTTCCGAACCCTCCAGCGAAGCCGGAGTGGCCCCTTTGGGCCCCGGATGGATTAACTCCCAAAATTGAAACGGTTTGGCGTGACTGACCCTTCAGAGTGTGGGTTCAAGGTTAGCTCTTGCGTGCCGCAGCAGTAGGTTAGAGATTGAAAAGACTCACGAGTCCCACCACGGCCGAAATGCTATTAGCACCAGTCAGGAATCACACTCACGGAGATCGGCCCGGCTCCCTCGGTTCACCACAGATACTGGGATCGTACCTATGAACATACACAGGAGAGATAATAAGCTTCAAGGCTAAAAGGTTTTTTTTTTTTTTGCTTGACCAGACTGAGAAATTTCTGCGGGGGAAATAACTAGAAATGGAATAAATAAAGAAAACACTCAGATTTTAAAATTAATTTGAGAAAATTAATCCAACCTGAAAAGAAACAATAACAGGGGTAAAATCAACAAACAAAAATTGAAACTTAGTCTGACCCAAATTGGACAATAACCGAGGTCGTTGAAACAAGGAGTGGTCGGCGTTTTTAAGCTGCGGTAGTGGACTGCGGGGGCCACTAAGGGTTACTTCTCTTCTCCAGTGGTTCACCTAGTTTGTTTAACACAATTGAACAACTGGTTTAAATCAAAACTAAGTAAGCCTGGGAAATTTCACAGAAATTATATTGGTTTTATAATATTCCTTAATGAAATGATTATAAAATCCTGAAAGGGAAGAGGTATAGGTTGGATTAACACAGCATGGAGTTGGTAGAAGGCTGCTAGCCAGACCTGGGAATGATGTCAACACCAGGGGGCGCTTCTCTTTCAGGTGGGCTTTTGACGGACTGGGGAGGGGTCACCTTTCCTGTCTTTCACCTCAAGTCTAAATGCACTTGGAGAAAACAAACAAACCAAAACAAAACCAACCAAAACAGTGAAATAAAAATATTTCAAAGAGTTATAATAGTTTCAGACAATAATCATCACAACCTGAAGTTATTAGAAGTTATTAGCTGAGACAGATAAACTCAGAAGGTTCAGAGATGAGATTGCAAAGAGAAAGTTCTGAGAAAATGTTTGGCTTAAGGGGTTTATGGCTGAAATTTAATTCACTTTGTTGAAATAAACTCACATAAACTGCCTCAATCCAAAACAGAAAAGTTTATTTTTCAAAATAAACAGCTTTAAGTTCGAATCTGTATTTAAACAGTTCATTCATTAAACCTCTAAGTTTAATTTGGAAGAGCAAAAATTGTCTTAACCTCTATCGTCCACGCGATGGCGCAATTTCGCTAACAGTTAGAAACTGTTGTTAGAGTTTCAAAGGAAAAACTGACTAGCTTGCACTTGCGAGTTACCTCCACGTGATGGCGCCCTTCTGCTCACAGAATGACGTCACCGACTAGTGGGATCAAAGTTCAGAAGACAATAATTTGAAAGCATGCACTTCACTGTTTCAACCACGCGATGGCGCAATTCTGCTCACAGAATTACGTCACAGACACGTGGGGTTAAAGTTCAGAGGGGACAATGATTTGAAAGCATGCACTTCACTGTTTCAACCACGCGATGGCGCAATTCTGCTCACAGAATTACGTCACAGACAAGTGGGATCGAAGTTCAGAGAGAGACGCTATAAACTTGCATGAGCTGTTTTATGCCACGCGATGGCGCGCTCGAGCTCTGTACACGGTTTACAGTAGTATGCTTTTTTACCAAAACAATTTACAGCGTGCATAAATTACAAGCATTTACTGGTTTTCTTCACAGTCAAATCAATACGAGGAGTTCCTATTTACCCTAGAAAACACCACGATCGGTCTTTTGCGCGTATTTTCGCACGGAATCAACGGGAAACGAAATAAGAGCTTATCACGGGTAGCTAGTCCGTACGCTTTCACTCGAGTCCACGTTAGCTAGCTTATAGTGCCTTTACAGAAGGAGCCTCGCTTCTGAAGGTCTTATCTTTACCGGTTTAAACGTTTACTAAGAAGATTTCGTCGTTCTTACAAACGTAATTAAACAGTATAAAAAGTGTACACAGTTATGTCAGAGTTTTTTTTTTCTGCACATTTAACTGGACAGTTTTTTAATACTGTAACACACAGGAGGGCTGGGGAGAATGTTTTTAGATTCTCTGCCAGTCGTGCTGCGTTTCACAAGCTTCTGCTTGGTGTCGACGTAATACACAATTCAACGGTTGTACAGTTATTAATATTCATAAATCACATCTGAATACAATATGCATATGAATCCACACTGAAATTTGAAAATTGCCCGCATTCTCCACCATTAATCTGTAGCAATACTGACTTTGAGTATAACTTGGGGAAATTAGCACTCAAATGGGAAATTAAATAATCATGGTTTTGATGAATATTATTTGCATACGCTCTAAAATGGTTCTAAATATGGGCTTGTACCGCCTTGAACCGATATGAATATGTATCCGATTTACTCGTGATACTAATTCATACAGGGAAGGGGAATGATTTTAATCAGTCGTACTTGGAAATACAACTTTAACCACTAATGCGTATACATATAATATTTACCTCAACACTTCGATCCGTCTAGCTCTTGGCAAGCAAGATTACATCCATATGGCCATAATGGATACAACTTACTCTTCAAGAGATCAGATCTGGAATATGTAAACTATGCAATGTTTAAAAGTGTGGTAGAGCGTTTTTAAATGGTAGCATAGAAAATCTGATTTTCAGGGATTTCAGATTATGGATTCATAAAACAGAAATTCAGACGAAGATTAAAATGAAGTTTAATAAAAGACACTTTAAAAGTACGTAGGTTACACGATCAAGAGTATAACAATATGCATAAACAAAACAAATGATTATAAAACGATTACGTAGCGTGTATATATAATAACACGATATTAACCAAAGAGATGGAGAGAGAGAGAGAGAGATATGAGAGAGGTGAGAGAGAGAAATTACACAGTTTAAGGAATACTTTCATTAATCAAGAGACCGGAGGATTTCTCAGACAACCTTAACTAGCTTTGTTTCAAGATCAGATTCAGAATTAGCCTACTGTGTTGTCGTTGGAAAGTCGTCTGGTGCTCGTGTTGTTTCTTTTGGAGCCTCGAGGGTTTCCGGGATGCGTCACGTGGTTGGTTTTGCGCAGAGTGGAGACGCTAAGCTTTCGCTCGTTAAAACGCTGGATCAAGGAAGTAGCTTTAAAACTTGTATAAAAATAAAGACTTAGTCTTAGAAACGGAAAGTAAACGGAGAGCAAGGCTCTCTTGAAGCGGGGTTAAAGCTAAGAGTTAGAGAGACTAGCCGTCAGACTAGAATCAGAGACTAGAGTGGTAAACTAGAATTGAAGAGCGGAAGACGAAGAGAAAGAACCGAGCTTCTTGGCTCGTCTCCAAAATATGAATGAAATCGGAGCACGCCCATTCTGAGTCTGGGAGCCAATCACGAGTGGGGATTCTGTGGCGCCAAGACTCCCTTTGTCTGTATGGCACGCCTATTCCACGCATGATGAGAGTTCAGAGTTTATTCTGACATTATTCTACACATCGGTAAATGTTTAATAATGCATAATAGTTTGCTTCTCAAAACAGATTCGAATTCGTCTAATTTTAGGGTTTGCAACCATACCAAATTCTATAGAGTTTAGACTAGGTTAAAGAGAGCTATATTGATTTTTGGGTATTAAGCGTTTCTACTGGTTGTTTTCATCCGGTGAACGCGCATTCTACGTCAGATTCTGCATGCTTGTTAATCGCCGTTTCAAACAGAATGTTGCATTCTCACAAAACAACGTTTTTCTCACTTTTAGAATTCTGTGCGTGTATGTGTCTGTGATTCGCCCCCACCGTGTGTGTGTGTGGGACGTGCGAGATACGTGTGTGACCTGTTTTGACCTCATGGGTGTAAAACGTGTTTGTGTGTGTATGTGCGTGCGGCTTATAACAATACATGAAGGGAACTTTCACTACAGGGGTCCCTGAGAAAGAACCCAGATGCGGGGTGTACATCCTCACCCGATGATAAATTAAATTAAAACCCCAGGATACCTCACCTTATCTAAGCACAGAATCAGCTAAAAGCTTTCAGCACACACTTAATGTCTCTGAAAAAGGGAGAAGGCACTTTGGAATGCATTAAATCACAAAGTCTGTGTTTGTCCAAGTTTAGCAAAATGTCAAGAAACCTCTTAGTCATGCAATAAGTCAACAAAATAGAACATGTATGCTTTATCTATCAACATCTGGCAAATGGTGCTACAGTAACCAGTGTAGAGATGATAAAATTGGTGTTATATGATCATATTTTCTTGACCTAGTAAGAACTCTAGCAGCTGCATTTTGGACTAACTGTAGCTTGTTTACGGAGGATGCAGGACAACCAGCTAATAAAGCATTACAGTAATCTAGTCTCGAGGTCATGAATGCATGAACTAACTTTTCTGCATCAGAAACTGATAGCATATTACGTAGCTTAGCAATGTTTCTAAGGTGGAAAAAGGCTGTTCTTGTGACATTTGAAATATGATTTTCAAAAGACAAGTTGCGGTCTAGTATAACACCCAGGTCTTTTACTGTAGAGGATAAAGTAACAGGACGTCCATCTAGATTAAGGTTGTATTGTAAGAGGTTTTGTGGCCAGTTTTTTGGACCAATCAGTAATACCTCTTTTTTTTTATCTGAAAAAATAGAAGAAAATTACACGTCATCCAATATTTTATATCTTTAACACACTCTGTCATTTTAGATAATTTAGTGTTATCATCTGGTCTTGATGAAATATATAATTGAGTGTCATCAGCATAACAGTGGAAACTTATTCCATGTTTTCTTATAATATTACCAAGTGGCAGCATATAAATTGAGAATAGCAGGGGGCCTAATACAGATCCCTGCGGCACTCCATAATTTACTGACGTTATCTTTGATTTTTCCCCATTTAAATGGACAAAATGGGGAAGAGGCTGGGTGGGAAGCTAGCTGGGAAGAGGATCGTCTTTGCGAGTGTGAGGACCAGTATCTATAAAGAGGATTGTCATTGCGAGTGTGAAGACCAGTATCGGTAAAGAGGATTGCCATTGCGAGTGTGAAGACCAGTATCTGTAAAACCACTGTGAAGATAAGTATCTATTTCCTAATTGCTACAGAAATACTTCGTCTGTGTTCATGGGGTCATTATGAAATACTGGAAGGCTCGTGTCTGTTTGCTGTTCCTCTCTTGTGAGTGTTTGAAGTTGATGGTATGAAGACACGTTCTCGAACGAATTCTCACGCAGCCCGAACTACGTCACACCCCTCCTCCTGTCTGAATACGCGAGGCTGATGGATTGACCCAGGCGGAATGGAGTAAAATGGAGTATTTGTGGAATTGCAGTGCTTACAATTGAAGTGTTCACGTGTGGGAGTGTTGAGTCATTAAGGTATGCACGAGTGTGATAAAGGTTGATATACCCTGTCACTCCGAATCCTTCCTGGGGGCATCCAGCCTTCCCGATGTGGGGAGCACCCTAACACTCGTCTGTGTGTATAGTTGTGTGCAGGTGCCCATTCACCCCCATCCTGGAGAAACAGTACGCCAGCCGCTCACGCTGTTCTGAGTCTTTCTTTCAGTGCTTGTTCACAGTAGGTGTTTGAATGATTGAAAGAATGTTTCAGGAACATCATTCTAACCTTTCAATAACATTCTATTAACATTCAGGAAACTGGACATTTTTATGTTCTTGGAATGTTAAAAATCAACGTTTCTAGAATTTTTAATTGTTAATCAAAATTAAGTTGAATGAATGTTTGAGGAACATCATACCTTCAAAAACACGTTCCACTAACGTCAAGAAAACTAGTCATTTTTTACGTTCCCATAACCAACACTGGATATTTCGACAACGTTCTTGTAACAAAACTGGAATCACTCTGTCTCCTCTCCATCTGTAACGTTTATAGTCCACTAGAGGCAAGCTTGTTGAAAACCCAAGTGCAGTTTATTAACAAAACAATCCAAAAACAAGATCAAACATAAAACAAAATCATGGTACGGCATGAAACTAGAAACAAGAACACAGACTTGACATGAGGCTTAAAAACACTGGTTACACAAAACATTACAAAGACACAGGGCAAACATGAGGGCTTAAATACACAAGACTAATGACTAGACAAGGGACACCTGTGAACAATTAAACAATGAACCAATGACAACATGACACAACACCAGTAGCACCACCAGTAAGCTGTGCGTTCTGACGCAATATGGCTGCCGTCGCATCATCCAGGTGGATGCTGCACATTGGTGGTGGATGATGAGATTATATGTAAAAGTGCTTTGAGTACCCAGAAAAGTAAATGTATAAATGTAAATGTAATGAATTATCCAACCTTGCACTGATGTGTGATAGCAAAGTCTGTTTTCTCAACAGTGGAGCAAAACCTATGGGCCTGTGATGACGGTGTATCTCGGGCCTCAAAGAATGGTGGTTCTGGTCGGTTTTGATACAGTGAAAGAGGCTCTAGTGGACCAGGCAGATGACTTTGCTCCCAGAGCCCCCATTCCCTTTCTAAACAGAGTTATGAAAGGCTATGGTACAAGTGATGCTGGTTTAATTTTGTTTTATAAACAGATACTATCAGTTCGAAGTAATTTAGTCTAGATTAAATATTTGTAGGTCTGATCGTCAGTAATGGTGAACGCTGGCGTCAACTGAGGCGGTTCACTATCACCACACTGAGGGATTTTGGAATGGGCCGTAAAAGAATGGAACAGTGGATTCAAGAAGAGAGTGAGCATTTGCTGAAGAGTTTTGAAGAAACCAGATGTGAGGAACTGACAAACACGCTCCATTTATTATGTACTAGGATTTGTATATGTTGACAGTTCTGCGCTAAAAATTATAATGGTAAGGTTTTCTCCTTCAGCTAAACCAGTCGACCCAGTCTTTTTCCTGAGCCGGGCTGTGTCCAACGTGATCTGTTCCCTGGTGTTTGGGCAGCGCTTTGATTATGATGACAAAAGCTTCCTGCACTTGCTCCAGATCATCTCCAGAATTGTGCGCTTTGTCAGCAGCCCTTGGGGCCAGGTAAGCAGATGAGACAGTGTGGTAAAAGAACAGAAAAGTATTATTTCAAATTCTGTTTAGAACCATTGCAGCTGTGCCCTGGAACAAAGAACTTTATGTTTAAGAAACATAAATAAAAATATAAAGAACAAGGGGGAAAGATTGAATCAGTATTAGGTTAGGTTGAGTAAATTATCTAAACCTCTTATACTTTTTTCCTAGCACAGGTCAATTGTCAAAATTTTAACATTTTGACAGACAGCACCCTAACCAAAATTGAAACCCTGTATGATTGATTTGAAAAGTCCCTTCATAAGGAGCAGCTTAATCAATATTCACTCTCACATGAATAACACAAAATTGTTGGACAAACTGTTTGTAAGGGTGTGTTCACACTTGTAGTTCGGTTCGCTTGGTCTGCTTGGTCCAGACCAAAAAAAAATAAATCCTTTCAGCGGTCTGGGTCTGGTACGGATGGCAGCGATCACACATGTTCAACTGAACGGCACTAACAGAACAATCGCAACATGATTCGTTTAATCGAACCAAACATGGAAAGTGTAAACACACACTACTTTTGATTGCAAGGCTGTGTTCACACTTGGCATATCACACACAATGTTCTGGAATGTATGTTAATTTATAGACCAGATAAATGATTAATGCAGCAAAGTCTGTATTAAATATTGTTTCTGTCTCCCTCATTGTCTCTGTCTTGAGCATGTGACCACATTTTTTAACAGCCATAAAACCAACTTATCTGATCGTGGTCATGGTAACCAAGACCTTCTTGCACTCACTGGGGGATGGGATCACAGCATCATCTTCTCATCAGGAAGGACCAAGAGAGAGGGAAGGGCTTGTGTAGTGCTATTTGAAGTCTGAGAAAGGTTCAGCCCCTAAGGGTTGACTCAACCAATAAGAAAGGGGGATTTCCAAACGGGAGGTTCCTCGTTGGTACGATTTATGACCTTTTGTTTTAAGGGTGGTCAGACATGGCCCTTGCTGTTTGTGTCCATTTATAGTTATAGATATAACTCACACTGCATTCTATGCGAAGGTGATGTACACTAAAGTGTGTGTCAATACATGAGGATTAATTAGATTGGAGACACAATACAGGTGGGGTTACACTGACCGTTGGTTCTATCATAAAATACATAGTATCAGAGACAATAGTATCAACAGACACTACACAAGACAGTAAATCATTCATACAGTAGGGGTGCAGGTTCCTTTACAGATCAGTTCGTCCAGAAATGAATGCAGCAAAAGTCTGTTATGGCCTCTCTTTCTTCTAGTGACCACATTCTTTACCAGCAATAAAACCAACCTATCTGATCGTACACTCTAAAAAATGCTGGGTTGTTTCAACCCAATTTTGGGTAAAATATGGACAAACCCAGCCGTTGGGTTAAATTTTTACATTACATTTTTAACCCAAAGTTTGGGTTTGTCCATATTTTACCCAAAATTGGGTTGAAACAACCCAGCATTTTTTAGAGTGTAGTCATGGTAACCAAGACCTTCTTGTCCTAGTTGGGGGATGCGACCCCAGATCTCAGAGTTTTAAAGATTGTTTGGTATGTACCAAATAATTGTGTCTGATTTTTCTCAGTCATTACAAAGAGAAATACCAGTAATTCCAATGGAAAGCAACCTCTCAACTAAAATACCATGAGAAATGGTGTTGAAAGCTGCACTTAAAGGGGTCATGACATGGTTTTTTTTATTTTATTATTATGTTCCCTTAGGTGCAAATATAGTATTACTATAGTTTTTTTTACAATTTTTTTTTAAAATGTAGTGATTTATGACCTTTTCCCACCCTGTTTCTCATCCTCTGATTCAAACAGTCTGTTTTGGGGGTGTTTCCCCTTTAAGAGTTCAGTGTTAACGCCCACTGTTATGATTGGCTAACGTCAGTGCTTATGCATCAATTATTAACGCCCCCAGCCAGAACATTTGCGTATTCCGCGTATTTAAAAAGTAGTTTAAAGTTTTAAATACATTAAAGTTTTAAATACATTACTTACAGTTTGCGTCGTCGTTGTTGAGCCCAGAATAGTCGGCACGGACTTATCTTTGAGCAACAGTTTTCTGGCAAAGCCAGCATCATATTGGGATTTGTTCTCAAAACAGTCATCCTTCAAATGTATAGAACAAATGCTTAAACTAACACTGCCGTGACTGAGACGTCCGCAAAAAATAAAGTGCATCCATTTTTCCCTGATGACTGGATCTATCGACAGCGTATTCAAAGATGTTGTTTGTCCACAGCCAGGAACAGCACATCTGCGGCATCGTAATTTCCCTGTACACAGACCCACTCGCTGTCCGTCGACTGAACACTTGTGAGGCGCGCAGCGCGCGGGCGCGACATTTATACGAAATGAGCGTAGTTGTCTTGCGCTTTAAGCGTAGTTGCCTTGCGCTGGAGGCGGTCATATGCAAACGCTGGTACGTCACTTCGTACCGTGACGTCACTTCTTACCATGGATCCAGAACGAGCTGTATTTAGAGCTTGATTAAATAAATGATTTGTTTATAATGGGGAGGACGTCTTAAGCTATGAAACTTGCAGGACGTTTTAATGGTACAAAGACCTCTTATATACCAAAAGATCAAGGCAAATTTGGTTTCTCATGTCATGACCCCTTTAAGTCAAGAAGAATTAGTATTGATAAAAGTCCAGAATCCGCAGCCATCAACAAATCATTAATGACTTTAATTAGTGCGGTCTCTGTGCTATGAAATGAGCAATAGGCAGACTGAAATTGCTGAAACAGGTTATTCTCTATTAAATGATCATGTACCTGTCAAGCAACTATTTTTTCCAATAATTTAGAAAGAAAAGAAATGGGTCGACTGGTTTCTTAGGTATAGGATTTATAGCTGCTACTTAAAGAGATGAAGGTACAATACCAGTAATAAGGGAAGAATGTATGATTTGAGTTATCAGAAGTAACAAATAAGGTTGACAAGCCTTAACTAGATATGTAGGAATAGGATCAGATTGAAAACTTGTTGATTTAAATTTTTGCATACATTCAGCTATTTCATCAGCCATAGGCAAATAGAAACTAGAAAAAGCTGTTAAAGAGAAGTCGACTTGAAAAGAGAAGCTGGTACATTGCCACATTGTTGTTAGTTTTCAAGTTTTTATGAATAATTTCGATTTTATAGTTAAAATAAGTCTATCATAAAAGTATCATATAAAGTAGTAGAGTGTGAATTTAATGAAAAAGTATCAGGTGGTCTCAAAATATTATTCATTGTAGAGAATAATAATTGTGTATTCCCACCACCAGAATTTATTAAATTGGCATAATAATTTGATTTAGCCATAGAAAGTGCTTCCTTATAGTCTCTGATATGATGATCATACATTTCCTTGTGTACAGTTAAACCAAATCTTGCATGTTGTCGACAACGTTCCAGTTGTCGGCCTTTTGTATCTAGCAGACGCAGATCAGAAGTAAACCAGGGAGCAGTATGACCAAAGGAAACAGTCCGAATTCTCACAGGCGCAACAACATCCAAGTTGCTGTGGAGTACTTATATTTAACGTTACTGTCGTACCACTCACGCAGAGCCGTCTCTGCACTCACGGCCTGATCCCCTGACCGCGCTTTCTTCGTCTCTGCCATGATTCACGTCTGAAATGCGTGCTAGTGTCTTCCATAGAGGCTGCTTCATATGCTGTTGATGTATGTGACATCATGCCGTAAAGCAAGTTGTGATTCTCGCGAGATTTGTCGAGGCGCCAACTCTCAAACCTGCATTGCTGGTTTTCCAAGCAGCGTCCCCCCCTGCTTTGCTATCGGGATGATTCGCCCTACTACGTGTTCGTTTACCATCAAAATGACTTTGAAGCTGTTATATTAAGGTACAAATATTGCATAGTGTGCCTTTTAACAGAGAAAGTCAAACAAAGAAATAGCTTTTTTGGCAGCAAACAGATGGGTTTGGTGCACACAGGGATAAAAAAGTACCCCATGTGTAAAATGAAATACTCTGCTGTATCTTTACTGCTGTGGGCCTAATTTTCTGCCAGAGGTCCTGGACATCTTGTTCAGATACATGGCATCATGGATTGGATCAAATACCAACAGATAAAAAATCGAAACCTAACAGCCGGGGCTAGAAATCTTATAACGGGCCATGTTTGGATCTTCCAACAGCACAGTGATCCAAAAACAAATATCAAAATCAAAACAAAAATGGGTCACTGAGCACAAAACCAAGATCTGCAATGGCCATCCCAGTCCCTGGCCTGAACCCTATAGAAGATGAGTGGGCTGAACTGAAGAGAAGAAGCACCAACATGGATCTGGGAATCTGCAGGATCTGGAGAGATTCTGTGTGGAGGAATGGTCTCTGATCTCTTGTCAGGTGTTCTCCAAACTCATCAGGCATTATAGGAGAAAACTCAGAGCTGTTATCTTGGCAAAAGGAGGTTGCAAAAAGTATTTAATAAAAGGGTGCCAATAATTGTGGCCAACGTGTTTTGGAGAAAAACATTTATTTCATAATGTGATTTAGCCCCACTTTCAATTCTCTTGCTTCAATGAAAGGTTAGAATTTTGGCAATTTTTTGAATGAAAGATCAGGGATAAACAATGCAGATTTATTTTTTACAGCCAGTTTTGATCATATTTACCAGGGGTGCCAACAATTTTGGCCATGACTGTATCTGTCTTTTACGATTATGGGGCACTTGGCTTTTTATGAGATCTCTCGGCTCGATTTTCTCACAAATGCAGTGATAATTGAGCAATTGAGCAACTTCCTCTCCCAAAAAAGCAGATGGCGCTAAGCTAGGGGATCGTTCAATTTAACGCTAGTCTCCCGGGAGAAGCACTGATTTAAAATACGCTTGCCTTTGCTTACAGCTGAAAATGAGCGATAAGCAGGTGAGTTTCTGTCTTAGTGTATCTATAATTAACCTTTTTGAGGTTTTATTTTGCAAAATGTTTATTACATATCTAGACAGAAATCCACATTAGCACTTACTAGCACTCCACCCCATAGCAACATTGTGATGGCTCACTCCTGTTTGCCAGATCTGGGCCACAAGCAGACCATAGCAATGCCACATGTCAGCAAGAGCAAAGAAATAAACCACAACTGGACCTTATCTGAGCCACAAAATCAGTGTATATTAAATATTGAGTCTTAATGAGCCTGTTAACCAGCAGAATCACTGAAAGAAAGAAGAGAAAAGAAAAAGAGACTAGTAAAAACACTTAGTGCTAAAACTGACTTCCAGCCATAGCCTTAGATGAAATCAACTAAAGATAAAAGAAAATATTAAATCTCTCAAGATCTCAGCAGAGAAGGATTAAACAACTCCACAAACAGCATTACCTTCACTTATTACTAATCAGACTGACTTCATTTGTGTTAGATGTCTACAAAACTGGACCAAGCGAACCGAACTACAAGTTAAACACTAAGGGTGTACTCACACTAGCCAGTTTGAACCGTGCCCGAGTGCGTTTGACCACCAAAGCACGGTTCGTTTGACTAGTGTGAGTGCTCCGAACCGTGCCCGGGCGCGGCTCGATTAGCCGGCCCTGGCCCGCTTGGAAGAGGTGGGCCAGAGCACGGTTCAGTTGGACTCGGGCGCGGTTCGCATGCAGTGTGAGGGCTAACCGTGCTGGAGCACGGAACAGGACGCGTGTACGGGAACTGTAGTCCGTAATCAAAGCTGCAAAGTCCGTGCTGCACTTCAGCTGGTACCTTGCAAACCTCCTCATACGAGCAGCACGATTACGTGAAAATTTTCGCGCCACTAAGGCGACACATCTGTTTAACAACAGGCTGTGAGAGGGCTGTGGACCACCGTGGACCAAACGACACAAAATTATCCACAAAGAAAACATAGCGATGGACTCCATTGTGTTCAGAGAGCGCCGCTCTGTTTATCCCGAAACCGTCTCATCATAATGACGTAAGCGTGCTCCGGCACGAATGCTGAAACCCTATGGGAGTGCGGGCCAGAGGGGGAGTGGGGAGGGGGGACAATCGTACTCGGGCCCGGTTCATGGCAACCGTGCCTAGTGTGAGTACACCCTAAGCCTCAAACCTCTTAGCTTGGACAATATGGATTATATATATATATATATATACATATATGGACATTTAAAAAAGACAATGATCCCAAACACAAGGCCAAGGACACAATGAAGTGGTTTCAAAGAAAGAAAATCAAGCTGCTTGAATGGCCCAGTCAATCACCTGACCTAAATCCCATAGATAATCAATGGAGAGAACTGAAGATCAAAGTTCATAAAAGAGGCCCAAGGAACCTTCAAGATTTAAAGACCATTTGTGTGGAAGAATGGGCCAGAATCACTCCTGAGCAATGGGACGACTTGTCTCTCCATACAAGAGTCTAGAAGCTGTAATCACCAACAAAGGCTTTTCTACAAAGTATTAAATAAAGTGTATTCAATACTTATTCCCTGTGTCATTTCACTTTGTTTATTATGACTCAACTTGTAGACTTAAATGTTCTGATTTCTTTGTAAGAATTAAATATTTGGCTTGATGACTACATCTGGTGGAAATTTTGTGTCAATAATAGCCCACTTAGAAATCCCCTTACTGATAAAAATGCTGATGTGTCAAATACTTATTTTCCCCGCTGTATGTATATGTATATATATATATATATATATATATATATATATATATATATATATATATATGTTGTTGCGGCAGGTTTGAACTGTACATGTACTTTTGTCCATTAGACAGAGACTTTTATCTAAAGTGATTTGCAATTCATTCAAGATACAATTTTTGTTACTATCATGTGCATATCCAGACCATCAAACCCATAACCTGGCATTACTAAAGCTATTCTCTAAACCAGTGTTTCCCAATCCAGGTCCTGGAACAGTCCCATCCCTGCACATTTTGTCTCTCTTATCTAACACACCTGATAAGTGTGTTATTCGACTCTCCTAAAAAAAGGAGAGTCAAATAAGAGCCACAGACTGTAGTGTAAATACATTTGAAAAAATGTATTACAACTAAATTTTCTCATTCTCAACAGCTGTGCAACATCTTCCCACGACTAATGGAGCACTTGCCAGGGAGACATAACACCATCTTAAGAGAGATAGACGACATCAGATCCTTCATTATGAATAAGGTTAAGGAGCATGAGCAGAATTTAGACTTCAATGACCCAAAGGATTTTATTGACTGCTTCCTTAACAGATTAAATCAGGTATCTGTTTACAATGATTTTATATCAGTTGTCATTATCTTTTTGGTGTGTGAATATATAATATATATATATATTATTCATAATCATTTGCTGATTATGTATATATATATACACTGTGTGCAAAATTATTTGGCAAGTTGTATTTTTGAGGAGAACTTTTATTATTGAACAACCACAGTTCTCTCAGTCAATCCAAATTGTTAATCAACCTCAAACCTGAATATTTTAGGAAATAAAAATTATGTTTTGGCTTATATGACAATATCTATGTGTGCACAATTATTAGGCAACTTTTGGTGTGCAGAACTATTATGCAGCAAAATGAAAAATTAACATTTTCCCATCTCACTTGTTTATTTTCATCTGTTAAAGTGAGAATAAAAAACAAACAACTAAATTTACAAATAAACATTTCTGACATAAAAAAAAAAAATTCAGTGACCAATATAGCCACCCTTCTTTTCAATAACAGTTATAAGCCTTCCATTCATGGAGTCTGTCAGTTTCTTGATCTGTTGATGATCAACTTTTTGTGCAGAAGACACCACAGCCTCCCATACACTGTTCAGAGAGGTGTACGGTTTTCCTTCACTGTAAATCTCCCGTTTAAGAAGGGCCCACAAGTTCTCAATAGGGTTTAGATCAGGTGAGGAAGGGGGCCATGTCATTATTCTTTCATCTTTAAGGCCTTTACTGGCTAGCCAGGCACTGGAGTACTTCGATGCATGCGATGGAGCATTGTCCTGCATAAAAATCATGGTCTTCTTGAAAGATGCAGACTTTTTCCTGTACCACTGCTTGAAGAAAGTATCTTCTAAAAACTGGCAGTAGGTTTGGGAGTTCATTTTGAGTCCATCTTCAACCCGAAAAGGTCCAACTAGCTCGTCTTTAATAATACCAGCCCATACCATTACCCCACCTCCACCTTGCTGTCGTCTGAGTCGAAGTGGAGCTCTGTGCCCATTGCTTATCCAGCCACGGGCCCATCCATCTGGTCCGTCAAGAGTCACTCTCGTCTCATCAGTCCATAAAACCTTTGAAAAATCTGTCTTTAGATATTTCCTGGCCCAGTCTTGACGTTTCAACTTATGTTTCTTGTTCAGTGGTGGTCGGATTTCAGCCTTCCTTACCTTGGCCATGTCTCTGAGCACTGAACACCTTGTACTTCTGGGCACTCCAGGTAGGTTGCAGTTCTGGAATATGACAGCTTCACGTTTGATTCTTCTAAAATCTTTGGCAGTTAATTTTCGTTTTTTTTCTCTCAACACGTTTCTTGCGACTCTGTTGAGTATTTGCTACAAAACGTTTGATGGTTCTGTGATCACGCCCCAATATCTTAGCAATTTCAAGAGTGCTGCATCCCTCTGAAAGACTTCTTACAATTTTTGACTTTTCAGAGTCAGTTAAATCTCTGTTTCGTCCCATTTTGCCTGAGGAAAAGAAGCTGCCTAATAATTATGCACACCTTGATATAGGGTATTGATCTCCTTAGGCCACACCCTCCCTCATTACACAAAAACACATCACCTGAAATGCTTAAATCCAATTAGCATTCAAGTTTTTACAGCTTGGAGTTAGAACAAATGCATAAAAATGATGATATGGTCAAAATACTCACTTGCCTAATAATTGTGCACACAGTGTATATATATATATTCATAATCATTTGCTGATTATGTGTATATATATATATATATATATATATATATATATTCATAATCATTTGCTGATTATGTGTATATATATATATATATATATATTCATAATCATTTGCTGATTATGTATATATATATATATATATATATATATATATATATATATATATATATATATATATATATATATAATCAGCAATATCACAAGTGTAGCCATGTTGCCTAAGGTCAAATCACAGCCATGCTGATATAGAACCATATCGCACAGCTACGAGTGTAATATAGCATTTATATTACAGTTCAACAGCACAAGTGTGTAAATAAATAAGTAACAATAATGGAGTGTCTTTAAAACCCCTCTTTTGCGGAACTACTTCCTTCTGCCACAGATTAAAATCTCAAGTTGACAGCTGAACATGCTAATTGGATTCTAGTTGGAGTTCACATAGAATTTTGATTTGTTGTCTCCAAGCAGCATTTTATTTCAACCACCATTTTTAAAAGTCTGTTGTGGTGCGTGCATTAAGAGTTGTTTGCTATTCAAATCAACAATGGTTGTTGGAGCAAGTGCTCAAAAAAATACGATCGATAGACAGACGACAAGGTTCAGGTTTATTAAGCTCATATGCGGAGGACGAAATCCAGTGGGAACTGGAGAGTCACACGCAGTCCTACGTCACCTGACTAATTTGCCTAATCTTCACAGTACTTTAGACTGCAAAGGAAACACAGACAGCAAAAGGTCTGGGGAGAAAAAAGTTCCAGGGACAATTCTTTCCCTGTAATTTCAGATATCTATTGACTCATTGCAGTGAGATAATAATGTGAATATGTAAGTGATGATGAGCGGTAGTAGTAGTAGTAGTAGTCTTTTATTGTCATTGTAACCTGTACAACAAAATTTTAAAAGTGCCAAACAGTTAGTGCATCAGTAAATCAATATCAATAAATAATTAAAACATAAAAATATCTCTTTATTAGAGATACACACACATGCCACCATTAATTTTGTCATAGTTATAGTTATTGCACTATAACTATAGTTATAGTATAATAGTTAGTGATGAACACCTGCTGTCAACAACGAAGCATCGTACCAAAGCATGTACCAAATAGGAACAACAAGAACAGAAAAAAAGAGATGAGCAGAAACAAGAATAACAACTGACTTCCAGCCAGTACACCTTATTATTACACGTATTACTAACCAGTTTGACTTTTTTTTTCCCTGTCACACCCCTTCCCGAAGCTCAACAGATGTTTATATATTGATGTTTAACTGAAAATGTTTAGTTTGATGTCGTCATTATGGTGATCAGTGATCACTTTAGTTGAACTAGACCCTTGACTTTTTTCTCTGGCTGATTTAACTGTTTACACAAGGCACATTGCTATGGCAAGTGTTTGACTGTGCTGTGCTGTGAGGTAGTTTCGTCTCGTCTCATCTCATCTTGTCTCTTCTCTTTTTTTCTGTTCTTGTTATTCCTCTTTCCTTCAGTGATTTTGCTTGTTAACAGCAGGTGTTCATCACTAATGCTCAATCATCACTTACATATTCTATTAATTCTCAATGCATCAATGTTAGTTTTACTCTTTGTAGTGTAAACTCTTCCCCAGACCTGGACACCACAGGACGTTCCTGTGGGGTTAAACGGGTTAAAGACCCTTGCATTTATTATTAAAAAAAGGAGAGTAAATGCTCAATAAGAGGAGAGTAAAGAAGAGTATATGCTGAACTGAAATGTTATTTTGTGTTTTTGCACATAATGATATAGTGGAGATCTGTTAGTGTTCTGTTGGGATTTAAAGGGTTTCTGTTGTGTGAGTTTTGTGAGTCACCACTGTGCTGAAGATTAGAGCCTTTGCTTAAGTCCAGGAAAAGACCAAGAAACATTGATGTTATGCTGCATGCTGCTTTATATAAAAGGCGGTGACTGTAGTTGCTGATGTAGCAAAAATCTCTTAGCTAATTCAAGTTACATGTGCATGTGTCCTGTTGTTAGCAAACAGTTGTTTGTGAGATATTTAAGTTAATTTGATGTTTGTAGTTTTAATGATTTTGTTTAATTCGGTTAATTTTAGGGTATGTTTACGCTAAAAACGTGAAAACTTGTATGCGTTTTAGCTGTTCGGTTACACAACAACAGTGTTTTGGCTACTTGAAAACACATTGTTATGAAAAAGGATGTTTTGAAAACACAATGTTTTAAAACTACATTTCAAGACACAGCAACAGTAGTATTTGTAAAATGATGGGGAGTTTGCTCATCCACCATGACACTCGCTGAGAGAAATGCTGCAAGTGGAGTGATACAAATGGCTAAATAGGTGTTACTGGTAGAGTATCGTATGGCTGGAAAGGCTCTCTCAAATTGTGTGTGTGTGAACAATAAATTGAAGAACTGTAGCCTACAGCACAAGTTAACAGTACATTGAAGGACTGTAGCCTAAATATAATTTCTGTTCTACTGTTTCTTTGTGTGGTACAACAGGAAAAAGACAATCATGACACAGAATTCCACAAAAATAACTTGATGGCGACTGTTTTAAATCTGTTTGTAGCTGGTACGGAGACCACCAGTACAACTCTCAGATACGCCCTGATGCTGTTGATCAAACACCCCCACATACAGGGTAAGACAAAGGTTACAAAATTAATGTCAAACCTAGTGTGATGCTGTTATTTGTTGGGGTCTACATAGTCTCATGTAGACATATCTTTGAATTTACATTTAGTCATTTAGCAGACGCTTTAATCCAAAGCGACTTACAACTGAGGACAAAAACAAAGCAAGAAGTGCTCAAAATACAAAGTTCAGGCATTGCTCAGAGTAGCATAAGCCAGACAAGGGAGGATTAAAGGAAAAGGTTTTTATTTTAGTTTTTTCAAGTGCTCACAGAAGAGATGAGTTTTCAGTTGTCTTTTGAATGTAGTCAGGGATTTTGCATTCCGGACGAGGGTAGGGAGATCATTCCACCAGCATGGGATCGTGAATGAGAATGTTATGGAGAGTGATTTTGTGGCTCTCTGTGATGGTACCACGAGCCGTCGCTCATTGACCGATTGTAGGCTTCTGGTGGGGATGTAGACTCGTAGGAGCGAGTGAAAGTAGGAGGGAGTTGAGCCTGTGGTCGATCTGTAAGCAAGCGTCAATGCCTTGAACTTGATGTGAGCAGTAAATGGTAGCCAGTGCAGAGAGATGAACAGAGGAGTGACATGGGCCCTTTTGGGCTCGTTGAAGACAAGACGGGCTGCAGCATTCTGGATCATTTGTAGAGATTTAGTTGCACATGATGGAAGACCAGCCAGAAGAGCATTGCAGTAATCAAGCCTAGAGATGACCATCATGAATAATGACAAAAAGTCAGGGTATGGTTGCTACTTTACATTTTACATTACATTAAAAGTATGAACTTTTAATGTAAATTCCACACTTTGTAGTCTAAAATAGCCAGAACTTTGAGTGATAGCATGGTCTGGGCAATTTAGCTGCTTCAATTGGCCAAGGACCACCCACTTAGGTAGAAAGAGGTATTCTGATTGACATGTAAAGCGATTTGTTAGTTTGTCTTGTTTAACATCAAGTTTGGTGGGGGGCAAATGTCACTATAATAACAGACAGTGTTGGAGAAGCTATTTTGAAACTGTAGTTTGACAAGCTACAAGCCACTCATAAGTTAAAGGATTAGTCATTGTCATCATATACTCACCCTTAAGTTGTTTCAAACCTGTATGAATTTCTTTCCTCTGCTGAACACAAAGGAAGATATTTAGAAGAATGTCAGTAACCAAACAGTTTCTGGTTCCCATTGACTTCCATAGTAGGAAAAAAATAACAAGGGCTAAATACAAAATACAAGGACTCCGTGACAAACACTGAAACAGACAGGGTATATATACACAAGTGCAAACAAGGTGACGAGAAACAGCTGAAGGAAATGAACAATCAGTGACAGACAGGATTATGGGAAATGTAGTGAAAATGCCTAGACACCGTGAAAACTGAGACCTCTAGTGTTAAACCCAGGGAACCACCAGACACTGGGAGGGGCTGTTGCGAGGAGCACCAGTTCTGGGAACCAGGTCCGATTGGGCCAGTGCGGCGCAACTACCGTCCTATAAGGCTCACTGGGGGACACGCATATTTGCGTTGACCCCAGAGCCAGCTGTGTGCCAGTACATCCATGCTGAGGGTCCCGTTGTTCAGGGAATTACACAACTGGCAGTGGACAAACTCCTGGGAGGCAAACAAAGTCTACCTGCGCATCCCCGAATCGGATCCAAATCAGCTGGACCGTCTGGGGATGGAGTCTCCATTCTCCCGGGAGAGTGAGCTGTCGGCTGCAGGATTGAGTTCGCCCGGAATATAAAGGGCCGCCGCCCTTGACTCCAGAGGAGGAGATGTCGGGCGAGTTGCGACATGTGACGGGAGCATAGACCACCCTGATGGTTGAAGTGTTGTCCGTCCGGACTAGTTCATGCTTGACTTTGGCAAAGACCTGGGGAGACAGGGACAGCCCGAAGAGGATGACCTTGTACTGATATGCTCGACCCTCAAACGCAAAGCGAAGAAAGGGACTTTGTCGAAGGGAGAATTGAGATATGAAAGTAAGCATCCTTCTGGTCGATCGAGAAACACATGGATGGAATGGATTAAAAAAAAGATGCTGACCGCCTGTGCTGCTCTTCTAAGCTCCGCCCCCTCCTGTCAGTGCTCCGTCCAAAGCTACGCCCCCCCAGAAACATGAACGCGCATCCACATTTGGAGTCAGCTGCATGTACCTACCAGTGATGCGCGGGTTGATCCAAAATGAGCGGGTGCCTGCGCCCGCGGTTACGAGTCATCCAAAAATATTTTTAATGATATTCGGGTCGCGGTCGGTCGGGTCGTTTACCTTTGTAATTTATATAGTACTAGACACAATGTTCTATGAAATACATAGGTCTACACTTTATTGTCTGAATGCGCGAGGATGACGCACGAGCAGTCTCCAGATGAAAGTGGGAAATCCTTATTTACCTTTTGAATGTTGAGCGCGTTATTAACTTTTGAATAAAAGCTGACGCGGGACAAAATGCCCGATTTCCCAACGCGTTGAACTGAGCAATGCCATTGTGCCATTTTAATAGGCTACTTTTAAACGCATATAGCTCAGTAATGTCTGTTTTATGTAGCCTATTTGCTGAGAGGGGGCGGGATTTTTGTTGGGAAAGTCCGGGGAGAGATGCACACTTCGATTAGACTGGATAAACACATGCAGCATCTTAATTGTTAAGAAAATGAAACGAAATAAATGAATAAATCAAGCCTTTATTACAAAACACTAGCCTATATCATACAGCATTCTGAAAAATGCGCACCCCTAGTTCCTCCTCGCTACTTTAAAAAACGCGGGTCGGGTACAATATTTTCTTTCTTTTTTTTTGCGGTCCGAGTTGCGAGCGGGTTAGTTGAAAACGTCGGTCGGGTGCGGGTTGTTTATACATTGACCCGCGCATCACTGCTGTGCACGCAGTGGTGCTGGGGCACGAGACATGAAGGCATCTGATTGGTTCTTTACATTCGCACCGAATGGCAGTGATTGGTCAGAGTTTTTACTGTCCTACAGCTGCTACAGAGGTCAGATTTGTTTTTATTCCTTTTTCTGAACACATAATGTATTGACTACTATCAGAATGGAAGGACCATTTCACCCAGTATAAAAAAAAATGTTTCTGAACAGGATTACCAACCCTACCTTTAAGCCATAACTTGTGTATAGTTGGTGCAACTGGCCCCTGGTCCTTTTCACAGCTTATTCTGGTCAAGAACCGGACACTTAGAAAGGAAAAGACTGTCATATTGACTAAGTGACCAAGCACAATTCCCAGCCCACAGACTTCCTACCTCTGCGATGTGAGACAACCTCCAAAATAATTCTCTATAAAAAAAAAAAAATATTGTTTTGCATAAAGGTAGCTTGCTCACTTAGTGTACGTTTTGTATGTATACGTTACTTTTCTATTATTTTTCTCTTTCTTCCATTAATTGCATTGCATTTTTCACAATTAAGAGAAAAAAACTTTTTGTGTTTGATCTTTACAAAAAAATTGTTTTATTGTGTTGCTTAAGGGCAAATGCAAAGTGAGATTGACAGAGTTATTGGAAGGAACAGGGTCCCTACAATGGAAGACAGGAAGTCCCTCCCTTTTACTGATGCTGTGATTCATGAAGTACAACGGTTTCTGGATATTGTCCCACTAAATCTTCCCCATTATGCCATGAAAGACATCACATTCAGAGGTTATGTAATTCCAAAGGTAACAATTAACCACACAATACTCTGCAAATGTTTATTTTATTGTATAGCTGTTGAGTATGGTTGAGTTTGGAAATATTCACATAATTGTAAAAAAGCTTTCATTCTTTCAGGATACAGTGATTATTCCCATGCTGCACTCTGTCCTAAGGGATGAGGTACAGTGGGAAACCCCTTGGATATTTAACCCAGAGCACTTTCTGGATGCCAATGGCAACTTTAAAAAGAATCCAGCCTTTATCCCATTTTCTGCAGGTAAACTCTGGCAATTCTACAATCTCACATCAAACAAAACATTTAAAGTTGTTAATTTAAAAAATAAAATTACATATTGTGAAAATGGTTCAATGTATTTTTAATTCATACAAAAAAAGGCATTATTATAATTTTTTGATAATCATTTTGATAATCAGTCCTTAAAATGAAGCATGAGTCAAATAATGTTTAACCCAATCATAGCAATATATAATAGCTCCAGATGTACACAAAACTTCTTCACGCAATTTAACTTTATATTAAGTAACTCTAATTCAAACTGCTTGTTCAGAAAATTACTTAAGTCTACGTAGCTAATTCTTGTTCAACACTTGTTCAAGTTCAACAAGCTTGAATCCGATGTGACATTGCAATAGGAACCCAGTAATGGGCACCAAAAAATGTGTCGCCCAATTAAACAGAGGCAGAGTGAATACAACAAGTTTGAAGTATAAATTATTATTTATTCATGTGCAAACTCATGACAAATCCTAACCCAAAAATATAACATTAATGGAAAAATTAAACAAAAAAGGGGAATATCTTATCCCAAAACATACAAATTAGACTCAAAAGCAATATTGCCAAATGCAAATTTTCCAAAAAAGAACTTCATCAAAAAGAACACCAAAAAAGACAAATGAACAAAGTACAAAATACCTGCAGCACTCAGGCCACACTCACCACTGCAGCAACCAATACACACTAACTCCATTAATCACAGACGAGTAGATTTATACCGGCG
The DNA here is from genome assembly GCF_949152265.1 of Phoxinus phoxinus. Classification (NCBI taxonomy): domain Eukaryota; kingdom Metazoa; phylum Chordata; class Actinopteri; order Cypriniformes; family Leuciscidae; genus Phoxinus; species Phoxinus phoxinus. Next base: position 9,432,484 of record NC_136879.1, read on the forward strand.
GCCAGCACGGGGAGGGACAAACTCACATACAACACTTTACACATTTTACACGTGAGTGAGTGAGTGAGTGAGCATTTATTAACTCAAGTCCATGTTAAATGTGCGGTCAATCCGTGACCGTCACAAACATCCACACAGGGAACAAATGCGTCACGCAAAACTCTAGACAGTATTTCTTGAGCAATGCAATGAAAGTGAAACCAGCTGAAGGATAACAGGAATTGTAACTTATTAAACTTACTAATAACTAGTAACTTAATAAATTGGAGCGATATCATAGGCATTGTATTCCTAAGATCGGATACTGAGTATCAACTAGTGAAGCTTAACTGATGTGTCCTGCCTGACTGACGCTATACACTTAACAATATGCTAAATATTTATATATAAATATTTAACAATATGCTAAATATTTATATATAAATAAATTATAAATAATTTATAAATAAATAAAATGTATTTCGAGCTATTTCTTGTTTAGCACAACTGCCTGTTAGAAAAGGATTTTGTGACATGTGACTAGTTCATCTCTTCTGCATTCTATCTCTGCAGGTAAACGCTCTTGTGTGGGTGAGTCTCTGGCTCGTATGGAGCTCTTTCTGTTCATCGTGTCTCTGCTTCAGAAGTTCAGCTTCAGTAGTCCAAAGGGTCCAGATGGCATAGACATCAGTCCTGAACTCAGCAGCTTTGCCAACATGCCTCGATTATATGAGCTCATTGCCTCCCCCCGCTGAGCGACATGGTATTGCATCTTATTTTATTCTTATTTTAAAAGATTCCGGACATATATTTAGTGGGGGACCATAATTCATACAAAGTACAAGTTATTTAAAGCTGGGTCAGTTTAGAGAATATGTGTATATAATTTGTTTAGATCTTTTATTTAACAAATTTAGAAAAACACCATTATTTTCAGAGAAATAATTACAGTGGAAACTGAAAAATTGGTATTAATGAAAAATGCTATGATAATGAACTGTGAAATTATGAAATGCTGTGAGCAATGTTCTCATTCTTATTTCAGAATCTACAGAAGAGATTGAGGAAAAGTATTTTTTCTCAAATCAGTTTCTGATTCTTATGTGTGTTACTTGCTCCTGGGTGTCAGTCAAATTCGCCATTAGTAAAGCTCAGCAGTCAACAGCAACACCAGGATGAATTACTAGAAAGGGCATTTAGAGTTTCAAAGGGGGCACATTTGTCCTAACTAATTTATCCTAACATGAACAGTAACATTGCTGAGATTCTGATTGTTTTTTATCAACAACATCACTAAATAAAAATGTTTCATATGAAAAATAAACATTACAAACAATTGTGTGTATGTTTGAATTACATAAATAATTAATATAAAGTCAATTAAAAATAAAATAAAAATCAATGGTTAGTTCACCCAAAAATGACAAGTATGTCATTTACATTTACTTAAGAACACAAACTATGATGTTTTTAATGAAATCTGAGTTTTCTGTATCTCCATTGACAGTCCATGCAACTACCACCTTGATGCTTCAAAAAGTTCATAAAGAGATTGTAAAATAAATCCATATGAATCGAGCGGTTTACAGTATTCCAAATTGTCTGAAGAGACTTTATATGATGAACAGAATTAATTTAGGCTTTTATTCACATATAAACATTGATCAATGCACACATCAGTTATGGTCTGTGCCGGCCCGAGCCTTTTGGGGACCCTAAGCAGAATTTGATTTGGGGGGCCCCTCCCACCACGCGGAGTCACCTGTGCTATTTTAGTCATCATATACACTGCTCCATGCTTTTTCAATTATAAAATAATACACACATATAATTTAAAAAAGTAATTGTGTGCACATCCCACCTTCTGGCAGCTGCAGGACAAAATAAACTAATAACGTGAAAAAAATGTGATGTCTGCAACACTGCTTTTAGCTCCCATATTTAATAAAAAAGGCAACGTTTCGACCCTACTGGGTCTTCTTCAGGGATTTATTTGCACAACAAAACAGTAAAATAAAATAAAAACAGTAAAAAGTGAAATATTATGAAATATATATATAAATATAACCTGAACTTCTTTGATCAGAAAATACAACAAGTGATATAAATACTGTATAAAAACACACAAAGTAAAAAAAAATAAACAATGCTGTTGTCTCTGGCAAACCGCTAAGTCCTGTTTAGTCAGTGCTGGTCATGCCAAATAGCGAATGGCGTTGAACAAGTCAAGTTTTTTTTTTTTTAAACAAATACTGCACTCACGCCTTCCTTTGGTGCTGTCTGAAGCAAAGTTCCCTGGTAAATGGCGAGTCTCATCTTTGTGGGATGGAGGAGATGAAGGAACATCAGCATGGACCAACACAGTAAGTTCCCCAACGAGCCGTTCTCTGAATTGTTTCTGTGTCAGTGGCTTCTGGTTCTTCATACATGCCATTTGACGTTGGAGTATAAAGGCATTGACAATGGCTATGTCCACGAAGTCGTAGAAGAAGGTACGATACCACTTTCTTGTGTTTTTTTGTGAGACTGAGTGCCAATGGCCCTCATTTATAAAAAGTGCGTACACCAAATTTCCAGCGTACACCCAAAACCACGGTGACTTTGCGATTTATCAATATGGACGTTGGCGTACGGCACGCTCAAATCCTACGACAGCTCAGGAGGTGGTGTACATGTACGCACGTTTTGAGTTAGTGCTGAAATGCGCAGAAAAACTATTCCTAACACCACAAAACGCACTGACAAACTAAAGATATGATATATTATGACCCACTGTAAAAAAACAACAACATAGAAATTATAAACTTCAGTGTTTATTTTTGTGAGTTAAGCCCGGCAGGTGCGCACGGACTGGGTTCAGTAATGAAAGGCTTTCAATGACCAAAAAATAATTCAGACTGACAAAATAATAAAAATTACGTTCTTCTTCTTTTAAATAATAATAATAATAACGACATTCTTCTTCTAAATAACAATAAGCATCATTAATAATAAAAATCATAATAATAATAAGAATATAACAAATTGTCATGCAATTATTGTGAATGAATTGTACTCCACATCACATCATAATCACTATTGTACACCCCAATACATGTGACGTGATACAAAATTAAATGCTAATTGTTTCAAAACATGTGGTGTAAAATAATGCATTGTGATAGGTCATTTGCTCATCCAAACAGCTATTTAAACTGGATTTCCACCGTACACCAATTCTCAATGATGGCTGACATGGCGCTTTTAGAAGACGCATATGCGCCCTTGAGAAGGGAAAGAGTATTTCAGGATAGGCGAGATCTTCTGAATAATAATAATAATAATTCATTACATTTATATAGCGCTTTTCTGGACACTCAAAGCGCTTTACATAGAAGGGTGGAATCTCCTCAACCACCACCAATGTGCAGCATCCACCTGGATGATGCGACGGCAGCCATATTGCGCCAGAACGCCCACCACACACCAGCTTACTGGTGGAGAGGAGACAGTGATAAGGCCAATTAGTATATATAGGAGGATGATTAGGAGGCCATGATGGACAGAGGCCACTGGGCAAATTTGGCTAGGATGCCGGGGGTTACACCCCTACTCTTTCGAAGGACATCCTGGGATTTTTAATGACCACAGAGAGTCAGGACCTCAGTTTAACGTCTCATCCGAAGGAATGAATCAGATGAATGGCTGATGAGCAGATTCCGTCTTCCAAGGCATCTTCTCCTGGAGCTGTGCAATAACCTGGAGCCCTACCTCCAACGTGAGACCCGGCGGTCAAGGGCCTTACCTGTTCCAGTCCAGGTTCTCTCCACACTGGGGTTCTTGGCCACTGGAACCTTTCAACGGGAGATTGCTGACAGGTCTGGCATATCCCAACCCACCATGAGCCGCATGCTGTCATCCGTGCTGGCTGCCATCAGGACTCTCATCCCACACTAAATCGAATTCCCATACGACAATGCCCAGCAAAAAAAGAGTTTAAGAGGGGTTTTTATGAGATTGCTGGGATTCCAAATGTCATAGGTGCAATTGACTGTACCCACGTGCGTCTGAAACCACCATCGGTTAATGATTACGCATACATCAACCGCAAAAATTATCATTCAGTCAATGTGCAAATTATTTGTGATGCCAGACTCTGCCTATTAAATGTTGTGGCACGATGGCCTGGAGGCACCCACGATGCCTTAATTTTTGAGCGCCGCAGCGTGCGCAGATGGCTGCAGGAAGGCGCATTGAGGGGTCATGGTTATCTTTTAGGTGAGTACTAAGAGCAAATTTATTTTGCTAAATATATTAGTTTCCTAACCTCTCTTTTCCCCTTTAGGTGACAGGGGTTATCCTCTTTTGGACTTTTTGATCACCCCTGTGCCAAACCCTGTGACACATCAGGAGCGCAACTTCAACCACGCGCACACACGAACCACTGTGGAGCGCTGCGTGGGGCTCCTAAAAGGTAGATGGCTCTGCCTGGCACACGCGGGGGGCACGTTGCTCTATTCGCCAGAGAAGGTGTGCAACATCATTTTGGCATGTGCCGTCTTGCACAACATGGCTGAGATAAACCGTGTGCCATTTGACGCACTGGCCCCAGACCCAGAAGTGCCAGTGGAGCAGTGGGCAGCACCACCGGCTTTGGGAGCTGTTCAGCTCAGACGGGACCTTGTTCGGCGGTGTTAAGGGTAAGTTAAAATAACACAGACTTTGTTTTCATAGTTTTTTTTTTTTTTTTAGTTTTCATTTATTTGCTTTAATGTCGTATTTATTGCCACTAATGAATGGTTAATTTCGACCAGTAGTCTACAGTATTTCTGTCTGTCTTTCCAGGACCTCATCCGTCAGGACCCTTGGCCGTGGTGCACGGCAGGCTGGTGGACGAGCCTCGGCTTCCCCCGCTTCCACCTGCTCAGGCTCTGGGTGGGGCGCAAGCATAGGCTCAGGCTCCTGGATGGGCTGAGGGGGAGATGCCTCGAGGGCGCTGGGGCCTGCAGTGCCATCATCTACAAAACAATAGAGCAAAATTTAAATAAAGTTAGTTAACTATGGACTTGTGTTTTTTTATTGGTCTATCAAATTTAAGTTTACTTACCATGAATGTCGTCGGTATCTCCCCCACCGGTGATACCTTCTAAAGACGCCGTTCCGATGAGGGCTGCCACCCGCTCCTCGTTCGGTGTCAGCTGGAGGCTTGGATCCGGTGGGCCTCCCCCAGTCTGACTCTGGCTCCTCTTCAGTGCCGAGACGCGCCTCTTTGTGGCGATCTTTATATCAGACCACTTTTTTTTCACCTACAATAAACAAGAAAACTCATGCTTAACTTGATCACTATTGGTCTATATTAAGCAATAAAGAAAACTCATACTTAACTTGATCACTATTGGTCTATATTAAGCAATAAAGAAAACTCATGCTTAACTTGATCACTATTGGTCTATATTAAGCAATAAAACATTCTTACCTCTGCTGGAGTGCGCTTCTCAACCCCCACACTATTAACAGAACTCTTAATTTGGGTCCATATTTTGTTTTTGTGGGCGCCTTTAATCCCACTCTTTAAACTCCCAAATAAAACAATTTTGTTTATTTCCACTTCCCTGGTGATGGTCTCGATCTCCACGTCGGAGAAGTTTCTCTTCTTTGCCGTCTTCCGTGTGTCCATGGCGTAAAATGAGGGCGTGGGGGAAGCTGAGACTTGAATATATAGGGGCGTGTTATTCTAATGACGATCGTTTTCAGCCGCGGCATTTATCAAGGGCAGGTATTGCGTACACCTGGATTTCAAAGGTACGCACAGCTTCATAAATCAGGCGGTGAGAGGAGTGTAAGCATAATGTTACGCCAACATATACGCCCGTTTCTACGCAAGATTGATAAATGAGGGCCAATGAGTGCATCTGAGACATCTACTCCACCCATGCACCTGAATTGAAATAGAATAGGTCATATTTTAGAATACATTTTCAGAAATGTACTTGATATCCAATATACCGGTAGATGAAATATAAACAACATTTGACACTACGGAATACATTTTACAAACCTGTCATATTCTGCAACAATCTGGAACAGGTACATCCAAGGTTTCCCACTGTCCATTTCTAGCTTTCACTTTCTTCTTCACAACACTCCCGGTGCCTCTGGGAATGGTGGAGCACATCTGTACCTCTTTTGTGTCCTTCCATTCCACAAACAGCAAGTTCCCTTCTCTAAAGGCCATTGCACACTGAGTCCGAAATTTTCTTATGCGTTTTTTCGTATTCGTGATTCGGTGGCTCTGAATTGTCAAAGCACCATTCAAACTGGTTGTTACAGATGCTAAAAACGCATAAAATCGAACCCGTTTCGATTTTTTTTCTGACGGACAAAAGTTTCGGAGGCAGTGTGCAAGCGTGATTGACATAACGTGAGGTCGTATTTATTTTTTAACGTGCAAAAATTTGGGATGTGAATTTCGGACTCAGTGTGCAATGGCCTTAAAGGAGAACTCCGGTCAATTTTAATATTGAGCTCAATTTTTAGTAAATTTGGAGTGCTGTCAATACAGAGAACAACGACAAAAATCGGTGTTGCCTACACTGTGTTATCCTATTTAAAAAATTTGCACCCTGTTGACTTGAATGGGGCAAGTTTTAAACCTGCTTTTATTTCTCTTATCATCCCTGATGTGTCATACAAGTGCCCAGCCATGTTGAGTGATTCCTTCAGAGTGAACACGAGTGAATCTGACTGCAGTAGATGTGAAAGATATGAATAAAAATGATGTTATATCAGCCAGCACACACACCTGTATTTAGTTCCTGTTTTCGGTCGAAGTCCAAAGTAGTCGATTGTCGAGTTCACATGCGTGATCATATGTAACTAAACCTATGCGCGTGAACTCGACAATCGACTACTTTGGACTTCGACCGAAAACAGGAACTAAATACAGGTATGTGTGCTGGCTGATATAACATAATTTTTATTCATATCTTTCACATCTACTGCAGTCAGATTCACTCGTGTTCACTCTGAAGGATCACTCAACATGGCTGGGCACTTGTATGACACATCAAGGATGATAAGAGAAATAAAAGCAGTTTTAAAACTTGCCCCATTCAAGTCAACAGGGTGCACATTTTTTAAATAGGATAACACAGTGTAGGCAACACAGATTTTTGTCGTTGTTCTCTGTATTGACAGCACTCCAAATTTACTAAAAATTGAGCTCAATGTTAAAATTGACCGGAGTTCTCCTTTAAGCCAACGTTGTGTGCCACGAGGAGCTTTTTTGGGCTTGTTCATGCCGGTTTTAGGGTAGCCTATCCTGTGGGACATTGAGGGACTGAGAAGCCAAGAACAAGGAACACAAGCTTTACACAAAAAATGGGTCTTTATTTGAACCCAAGAAAAAAATAACTTTACACACTTACAACAAAAATAAACAAACAGAAAATGAGCTCAAACAGTTAGACAAAAACCAACCAAACAAAAAGTAAAACTGACATGCTCAAATGAACAAAGCAACAGTTTATAAAGGAAAGGATGGGCCCATTACAAATTAAGAGGGGAAACAATTTAACTTTACATACAACATATAAACCTACATAAATCAAAATCAAATCAAACAGAGATACATTGTAAATAAAGATAAAGAAAGCCAAAATATAATCAAATACATCATAAATGTACAACTAAATAAATCAATTAATAAATATATCAACGTTCCTTCGTCCCCCCGGGCAACTCCAGTGAATGGTACGTCCGGGCGGAACCAATAAGCTTAAATACAGTGTTCCTGCCAGACTTTAGTTTTTTGTCACACCAGGATGCGGCTGTAGCGGACCAGATCTGAAGTTGATCACCGGTACACTTAAACTCAAAATAGAAACAAATATAAATAACAGATACAACGTAACTAATTTGTGTGCACTTCAAATCAGTAACAATGTATTGTAAATGTAAACTTATGCAAACCTAACAATAAATGATGAATCAATGAATAAATATGATGCTGTGTTTCATGTGGTTACTATGCTATCATACCAAACAAATGAAAATGAATAAAATAAGTTTAATAAAGCTTATTCTGAAATGAATGTCCTTCATGTAAATGTATGCATGTGTGTGTGCGTGTGTCGTGTGTGCGTGTTTTGGATACATCCATATTACCGCTCGTGTGCGGCCACCACTCGGGCCGTCACACATGGACCAAATAGTTCCACAAGCCCAGATGTTTTTTTTTTATAGGAAAAAAAAACTGCTAAACAACTAAACAGTGCTGGACTAGTGTAGAAGTTGTCAACAAACAGTCTGTAGCCTGTTCCCAAAATCTTCTCATCAACCAGTGCCATGACCGACTCATAACCTATAGCCTTCGATACCGTGAGCCATAACATCCTGCTCACCAGACTCAAAGACCTTGGAATCGAAGGTACTGCACTCAGCTGGCTCCGTTCCTACCTCTCCAACAGATCCCACTTCATCTCTCTTCATAACCACACCTCTGCCACAGCCACAGTCACCCAAGGCGTTCCCCAAGGCTCCGTACTCGGCCCCCTCCTCTTCATCATCTACATCCTCCCCCTTGGTCAGATTCTCCGCCACTACAACCTGAACTTCCATTGTTATGCCGATGACATCCAGATCTATCTCAGCACCAAATCCCCCTCCAATCCTCCCCTCTCCCACATCAAGTCCTGTCTGTCAGCTATTAAAACCTGGATGCAACACAACTTCCTCAAACTTAACTGCAATAAAACAGAATTCCTCCTCTTAGGCTCCAAATCCACACTCAGAAATACCAATAACCCCACTCTCACCATCGACGGCACCATTGTTTCCCCATCTCCCCAGGCCCGCAACCTCGGCGTGATTTTTGATTCAACCCTCTCCCTTTAATGTCATTAAAACCTCCTTCTTTCACCTCCGCAACGTCGCCAAAATCAGACCCTCACTCACACCCCCTGCTTCTGAAAGACTCATTCACGCCTTCATCTCCTCATTACTGGACTACTGCAACTCACTACTCCTTGGTATCAGCTCGACCTACATAAAAAGACTCCAACTGGTCCAGAACGCAGCCGCCCGACTCATCACTCGCTCCAAATCTTGGCACCACATCACTCCAGTACTAAAACAACTACACTGGCTTCCCATCTCCCACCGGATCACATACAAAACCCTGGTCCTTACCTACAAAGCCATACACCACCTGGCCCCCTCATACCTCACTGACCTCCTCTCCCCCTACCAACCGTCACGGTCCCTCAGATCCACCTCAGCCGGTCTCCTCCGCATCCACAAATCTAAGCTCCACAGTTTTGGGGACAGAGCCTTTTCCAGGGCAGCTCCCAGGCTCTGGAACTCCCTCCCCCATGAGATCCGCACCTCTGGGTCCCTCACCATCTTCCAGTCCCGCCTCAAGACCCATCTCTTCACCTCTGCCTATTCGTAGCCGTATTTTTTATTTTTTTTATAAACTGTAAAGCGACTTTGAGTTTGAGAAAAGCGCTATACAAATTCAATTTATTATTATTATTCTGTGGAATGGGTGCTGCAGGTGATTTACCCTCATAGACAAAAAGGTCCCACATGTACGCACACAGTGAGTCAGCAAGCACGAACAGTTTATATCCCCACTTTGTTGGCTTGGCCTTCATATATTGCTTTAGTCCATTTCTAGCTTTTAATGCCACCATCCTCTCGTCAATTGCAATGTTCTGGAAAGGATGGAAAAAGTTGTTACATGCATCTCTCAGCTCCTGATACATCGGCTTTATCTTACAGAGATGCTCATAGGCAGCTGTTCCTTTTTTGTTGTTGTTTTCAGCATTCACCTTAGGATCACTGAGATGCAGTGCAGAGGAGATGGTGAAACATTTCCTTGAAGACATGACTAGGGCAGGAAAGGGTATGTGGAAAATGTTGGATTTCCACAAGTAATCGGTCAGTGAAGGCACTTTCACCAGACCCATGAATATAACAAGTGACAGATAAGCATATAAGTCATTCAAAGAAATATCTTGCCACTGTTTTAGTTATTTTTGCTGATGTGCTCCATAGGCATTTGTGTTTTTCACAATTGTCTGCAGCACTGAAGTGGATAAGAAGAGCTGGAACAACTGCAACACAGTGTACGATGCTGTGAGGATCAGCTGTGGACCAGGTGTTCTAAATGGTCTGAAGACTGCAGGCGGCGGTGTAATGCCCTCGTCAGTTGAACAGCTCCACTTTTCTTTAGGCGTGCTTGGGGACAGCGGGTAAGGACTGTTTTTTTCTGCTGCTCTTTTTGCCTCTTCCTTTCAGGGCTGCCAACTCTTACGCATTGAGCGTGAGACTCACGCAATTGGCCCTTTCCACACGCTCTCACGCCACACATCCATTTTCTCACGCAGAAAAAAATCGCTAAGCAAAGAGGACACTGACAACGACAGACAAGACAGAGCAGGTTACTTTTGATATAAAATAATTTATCAGTGCTCAGATTCTGTCAATTTTATTCCGCAATTCAAACCATAAATACCGGTTTGGCGCTTGTAAATATGACGTGACAGATCTCTATAGCGCCTCAGTTCAAGCGGCACGTGAACCGATCATCTCTAACTCTTCTCGGCTCTGCTCTTCTTTACTATTAGTAAATAAACCCGAACTTACCGAAATGTATATGCCTCGGATCAATCAGTGTTTTTAAACCGCGGTAAGAAGTCAATAAAACAAGTAGGCTAGAACCAGTGATGCGTGGGTTGATCCAAAATGAGCGGGTGCCTGCGGTTACGAGTCATCCAAAAATATTTTTAATGATATTCGGGTCGCAGTCGGTCGGGTCGTTTGAAATAAAGATGCCAATTAAACCTTTGTAATTTATATAGTAGACACAATTTTCTATGAAATACATAGGCCTACGCTTTATTGTCTGAATAACTGGCGCGAAGATGACGCACGAGCTCAGTCTGCAGACAGAGATGCAACTGGGAAATCCTTATTTACCTTTTGAATGTTGAGCGCGTTATTAACTTTTGAATTAAAGCTGACGCGGGACGAAATGCCCGATTTCCCAACACGTTGAACTGAGCAATGCCATTGTGCCATTTTAATAGGCTACTTTTAAACGCATATAGCTCAGTAATGTCAGTTTTATGTATTTTCTGAGAGGGGGCGGGATTTTTGTTGGGAAAGTCTGGGGAGAGACGCACACTTCGATTAGACTGGATAAACACATGCAGCATCTTGATTGTTAAGAAAATTAAACGAAATAAATGAATAAATCAAGCCTTTATTACATAACACTGACTAGGCTATATCATACAGCATTCAGAAAAATGCTGCGCCCGCACCTAGTTCCTACGTCTATGGCCCAATGTATAGTAATCAGCTATACATTTCAAGTAATCAGCAAGTAATCAGCAATTACTAGCTACTTTTAAAAAATGCGGGTCGGGTACAATATTTTCGTTCTTTTTTTTTGCAGTCCGTGTTGCGGGCGAGTCAGTTGAAAACGTCGGTCGGGTGCGGGTTGTTTATACATTGACCCGCGCATCACTGGCTAGAACAATGTCACATACGTTACATTTACATCAGGAAAGCAATTTAATGACCATTTATAGGCTGGAAAAATTAGCTATAGAGTTTTGTTAAATATGTCTACTATATTAGGCTACATATTATATTTTTATTTATAACGCGGACAACGATGCAGAAGTATAAACGAAAACCAACGCGTTGCCTAATGCATAGAGGCTCCGGCGTAGGTCCGACGCAGAAGTATAAATCAGCCTTAAGGGAGATGCAGAGATTTTGCTGCGTCTTTATATTAACATTTCTGATTGTTTAAATGATCAGCCCTTGGGGGCCTTAAAATGATTATTCGTGCAATAGAACTAGAACAGCTACACGTGACTGTTATTCATGCGCAATTGAGCATCCACATCAAAGAGCAGGGCCTCGCACCCCACCTGCGACGGCACTGATTTCAGTTATTGCCATCTTTGTGGGGACATTTACCCAGCCACACACACACACGACTCCTGTCCCACCCACTTTTTAAAAACAAAGTTACGCTAATGTCTCATACGGTTACAAGGCAAAAGGGGAAAAAAAGACAAAACTGAAAGTTATGTTGACCCATGACCCATATGAATAAACAATTTTGTGTGTATTCCACTAAACAATACATATATTTAACAGTATAATTCCTATATTACATAAGGATCAGCATAATAGCATCATATTAGAAAACAACTGAAAAATAAGCAAACAGTTAGTTTTTTTTAATCATTTTTTAAATCCATTTTGCTGTGTTGTAATAATTGTAAAAAAGAAAAAGAAAAACTGCATCTAGCCTATTTCCCTGCTGAAAAAAAGAGAAACCATTACATAATTGCTAATGGTTTTATTGGTTATAATGGGAACTGTATTGGTTTTAATGGAAACTGTAATGGTCCTAGTAGGTCTCTATTGGTAATTTGCTTTCTTCTATTGGTGGCATGTTTTTTTCTATTGGATACCATTAATTACCAATAGAACACCTTTGGCAACTTATATGTTACATGTTGATATCTACTGGACACCAGTATGAACCATTAGGACTCAAATAAATCACCAATAAATTTAGTGTTTCCTTTGGTTTGATGATAATTATTTAATGCACACATAATTGACCCGGGTCCGTTTAACACTTTGCAGTTCTTTGTTCAATTTGCACCATCAAATTAACCAAATTAAAAATTGGCTTCAAACTTTCATTTTCCATTTCTTTGGAATAATTCACAAACGGATAATTGTTTCTCAGTTCAATTTTCAATTCTACAAGCTTGGGTTGTTGCGTCCGAGTCTGATTTTTGAACAAACATAAAAAATGACTCATTGCTCTGATTTTCCATTTGTCTGTGTTTTGCTCGTGGTTGGACCATACCAGTTCCACCGGGGGGTGTAGCGGGAGGTGGGGATGTGGATGCATTTACCCAGAGCGCTGTAGCGTTATGTGTATGTGTATGGCATGTTTGAGTCTGACCATGAAATAATTTATCGCCTACATGTCAGAACCCAACTGTGTGACTGCGGTTAACAACATATTTTCTGGACGATGTGTGAGTGGAGTGCGCTTGATGATTATGAAAGTGAAATTCGTAGGTTAGTAGAGGAGCAGGGATACACATGCACAAGTGTGTTCAAGAGGTCTTACAGCAGCAATATGGACTTGGGAGAGGTTCCAGTATTTCCTCCATTTCTAAATTCTGCGCAACGAGGAACATTCATCGTTTCGATTACGCACGGCTAGGGAGAGATGGTGTGGATGCAGTCATTCGACCAGCAGTTACTGTTTGCGGCCCTGTGTACGGTAGAAAGATGATGACTGGGATGTTGAGAGCTTCGGGCTACAGGCTGGGTGAAAAGGCTGTAAGGCGTGCACTGGCACAAATGACCCCGCAGTACACACAGATGCGAAGAGAGGGAACTGCTCGCCAAATTAATCCGCATATCTATTACGCTGAGTATGCCGGTCAAAAAATACACATGGACCAAAACGAAAAGCTTGTGGATTTTGGAGTGACTGAAGTTGTTGCCTCTGATGGTTTCAGTGGGAAAACGTTTGGATTTTCTGTAATGCCGATCAAAAATAATCAGATAATTTATGACGATGTGTACAGAGAAATCTGCTTGAGACATGGCCTTTTTGCTCAGCTAAGAGTTGATCATGGACGTGAATTTTATTTATGTCTGTATCAAGACAATCTTCGGGACTTTCGCACGAATGTCAATAGACCCCCTTTCATTCAAAGTCAGTCAAGACAGAACCACGCTGCTGAAAGAAAATGGGTCGAAGTCAACTCGCGAATAAACTACCCAATTAAGTACATGTCACGGGGTGACAAAAACCAGAACGGGACCAAGATCCTGGTGAATGCAGTTTATTTAGGATTTTCCAGTGAACATCCGTTCCTATGCACTGCGAATCTGTTGCCATGGCAGCGAGGCAAATTGCCTGAGTGACAGCAGGTGTGGGGCAATTACAGGGAACGCTGTGAGAGGGACACATATTCAGATGGGGCTTTAAAAACAGAGAGAAAGCAGACTGAGGTGTGGTTCTCCTCCCGTGTGATGCTGTGTTTGTCCGGGGTTGTTCTTTTTACTGAGGCTGGGCTGTGGAGTGGGTGAAGATTAAAGCGGAGAAGTAGAAGAAGAAGAAGTCAAGTTAAGTCAAGTCATCTTTATTTATATAGCGCTTTTTACAATACAGATTGTATCAAAGCAGCTTCACAGTGATAACATGAAAATAATACAAAAAATTATTTCATCATCGTCCACCTTTAAGGCAGATCTATACAATTTTGTTGAATATTAAATGTCCCCAACTAAGCAAGCCAGAAGGTAAGGCAACAGCGGCAAGGAACCAAAACTCCATCAGGTGACAGAATGGAGAAAAAAACCTTGGGAGAACCCAGGCTCAGTCGGGGGCCAGTTCTCCTCTGGCCAATGAGTGAACAGTGTATGATTATGATTCAGGAGCATTACAGGTCAGAAGTCAGAATGAATCAGAGTATTGGTCCAGTTCCGGTTGGTTGAAGTCGGAGTGGAGAGGAGGAGAGACTGATTGACACTTCAGGTCAGCGGCGTCGTCGGTCCTTCATCAGATCTGGATACGGAACCTCGGGATAGACAGAGAGACTAATATTAGCGTAGACGCCATCCTTCTTATGATGTACCAAGTACATCAGGATTACGGGAAGTGTTCCCGGTCCCGGCTGGTCTAAAGTCTATAATGTGTTATGTGTATGCTAGGCCGAAGAGATGTGTTTTTAGTCTAGATTTGAACTGACAGAGTGTGTCTGCTTCCCGGACAATGGTAGGAAGACTGTTCCAAAGTTTTGGTGCTAAGTAGGAAAAGGATCTACCGCCAGCAGTCGATTTTGATATTCTAGGTATTATTAACTGGCCGGAATTTTGAGATCGCAGGAATTTTAAGAGCTCGCTCAAGTACTGCGGAGCTAAACCATTTAGTGCTTTGTAAGTGATCAGCAATATTTTAAAATTTATACGATGTTTAATAGGCAGCCAATGCAGTGTTGACAGAACAGGGCTAATATGGTCATACTTCCTGGTTCTAGTAAGAACTCGAGCTGCTGCGTTTTGGACCAGCTGTTGTTTGTTTATTAAGCGTGCAGGGCAACCACCCAGTAGAGCATTACAATAATCTAGCCTTGAGGTCATAAACGCATGAACTAATTGTTCTGCATTATTCATTGAGAGCATATGACGTAATTTAGATATATTTTTAAGATGTAAGAAAGCGGTTTTACAGATACTAGACACATGACTTTCAAATGAAAGATTGGTATCAAAGAGCACACCCAGGTTCCACTTCCTGCTCAGCTACTGTTCGGACGCTCTTGCTTACTGCTCCGCGCTTTGCTCTATCGCTCTTATATTTTTATATTTTATCTTCTTTTATCAACTACTTTTAACCTCAGCAAATCAGCACAGTGCTCAAACGCTTGGATTACTACAAAAAAGCTGAATTATTTTATTCGACCAGCCTCCCACTGAAAGCTTACATTCCGGGGAAGAGAAAACACAACTGCATAAGGATAAGAGAAAATGCCTCTTCTGGAATCTACTAGCTGCAGTAACTGCCACAGACTTTTACAAAGGATTGCAGTTCTTGAAACAAAGTTATTTGCGGGACTACCAAACCAGACGGAACACACAACAGAGCTCCGTCATGGACGCCCTCAGCATACAGCAGGTGAGCCCCATGAATCTACTGCTCCTCCACAGGCCATACTTAGTGTAGAGAAACAAGCCGATCGACTTAAAAATCGATGGCACACACAGGGAGCGAGACCCAAAAGGCACTCGAGACATCAGATTGTCACGAGTATCACATATCGCCGCAATAGCATCCTCTACCCCAGATACGGCTCTGACAAGGATTGCAAACACTGGTCTCCTACCACCGCCTATACATCTTGAGAACAGATTTGAAGTATTAATGAATGTAAATGAGGAATCTCCAAACGTGATGAATGTGATCGAACACAGACTGGATAAGCCAGTAACTAACACTGATGCTCTCAAGGTCGAGCAGACAGCGGCACAGAGCTCAGAGCGCAGCCGAGCACACGACTCTGATAGTGGGTGACTCCATTATCAGAAACATTAGTAGCAGGGATACAGCTACATGCTGCCTTCCACAAGCAACAACTTCTGATGTAAACAGGGAACTTGAGAACATTCTGATGAAACATAAGACTGCAAATCGACTCATCATTCATGTGGGGGAAAATGATATTCATAAAGAGCAGTCAGAACTCCTTAAGAAGGATTTCAATGAACTTTTTGAAACACTTAAAAGACTGAAAGTACAAACATTCATCAGTGGACCACTACCAGCAAGAGGAACAAATAGGTTTTCACGGTTGCTTGGGCTTAATACATGGCTCCAAAAAACCTGCAATATAAAAGGAGTGAACTTCATTGACAACTTCAATCTTCTCTGGAGTCAGAGGCAACTGTTCCAACAGGACAGACACCACCCAAACAAACTTGGTTCAAGAGGGCTAAAGGACAATATCTACTTCTCCCTCAATCATCCTTCTGCAATGTGTGCCAATCCATTCAACCTGAATGACACACACACACCTGGACACAGTATGAATGACCACAGGACTTCACTCCAGCACCTGAATGGACATGCGGTTGACACGTCACACAAGGACAATGATAACACCACTCAGCCACAACAACTTCTGCTCACGGACACAATCTCAGCTGAGCCCTGCCCACAGAGCTCACCACAGACAGACTGTGACATACTAGAACTGCTCCAAGATTCAGCACCCAAGGACGACTTCCTGGAAAACAGCCAGGGAAACCAGGACAGCATATTACAGCCTCCGATAACACCAGAGACCCTCTCACCAGACACGCTATCTCTATCTCCAGCATCTCCACTTCTGTGCTTCTCAGAGAGAATGGAAAAACTGGTGTACGCTGGAACCAAACTATCCCACTCTTTTGCAAGCCCCCAGATATCAACCAAAAAACGGCAGGCCCCACATCGACCAAAGCCTGCTGGCCCCGCTCGCCCTCCCCCTCCTCCTGCAAGAGTTCTTCGGGCTCTGCCACAACGACAGGGCTCACACCCTCCTCCTCCGGCTCGAGGTGAACTAAAAACAACTGATACCAGCTCTCAGTGATATGTGTCGGGTCCCCGCTATGATAACAGTAACTTTCTCAAATGTTTACAGAACAAGCGGGAACCCAGTGTGCCTGTATCTTTCTCTATTGCTATTCGATTACATGATAGAAAGTCTAAGGCCTTCAAATGCCGTACAGCAAACCCATCTAATCTGGTGCCTATTACACGCCAAACTAAGACTGCTGTGGGGACAAAAAGTAAGACTGTTAAGTTAGCACTCTTAAACATCTGCTCACTTAAAAATAAATCACTTCTAGTCAATGAC
Organism: Phoxinus phoxinus; assembly: GCF_949152265.1. Classification (NCBI taxonomy): domain Eukaryota; kingdom Metazoa; phylum Chordata; class Actinopteri; order Cypriniformes; family Leuciscidae; genus Phoxinus; species Phoxinus phoxinus. The sequence continues at coordinate 9,449,901 of NC_136879.1, forward strand.
TTAATAACCACATACAACCTGGATTTTATGTTTCTAAATGAAACTTGGCTAGAAGACAACTGCAGAGCAACTGTCCTCAATGAAACATCCCCTCCTAACTTTACTTTTATGAGTGTGTAGCAACATTGACATCTGGTCAGATTGGTGAATCCGTGATTCTCACACACACACCAACATGGCTCACACCAACATGTAATGTGACACCCAAACATTCCTTTCCCAAAGAAACACACACACACACACCAAGAGACCCACGTGTCTTGTACAGAGAAAAAGGACTGCTAAATAGTCACTCTTAAATGTAATAAATAAATCCCTTTTTGTGTTAAGATGTGTGTATAAACCACAGGAAAGCATATATATGTCCAAGTGTAACATTAATCGAACTTTAAATGTCTATACTAATGCATAATAATCAAACGTTGTATTCCTAAAAAACGTAATTTGAAGGTGTTTGATACAATTTTAAATCCTGAGACCTAACGGAGTTGAATCTTGACTGCAAGGTACAATAATATGCATTTATTCTAGGAAATACCATACTTCTAAATATGAATGTTAAATTCGATCTCTCACATGACATAGTCAAAGTGGGCGTGTCTTTACAAACAAAGGAACATTTTCGCGCTCTAGATCAGAGGATCCGATTCGCTCTTGTCCCAGAAGAAGGCGTATCCTTACATTCCTTAAAAGCAAAAACGCTCTTCCTGCCTTCGTCTGCTCATCATGTGAAGTCCGCGATCGACTCCTCTCTGGAGTCCGCCTCCTTTTTATTTCCTTTATAAAGTTTCTTTTGTTTCATTTTCAAATTCTCCTTGGTTCGCCTTCACCTAAGAGTGAACGAATTTAGCGTGAATTATCCCTTCAGCCACTTCACTTTCAAGAAGCCTTCAAAACTCCCGCGCCCAGCGCGCCCCGGAGACAGAGCACGCACCCTGTCCGAGAGAACCTCCACGAGAGAACGCGTCTCAGCACGAGAACGCGCGCTCCTCTCAGACCCACACAAAGAACTTTGCAAGTATCAAACTCTAACGAGTTTTTAATGTTTTAAGGTTCGATGCATTCTGTTGGCTCTCTCAAGGTTTCTGTGATGTGGTTGTTATATGGTTGGTCACTCGTGACCATTCTCTCTCTCTCTCTCTCTCTCGCACTCAAAACGAGCGCGACCCCATTCTCTCATTCTTTATCTCTCTCTCTCTCACACTTTCTCTCTCATCTGTTATTCGTTGTCTTGTATTGTTTACTGTAAATTATGTACATAGATATGATCGGTGTATAATCAATATGTGTAGTCCGTTATATTCTGTAGATTGCATTTATTAAAACAATATATTCAACTGTTTCTGTGAAAGGCTTGTAAAAATACAAACGTCAATGAGGTTCACGATCCGAGCTACCGCGCTCAATATTTACTACATTAAGTAGCTTTAATTTTATAAACACAAGGAAATTAATGTTCAAGGCCAGAAGGTTAATATTTCTTGGAGTTTATAAGAAAGGATAGCTTTATTGAGAAATTAATCACTTAATCTGACGGTTGGTCGCTGGACGAACAACGATTTGATAATTACATTCATTTCCCTTAAGGACTATCTCATAATCGAAGTTAAGTAAGATTATTGATATATGAATGAGGAATTATAATTCGTTGTGATTGATTATTCATATAATCCCCTTTCACTTTCGACAATTTAATGTAACTGTAATATGCAAAATATTAATCATATTCATGATTAGTTATTAAAATTCCCTATGGATCATTTGAGCTAATTCATACGGACCCTGAGTCCGAAGCATAAGGTCTACAAGTGTCTGCAGAGCGGGTAGGAGAGGTGGGGGAGTAGCTGCTCTTTTTAAAGATGTCTATCAATGTAAGCAAATATCATTTGGTAATTACCCGTCTTTCGAATATCTGGGTATTGCGTTAAAAGGTGCTCCACGCATTTTACTAATCATTGTTTACAGGCCTCCAAAATACTCTTCAGCCTTTGCTGAGGACTTTACAGAACTGCTATCAACCATTTCCTCAGAGTTTGACTGTTTTGCTATTGCCGGAGATTTCAACATTCACATAGATAATGCAGAAAACAATATGGCAAAAGAAATCAAAACTGTTTTAAAAACTTTTGAACTTCTGTATTTTCTTTGATATATTGATCTCTCCTGCCATTGAAGCTAGATCTGTGCCTGTCAAGAAGAGATGCTTAAATGAGAACACTAGTGTACTATTTATGAAGGCTATATCTTTAACACCAAGCATATCTGCTGACTCTGTTGATTTTCTCCTTGATTCTTTTAACTCAAAAGTTAAAAGTGTAATTGATGATATTGCTCCTGTGAAGGTCAGGAAGAGTGGTAGACAAAAGGCACCATGGAGAAACTCAACAGCAGTGCAAAATATGAAAAGACAATGCAGAAAAGCAGAGCGCATGTGGCGGAAGACAAAACTTGTAGTCCATTATAACATCTACAAAGACACCATCCATGCTTTCAATATGGAACTAGGCAAAGCTAGACAGACTTTCTTCTCAAATATTATTAACAGCAACTTAAACAACACACGCACTCTTTTTGCTACTGTAGAGAGATTAACGAACCCCCCGAGCCAGATTCCCAGTGAAATGCTCTCAGACAGCAAGTGCAGTGAGTTCGCTTCTTTCTTCTCTGAGAAAATCAATAATATCAGAAAGGTGATCAGCACATCCCTGAGTTGCACTGGGGTCAGACAGATCAGACCACAACCTGAGAAAGTAGTTACTATGTCTGATTTCAAAGAAATTGATGGCAAAATTTTGGAAGAAACCGTACAGCACCTTAAAACATCAACCTGCGCCCTTGACGCTCTTCCCACATCTTTCTTCAAAAGTGTGTTAAACAGCTTAGAAGCAGATCTCCTAGAAGTGGTAAATGCCTCACTTCTCTCTGGAAGTTTTCCAAACTCCCTGAAAACTGCAGTTGTCAAACCCCTCCTAAAAAAGAGTAATCTTGATAAGACTATATTAAGCAATTATAGACCGATCTCAAATCTTCCTTTCATTGGCAAGATCATTGAAAAAGTTGTTTTCAATCAGCTGAACAAATTCTTAAGCTCGAATGGATACTTTGACAATTTTCAATCTGGTTTCCGATCGCATCACAGCACAGAGACAGCGCTCATAAAGATAATTAACGATATTCGCTTAAATACTGATACAGGCAAAATATCAGTGCTGGTACTACTCGACCTCAGTGCTGCATTTGACACTGTTGATCACAACATACTTCTTGACAGGCTGGAAAACTGGGTGGGTCTTTCTGGGATAGTCCTAAAATGGTTCAGGTCATACTTAGAAGCGAGAGGTTATTATGTGAGTATAGGAGACCATAAGTCTGAGTGGACATCCATGACATGCGGAGTTCCTCAAGGCTCAATTCTTGCGCCACTCCTATTCAACCTGTACATGCTCCCAATGAGCCAAATAATGAGAAAGAACCAAATTGCTTACCACAGCTATGCAGACGACACACAGATCTACTTAGCCCTATCGCCTAACGATTACAGCCCCATTGACTCCCTGTTCCAATGCATTGATGAAGTAAACAGTTGGATGTGCCAAAACTTTCTTCAGTTAAACAAAGACAAAACTGAAGTCATTGCGTTTGGAAACAAAGATGAAGTTCTCAAGGTGAACGCATACCTTCACTCTAGAGGTCAAACAACTAAAAATCAAGTCAGGAATCTTGGTGTGTCTCTAGAGTCAGACCTTAGCTTCAGTAGTCATGTCAAATCAATAACTAAATCGGCATACTATCATCTGAAAAATATTGAGAGTTTGAGGCTTTGTTTCCAGTCAGGACTTAGAAAAACTTGTGCATGCTTTCATCACCAGCAGGGTGGATTACTGTAATGGACTCCTTACTGGCCTTCCCAAAAAGACCATAAGACAGTTGCAGCTCGTACAGAACGCTGCTGCCAGGATCCTGAGCAGAACCAGAAAATATGAACATATCACACCAGTCCTCAGGTCTTTACACTGGCTCCCAGTCACATTTAGGATTGATTTTAAAGTATTATTAATGGTATATAAATCATTTAATGGCCTAGGTCCTACATTGCAGATATGCTCACTGAATATAAACCCAACAGATCACTCAGATCATTAGGATCACATCAACTAGAAATACCAAGGGTTCACTCAAAGCAAGGAGAGTCCGCTTTTAGCTATTATGCCAGCCGCAGCTGGAACCAGCTTCCAGAAGAGATCAGGTGTGCTCCTACAGTAGCCACATTCAAATCCAGACTCAACACATCTGTTTAGCTTAGCATTTACTGAATGAGCACTGTGCCACTGTGCGTCCGACTGTTTGCACTGTATTTTGTTTAATTTTTTATTCTAAACTGTTTTAATTAGTCTCATTTCTTTTTATTATTTTAATTTCTTCTATGTAAAGCACTTTGAATTACCATTGTGTATGAAATGTGCTATATAAATAAACTTGCCTTGCCTTGCCTTGCCTTGCCAGGTTCCTAACCGACGACGAAGACTTAACAGAGCAGCCATCAAGTGTTAGACAGTACTCTAGGTTATTACGTGTGGAAGTTTTTTGTCCAATAATTAGTGTAAGGCTGGAAATAATCCAAGATTATTTCAATGCAACAAAGACACTGCTTTTCATTAAGACATTTCCAGCATAGCGGTGATATGGGCCTGTGGGCCGGAGGTTGGGAACAATGGACGAAATTGTGATGGTCTGATTGGTCAGTTTGAATATTTCACACCTAGGTGTTGGGAGATGGTCGGGGGAGAGATGACAAAACAGGACGGCAAATGTTCTTCACTCTCTTGTCTTTGGATGCGAAGCTGGGGAGAGGGCTCTCTCCCTCTCCCTCTCCCTCTCGCTCTCTCTCTTTCTCTTTCTCTCCCTCTCTCTCTCTCTTTCTCTCTCTCTCTCAGGTAACATTTATGTTGGGTACAAATGATTTAAATTCTCATTACATCATGTTGTAACTATTTAAGTGTAAACATAACCTTATTGCACATTGAACTTTTATTTAATTCATGGAGTCAGATTAAAACGAGATAATTGCATATGAGAACCTGTGTCTTATTTAACCAAAATTCCTTTAAAACGCTGGAGAGACTTGAACACGCGTTTCCTTCCCCGTGCTACTGGAAACCCCCATTGGACCAAAATAGCGCGACTTACAAATTGGTGAGCCCCGGAGACGTGATCGCGAAGCACAACGCGAGCCGCGAAAAAAGATCTTTCCAGCAAAAATGGAATCTAAAATCAACACAGAGGTTTGAACATCTTCTCTTTCTTCCGCCGCTGTGGTAAGTCAACTTTTTCTACCTTTTTAGAAGTGTTTAAGAAAATGTTCGCATTGTTACGGGTCGGAAATCTCTTTGTCTAGAAACACGTGTGAGGACGTGATTAGATTAGCAGCGGCAGCGCAGATGAAGAATGAAAACACTTATATAGATTTGAAAGATCTCCTTGTTTGCCTAAGCAACAAGAGACGAAACCTAAAATTGGAATAACATCTTCCAAATAATGAATAACTCGACGAAGAACCGAAAAAATAAACCCTAAAAGTTTTAAAATCAACCGCATGTCTTTGCCATTGTTGTATTGGCTTGTAAACAAACCAGCAACACATGAAGAGAATGAGCAAACAACAGAAATAAAAATCTAAGTTTGTAAACGATCGAAAAATGCGTGATTTTATTAATAAAAAGGCAGGTCGATGAACTGTTTATGAAAAGCAAAGAAGTTTGGAAAAAATAGGATGACATGATTTACAGGCTAAAAATCTGTTTTAGGCTAAGCTAACGCAAATGCTAATGCCATGCTGCTTCCAAACGCTTAACCCTTTGTGTCGCCGGCCCACCGGTAGGCCCAAAACTACATTGAAAGCATTAATATCCTATACTAAACCTAAACAAACTCTATATTCGCATTAGGGTTCAGTAACTCTGAATCTTGAACAAAATTTATGCATTGTTACGTTTGAATTAATTCTAAATTACTCCGAGATTGTTTTTCCCAAATAGATTAACGGATTCGTATGTTACCACAATGTCGAGTCAGAGATTAGCGACGGCTAAAATACTGAT